>NC_142471.1:81815666-82443333 GCF_049115385.1 Moschus berezovskii
CACTTCCACTGTAAAATTGTAAGGGAGTTGATTTAGGTCATACCTGAATGGTCTAGTGGTTTTCCCTATTTTCTTCAATTTCATACTGGATTTGGCAATATGGAGTTCGTGATCTGAGCCACAGTCACCTCCCAGTCTTGTTTTTGCTGACTGTATAAAGCTTCTCCATCTTTGGCTGCAAAGAATATCATCCATCTGCTTTTGGTATTGACCATCTGGTGATGTCCATGTGTAGAGTCTTCTCTTGTGTTTTTCAAAGAGGGTGTTTACTATGACCAGTGTGTTCTCTTGGCAAAGCTCTATTAGCCTTTGCACTGCTTCATTCTGTACACTGAGGCCAAATTTGCCTGCTACTACAGGTATCTCTTGACTTCCTACCTTTACATTCCAGTCCCATATAATGAAAAGGACGTTTTTTTGGGTGTCAGTTCTACAAGGTCTTGTAAATCTTCATAAAACTGTTCAGTTCAGTTCAGTGCAGTCTCTCAGTCGTATCTGACTGTTTGCGACCCCATAGACTGCAGCACACCAGGCCACCCTGTCCATCACCAACTCCTGGTATTTACTCAAAGTCATGTCCATTGAGTCAGTGATGCCATCCAGCCATCTCATCCTCTGTCGATCCCTTCTCCTTCCACCTTCAGTCTTTCCTAGCATCAGGGTCTTTTCCAATGAGTCAGTTCTTCCCATCCGGTGGCCAAAGTATTGGAGTTTCAGCTTCAGCATCAGTCCTTCCAATGAATATTCAAGATTGATTTCCTTTAGGATGGAGTGGTTGGATCTCCTTGCTGTCCAAGGGACTCTCAAGAGTCTTCTCCAACACTAGAGTTCAAAAGCATCAATTCTTCGGCGCTCATATGGTTCAACTCTCACATCCATACATGATTACTGGTAAAACCATAGCTTTGACTAGATGGACCTTTGTTGGCAAAGTAATGTCTCTGCTTTTTAATATGCTGTCTAGGTTGGTCACAGATTTTCTTCCAAGGAGTAAGTGTCTTTTAATTTCTTGGCTGCAGTCACCATCTGCAGTGATTTTGGAGTCCCCCCAAAAATAAAGTCTGCCACTGTTTCCACTGTTTCCCCATCTATCTGCCATGAAGTGATGGGACCGGATGCCATGATCTTAGTTTTCTTAATATTGAGCTCTAAGCCAACTTTTTCAGTCTCCTCTTTCACATTCATTAAGAGACTCTTTAGTTCTTTGCTTTCTGCCATAAGTGTGGTGTTATCTGCATATCTGAGGTTATTGTTATTTCTCCCGGCAATCTTGATTCCAGCTTGTGCTTCCTCCAGCCCAGTGTTTCTCATGATGTACTCTGCATAGAAGTTAAATAAGCAGGGTGGCAATATACAGCCTTGACATATTTCTTTTCCTATTTGTAGCCAGTCTGTTATTCCATGTCCAGTTCTAACTGTTGCTTCCTGACCTGCATACATATTTCTCAAGAGGCAGGTCAGATTGTCTGATATTCCCATCTCTTTCTGAATTTTCCACAGTTTGTGGTGATCCACACAGTCAAAGGCTTTTGCATAGTCAATAAAGTATAAATAGATATTTTGGGGGAATTCTCTTGCTTTTTCGATGATCCACAATAATCCAACAGATGTTAGCAAGTTGATCTCTGGTTCCTCTCTGCCTTTTCTAAATCCAACTTGAACATCTGGAAATTCACGATTTACGTATTGTTGAAGCCTGGCTTAGAGAATTTTGAACATTACTGTTTAGCTTCAGCTTTTTCAGCATTACTGGTCAGGGCATAGACTTGGATTACCGTGATATTGAATGATTTGCCTTGGAAACGAACAGAGGTCATTCTGTCATGTTTGAGATTGTATCCAAGTACTGCATTTCAGACTCTTTTTGTTCACTATGTTGGCTACTCCATTTCTTCTAAGGGATTCTTGCCCACAGTAGTAGATGTAATGGTCATCTGAGTTAAATTCACCCATTCTGGTCCATTTTAGTTTGCTGATTTCTAGAATGTCAATGTTCTGTGTCCTTTTTCACCACTTCCAATTTACCTTGATTCATGGACCTAACATTCCAGGTTCCTATGTAATATTGCTTTGGACTTGACTTCCATCATCAGTCACACCCACAACTGGGTGTTGTTTTTGCTTTGGCTCCATCTCTTCATTCTTTCTGGAGTTATTTCTCCACTGATTTCCAGTAGAAAATTGGGCACTTACTGACCTGGGGAGTTCCTCTTTCAGTGTCCTATCTTTTTGCCTTTTTATACTGTTCTTGGGCTTCTCAAGGCAAGAATACTGAAGTGGTTTGCCTTTCCCTTCTCCAGTGGACCACGTTTTGTCAGACCTCTCCACCATGACCCGTCCGTCTTAGGTGGCCCCATACAACATGGCTCATAGTTTCATTGAGTGAGACAAGGCTGTGGTCCGTGTGATCAGATTGATTAGGTTTCTGTGATTGTTGTTTTTATTGTCTGCCCCCTGATGGAGAAGGATAAGAGGCTTATGGAAGCTTTTTGATGGGAGAGACTGACTGTGGGGGAAGCTGGGTCTTCTTCTGATGTGTGGGGCCATGCTCAGTAAATCTTTAATCCAATTTTCTGTTGATGGGTTGGGCTGTGTTCCCTCCCTGTTATTTGACCTGAGGCCAAACATATATGAAAACTATTAAAAATAAAGAGAGCAGTTAACACAGTATTCAGGATATAGGTCTCTGGAAGGAGAGAGACACAGTGAGAAAGGAACAAAGGAGCTTAAAAGACACAAATCGCTCCTTTGCTTAAGCGTCTGTGAGTCAGTGGACTGCCACAATAAAGTACCACAAACTAGGTGGTTTGAAATAGCAGTTTATTTTCTCCTGGCTCTGGAGTCTGGAAGTCCAAGATGAATACACTGACAAGATTGGTTCCTTCTAAACCATGAAGGAGAGTCTGTTCCACACCTCTCTCCTAGCTTCTGGTAGTTTGCTGTCAACCGTTGGCATTCCTTGGTTTGTAGATACATGACCCGGATCATTTTCAGATAGAATTCTCCTTACGTCTCTGTCTCTCCATGTTACATCCCTCCTTCTCTACACATTCATCTGAAAGCCTTCCCAGCACACCATCCAGTCACTCCCAGTATGTATAAAGTGACCCTTCCTTTTTGTCCCTGCAGCTGATGTGGGTTGCTTTTTTGTGGAATATTTAAATTTTGTCATATCTTTCTGTTCTCAGTGTTTAGTACGGGACCAGAATCTGATCTGTACTCAGTAAATGTTTGCTTATCTAAGCCATGGATCTTAAATAACTGCATGAATTTGCTTATGTTTATGTTTCTCGTGTAGCTGGCTCTGACCTTGACCAGACTACCAATTTCCCTCTGAATTCTGAAAACTAAAAACTAAGTTCCTCTATTTATGTTTTTCAAGTGTAAGTACACATTACAGTGATTCAAATACTAATACAAAATTTTAGCATTACATCTGGAAAAATGTTCTTCTTCATTTCCCAGAGTTTTAAATAGGATTGGTTAAAATCATAGAGGTATTGGTAAAAATAATACAGAGAAGGAATATGCCTCACATTACTTGTCACACTGATGATATCTTTCATTTTGTTGAACTTATTGAATTTTATCTCAAGCCTCATTTTACTCTAAATTTGTGCTCCACCACAGACTAGCTCTCTACTTTGGTTGATATTTAACATTCACAGTACATTGGTGAGTGACATGTGAATATACTTTTAAGATGTTTGCTACGCTTTTAGGAAGAGCCCCTAAATACTTGAGTGAAATACATTCACTATTCTGTTTCTCTAAATTACCTGCTCAGATAACAGGGATTATGACAGAAAAGAGTTTGTATATGCTTTCTTTCTGCTTGGTTACTTTCTGAAGAATTTGATGACTTTTTCAGCCTTGAAAAAGTTAGTTTAGGTGGTATATATTACTTATTGGCAGATATGACTGTCAGCCCCCCTGGCTCCTCTGTCCATGGGATTTCCCAGGCAAAAAGACTGGAGTGGGTTGCCATTTCCTCCTGCAGGGGATCTTCCCAACCCAGGAATTGAACCCCCATCTGCTGCAATGGAAGGCAAATTCTTGTCCACTGAGTCACCTGGGAAGCAATTCTTTTTTTTTTTTTTTTTTTAAGAAAAGTACACTTAAAACCACATCTCTTACCCTCTTACAGTCTAGAGATCAGAAGCCTGAAGTCAGTTTACTGAGCTGTCACCAAGGTGTTAGGGCACATCCCCTCCAGAAATTCTAGAATCCATTTTCTTGCCTTTTCCAGTTTCTGAAGTTACAGTCCTTGCATTTACTTGCATTCCTTGGCTCCTGGCCCCTTTCTCCATTTTCACAGCCTGGAATGTCACACCTTACTGTAGCAGTCACATTGCCCTGGGCTTCTTCTTTTGTAGTCAGGTCTTCCACTGCCTCCCATTATAAAGACACCATGATTACATTTAGGGTCCTTCTGGTTAATCCAGGATAATCTCCTTATCTCAAAATCCTTAATTTAATCTCATATGCAAAATCTCTCTTGCCAAATAAAATAACTTTAACAGGCTCCATAGATTAGAACCTGAATGCTTTTCTGGTTGTGGTTGTTTGTTGTTCTGTTCAGTTCAGTTCAGTCCAGTTCAGTTCAGTTCAGTCCAGTTCAGTCGCTCAGTTGTGTCCGACTCTTTGCAACCCCATGAATCACAGCACGCCAGGCCTCCCTGTCCATCACCAACTCCCGGAGTTCACTCAAACTCATGTCCATCGAGTCAGTGATGCCATCCAGCCATTTCATCCCCTTCTCCTCCTGCCTCCAATCCCTCCCAGCATCAGAGTCTTTTCCAGTGAGTCAACTCTTCGCATGAGGTGGCCAAAGTATTGGAGTTTCAGCTTTAGCATCAGTCCTTCCAATGAACAGCAGGACTGATCTCCTTTAGAATGGACTGGTTGGATCTCCTTGCAGTCCAAGGGACTTTCAAGAGTCTTCTCCAGCACCACAATTCAAAAGCATCAATTCTTCGGCGCTCAGCTTTCTTCACAGTCCAACTCTCATATCCATACATGACCAGTGGAAAAACCATAGCCTTGACTAGACGGACCTTTGTTGGCAAAGTAATGTCTCTGCTTTTTAATATACTATCTAGGTTGGCCATAACTTTCCTTCCAAGGAATAAGCGTCTTTTAATTTCCTGGCTGCAATCAGCATCTGCAGTGATTTTGGAGCCCAAAAAAATAAAGTCTGACACTGTTTCCACTGTTTCCCCATCTATTTCCCATGAAGTGATGGGACCAGATGCCATGATCTTTGTTTTCTGAATGTTGAGCTTCAAGCCAACCTTTTCACTCTCCTCTTTCACTTTCATCAAGAGGCTTTTGAGTTCCTCTTCACTTTCTGCCATAAGGGTGGTGTCATCTGCATATCTGAGGTTGTTGATATTTCTCCCGGCAAACTTGATTCCAGCTTGTGCTTCTTCCAGCCCAGCGTTCCTCATGATGTACTCTGCATATAAGTTAAATAAGCAGGTGACAATATACAACCTTGACGTACTCCTTTTCCTATTTGGAACCAGTCTGTTGTTCCATGACCAGTTCTAACTGTTGCTTCCTGACCTGCATACTGGTTTCTTAAGAGGCAGGTCAGGTGGTCTGGTATTCCCATCTCTTTCAGAATGTTCCACAGTTTATTGTGATCCACACAGTCAAAGGCTTTGGCATAGTCAATGAAGCAGAAATAGATGTTTTTCTGGAACTCTCTTGCTTTCTCCATGATCCCGAGGATGTTGGCAATTGTTAGGGGCCATTATTCAGCCCACCACAGCTGTTATCTGACCAAATCAGACAATACACTTTTCTGTGACTTTCATTTTATCCATGGACTTATTTAGTATCAATATTGCTTCACAATTTTAGACCCAATTCAAAATTCTGACATAAAAACATAATACGTGAAGACATCTGATTTGTATCACACTGACCACCAGATGGCAAACTTTGTCACTGTATTCTTAATCCTAATCTTAAACTAATTCCACAGTCTAAATATGCCAATTTAAAGTCAGTTAAATGCCACCCAGTTTGGGATCAATTGAATTTTTATCATACTAGATCATTTCTGATAAGAATAACTACACACAATCAATTTTTTTTTACATTGTCCTTTGAGCCGCCTTAATGCCTCTGAAACAGATTACTTAATCTAGTTCTAACATGAGTAAAAGATTCTTCAAGTAACATCTAACATGAATAAAAGATTCTTCCAGTATGGTATTCACTTATTTTTCCAAAAACTACTTGTACATTTCCTAAATTTTATTGACTATGTATAAATAATTAGAGTTAAGATAAGTAATTGACTTAACCTAACCCTAGGCTTCCCTGGTGGCTCAGAGGTTAAAGTGTCTGCCTCCAATGCGGGACACCCGGGTTCGATCCCTGGGTCGGGAAGATCCCCTGGAGAAGGAAACGGTAACCCACTCCAGTATTCTTGCCTGGAGAATCCCACGGACGGAGAAGCCTGGTAGGCTACGGGGTCCCAAAGAGTTGGACACGACTGAGCGACGAACGGAACGGAATGGGAACCCTAACCCTAATTTAATTGATAATTGTAACTGGCCATTATTTTTCTTAATTATAATTGTTTATATACAGGATTTCATCTAAACTTTGTCTTATTAATACTTTTATCTCAGGCAAGTACTAATCCTTGCCACTTTTGTCCTATAATATCACATAATTTATAAATAATATGCAAAATATGCCAACTGTTTATCTTATGAAAAGTTATTATTTTATTTCTCTAGTGTTTTTGTTTTCCAGGTCATACATTCTCATGATAGCAGTTCAGAAATTCAGAGACATAGAAATAATGACAAATACTCCCCTTCTGTCACTGTTACAGAAACTTCTGTATAAAAGTTGGGGAAAATAAAAACTTAAATGAATTAAAGTTCATGTTCTAAAGATACAATTTCTTCCCTTTCCTCCCAGGCATAGAGATATAGGTATAGTTTAGATACGATAAGTGAAAGTCTCTCAGTCGTGTCCGAGTCTGCAGCCCTGTGGACTATACATTCCATGGAATTCTCCAGGCCAGAATACTGGCGTGGGTAGCCATTCCCTTCTCCAGGGGATCTTCCTGACCCAGGAATTGAGCCGGGGTTTCCTGCATTACAGGCGGATTCTTTATCAGCTGAGCCACAAGGGAATCCCATAGATGATATAAGTATAGTTATATAGTTGGAATAATTCTTTACAGTGATCTTTTTTATTTTTTACTTCATGCAAAATATTGTATCAGTTATACAGTGTGTGTGTATTAGTTGCTCAGTTGTGTCCAACTCTGAGACTCCATGGACTGTAGCCTGCCAGGCTCCTCTGTCCGAGGGATTTCCCAGGCAAGAATACTGGAGTGGGTTGCCATTTCCTTCTCCAGGAGAATCTTCCCAGCCCAAGGATCAAACCTTGTTCTCCTACATTGCAAACAGATTCTTTACCATCTGAGCCACCAGGGAAGCCCATTAATTGTACTTGTCTTCCCCTCTTCCATCTCTTCACCCCTCAACCTTAAGTAAGCATCATACCAAATCATGTTTTTTTAAATATATATATACACATACATACATACATATATATATATATAATTTTTTATGATTTCTGGGTTTTTGTATATTACCCTTACTTTTCATGTAAAGTTCCATCCTTGGCATATTCCAATGTCATTAAAATTTTTTTGAAAACATAATTTTAATGGTCATAAATAATTAACCTTTTGGTACTCCAATTTGGCGAAATTGTCCTCACCTTTTCACTAGAATAAGCTATGCTTTGGCAGAAATTTATGTCTTGCTTGTTTCTCTGATTGCTTCATTAATATAGAGTCATAAAGTGGAATTACTGAGTCAAAGGATATATGCACTGATGATGTTCTTGATATCTATTAGCAAATAGCTTTCCAGAAAGGCCAAACCATTTGGAATCTCTTAATACAATTACTGAACCTCTTCATTAATTTTTGCTAATTAAATTAAAATACTATTTGATGTTTTCTTGTTACCAATTTATCTTAAGAATCTCTTTCCTTTTAAATTATTGATATTACACACATAATAAAGTTGATATAGAAACCATCATTATCCAACCTACTGTACTAATATTGGAGAACAAATATAATTTCTATAGATGGCAAGAATTAGATGCTGGAACAGAGAATAAATACTCTTTACCTAATTAGCCTAGGATTCTCTCGCTTCTTATTTTGGGACTAGACTAGTATATATGGGACTAGCTAAAGTCTAGACTTTGTGAGTTACTGTTCCTTGAGAAACTTGGAGCCTGACCTCACAAAGTTATTGTGAAGATATAATCACTTTCAAAGTGTGGTATTCCTAAAGGACTCATTGTATTAATGAAAAGGTATATCAGTAGATAATACTTAAAATTATATTTGAAAATTCACAAACTCTTGGTCTCTTTTTAATACTGTTTATTTGAAAGGGTTCAGAGATCTTTTCATAAGACGAGAGAACTGTTTCCAACATTATGCCCTGTCTTCCTGACATTTTGTTTGCACTAACAAAAATCTAGCCAGATTTGATACATTTTTCTCTGAAAGGTATGTTTTGCATCATTTCCAGTTAAGTGTTTTAAGTCAGCAGAATATAGTGAATTATCATAAGTGTTATTGTAAGTTCAAGCTGAAATGTTAGCAGCAGAATTGCTATAGGGTAGCATTTAACTCATTTATTTGCTTTGTGTATTTGCTAATGTCTGTGATATACATTCCTTAGACTGATGAGCCTACAATAGCTTCTAACTCGCATTAAAATATAATTTTGGTCTCTTTCTCTTTTTTTAATTTTGTGGTCAATGCAACATTTAAACTAGAGGATCATTTGCTTAGTCATTTCACTTTTTGTATGAAGTAAGCAATAATTCTGGATGGCATCACCGACTCAATGGAGGTGGGTTTGAGTAAACTCCGGGAGTTGGCGATGGACAGGGAGGCCTGGCGTGCTGTGATTCATGGGGTCGCGGAGAGTCGGACACGACTGAGCGACTGAACTGCACTGAACTGAACTGAAGCAATAATTTCGGAAAATAGATTATAATTGTTTACTTAGGAATCTTAGAGAGGAAACATGCATTGTTTTGTTGAAAACTATGGCATTCAGTGGATTTAGTAATAATTTATGTGATAGTCTTTTATTACTGATGTAAAGAAGAGCTGTATGAAAAGTAGCAGAGGCAATTAAATTTTCATGCCTATTTTAATAGTATTTATAAAACCTCTTTCAGTTTCCTATAGTCTATATCATTTCTTTGAAATTTTGTCTACTTGACTTTCCAGTCGCTGATGGATATATGATGGTTTCTTAGTTAACAAAGCTTTAAACATCCAATACCGTGGCAGAGTTCCTTTCCTGTTTGTTGGCATGTCACCCATTCTGATACCATGCATGTCTAACTCCTATGTATTGCAGTGTTTGGTAATTAAAGCTTGTGTCGAAGGAATGATTGATACAAATGTAGTTATGTTTTTCAAATCCTGGACCGCAAACTAATTCCAATGTGTCTGAAAAGTAAAATCTTATTTCCTGTGGTTACTCTAACTAAAAAAGGAATAGAAAAGGCAGGGTGAAAAAAGATTTGTGGGATTCAGAAATGAGATAGTTTGAAAGATTCTGAGGGAAAGAAGGCATGAAAGGAAAAGGATAATATACAGGATTTTGTAGTATGTAGAAGAAGGATGAAGGACTGTATTCTCAAAAAAGCAGAATTGTGAGATAAAATAATTATTCTGACCCAAATTATTTAATTGTCATGATGTGGCTCATTTGAATTCTACACATACTTTAAGTGTCAGTCTGACAGACTTCTTAAGGCCTTTAGTACCAGTCCAGCCTATGGAAATATGATCTTTTTCTGAGATCCTAGCATCTGTTTGTGTCACTCACTTGACAACTTTTCACACATTTGCATTTCTAACTTGTTTAGCCATTAAAGTATTCTATTGTCAGTTAACATTTTCATACCTTAAATCTCAATTTAGTAAGTAGAATATAAATCTGGAAGATAAGCACTCTGCCCTAAACTCCACAGCCTTAGGCAAGCATCTTGTATTATGGAAGATTCTCAATTTTCTAGTGATTGATTGAGTGTCCCTTGGACTACAAGGAGATCCAACCAGTCCATCCTAAAGGAAACCAGTCCTGGGAAGGACTGATGTTGAAGCTGAAACGCCAATATTTTGGCACCTGATGCGAAGAGCTGACTCATTTGAGAAAAACCCTGATGTTGGGAAAGATTGAAGGCAGGAGGAGAAGGGGACAACAGAGGATGAGATGGTTAGATGGCATCACTGACTCGATGGACATGAGTTTGAGTGAACTCCGGGAGTTGGTGATGGACAGGGAGGCCTGGCATGCTACAGTTCATGGGGTTGCAAAGAGTCTGACACGACTGAGCGACTGACTGAACTGAACTGACTGATTGAGTGTAATATATACCACTATTCACCAAATAAACTAATTCACCCTATATTAAAAGCTAGAATAGCATTGAAAGAGCATCCAGACTTGGGTGAAATTTAGAAGCTTTGAAACATGTAGTTCATGAGTAACTTATTTATTTTGGTCATATGATAATCCTGAGATGAAGGACTAGTGCTTGTGAGTCAAGATAGTATCACTATAAAGGGTGTGATAAATGGAAAGGGGGTACATGAATCCGATTATTTACATTTTAGAGATGGTGGTTCTAATGAGTACTGAACTGGAATTAATCCCAAAGTGTGTCCCTTGAGCTGAAAGTGTGTGCAGTCATAATTGCAGGACTTATGATAAATTGTCTTTGCCCCAAGACAGATTACGAAACTGGCACTGAGTCAAGAGAGAGTAATTGTAGGGGAACAGAAACCCGTCTGGACATCTGCTAGAAGGCACATTCTGCTGAAAGCTGAAGATGGGATCAATTCTTGACTTGCTTTGCTGACAACTTCACCTTTCAGAAGGTTGAGGGAATAGTGGAGGTCCAGGTTGGGGGAATATAAGTCCTGAGAGAGAGGGGAAATTGATTATATCATTTTAGAGTATGTAGAAGTGAGGAAAAGGAATACAGGCGCTAAGCATATATCTACACCAGATTTTAACAGGATAGATTACAAAATGTTTATAGAAAAGCTGTTTGATCACATGGCAAGAGATGCTAAAATAAAATTGACTATCCTAACAATTAATCATTCATTTGTTTATTCCTTGATTTAGTAAGTAAAAGCAATGATGTTAAGAGAATCTAAAGCAGCTGGTGAATTAAGACCAGATCTGCACTTCTTACTTTTTTGCTAGTTTAACTGATACATCTACGATATGCTGCAGAGACAATGCATCAATGTGTCTTGACTTCAGCAAGCGATTTAACAATATCTGATATTCTCTTGAAATTAACAGAAAAGTGTAATACTGTAGTTATTGTTGATGGTTTCTGAGGAGGGGGCAATAACTAGCACTCTCTTTTCCACTTATCTTCTAAATAAACATGAACTAAACAATTAAATGGTTGTATCTAAACATAATGAACTCCAGAATTAGTATAGTTACCTGCCGTAGATAATGCTAGAATAGAGCATAGTTTGCATGTAGGGATCATTCCAGATAAGAAGTTATGAGATGAATGATCAGAGTAGAATTGACAGGTTTTTCCTAAGCATAAAAGATGCAGACCTGAGTGGAACAATCCCAATTCATCAATAGAATAAGTCACTTCTCCTCCCATTGTCAGCTATGGCATGACTATACACCCTGAGGAAATAGATCAACAGTTTTTCCAGATAACTCTAGTCTCAGCTTCAGGATAGAGGGCACCAAAACCAATCACTGCTTCTCTGGATATTCTCTTGGTAGGTGTGTGTGTGTGTGTGTGTGTGTGTGTCTGTGTCTGTGTGTGTGTGTGTGTTAGTTACTCATTCATGTCCGACTCTGCGACCCCATGGACTGTAGCCCGCAGAGCTCCTGTGTCCATGGAATTCTCCAGGCAAGAATACTGGAATGGTTAGTCATTTCCTTCTCAAGGGGATCTTCCCAAGCCAGGAATCCAACCTGGATCTCCTGCATTGCAGGCAGATTCTTTACCATCTGAGCTACCAGTGAAGCCCTGGCACCTGTAGCACTCAGTTTTTGTTTTATATTCAGAAAGCCCTGAAATGGGTTAGAACAGTACATATATCAAATCAACTTCAATGACACTCTGTACCTAAAGCTGGGACTTTATCCGCAATCTATCCCCCGTCTCCAGTTCGGTTCAGTTCATTCGCTCAGTCATGTCCAACTCTTAGTGACCCCATGAACTGCAGCACACCAGACCTTCCTATCCATCACCAATTCCTGGAGTTTACCCAAACTCATGTCCATTGAGTCGGTGACACCATCCAACCATCTCATCCTCGGTCGTCCCCTTCTCCTCCTGCCCTCAATGTTTCCCAGTATCAGGGTCTTTTCAAATGAGTCAGTTCTTCACATCAAGTGCCAAAGTATTGGAGTTTCAGCTTTGACATCAGTCCTTCCAGTGAACACCCAGGACTGATCTCCTTTAGGGTGGAATGGTTGGATCTCCTTGCAGTCCAAGGGACGCTCAAGAGTCTTCTCCAACACCACAGTTCAAAAGCATCAATTCTTTGGTGCTCAGCTTTCATTATAGTCCAAATCTCATATCCATATATGACTACTGGAAAAACCATAGCCTTGACTAGACCGACCTTTTTTGACAAAGTAATATCTCTGCTTTTCAATATGCAGTCTAGGTTGGTCATAACTTTCCTTCCAAGGAGTAAGTGTCTTTTAATTTCATGGCTACAATCACCATCTGCAGTGCTTTTGGAGCCCAGAAAAACAAAGTCAGCCACTGTTTCCCCATCTATTTGCCATAAAGTGATGGGCCCAGATGCCATGATCTTAGTTTTCTGAATGTTGAGCTTTAAGCCAACATTTTCACTCTCCTTTTTCACTTTCATCAAGAGGCTCTTTTGTTCTTCTTCACTTTCTGCCATAAGGGTGGTGTCATCTGCATATCTACAGTCCATAGAGTGGCACAAAGTTGGACATGATTGAAGCAACTTAGCACTCACTAACAAGGCAACTCACTGTCTTACTGTTCTCTTTGCCATCAAATGCTATTGACCTGGTCAAGGGAATAGGATAGGGGCTTGACACAAATGACAGTATTGGGAAAGATAACTGTTAGTCATATCAGTTGGAAGTTGAAAGGATGAAGGACAATTCTGCACTCAAGGAAAAAATACATTAAAACAACAGTAACAATAAAATTTGAAAACTTAAATATAATATGAAGTTTTAAATTTAGCTTAAAAATTTTACTTATAGAAGTGTTAGGTAGGGAACACTTACTTTGATTGGAGTTCATATGAGAAAGACCTGAAATTGTTGATTGGTTATAACAAAAGCATGTTTCTAAAAATAAGAAGAAGCTATTTTTAAAGAAATAGAAAAAAGCTATGTTGATTTAGAAGACTTAAGAGGGAAATTTCTATTATATTTCACAGTAATCAGATCACATCTAGAATATCGTGTTCACTTTACATTTTAAGAAGGTCATTGAAAAACCAGATGCTGAAAACCATATTATATGAGAAACTTTTGTCCTCCTTAGGAGACTGAGTAAGCTCCTTGAGGATAGGACTGTGTTTCGTATCTCTAAAACATGAGAACCTGACCCTCTTCCAAGAACATTGGTATATTCCATAAATGTCTATGGCAAAATAATGAATGAAAATTTGAATATTAACAATTGTTTATTTGAATATATTAGAAAAGTTTCAAACACATAACACATTTAAAACAGTTTTAGTGGTATTAGAAGTATCATATTTAATTTTAATGGTCCACAAATGTCCCAAGAATAATGAACTTTCTAACAATGTTATAAACCTTTGGGGGAGAGTACCATCTTAATAAACAGTGGCTCTTCTGCTAGATATATTCAAGGATACTGGATAACCATGTGTCAGAAAAGTAATAGTACTTTTGATCCCACTTTAAAGGGAAATTTAGAGCAGGTAACATTTAGGATTCCTTTCATTACCATAACTCTGGTAATGAGTTATTCCAATGAATCTGTTATGATCATTGATTTTCTAACATTCTGATTTTTGTGGTTTAACACACCATGCCAAGTGCGTAGGAAAGCCAGTTTATACCAGTCATGAGTCATCTATGCTGCATCAAACTGCCCTTTATATTTTAAAAATTCAAATGATTGAAATTAGCTTTTTAAAATATTTCTATCATACCTATTTTCAGAAAAGATTGAAAACAAATAATACTGCGTATTAATCTGTCACAGTGATTAGTCTGAGCATCATAAGTACCTTCCAACAGAGAATTAAATACATTATAGTAAGTAGATGTCTTATTTTAAAAGAAATATTTTACAAAAGAACAATTTTTAGAGTTTGTCAATAATGAACTGAAAATGACTCCATTAGGTAATAGCAAAATAATCACATTTCCTTAAAGGAAAAAATATTTTTAAAACATTGTTTAAGAGGAAAATGCCAGTGTTTAAATCATTTATATCTCCAGGAAGATTTAAGTACCTCTTGAAAAACTTCAAAATTATTGTCACAAACTACTTAAATGTTCAACATGAGCTCTGTATACACTAAATGAAAAAGCTAACCGGATTATGTAGCATTTAGAATTTCTTAACTTAGAAGCAAGCATGTTGTGGTTCAAAATTGAAACTTGAGCTTTGTATTGATTCCCAGAATCAGGGAGAAAAAAAAAATCTTTCTTTAGTAAATTAATTCTTAAGGGGGGAAAAAAAGCTACTGAAGGATTGATCTGAGATTTATTGTAACAAGAGCCTCTAGTCATAAATGACTGGCACACAAGCAAGAGTCGGTGTGTCATTTCTATTGTAATCAGCTGCTTTTATATTTCCAGGCGTCAAGGTTGACTAGATCATTCTGAGTGCTGCTTGGATGTCAAAGTCATTCATTTGCTCTTCTTGAGAGCAGCGCCACTATTTCTTCTCTTGCAACTTGGGCCTCTAACTTAGGGAAGTAATATATTCTGCAGTGTGACTATAGGGGTATTCTTAGTGGGTAAAAAATTTTTTTCAAGTGCAGGTTTCAAAATTTGAAATTATTTAGCTTCTCATTTTTGCTCTTTGAGGAGTAATGTGTATTAAACATCCATTCTAGTGATCTAGCTTTTAAATGACCTTTTCAGTACTCATCCTTTGTTCATTTTGATTTGCTCAGATAAATTACAACCACCTGGCCTTTTGTATTAAAGAAGGTTACATACAAAATTGACCTTTCGATTCTTACTGGGAGAGCTAGGTTCATTGTATTTGAGATTAACTGCTGGTGCTGTTTTCTGGTTATATCTTGAATAACTTTATTTGAGGAGAGTAAAGCCTATTTCTTTTGCCTGTTTGTTCCAAACTACTTCTGACACCAGACAAACAGGCTGTCTGTGCAATACAAAAAGAAATTAAGTTTTAAAAAAATATCTGATTTTTTGGAATCTATGATGCCTGATGATATGTATCAGTTCAGTTCAGTCTCTCAGTCGTGTCCGACTCTTTGAAACCCGATGAATCGCAGCACGCCAGGCCTCCCTGTCCATCACCAACTCCCTGAGTTCACTCAAACCCACTTCCATCGAGTCGGTGATGCCATCCAGCCATCTCATCCTCTGTTGTCCCCTTCTCCTCCTGCCCCCCAATCCTTCCCAGCATCAGAGTCTTTTCCAATGAGTCAACTCTTCCCATGAGATAGCCAAAGTATTGGAGTTTCAGCTTTAGCATCAGTCCTTCCAATGAACACCCAGGATCGATCTCCTTTAGAATGGACTGGTTGGATTTCCTTGCAGTCCAAGGGGCTCTCAAGAGTCTTCTCTAAAACCACAGTTCAAAAGCATAAATTTTTCGGCGATCAGCTTTCTTCACAGTCCAACTCTCACATCCATAGATGACCCCTGGAAAAACCATAGCCTTGGCTAGACGGACCTTTGTTGGCAAAGTAATGTCTGCTTTTTAATATGCTATCTAGGTTGGTCATAACTTTCCTTCCAAGGAGTAAGCGTCTTTTAATTTCATGGCTGCAATCAGCATCTGCAGTGATTTTGGAGCCCCCCAAAATTAAGTCTGACACTGTTTCCAGTGTTTTCCCATCTATTTCCCATGAAGTGATGGGACCAGATGCCATGATCTTTGTTTTCTGAATGTTGAGCTTTAAGCCAACTTTTTCATTCTCCTGTTTCAGTTTCATCAAGAGGCTTTTTAGTTCCTCTTCACTTTCTGCCATAAAGCTGGTGTCATCTGCATATCTGAGGTTATTGATATTTCTCCCGGCAGTCTTGATTCCAGCTTGTGCTTCTTCCAGCCCAGCCTTCCTCATGATGTACTCTGCATAGAAGTTAAATACGCAGGGTGACAATATACAGCCTTGACATATTCCTTTTCCTATTTGGAACCAGTCTGTTGTTCCATGTCTAGTTCTAACTGTTGCTTCCTGACCTGCATACAGGTTTCTTAAGAGGCAGGTCAGGTGGTCTGGTATTCCCATCTCTTCCAGAATTTTCCACAGTTTATTGTGATCCACACAGTCAAAGGCTTTGGCATAGTCAATAAAGCAGAAATAGATGTTTTTCTGGAAATCTCTTGCTTTTCCATGATCCAGCAGATGTTGGCAATTTGATCTCTGGTTCCTCTGCCTTTCCTAAAACCAGCTTGAACATCTGGAAGTTCACGGTTCACGTATTGCTGAAGCCTGGCTTAGAGAATTTTGAGCATGACTTTACTAGCGTGTGAGATGAGTGCAATTGTGCGGTAGTTTGAGCATTCTTTGGCATTACCTTTCTTTGGGATTGGAATGAAAATTGACCTTTTCCAGTCCTGTGGTCACTGCTGAGTTTTCCAAATTTGCTGGCATATTGAGTGCAGCACTTTCACAACATCATCTTTCAGGATTTGGAATAGCTCAACTGGAATTCCATCACCTCCACTAACTTTGTTCATAGTGATATTTTCTAAGGCCCACTTGACTTCACTTTCCAGGATGTCTGGCTCTAGGTGAGTGATCACACCATCGTGATTATCTTATATACATGATATGTGTATGTTATTTCAGTTTCTCTTAACCTTGATAAAACCAAAATTATCCTTTGAACATTTGTTCCTTGCCACCTTGCTTAATAAAACTCAGACTTCTTTCTTTTTGTTGAACACTTTAAGTTCACACTTAAAGCCTGAGGAACTCTGGAACTTTGCATTTGCTCTTACCTCTGCCTGAAATGTTCTTCTTGACTTTATTTGTTATTGTTCCACTCACGTAATATTCCACTTGTTCCCCTGCATTTTGTGGTGTCTGTTTAGTTAGGGTGAGCTCTGTGGCTATGGAAATATTTTATGTCTGGCTTGAGACATTGAGAAGTCCATGCAGGATTCACTAGTCTCTCTTCTGCCTTTACACTTAAGGAATCCCTGGATTGAAATGGTGAGAGTCTTAGGACTGGAGCATCTATATTGCTAAGTTACCAGATGCAAAGTTACCTGGAGTTATAGAAAGTTTATGTGAGCTAGAAATACACTTTTTTGTGTTAAACTGAGTTTTGAGAATGCATACCTACTCTGACTGAGTATTCAAGGTTTCAGGTCAAATGTGATTTCCGCAGAGACCTTCTGTAATCCTCCTGGTCTGAAGCACCTTCTCTCTCCACTGTTTTTCTCCCAACCCTTCTATATATTCTGTAGCAGATTTTTTCTTTAATATTTTCATTATTTGTTTATATATGTATATGTAGAACAAACAAGATTTTATCTACTGTTAACTATGCTTTTAAGTGTCCAGAGTAATCTTCGAAATTGTCAATAAGCATTTCATTTTTGACTTTTTGTTTTAATTATCAAAAAGTACAAACTGAACAAAATACTGCCTTGCAAAACTCTGTTAAATTTTCTGTTGCTCATTAGAAAAGATGGTCTTGTATCAAACAGTGCCTGAGTAGTTGGCTCTTCTAGATGAATCCATTCTGCATGATTTCTTTCATCTGGACATGAGATCATCTTTGGCAAAGTCAAAATCAGTGATGCCATCTCTGTCAATATAGAATTAAGAATACATATTTTAATTTTAAACTTGTCCAAAGTAACCTTCAAAAATTTTTTCAGTAGCATTACATATCTTCAGGTTTTAGCTCACTAAGAAACAGATAAGGTTCTGTTGCTTTCAAATCCAGGCTACTTGAATAATTCCTGCAGATCACAAGATTCCCCAGTTGTCACCTTCCATTCTTCCAGTAGATGATCTGGAGTGATCCCTGATACTTATTTTGCATGCTTACTTGCTCAGTTGTGTCCAACTCTTTGCAACCCCATGGACTGTAGCCCACCAGGTTCCTCTTTCCATGAGATTTCCCAGGCAGGAATACTGGAGTGGGTAGCCATTCCCTTCTGGGGGATCTTCCCTACCAAGGGATTGAATCAGAGTCTCCTGCATTGCAGGTGGATTCTTTACCATCTGAGCCACCAGGGAAACCAATGTTTTTTTAGTAACATGGAAATGCTTGCTACATAGAAACAGAAGACTCACCTCATATATCTGTTCCTAGAAAAGTATCTGGAACACAGTAAGAGCTCAGGAAAAGTTTTTTCACTGAAGAAATGATCACAGCCAAATGTAGTCACCAAGTAAATCAAGAACTTCCTATCAAATTGTTCTAAGACTAGGCATTTACTTATTTAGATGGAGAGAGGGAAGGGAAGGAATGAAAAATCAGCCTAGAATCTAAATCTAAACTCTTCAAGATTCACCCTTTGGAACACCAAGTAAAGAAGAATTTCAGCATCTGCTTCTGTTCCTTAGGAAATTCCTTGACCAAACAGTAACAATTGACTGAGAATTGTTTTCTTTTTTAAAAAATATTTGTTTTATTTTTTGGCTGTGTCAGGTTTTAGTTGTGGTTCATGGCCTCCAGAGAGTACAGGCTCAGTTGTTGTGTTGTATGAACTTAGTTGCCATGGCATGGAGGATCTTAGTTCCCTGATCAGGGATCGAATCTGCATCCCTTGCTTTGGAAGGCAGATTCTTAACCACTGGATCACCACGGAAGTCCCTGAGAATTGTTTTCTTATTGCTCCTGCATGAAGAGATATACCACATGATGTAACAGCCATGCTTGTTTTCTCATCAGTGAATTATATAAGACATGTTGCCATGTATGAGATAAAAGCAAGTGTACACGAGTATATCATCTGCATAATCAACATTTTGCATGGAATATCAACTGTTTACTGTTACTAAGTCACAGATGATTTCTTCTGAAAAAGTGTTCACAAGATGGACTTCTGCATTAGTGTAATCAACAGACACACGGTTGATGAAAACTGGCAATTGACAGTGCTGGAACATGTATAAGTATTTCATTTAGACTAGAGAGAAAAGGTGAACCTACTCATTCTTTCCTAATTTACTTAAAAATATTAAGAGAATTGTTGGCAAACGCTAGCAGTTTCTGGAGTGGATGTGGTAATTTGGTAGGGATTGTGGGGCTAGTGAGTTTCACTTTTCTTTATTTGCTATACATCACAAACCAGCTTGATCTCTCTAAACAAAGGGTTTGAACAAGGTCTGTTCAACGATATGAATCTTAACTTATTTGGTAAGCAACCTTGTAGGGTGCTGGAAGATGCAGCTTTTATATTAAGAAATGTTCCATCCTTTTAATATTAAACCTACTTTCCATAAGGACTTGTAGTGATTGACATGTACAGACAGTTGTCAGATGTTTCCATTTTCTTGGCTTCAAACTTCAGTTGGGAAGAATTGTGCCATCTCAGAAATACGGTTTTGGTTTTGATGATGTTTAATTAATAATGCATAACCATGAATACATGAGGATAAGGAAGATCTGTCATACTTTCTTTCCTTTGACATTGCCTAAATTAACCTAAACAAAGCCAGCTCAGACTTAAAATGCCCATAACTCACAAAAGTTGAATATCTTTTTCTTTAATTCCTGTCAGTAGATAGCTGACTGAGACCCCATGGACTATAGCCTGCCAGACTCCTCTGTCCTTGGAATTCTCCAGGCAAGAATACTGGAGTGGGTAGCCAGCTGTTCCCTTCTCCATGGGATCTTCCCAACCCAGGGATTAAACCTAGGTCTCCTGAATTGCAGGTGGAGTCTTTACCAAGTGAACGACCAGGGAAGCCCTTTAAGACCGCATTGTATGCAAATGATGGTGATGCTACCAGCCACATAGTTTGTGCCTCTCTTCTTGATAATATTGAAAATTTTTAGAGTTCCATGAGATTTGTGTCACATGGAAGTTACACTATCATAAAATCCGTATGAATAAATGATACCTTTAGAATCAAGATAATTCACTGCAGAGTATAGGTGACATTGTACATACAACTGCATAAACTTCAAAGCTTGAACACACTGAGCTAGATGAAGGGAAGAAATGAAAGGAAACTGTAGAAATATATGTTTGAACTTCAAACTCATTCTGCACTTAAGTTCTTATTTAGCAAATAGGGATGTGTAGGGAATTTTAAAGTTGTCTTGCTTGCTTTTATAATTTACTCCATTCTGTTTTATTTTTAAGCATGAATATATATTGATAGATTTGTTTGTTAAAAGAATTTAAGAAAACAGTGGAGTTACATTTTGATTCTAATAGAGGGCCAATTAGTTTCTAAAGATAGTAGTAAGTTAAATTATTGAATCTACTGAAATTAGAAAAAAAATTATTAAAAGTATCTAGATTCGTAGATTCATAGATTTTTCCAGTGCTCATCTATTTACACGTTATAGGTCTATATAGTCTGTAGGTTAAAAAAATCTCTGGACCAGAGGATCTATAGGTCCCTTTTAAATCTAAACTCTGTGATGACTATCTTTTATTCATATCAGTGATATGTTCAATGTTATTCAGATGACAACAAAGACCTTCATTTGCGGGCATTGTTTAATCTTTATCTTGACATTTTATTTTATTATAAGGGCTTCCCTGTTAACTCAGATGGGAAAGAATCTGCCTGCCATGCAGAAGACCCAGGTTCGATCCCTGGGTCAGGAAGATCCCCTGGAGAAGGGAATGGCAACCCACTGCAGTATTCTTGCCTGGAGAATTTCATGGACAGACCATGGAGTGGCAAAGAGTCGGACATGACTGAGCAACTAACACTTTGACATTTTATATAAGAGTTTTAGTTTTAATTTGAGTTTCAGTTACTTTGAATTATATATATAATTTTAGGAATATTCACACATACACTTTCACACATACATTGACATGAGTATGTTTTATACTGATATAATCTCTTGGCATTTTTGAGGAAATATTGAACTTTATATTTTGGAAGATTTAGAAAAATTTTCCATTTCTTCTCTCTTCCTCTCCCTTGTAGTAGGCTTGATGACAGTAAAGGTCAGTTTTGTTTCTGATACATTAGTGCTCAAACAACACACCTGCATACCTGAGCAATCTACCTTGAATGTCTGCTATGACCATTTGACAGTTAAGGACATTTTACTTTAAAATAATGAAGAAAAACTGAGTAAACTTGCAGCTTGCAGATTTAGTTATAAAACTGATAGAATTATCATGATTTCCTAATTCACTGATGCACTTTCCTTCCACTAAGAAAAAATGAACTTTTGCTGCTTATACTTTATGTTGTGTTTTTGTTAATAATAGAAATACTTTTTCGTGAAATGTTGCTTTATGTCTAATTCAAGCTCCTTGTTCGTTTTAGTATGTTAGCTCAAAAATAATGACTAAAGAATTTTGATTGATCCTATTATACCTTTCCAAATCTTCAAAATAATTTCTATTAAAATATGAATGTATTATGATGACTTTGTGGCAGTTTTCCTGTAATAAATACAGTATGGTAATAAAGTGAATGGACAGAAGTTAAGAAACCTAGTGGTGATTTGTTGGGTGCACAGAGTTGACCCGTTCTGAAAAATGAATATCCACTTACTTTTGAGCATAAGGCATACACTGTAGAATTGTGTTAGTTGCTCAGTCGTGTCTGACTCTTTACAATCCCATGGACTGGAGCCCACCAAGCTCCTCTGTCCATGGAATTTTCCAGGCAAGAATATTGGAGTGGATTGCCATTCCCTTCTCCAGGGGATCTTCCCAACCAGGAATCAGACCAAGGTGTTCCCACATTGCAGGCAGATTCTTGACTGACTGAGCCGCCGGAAAGCAGAATATCAGAGGACATATACTTTTAAAAGCTTCTTCATAATTCAGTTCAGTTCAGTTGCTCAGTCATGTCTGACTCTGTGACCCCATGAACCGCAGCACGCCAGGCCTCCCTGTCCATCACCAACTCCCGGAGGTTACCCAAACTCATGTCCATTGAGTCGGTAATGCCATCCAACCATCTCATCCCCTGTCGTCCCCTTCTCCTCTTGCCCTCAATCTTTCTCAGCATCAGGGTCTTTTCAAATGATTAAAATCAGTTTAATCAAAACTTGCCTCCAGTCACATTCAGATGATACAGATTTTTATACTTTAAGTCACTCATTCATTGTCTATTCATCAAATACTATTGACTACAAACTAAGTGCTGAGCGAAATAAAAAACAGAAATAAAATTTTGCCTTAAAGATTTCAGGAAAGCATGAATGTTTGAGGAGATAGTGCTACACTAATATCATAAATAACTTATAGGTAAGATAATAACTTCACACCTGGGATGGAGTGGAAGGGCATTTGGAGGTATGGGGGGAGGCTAGGTGGAACCTGAACACAAGAGGCAGGCAACAGGGAGACAACTGGAAATGTGTTGGTTACTGGTTTTTCTTTTTTTTTAGTGTGTGTGTTTTTAAAGATTATTATCCTAAATCCATTAGAGTTTTAGCTTTAGAGGTGATTGGAAAAGTCATTAATATGAACTTTGGGGACTGATATGATATTTGTAGTAGTATTAGTGTGTGGAAGCATTTTATATATACATTTGATAGAATCAATGACCGTTCTCAGTTGCTGTCTTTAAGCATGGATTTTCATATTATTTTTAATTTCATGGTTTGTTTCGTAAGAGGTTTTGAATAATAAAACAACTATCATATATAACAAACATGATAGTAAGAACATTCATAATTTTAAAATGTCCTTCACCACAGTGTTTACAGCAGCATGATTATAATCTATTGCATTATGATCAGTTTGTTCTTTTGGCCTTTTCTTTCTGCTGAATAACTGGCAACTGCAGATTAGTTATAAAATAGATCATCTGTTATATAGTTTCTTATCTGTATACAAAATGTCAAATTTCATTTTATATAAAAATCACAACCACCAAATAATTTTTGAAAGTTCTTACGGAAGTACTCTGTATTTCCTTATAATTTTTAGGTTGAGTTTTTATCATTCTTAGTCACAAATGGCAGGAAGCGGTTCCAAATTAAATTCATTTTTACCACAATCATGACATTTTCCAACTGTCTCATAAATTTGCAACATTTGTTAAAAAGGAGACTAATAGAGCAAAATGTGTCACTAGTGCCGAAGAAAACGGGCTTGTGGTAATTAGAGTGCCATCGTTAAAGACAAAATAGGGCTTGAAATTTTAACATAATAATTGTACCAATGAACTATTACTGGATTCTCACAATGTGCCAGATTCTGTGTTGAGCAGTGCAAATGCATTAAGTATTAGCAAAACCTCTAATAGTATTCCTCTTCCCGCTTAATAGAGAGAATAAGCTTTAGAAAGGTCTATGTAGAAAGCCCTATGTAATTTGATGATGGTGCAATAGGTAATGGGTGGAGAAACTGGGAATCAAAACAAGTTCTCTAAAGGCTATTTGTAGACACTACTGATAGCCCAATTTTGCTGTGAGAAAATGTGAGGCTCAAAGAGGTCTAAATAATTTAGAGAGCCACAGGACTGGAAAGGTCAGTTTTCATTCCAATCCCAAAGAAAGGCAATGCCAAAGAATGCTCAAACTACCGTACAATTGCACTCATCTCACACGCTAGTAAAGTCATGCTTAAAATTCTCCAAGCCAGGCTTCAGCAAGATGTGAACCTTGAACTTCCAGATGCTCAAGCTGGTTTTAGAAAAGGCAGAGGGACCAGAGATCAAATTGCCAACATCCACTGGATCATGGAAAAAACAAGAGTTCCAGAAAAACATCTACTTCTGCTTTATTGACTATGCCTAAGCCTTTGACTGTGTGGATCACAATAAACTGTGGAACATTCTGAAAGAGATGGGAATACCAGACCACCTGACCTGCCTCTTGAGAAACCTGTATGCAGGTCAGGAAGCAACAGTTAGAACTGGACATGGAACAACAGACTGGTTCCAAATAGGAAAAGGAGTACGTCAAGGTTGTATATTGTCACCCTGCTTATTTAACTCTTATGCAGAGTACATCATGAGAAACACTGGGCTGGAAGAAGCACAAGCTGGAATCAAGATTGCCAGAAAAATATCAGTAACCTCAGGTATGCAGATGACACCACCCTTATGGCAGAAAGTGAAGAAGAACTCAAGAGCCTTTTGATGAAAGTGAAAGAGGAGAGTGAAAAAGTTGACTTAAAGCTTAACATTCAGAAAACTAAGATCATGGCATCTGGTCCCATCACTTCATGGCAAATAGATGGGAAAACTGGAAACACTGCCTTGCTTTATTTTCCTGGGCTCCAAAATCACTGCAGATGGTGATTACACCCATGAAATTAAAAGACACTTACTCCTTGAAAGGAAAGTTATGACCAACCTAGACAGCATATTAAAAAGCAGAGACATTACTTTGCCAACAAAGGTCCATCTAGTCAAGTCTATGGTTTTTCCAGTGGTCATGTATGGATGTGAGAGTTGGACTATAACGAAAGCTGAGCGCAGAAGAATTGATGCTTTTGAACTGTGGTGTTGGAAAAGACCCTTGAGAGTCCCTTGGACTGCAAGGAGATCAAACGAGTCCATCCTAAAGGAAATCAGTCTTATGTGTTCATTGGAAGGACTGATGTGGAAGCTGAAACTCTAATACTTTGGCCACCTGTTGCGAAGAGCTGACTCATTTGAAAAGACCCTGATGTTGGGAAAGATTGAGGGCAGGAGGAGAAGGGGACGACAGAGGATGAGATGGTTGGATGGCATCACCGACTCGATGGACATGGGTTTGGGTGGACTCTGGTAGTTGGTGATGGGCAGGGAGGCCTGTCGTGCTGTGGTTCATGGGGTTGCAAAGAGTCGGATATGACTGAGCAACTGAACTGAAACTGAAATAGTACCTTAGTTCAGTTCAGTTCAGTTCAGTCACTCAGTCGTGTCCGACTCTTAGCGACCCCATGAACCACAGCATGCCAGGCCTCCCTGTCCATCACCAACTCCCGGAGTTCTCTCAAATTCATGTCCATCGAGTCGGTGATGCCATCCATCCACCTCATTCTCTGTCTTCCCTGTCTCCTCCTACCCCCAATCACTCCCAGCATCAGAGTCTTTTCCAGTGAGTCAACTCCTCGCATGAGGTGGCCAAAGTATTGGAGCTTCAGCTTTAGCATAAGTCCTTCCAATGAACACCCAGGATTGATCTCCTCTAGAATGGACTGGTTGGATCTCCTTGCAGTCCAAGGGACTCTCAAGAGTCTTCTCCAGCACCACAGTTCAAAAGCATCAATTCTTCGGCGATCAGCCTTCCTCACAGTCCAACTCTCACATCCATACATGACCACGGGAAAAACCATAGCCTTGACTAGATGGACCTTGGTTGGCAAGGTAATGTCCCTGCTCTTTAATATGCTATCTAGGCTGGTCATAACTTTCCTTCCAAGGAGCAAGCGTCTTTTAATTTCATGGCTGCCATCAGCATCCGCAGTGATTTTGGAGCCCAAAAATATAAAGTCTGACACGGTTTCCACTGTTTCCCCATCCATTTCCCAAGAAGTGATGGGACCAGATGCCATGATCTTCGTTTTCTGAATGTTGAGCTTCAAGCCAACCTTTTCACTCTCCTCTTTCACTTTCATCAAGAGGCCTTTGAGTTCCTCTTCACTTTCTGCCATAAGGGTGGTGTCATCTGCATATCTGAGGTTACTGATATTTCTCCCGGCAATCTTGATTCCAGTTTGTGCTTCTTCCAGCCCAGCGTTCCTCATGATGTACTCTGCATAAGAATTAAATAAGCAGGGTGACAATATACAACCTTGACGTACTCCCTTTCCTATTTGGAACCAGTCTGTTGTTCCATGTCCAGTTCTAACTGTTGCTTCCTGACCTGCATACAGGTTTCTCAACAGGCACGTCAGGTGGTCTGGTATTCCCATCTCTTTCAGAATTTTTCACAGCTTATTGTGATCCACACAGTAGAGGCCTTGGCATAGTCAATGAAGCAGAAATAGATGTTTCTCTGGAACTCTCTTGCTTTCTCCATAATCCAGCGGATGTTGGCAATTTGATCTCTGGTGCCTCTGCCTTTTCTAAAAGCTGCCTGAACATCTGGAAGTTCACGATTCACATATTGCTGAAGCCTAGCTTGGAGAATTTTGAGCATGACTTTACTAGCGTGTGAGATGAGTGCAATTGTGCGGTAGTTTGAGCATTCTTTGGCTAAACAGCTACTAAATAGAAAACCTGGTATTCAAACACAGATTCTTCTGACTCCAGAGTCTAACTAAATTGCCTGTGAATATTGTCATTAAATTTCCCGGAAATTTTGGTTGTAAGCATAAAATGTGAGTTGTTTATGTCTCTTTTGTTCTGACACAGAAGGGGCAAAATTCGAGAAGTAATGCATATATAGGTGTTACCTGGCAAAAGAAAGTGCAGTTGTTAAGGACACAGCTGAGAGCCAGGAATTCAGTACCATGACGAATCTCACTTTGTTCCTTGTTATTATTTTAGGGCCATCCTATCAAAGCAAGAGTGCTTTAGGATAAAATTTTTTACTCCCTCTAAGTTTCCCCAGTCAGAACCATTTCATTAGGTTCCCCAAAGTCAGAAACGTGGTACACTAGCCGAAGTGCTTGAACTAGTCCTCTGTTATGTGACCCAGAGTGGATTAATTTGGCTAATTCCCTGTGTGTAACCTTTCCTGTCCTCTGTCTTGTGCTCTAATTATTTTTATCTCACCATATCTTGTTTTACAAACTTCAGTGTTACGGTCCTAGGCAAGAACAGTGTCTTTCCTCTTTGCAAAGATTACTGTAGTAACATTAGTTCTTAAAAACTGATGAAAACTCAGTGCTCAGAAGACAAACTGGAATCTTTTAAAATACCTTTTTGTCCTACTAGTAAACTTTTTAAAATGAATAAAACTATCAATCACTGATTTTTCTATATTATGAGTATAGGAGGTGGTCACAATAATACATTATTTTTCAGAGGTATCTAGTCTTTGTTAAAGATAGGGAATTTAGAATAATCATAGATTTACATTACAATCTGTGGGACTGAGTTCTCATTAATTATATTTTGTAGAGCTTTTACTTTTAGGTGTAGCAAAAAGGCAAGGTGAAGTAACAGAAATTGTTTTTTTTTTTAAAGAATCAGTTATAGGAGATATCATTTATAAGCTAAGGGAAACTAGGAAAAATGAAGAAACTTTAATACAAATGTTAGAAAATTGCATTAATCCAAACTAGAATTTATAGTTTTCTCAAGGGAATTATTATGTTAACTGTAACAGAGGCCATTTGTGTATTCCTGTGTGTGTCTGTGTGTGCATTTATGTTTTACCAGATGAAAAGAACGTGGTGTCTTCTGCACTTAGCATCCATTGGTATTTGGAGTAACATTATGTTTGCATTTTGCATAGACACAGTATTCAGATCAATTGGCCACTCCTATCGAAAGAGACACAAATAAGATTCTCTTGGCCAACAGCTGTATTTTTAATAGTGCAAGTCTAAGTTTATATTAAAGTGAATAATTTGGGTGATTTAGATCACATTTGCTTTTTACTCTGAATATGTTTTTAATATTTCTTCATTATGTATCTTCTTCTAAAAATACATACAATTTAAGACCTTGAACTCTAGCCAGGTAATAGTTGCATTATTTCTGTCCCATATTCGCAAGTGGATGTTCTCTCTTCAATAATAAAAGCAAGCCCTTAAATTATGTTTGAGATGCTCATTACATGAACACTGTCACTGCAGTGTCACAAGCGTTAAAATAAAAATGTTAAATAATAAAATGCCATCAGGTGTTGGTTTTTGTTCCTTCATCATGAGAAAGGGAACTTTATGAATGATGCATCACAGTGCTCTGTACATTTACATGCAAAGACTGGTTGTTAATGTTTTAAGTTACTGCCAGTGAATCTTTAGAAATCGCTGTGAATAATGAAGCCATTCACTGTGTTCAAGAATTTTGTCTTTCTTCAGTGATAAGATTTTCTTCTCATTTGAAAGAGTGTTTAATTGCATTGCTCATCTACTTTTAATATTTAATAATAATTTTATTAGCTGTGTCGAATGAGGAGGGCAAGATTTGCAATATCTAGTACTAGTCATCAATTTTTTCTTATCATGACTTAATGAATATTATAATTACAAGGGGAGACAGAAATATAAATTAGCTGGGTACTTGGTTGGGACTTGCTGATTTATTGGTTTTTGTTTGGGCAAAGCCGAGAAGAGATGCAAAGAGAAGAAGGAAATATCTTGAGAGTGTTTTAGAAGCCCTGGCACACGTTTTTGCAACGTGCTAATCATTGTCATTTAAATAATAAACACCATGACTTTGAATAAAGTTAAAAACATTGACAATAAAAAATCCTGCTGGTGCTATAGCAATTGACAGGGGGGATCTTGATGGCTTACAAGACTGGGTCTTGGCGGGTGTATGTTCCTTTAATCTCTATTAATGCATTTTGACAACTTTTCATTCTCTTTTCTCAATCATTTGTACTGCTGTTTGCTTTCAGCTAAGACAAAGGCATGAGTTATTTTGAGTGGAAAGACTTGGCATACCTGTCATCATAATAGCAGTTTTTACTTAAGTAGTACCTCTCACCTGAAGTTTTCAAAGTGCTTTTCACTAGGCCTATGAGATGGCGGTCAAGAGGCACCATACATTTAAAGCCTATAAGGAAATATAACCCAGGCCATGAGGAGAAAATAATTTTCATTTTTAATGATCTAGATATGAATATGTGTATTATAACCTCTAAATTTTAGATGCCATTTTTCCAAACAGGACTAGATATTGTTGAATTTAACGTATCTTAAAACGAGTGCTTTTTCACCCCCTCCAGCAACTGCTTCGAGAACGACAGCAGATGGCCAGCCGTCCCTTTGCGTCTGTTGATGTAGCCCTGGAAGTGGGAGCTGAACACACAGACTTTCTGCGAGGGTCATTAGAGGTAGGAACAGTGGTGGTGAAAGGGGACTGCTGTGATTTGCATATTTATATTACTTCTCTAATCTGCATCTGCTTGTGAAGCCAAACAGAGTCTGATTATCTAGAGCTGACAAGATTCAGCTACATATGTTATGCCATTTTCAAGGCACATAGTTTTAATAGTATGACATGAGCTGTAACAAAAGCCACTGGAGAATCTATTAGTCTAGGCAAGAGTGACAGACTGCTCACCTGGCACCCTTTCCCTGACAGATAGGAACTGAAGGAATTTAAGATACAGGTTCGATGGAAGAAACAAAGCATCTGTATTTAGTCCTGGGAGTGCCCAACACCCCTCAGTTAACAGGTCACATCTATCTTTATTAACAAAGTTAACTATAAAAGGTGGGTGGAGATGAGTTGCATTTTAATTATATAGTTTCACTTTTTGAATGTTGAAGGTTGTAGAATATAGTGAATATTTTTATTTTATGGCTGTATTAGTACAGTATTATATTGCAAATGGGGCAATGGAGTATGGTGAAAGAGAAATGATTATGTGCAAGTAAATGTGGTATTCATATCTTGAAATAGTGCATGACATGGTTTCTGAAAATAATGGGGGTTCCCAAAGAGCAAAAATCCACAGATTGTGATTCACAACTCATGACAGCATTCTGAGGCATAGTAATTTTATTCCGTGCTTATTTCCAAATTTTTTGTGTTATACATGGTAAGATGTTTAAACAGGAAGATTTAAAAATAACTTACAGTTGAAATATTTTATTCACCTTTTAAAAAGTACCCTTATGTGACTGACTTCATGTTGCTATGTTTAGACTTTGCTTTTCTTTGATGAAAGCACGGGATATAAAAATAGACTCCTCCAAACACCTAGGCACAAATATAATTGATTTTGTCCATAAAATTTTTGGTTAGTCTGAAAAAAATAAAAGTAAATCAGACCTTATGATGCTATACAAAGGACCAGTTTTCAGAGACATTTCTCTTAGTAAAAATTTTTTTAGCTTTTGTGCCCTTGATTTTTTACTACTCTAGATCACAGGCTGTCACAAAAGCTTAGAACATTAGATAATGTGTGGGTATATCCTCTATTGCTTAGGGAGAAGTGCTCTAATTTCTGACTTTGTAGTCAGTGCTCTAATTTCATTCTGACCCTTAATTTCAAATAACTTTAGTACAGAACTTTTAACAAATTGAAAACTCTATCTGAATCTAACTTCCTTCTTCTCCTCATCTATTTAAAACATTCTTGAATGCTATTAAAACTCAACTCACAAGAGAAAAACAAATGTGAATGATACATATGTGAGTTGAGATAAAACACTCATAAACTTAAGGAACAAATGTAATAAACAGACATACTACATAATTTATTTTGTAGAGTTTAAAAACTTCTAGTTCTACTTTCTTTTTGCTCACGTTTACTTGGTAGTCCTTCTATTCGTTTATTTCTGACGTCTCTGTATCCTCTTATTATTACTAGTTATATGAATAACTGGTGTGTCTATTTCTTCTGTATCACTTGTTTTCTAAAATTTAAATTCAGAGTGTCACAGAAGAATAAAACCTACTTACCTACTCCTGTCTAGAGAGTTTTCTGGAGATCTGGTTCTACTTACCAATGTGTAGTTTTGTCGGCTTTTTGTAAACAGCTTTATTAAAATGTAGTTCATATGCCATACAATTTACCCATGTAAACTGTGAAATTTAGGGTTTTTAGTATATCCAGAATTGTGTAACCATCACCAAACACCAATTTTAGAACATTTTCATCTTCCCCTAAAGAAACTCCCTTCTCACCCCCTCTCTTTCTCCCCAAGCCTCATTCTCAACTGTAGACAAGCCCTAATCTACATTTTGTCCTTATATGAGTTTCCTCTAGTGTATTTTCATGCCAGTTCATGTAATGGAGTCATACAAATATGTGGTCTTTCGTGACTATTTTCTTTTACTTAGCCTTAATATTCAAGTTTCATCCCACGTTGTGGATGAGTATTTAATTTCTTTCTATTGCCAAGTAATATTTGATATTATTGATATAAGGGGGTGTCTCAGGTGGCTCAATGATAAAGAATATGCCTGCCAATGAAGAGACATGGGTTCAATCCCTGGGTCAGGAAGATGCCCTGAAGTGGGAAATGGCAACCCAGTCCAGTATTCTTGCCTGGAAAATTCCAGGGACAGAAGATCCTGGCTTGCTCCAGTCCATGGGGCCCCAGAGAGTTGGACGTGACTAAGCGACTGAGCATGGACACACACATAATTGATGCAGCACAATTTGTTTCTGCACTCGTGAGTTGAGAACATCTAGGCTGTTTCTGCTTTTTGAATATTTTGAAAAATGCTACTGTGAATATTTGTCTACAAATTTTGTTTCCTTTTTGTTGGAATATATAAGTAAGAATTGAATTTCTGGGTAATATGGTAATTTTTTATTACTTGTTGAAGAGACTTTCTATCTCCACTGAATGATCTTGGGACTCCTGTTTCAAATCAATTGACCATAAGTGTGAGAATTTGTTTTTATAATCTCATTGTCATTCCATTAATCTATAGATCTATCATATGACAGTACAACTCTATTTTGATTGCTATAGTTTTGTAGTTTTAGAATTAGAAAATATGAGTTCTCCAGCTTTATTCATTTTGAACGTTGTTTGGCTTTTCTGGGTCCTTTGAATTTTGACAGGAATTTTAGGATCAGTTTGTCAGTTTCTGCAAAGAAGCTCACTAGTACTTTAATAGGGATTGTATAAAATCTATAAATCAATTTGGGAGAATTTACAGTATCTCAGTGGCACTCCACTCCAGTACTCTTGCCTGAAAAATCCCATGGACGGAGGAGCGTAGTAGGCTGCAGTCCACGGGGTTGCAAAGAGTTGGACACGACTGAGCAACTTCACTTTCACTTTTCACTTTCATGCATTGCAAAAGGAAATGGCAACCCACTCCAGTGTTCTTGCCTGGAGAATCCCAGGGACGGGGGCGCCTGGTGGGCTGCCATCTGTGGGGTCTCACAGAGTTAGACACGACTGAAGCGACTTAGCAGTAGCAGCAGCAGCAACTTGCACTTCATTAAGGTTGTAGCTTTGTTAATTGAGTCCCTTTATCCATGCTCCAAATAAATATAGGATTCTAAATTCAATATCAGATTTTCTTCATCTTGATAAACAAGTATGATTTCTGATATTTAAAATTCCCTATATCCATATATTTCTGATCTCAAGTAAATTGACAGCTTTTTTGTAAATTTAAAGTTGAAAATATTGTCCTTCAGTAATTTTTAGAGCTTAAATTGTTTTCTTATATGAATTTAATATCAGAAATAAATAATGGCTGCTAACTGAGAGCTTATTTAATACTCTTTGGAAAATAATAGAAGTAGAAGCATAAAGTTTAAAATCATATTTTGTTTTTTCCTTTGCATTTTGTAATTACTACTAAGTGGAAGTTATCTATCTGCTGTACATACACATACATATGTGTACATATACATTTGTTGTATGTGAGATTTACTTTCCATTGTCACAGTGCTCTAGATCCATTCCAAGTCTCTTTTTATAGACATAACCTAGTATGATTTGGCATTGATTTGCGTATACAGCAAAATATGAAGCCTAGGCCTATTCTGAAATAACATTAAGGACTTAATTTAAACCTAGAAAATACAAGTAATTTTAAAATTCCTTTGCTGGGTTTTTCTTAAAATTCAGAGATTAAATTCAACCCAAAGCCATAGGTTAGCTGGCTATTACCATTTGGTAAATATTCAATGGAGTCTTCATAATGTGGTAATTTAAGGAATAGATTTCTTTCAATTTAAATTGGACTCTCATGTGCCACTCTGAGTTCCACATCTGTATTGTCAGGGGGAGAATATAAGTATAATATAGAATTACTTATACTTGATGCATCTGTAATAATGGTTCTGTACACCAAAATGTCCTATTCTATGAAGTAGATGTGTTCCTAAAAGTTTGTGTGAGTTGATTATGTTTTTTAATGGATGAAGAGTATTTAGTCTTCATAGGAACTATGTGTAGTAAACCCTAAGTGTAAAAACTCTTGTGAGTGAAAAAAAGATTATGGTGTGAATAATCACCCCCTAAATTATCTGGAATCAAGATTGCTGGGAGAAATATCAATAACCTCAGATATGCAGATGACACTACCCTTATGGCAGAAAGTGAAGAGGAACTCAAAAGCCTCTTGATGAAAGTGAAAGAGGAGAGTGAAAAGGTTGGCTTGAAGCTCAACATTCAGAAAACAAAGATCATGGTATCTGGTCCCATCACTTCATGGGAAATAGATGGGAAAACAGTGGAAACAGTGTCAGACTTTATTTTTTGGGGCTCCAAAATCACTGCAGATGCTGATTGCAGCCATGAAATTAAAAGACGCTTGCTCCTTGGAAGGAAAGTTATGACCAACCTTGATAGTATATTAAAAAGCAGAGACATTACTTTGCCAACCAAGGTCCGTCTAGTCAAGGCTATGGTTTTTCCTGTGGTCATGTATGGATGTGAAAGTGGGACTGTGAAGAAGGCTGATCACCGAAGAATCGATGCTTTTGAACTGTGGTGTTGGAGAAGACTCTTGAGAGTCCCTTGGACTGCAAGGAGATCCAACCAGTCCATTCTAAAGGAGATCAATCCTGGATGTTCATTGGAGGGACTGATGTTAAAGCTGAAACTGCAGTACTTTGGCCACCTCATGCGATGAGTTGACTCACTGGAAAAGACTCTGATGCTGGGAAAGGTTGGGGGCGGGAGGAGAAGGGGACGACGGAGAATGAGATGGCTGGATGGCATCACCGACTCTGTGGACATGAGTTTGAGTGTACTCCGGGAGTTGGTGATGGATAGGGAGGCCTGGCGTGCTGTGATTCATGGGGTCGCGGAGAGTCGGACACGACTGAGCGACTGAACTGAACTGAACTGAACTGAAATTATCTGTAAGCAAGTTTGAATCATTAAATTTTTCTAAATTATAGTGAAAAATTAAGAACTTATTAAAATTTAATAAATACACTTAGAATATAAATTTATAAACTCATTTTGTCAGTTGGTTTTAAATTTATTTTAAAAAACATAGGGTTATTTTTGTGATGACCTTGTGACCCATCTAGTGTATATTTATCAATTTTCTTCCACTATGGAATAGCATGATAATTTATAGTAATTGCTTAACAGATGTTTATGGCATGCTGCATATACGTCAAGCATTCTTCTTAGCACTTTAGAAGTATCAGGGAACACAACAAAGAGCCCTGTCCTCGTGGAATTCATATTCTAACAGGGAAAATAGGTTGTTTAATGTGTTAGGAGGTGGTAAGTGCAATGGAACAGGAAAAAAGTAAAACAGGATAAGGTTTGGAAAGTGCTTTGTGGAGGTGGGAGAGAGAGTGCATATTGAATCCGGTGGTGGTCAGGGTGACCTCATTGAGAAGGTGAGAGCTGAGCAAGGCTTGAAAAAGGTAAAGGAATTAACCAGGTGGCAGATTCTCAAGGGAAAGTGTTCCCAGCAAAGAGAATGGCTAGAGCAGAGGTGCTAAGGTGGCATGCCGGGCAAGTTCATGAAATAGCAGACTTTGGGCAGGGGCAGGTACGGGACGAGGCAGAAGATATAGAGTCTTGTAGACCTTTTGTAAAAACTTTGACATTCAATCCTAAGTGAAGAGGACAGAGTCAATTGCAGGACTGACTGACATAATCTGTTTCTAAAAGATTATTCTGCCTTTGGTGTTGAGAATAGTTCGACGTGTGATATCATCAGATGGTTTCCTGACAAGCAGACATCAAGACAAGGAATTGGTTCATTTGAAGAATATGCTGGTAGGGAAGTGGAGCCATGAGAAAGGGAATGGAGAGTAGCTAATACCACTATGGTAAACTAGGGCTTGATTTCCATGGAGACACTCTGAGAGTTAGGGTAAAATGCATGTCACACTGCAGACATCAGGGCATTGGAGCTGAGTGTTTATTCCTCAACTCCCTCCAGTCACTGATTGAGGGCCACTTCCCAGGAAGTCAGAGAAAGCCCTCAGGCAAAGAAATGAAGGCTCTGGCTTTGGAAATTAGCAGAAAACTGACAAGGTAACTGAGAGGTTGGAAATCAACTCAAAGTTTCTGCTATGACGGGCAAGTATAGAGGGAGAGAAGCTTGTTAGAAAGCTTCTGTGGGAATCCAGGCAAGAGGTAATGGTGGCAAGACCAGGATTTTAGCAGTGAAGTGTCTGATTCTGGACTTTATTTTTAAGTCATGATGTGTTCTCATTTTGAAAGTCTTTCTAGAGACTTTGTGTGTGTGAGATCCAAACAGACAAGAAGACAGGATTTTCTCTCCTTAACTGGTACTGTAATAGATCTAGAACTTCTGATGCTGTTGTACTTATTAAGAGGAAAAGTCTCAGTCTCTCAGTATACCCTCTCAAACAACAAAATTCGTGCTTTTCCTAGATAATGACAGAAACCATGAGAAACTGAGGTAAAAGAACTGGAGGCCATTAGGTGACTTAGGTTGACTAGGCTTCCTAGATCTGGTGTCACGTGAAAAGTATACAGTTTGATCACAAACAAGTTAATCGATAGCCCTTTAGTTTGATGTTAAAAATGTACTTTCCTTGTTCATGGTTTTTTGTGGGGAGAGTGGTGGTAGGAAGGAAGGAGGGAAGGAGTTGGCAGTTTTATAAACTCAGATGAGTCCTCCAATGTCACTGATAGTTTTTGCTGGGATAATATTCTTTGTTTCTATTTTTATTTCAGATTATTTTAACCAATTATTTTTTGCTTCCTACCTCTAATAATGAAAAATTAGAACCCATTTTAATGGCCAAAAGTAAAGCATTTGTTAGTTAATTTATTAAATTTTACAAAATGCTGTATAAATTATGATCTAATTTTTGATAAACATTGAAAAAAAGTCTGGTCTAATAAATTCTTAATAATAAATGTTGTATCTAGGTGGGTGGCGTATGTGGGTTTTCCTTGTTGCATGTCTGTGTTGTCCTTTCTGTAACGGTATGCATGGCTCTTTTTAACAAGGAAAAAATAAAAGCGATGACAAAGCAAAAATATAAAATATTACGTTTTTCCCTTAAATTTTAGACCCTTGGATTGACTGCATATTGGAGCTTGAAATTTTGCCAGTTATTCAAAATAAACGCTTTCAATTATCATTTCTGTGTTGCTGCTGCTGCTGCTGCTAAGTCGCTTCAGTCGTGTCCGACTCTGTGCGACCCCACAGACAGCAGCCCACCAGGCTCCCCCATCCCTGGGATTCTCCAGGCAAGAAGACTGCAGTGGGTTGCCATTTCCTTCTCCAGTGCATGAAAGGGAAAAATGAAAGTGAAGTCGCTCAGTCATGTCCCACTCTTAGCGACCTCATGGATTGCAGCCTACCAGGCTCCTCCATCAGTTATGTAGGTCTAAAAGGAAGGTTCTGGGTGGTATATTTTGTAATCTTACAAAATACAAAGCAGATTTTGTTTGTTCTGTTTACTACTGAAGAAACTGAGACTCTGTGAGCTTAAGATCTTTGGTCAAGATCACAATTTAGTCACCAGCAGAGAATGGATCAACCTAGACAGCATATTAAAAAGCAGAGACATTACTTTGCCAACAAAGGTCCGTCTAGTCAAGGCTGTGGTTTTTCCAGTGGTCATGTATGGATGTGAGAGTTGGACTGTGAAGAAAACTGATCACCGAAGAATTGATGCTTTTGAACTGTGGCGCTGGAGAAGACTCTTGAGAGTCCCTTGGACTGCAAGGAGGTCCAACCAGTCCATTCTAAAGGAGATCAATCCTGGGTGTTCATTGGAAGGACTGATGCCAAAGCTGAAACTCCAGTACTTTGGCCACCTCATGTGAAGAGTTGACTCATTGGAAAAGAGTCTGATGCTGGGAGGGATTGGGGGTAGGAGGAGACGGGGACGACAGAGGATGAGATGGCCGGATGGCATCACCGACTCAATGGACATGAGTTTGAGTGAACTCCGGGAGTTGGTGAAGGACAGGGAGGCCTGGTGTGCTGTGATTCATGGGGTCGCAAGGAGTCGGACATGACTGAGCGACTGAACTGAACTGGACTGAACTGAGAGAATGGGGTGGCAAAAAGCCATATACAACTTAGCAACTAAACAACAACAGAGCAAGAACAGAATTTGAATCTCAGATTGGCCCTGGAATTTCTCTTTCACAGCATTCTCAAATGCACTGATTTTAATTGAGAATACATTTTAGGCCCCAACGTATCTGTGGAGTACTTTTTGTTGTAAAGCTGCTTATGAGCATAGAGTTACCTAATATTTATGTAGTGTTCTTTGATTCCTGGTGCTCATGAGTAATGGAGACAGTTCAACCTATTACACTACATAAGAAAAGAGGTGACAGACACGTTGTTTAAATCAAGGCCAGACACAGTGAGCGCCTCTCGTGTTAAGAGCATTGCTGGCTTTGCTCCCAGAGCAGCGTGAGCCCCGTTCTCTGCTGATGGGCACAGCCAGTAGCCTCTCTAGCATTTCATTCCTGGCTTGGCATCTTCATGGGCAATAATTCCAATGGCTGGCCTGAGCATTTCCTGGGTCTTTGATTTTTTTCAGATTGTTACGGCTGTCTTGCAGTACTTATTTTAATTATTTTATTAAAACTTATTATTAGTGTTCTGATTATAAAAATAACAAATCCTCGTTGTAGAAAAAAAATGCAGAAATAATCAAAATTGAAATATTTCACCCATAAATATCCACTGCTGAAACTTTTATATCCTTCCAACATTTTCCTTTTGCATATATGTATGTTTACAAAATTCAAAGTATATTCTATACATGATTTTGCATCCTGTTTTTCTCATTATAATAAGAAAAATTTGTACTTCTGAGTTTGATTTTAAAATATCCTGTCAGTTGTTCTGTAGTATAACATAATTTATTTGACTCTTTTATTTTTAAATAGCTTTACTACCTTTAGCAAGGAATGAGAATTCCTGTTTTCCTACATTTTTGTCAAAAATTACTTTAAAAGCAATTTTAAAATGATTTTGGTAATTTGATATATGAAATGTTATATTCGCTATCAGACTTCTTATTAGTATTAATCGTAAAATCAAATATTTTCGTATTGTTTTTAACCACTTGTATTTCTCCTAGTTGATTTTATTAACTGTTATTGCTGTGTCCTCTTCCGTTTAATATCATCTACTGATAGTAAACGGATTACCTAAGAAATTTTTTATTAGTTACAGAAAATTTGAAAATGTTTCTTAACTTATTCAGTATCTTTCTTCATCCTTCTGTTGGAACTTTTTTGCTTAAGTCGCTTATTAAATGTTTGTAATTTTCTGTTACAAATATTTCCCTTCTGGATATTGCTATTAAAGTATTATATTTTCTCTATTTTTTTCTACTAATCAAACTGGTTTAGTAATATTTTCAGATATTACTCTTGTTTTATATTTATCCTAGCTTTTTAAATGATCTTTGCTTCTTTGATGGCATTCTCTTGAATTGAAGATTTTTTAAAATCATTATTTCCTTTCTCCTCACCTAATATGCATATTGCACACTCCTTCTCCTCTTTTGGCCATTACTCTTAAAATTTTAGCAGGCATAATTGCAGTCTGAATATAATGAGCTCTTCCCTAATATAAATTAAGGTCCTCAAACAATTTAAACTTTGTTTTCATTTTATGTATCATAATTATCTTATTTGTAGATTTTTGAGTTTTGTCACCCCTGAAATTAAACATTGTTATTATTGTTGCTGTTTTACATGATCAATATTTATTTAAATTACCCTATATAGTTGGTATTTTGTTAGCTCACTGTTCTTTGCATTCAGAGCTTCCTTCTAAAATGTTTTCATCTGCCTATTATTCTTCTTTAAAATTCCTTTAGCACATGTTTTCTGATGATAAACTCTTAGCTTGCTGCCCATTGCCCCCCAAAGGATTGGGGGCAGGAGGAGAAGGGGACAACAGAGAATGAGATGGCTGGATGGCATCACCGACTCGATGGACATGAGTTTGAGTGAACTCCGGGAGTTAGTGATGGACAGGGAGGCCTGGCGTGCTGTGATTCACGGGGTCACAAAGAGTCGGACACGACTGAGCAACTGAATTGAACTGAACTGAAGGCCTTGGAGCATCACCATTGCTTACAATCTAAAAAATGTTTTGGAAATACACATTATCAAGCATCTAGTTACTTTTGCAGTTGGAGTGCCTTACTCAAACACTTTGCTTACATGAAAATTTTTCTGGCTTTTGGCTTCCATTGTTGCAACTGAGAAATCTTCTGATAGTATAGTCGTCGTCCTTTTAGAGCTAATCTAGATTTTTTTACCAATGGTTTTTAAAATATCTTTGTCTTTGGTGTTCTCCTGTTTTATGGTGATTTCCGTAAGCATACATTTGTGTTTATCCTCTTTGGCTTATTTTGTGCTTTCCAGATCTAAGGATTCAGACCTTTTAAAATTTCTTTCTGTTTACTTCTAAAATTTCTCAGTTATCCCTTTGAATTTTTCTCTCCTTCATTTTCTCTATTCTCCTAAGATACTGATTAGTTGGATATCAGATCATCTCATTCTACCTTCAGAATCTCTTAATCTCTCAGATTAGTGTTTTTCATCTCCTCTCTCTGTGTTTCTTCTGGCTTGTTTCTTCAGAGCCTTGTTACAGCTCACTAATTCTTGTTCAGTAGTATATAAACTGCTCTCTACTCTAGCCACTGGATATCTTTAAACAGATTTTATTTTCATTTTTAAAAGTTCTATTTGGTTTTTCTTCAGATCCACTTAGCACTTTTCAAAAGTCTCTTCTTGCTTGCTAGCTTTTATTGCCTTACATTTTATTCCAAACATAATTATTTTTATTTTATAGTATAAAATATTTATATTATATAATATTATATTTATATTTTATAATATAAAATAAAATATTCAAGTATCAGAAATCATTTTATTAAATAGATATTTTAAAAGATCATTTTAATATCTGAAATCCTTGGGAATCTAAATCTATCAATTTCTTTCTATGGGCTCTCATTTACTATGGCTTATTTCCTTGTGAGTTTGATGATCCTTGTAAACTTTTATTTATTTGATCTTAATCTGTGGTTTCCTGGAGGCGTAAATCAAGAATGCTTTCCTCCAACCATTTCTTCCAGGGTCCCTGGCATGGCACAGGGATCTCAAACTCAGCTTTCTTATCCTGTAAATTACTTATATCAGCTTTTATCCTCAGGGAATCTCTGCTTTTATGTTGCTTGCTTCTCCCTGCTTCCCTTTCCAGTTTTAGCTGTTTGTCTTTGAGCACTGCCTAACTGCAATGCTTATAATTTGTTTTATTTTGTAGTGAGAGGACCCTGCTTAAATATTATTAATAGCTTTGTCTTCAATAGGAGCTCACCCTCCTGGGTGGAGGTTCTCTTCTCTTTGGATTGCTGTTCTCTTGGCATTCAGTTCAGTTCAGTCGCTCAGTCGTGTCCGACTCTTTGCGACCCCATGAATCACAGCATGCCAGGCCTCCCTGTCCATCAACAACTCCCGGAGTTCACTCAAACTCATGTCCATCAAGTCGATGATGCCATCCAGCCATCTCATTCTCTGTCGTCCCCTTCTCCTCCCACCCCCATTGGCATTAGCTTAATTATATTCATTTTCACTACTGAGGTTCCAGTATTGACTGCCTCTAAGGGGATAGCAGGCAATAGGCTAAGGAGGGTTCTGCCTTCTTGTAAATGGATTAGTGGTATAGAAACAGTCAAGCCACCAACTTCCTACTGATCTTTTAAAACTCCCTAATGCTCAAGAACAAGAAAGACTCAGAACACATATTACACTTTTTCTTAGCCTCTTGGGGACCAGAGGGTCCTAGGAAGCTCTGTCAGGGATTATATTGACCTTCTTGGTGTTTACAGAGCTCTCTAGACCAAGTCTCTGTAATATCCCTGCCCTGGGTCTTGATGCTGGTTTCTATGCACTTTCCCAGTTCAAAGAGGGTAGCATTCAGCAGGAGTTCCCTCAGTTAGAATTGTCACAAAACCCAAGCCCTATTTGCACATAAATACTCATAGGCTAAAGGGACTGTTTGCCTCAAAGAAGGAGATGATTTTCAATTAGTAGTAGAGAGAAGGAAACTGCTAAGGTCACATCTTCTCACATTCTTCATAACAAATGCTTTAGAAGACAAATGACTATCTTATTTTAAGAAAATTATTTAGAAAATATAGATTTTTATATGCACATCTTTGGTCTTAAAGTGAGGAAGTAACTGGTAGTAATGCTTTTGTACTTTTCTGTACTTCTTTTTTTTTTCCTACTATTGCCCACGTCCATTTAGGTATTCCTCAGTTATAGCTCTCATTTTTCAAAATAAAGATCTTTGAATATATACTCAGGTAGAACAAAGTATACTAAATATTTTATTAACTTGATATCCCATGGGCATCAGTTGCCAACAGTATAGAAAAAGGATTAATATGAAACAGTACAAAAGTGTTACAAACAGTACTTGAAGTAACAGATTTCCCTAGTTGCATTAGAATTTTCATTGTCTTTCTTTTAAAATTGTCAGACTTCACCACGACCATTTAGTAGAAAATGTTTTCCAAAGAGATTTTAGAATTTATAAGATTTGGAATTATAACAGTTATAATGGATTTCATGATTGAACGAAGCATGAGTTAAGAATTAAAGATGAACAGAATCAACATGGTAAGGATAGTACCCATTAACATGGGATGAATATAATACAATACTTAAATTACTGAAATTTGCTTGCCCCTAAATTAATATAGTCAGAAGTCATAATATGTTTAGGCCTGAGAAAAGTCATCTGTTTATATTTTTTTTCTTTTTTTTTTTTAATTGGAGGCTAATTATTTTACAATATTATATTGGTTGGTTTTGCCATACATTGACATGAATCCGCCCTGGGTGTATATGAGTTCCCCTTTCTGAACCCCCCCCCCACCTCTCTACTCTCCTTATCCTCCCTCTGGGTCATCCCCACACACCAGCACCGAGCATCCTGTATCATGCATTGACCCTGAACTGGAGATTCGTTTCACATATGAGAATATACATGTTTCAATGCCATTCTCCCAAATCATCCCACCCTCACCCTCTCCTACAGAGTCCCAAAGACTGTCTATACATCTGTGTCTCTTTTGCTGTCTCGTATACAGGGTTATCATTTCCATCTTTCTAAATTCCATATATATGCGTTTATATTTTTAATACATCGCTTTATAAATGTTCTAGATAAATGATTAACTGTACCTGTAAGTAAAATACTGCTAACATCATTCAGAATTCACTGAGTGCAAAGCTAAGGATATGTATATATATATTTATGCACTTTCAAAATGAAAATTTTATAAATGGATGTTTTCATTGTGCTGTTAAAACATTGAGATTATCTTGCCTTAAATTGCTGAAAATGAATGTAAACTATAATGGAGAAGATTATAAAGATGAGAATAAACAACAACAAAAAGACAAGCCCAGTTTCACCTCATGGTGTTTGATATGATAAACAGAAACATTTACAAATACAAAAGGCTTATGACCCCGACTGCCTATATCCATATTGGCTGTCATTCAGCAGAATAATGCATTACTTAGTATACTGTCATATCATGGTTGCAGTTTTGCAAATAAGAAGTGGCTATGTAAAGTAGGCTATAGTATCATTTATTGGGAAGTCATAAATACAGATTAGCAATTCTTGAGGGCAGTGTTCCAGCTCTGACAAAAAAGATTGAATTTCCAACATCCTTATCTTTCACCTGCTCTCAGATAAAACAGACAGTATATTGGACCCATCCAAAAAAAATTATGGGCAGATTAAAATTTGCTGCAACCAAGAACACAGTATTCATGGGTATCTTTGAATAATGTCAAACGTTTCCAACACTCATTCCTTGTATATATGTTAAAATAATGATATTTAATATATTAACATAAAACCAATATTAATGTCAATTAATACAGATTACTCAATAACATAAGGATAGGTATATTTTTATCTTGTTTTTCTAACATTTTAGATTGTCTTGAAGCATTTGTTATGTATCTGATAGTGTGCAGCATTTATTTTCCGATTTTTTTAAAACAGATTACCTGCTTAAATATTTTATTAGGCTATAGTTCCCTATAGCAGATGTTATTACACTAAATTTATGCCTTTGTTTAATATACTTTTTGCTTATCTTTCATGTAAAATTACTTACTAATTTAACTTGTATTTCTTTCTTCTTTCATTACGTGCATTAGTAGATAATCTGATCAAGTTCATATCCTCAGTGGAATACCTGACTCAAAAAATTCTGTAAAATGCTGGCAAATCAAATAGAAATCGTATAAAGTATAATCCCAAATATTGGAGGTGTAGTGTTAGATATTTTATATGTAGAAATCTAGGAAACCAATAATGTTATACTTTAGCTAAGCAAACATTTTCATATGTTCTCATACTTTGCTTTCTTAGAAAGTAAAATAGCACCCAGGTCAAAATTTAAGGTATTAAATCTGAAAATTTACCTTAAATCTTAATATACATTTCCATTTTAAAATCAAGGATTACAGTTTTACATTTTCATAGCAGAGACCTTGGTTCATACTTATACTTTATGATTTTGTTCATATTTATTTTAGGCCTCTTTTAATTTTTGGTTCACAAAAAAAGGCACTGGATTAACCATTGATGAAATATAAAAATAGAGAAGACTATCAGATAAGTAGTTTATATGCAATTTTTCATGGAGAAGGGGTCATTATTATTTAGGACTTTCTCCAGCACTTTTTAGGAAACAAAAGCAATACCTAAATTTATTTTTCTATATCTCATAATGGAGAGTCAATCATAGAAATTCTATAGTATATAAATTGATTCAGCGAATATTTACTAAACTTACTGTATGCAAATCGGTACAGATGGATATAGAAAAGATACTTTCTCTACCTTCTAGGAATTTATACACTGATGGGAAAGATTTCCCATCAGTGTATAAGACATAAAAATACCATAAATATATATCACATGTATATATATGTATACATATATATATATATACATATATATATATACAAAATGATTAATGCTAAAAGAACAAAAAACATAAAGGAGAGGAAAAAATTAAAACTCAGGGTTTTGTTGAATGTTCCATGAAAAATTATAGTAGTTGTTCTTAGCTTTTAAAGATAGATGAGATGTCTAGTAGGTAGAGGAAGGAGTAGAACTGAGATGAAGGAAGAATAAAGGGACCTGTGAAGCTGAGAGAACAATAAGAGTAAAAGGCAAGAGACAGAAAAGAGTCTTGTATGTCTGTGAAACAGTAAAAAAGGCAGAATTAGCTGACTGAGGAAGAAATTGTGGGCTTCAAGATAGAAGACCTTGAACATATTATGGAAGTCAGTTTTAACAAGAATGTGAAGATCACACATAAGTTTTTTTTAGCACAATTTTGTGATTGATTTTAGAAAGTTTATCCTTGACAGCATTCTATAGCATTAATTGTTTTGAAGAGTAATTGAGATGGAGAAACAAGTTGGCAAGTTAAGCCCTTAACTAGTGTCTATCAAAATGTAAAGGAGCAAACATATTGAAAGCTATGAAGAGATAGAATTTACAGAACTGAATAGCTGATTAAATACAGAAATATTTCAGTTCAGTTGCTCAGTTGTGTCTGACTTTGTGACCCCATGGACTGCAGCACGCCAGGTCTCCCTGTCCATCAGCAACTCCCGGAGTTTACCTAAACTCATATTCATTGAGTCAGTGATGCCATCCAACCATCTCATCCTCTGTCGTCCCCTTCTGCTCCTGCCCTCAATCTTTCCCAGCATCAGGGTCTTTTCAAATGGGTCAGTTCTTCTCATCAGGTGCCAAAGTAGTAGAGTTTCAGCTTCAACATCAGTCCTTCCAATGAACACCCAGGATTGATCTCCTTTAGGATGGACTGATTGGATCTCCTTGCAGTCCAAGGGACTCTCAAGAGTCTTCTCCAACACCACAGTTCAAAAGCATCAATTCTTCGGCACTCAGCTTTCTTTATAGTCCAGCACTCACGTCCATACATGACGACTGGAAAAACCATAGCTTTGACTAGGTGGACCTTTGTTGACAAAGTAATGTCTCTGCTTTTTAATATGCTATCTAGGTTGGTCATAACTTTCCTTCCAAGGAGCTAGCGTCTTTTAATGTCATGGCTGCAATCACCATCTGCAGTGATTTTGGAGCCCAGAAAAATAAAGTCAGCCACTGTTTCCCCATCTATTTCCCATGAAGTGACGGGATCGGATGCCATGATGTTAGTTTTCTGAATGTTGAGTTTTAAGCCAACTTTGTCACTCTCCCCTTTCACTTTCATCAAGAGGCTCTTTAGTTCTTCACTTTCTGCCATAAGGGTGGTATCAACTGCATATCTGAGGTTATTGAGATTTCTACCAGCAATCTTGATTCCAGCTTATGCTTCCTCCAGCCCAGCATTTCTCATGATGTACTCTGCATATAAGTTAAATAAGCAGGGTGACCATATACAGCCTTGATGTACTCCTTTTCCTATTTGGAACCAGTCTGTTGTTCCATGTCCGGTTCTAACTGTTGCTTCCTGACCTGCATACAGGTTTCTCAAGAGGCAGGTCAGGTGGTCTGGTATTCCCATCTCTTTCAGAATTTTCCACAGTTTATTGTGACCCACACAGTCAAAGGCTTTGGCATAGTCATTAAAGCAGAAATAGGTGTTTTTCTGGAACTCTCTTGCTTTTTCCATGATCCAGCGGATGTTCGCAATTTGATCTCTGGTTCCTCTGCCTTTTCTAAAACCAGCTTGAACATCTGGAAGTTCACGGTTCATGTATTGCTGCATCCTGGCTTGGAAAATTTTCAGCATTACTTTACTAGCGTGTGAGATGAGTGCAATTGTGCAGTAGTTTGAGCATTTCTAGGGCAAAGAGCGGAGAAGGCAATGGCAACCCACTCCCGTATTCTTGCCTGGAAAATCCCATGGATGGAGGAACCTGGTAGGCTGCAGTCCATGGGGTCGCTACGCGTCGGACACGACTGAGCGACTTCACTTTCACTTTTCACTTTCATGAATTAGAGAAGGAAATGGTAACCCACTCCAGTGTTCTTGCCTGGAGAATCCCAGGGACGGGGGAGCCTGATGGGCTGTCATCTATGGGGTCGCACAGAGTCGGACACGACTGAAGCGACTTAGCAGCAGCAGCAGCAGGGCAAAGAGAGGGAAGAACAGAATCCTGGGAGTTCCTCATACATACTGGAAATCATGGACTTGAGAAAAGAGAATCAAAGACAGAATCTCGGGAAATTGTTAGAATTAAAATATTGGAGGTATACAAAAGGAAAGAAAGAATTAAATGACAGACTGGGAAGGAATCAAATTGAAAAGTTTTGGACCATTAGAGTTAAGAAAAAGAAGCCATGCCAAAAAGAATTAAGTGGCAAAAAATGCCTTCATTTCATAATCAGTTGGTGAAGCTGAAAACTATAGTGAGATGGAATTTGGTAACTGTGTAGTCATTGATAACTTTTTTTTTTCACCTTTTCCTTTTTTTATAAATTTATTTATTTTTTAATTGAAGGATAATTGCTTTATAGAATTTTGCTGTTTTCTGTCAAACCTCAACATGAATCAGTGATAGGTACACTTATATCCCCTCCCTTTTGAACCTCCATCCCATCTCCCTCCCTGCCCCATCCTTCTAGGTTGATATAGAGCACTGTTTGAGTTTCCTGAGTCAATCAGCAAATTCCTGTTGGCTATCTGTTTTACCTATGGTAATGTAGGTGTCTGTGTAATGAATTTTGTGGAAGTCGTTTCTATTAAAGGGCAGAAACAAGACCATCATAACTGTATTGAAGATGAGAACATGGATACAGCAAGGTAGATTACAGTTTTGAAATCTATATATTGGAAGGAAGGAAGGAAATGAGACGGTAGTTTAAGAAATTGGTGGTTTTAAGAGAAAATTATTCTGGGAGAAAAATTTTGCGGTAGACATAATGCTTCTTAGGGTCAAGGAGAAGGGAAAGCAGAAAGAGAATCAAGGAGATAGGTATAAGGATTAATTTTGTAAAGATAAGACAGGATAAGAAAATGATGAGTAAAGATGAATTAATTAACTTTGAGCAGTTCCATCTGATAGTATACCTTCGATGACCGTATTTTTTTTTATCGTACTTTTAGAAGTAAGGTCACCTGCTTAGAGTGAGCTGGGAGTGTAAGGTTGAGCCTTAAGAATAACACTTGTTTGAAAGGATATGATAATTCGTTAAGAGCAAAAACCAGGAGTTATCCAATATTCTTCCTCCTAATCTGGTCTCTATTTTCTATCAGTCATTAAGCTCTGTCAGTTCTTCAGTGTAAACATATCTTAAATTCATCACTTCATCCCCACTACTGATTTTCTAGTTTCCAGCCTCAGGATCTTTTTCCTGTCCTATTCTGTTACCCTCCTTCCTGGCCGCCCTCCCTCAACCTACTTCCCTCTTCCAGACTTTTTGTCACATTGCCACGAAAGTTTTCTTCATAGGGTGCAAATATTCATATCACCCTTCTCAAAATTCCCCATTGGATTCTCATCTCCTACAGTGAAAATTCAAATTCCTCTGCATAATTTACTGTCTCCTACAGCCCGTTGTTCGTTCTTACCATGTCTTTGCTTGCCATCTCACGCCAATAACCAGATCCCTGCTCAATGTCCTTTGCCTCTATCTTTGTTTCTGCTGTTCACTTGTCCTAGAACTTGCCTCTCTGGTGGTAGAATTCAACTAATTCTTCTACTCTGAAAAGAAAAAAAAAAAAAAAATAGAATGTTTGAATAAAAGAAGTAATGAAAAGCATTATCTTAAGGTGACAAAAGTCTTGCTGAGCAGCAAAGAAAATCCAAAGGAACTTAGCATGAATTTTAGCATCAACAATGACTTTGTCTTAAAGCTGGAGTCAGAAGTGAGGAAAACACCTAGTAGGGTTGACTCAGGGTTAGATACTGGAAAGCTGAATACAGATAATCAAGTTAATGGGAGATGCTGGTATGAGAGCCTCTTTTAAAATTGCTGAGGGGAGCGGACAAGGAGTGTAATAGGGAATGAAAGATCTGTGGCTGACAGTATGGATGCTCAAGACATTGAGTTGTTATTGTTCATTCTCTCAGTTGTGTCCGACTCTTTCATGACCCTATAGACTGCAGCCCACCAGGCTCCTCTGTCCATAGAATTTCCCAGGCAAGAATACTGGAATAGATTGCCATTTCCTTCTTGAAGGGGTCTTCCCAACCCAGGGATCAAAGCCAAGTCTCCTGCCTTTCGTGCACTGGGGGTGGATTCTTCACTGCTGAGCCACTGGGGAAGCCCGATATGTGTTCTAGTCATCGAATATTACAACGTCCATACCTTACTTTAATGTACTGTAACACACAAAGTACTCTTGCCTGGAAAATCCCGTGGACAGAGGAGCCTGGTGGGCTAGTCCATGGGGTCGCTACTAGTCAGACAAGACTGAGCGACTTCACTTTCACTTTTCACTTTCACACATTGGAGAAGGAAATGGCAACCCACTCCAGTGTTCTTGCCTGGAGAATCCCAGGGATGGCGGAGCCTGGTGGGCTGCCATCTATGGGGTCACACAGAGTCAGACACGACTGAAGTGACTTAGCAGCAGCAGCAACACACAAACATACAATGTCCCAGAATTTAAAAACCAAAAAAAAAAAAGCAGAAAAAAGCTTTCTGTTGTCCACAGGCACACATGTATCTTCTACAGGGGCAAAGCAAGTATAAATAAGTTATGTACTCTAAATGAGTAATTACTGAGTCTTATTAAACCTATGTACTTTTTAAACATTTTCCTTTTTTAGAGCAGCCTTATATTGACAGCAAAATTAAGAAGATTTCTCATATGCCTGTCCACTGCCCTCACACATACCCTACATGAGGTTTTTGCTTATGACTTCTTAGAATATTCAGTTTCAAAGCTATGAATTTTTGAAGTATATGTGGCCCTTGAATCTCTCTTTGAAATGATGCATTATGACCTCTGTGTGTATGTTTTGGGGAAATTTTAGGCAGTACATTCTCGAAATAGAATAATTTTACCTTATATAAATTACATTTCAAGAAGTCCTAGAGAGCATTTTATTAAAAGTACATCAGCTTTTGATGGTTCCATTTATTTGAGGAAAAAGTAGCAAGAAAATGTGCCATGTACTCGGTGCTCCAAACAACACACAGGTGTCCATGATATCGTCAATGCTTCAGACTATCTCCTGTCCATGGAGAATGCCATCAGCATCTCCTCCTCTGCCCCTGCTGCTCTTCCTTTCTTCCCAGATTCGTCCTGTTGCTCCTCACACTCTCAGCTATTATAATAATTCATGCACATGATAATAAACCTGAAGCACCATGAGATCCCAGAATACTTTTGGTTCATTTAAGAAAGTTTAATTTTGGTATAATTAGTCATAAAGATATTTTATTATAGTGAGATTAACATAAGATCACTCTTTCCATCATAACATTTAATTAACTAAATACCTCCAGTCTCCCACTGTGAATGAAGTGTAAATGTATAAGTACATAAATGCCTGTATAAATGCAAATGCACAGTGTTTATCACATGCTGAGAGAATATATGGTTGACTTATTAATGACATATTATTTGACTATTTTTCCATGTATTCAAGAATTATCAAGGCAATATAGATGTCATAGCATCAGTTATTAATTTTGTTAGTTTATCCCATTGATTAGACAATTAAAACGTTCTAATTGTAGAAACTTTGGAAAATGCAGAAAAGTATATTATAAACATAAGACGCCTCATCCATACTCAATCAGTGCCCTCATTCCCTTCTCGGTCAATTCTTTCTGCCCTAAACCCCTGGCAACAACTGATCTGATTATTTCCTTATAGTTTTGCCTTTACTGGGAGGCCAAATAAATGGAAGCACATAGTATGTAGCCTTTGATGTCTGACTTCTTTCACTTGGCATAATGTTTTCAGGATCCATCCATGTCATTATAGGTGTCAGTAGTTTACTCTGTTGCTGAAGAGCATTCCGTTGTATGGATGCACACAATTTATTTATCCAGTCACCAGGTGATGGACATTTGGATTATTCCCAGTCTGGAACTACTGGAAATAAAACTGGCATTAACACTTTATATGTCTTCCCTAGTGACTCAGACAGTGAAAAATCTGCCTGCACTGCGGGAGACCTAGGTTCAATCCCTGGGTAGGGACAATCCCCTGGAAAAGGCATGGCAACCCACTCCATGCCTGGAGGCTTCTCTGGCCTGGAGAACTCCATGGACAGAGGAGCCTGGTGAGCTACAGCCCATAGGGTTGCAAAGAGTCAGACACGACTGTGTGACTTTCACTCACTCACTCATAGGTCTTTATATGGAAATATGTTTTCATTTCTCTTGAGAAAATATCTATCAGTGAGATTGTTGGGTCATATGGTAAAATTATATTTAACTATTTCCCAAAGTGGCTGAAGCTCCAATACTTTGGCCACCTGTTGTGAAGAGATGACTCATTGGAAAAGACCCTGATGCTGGGAGGGATTGAAGGCAAAAGGAAAAGGGGGCAGCGAAAGATGAGATGGTTAGATAGCATCACCAACTCAATGGACATGACTTTATACAAACTCTGGGAAATAGTGGAGGACAGGAGAGCCTGAAATGCTGCAGTCCATGGGGTCACAGAGAGTTGGACACGACTTAGTGACTGAACAACAAGGTGGCTGTACCATTTTGTATTCCCATCAGCAACATATAAAAGTTATTGTTGACTTTGGATTTTTTTTTGTTTCTCTGATATGTATATGATGGTATATCTTTGTCATATTTGATTTTGAGGAGACTTAAGCATCTTTTAAAGATAGATGGAGCCCTTGCCTATCCATTTATAGCTATCCATATCTTCAAATATTAATTTTTTCCACAAACATAATATGCATAGACATCAACTAAGAAATATTCTAAAATAAAAGACAGGGAAAGGAGATATCTAATATATTCCAATAAAATAAGAATCCAGAAATGTAACTTTGTAAGAATATCTTCATGTAACTTTGGAAAAATATCTTCATAATACAGCTGTATTTTTCCAGCTTCCTATGAGGCCCTCTTTAGTGAAATAACATCATTAAATAAGAAATGAAATATTAATATCACAGATTAATTTTTAAATTTTATAATAAAAAAATTTAAGCTAGATAGAAATAGATCAGTTATATTCCCCAGCTTTAGCAGTTGGTGGCTCATGACCAATCATATTTCATCTCTGCCCTGTTTTTCCCCAGCTCCACAGGTGGTTATTTTGAAGCAAATCCCAGACATCAAAGATTAAATTTTAATTGAATCTCAGCGCTCTTGATTTATCTTATTAGTATTGAACATAACTATTTTTAAATGTTTAAATTTTAAAAATTAATTTCTAGTATTTATCTCTAAGGTTTTATCAGTCTTCTGGTTAGACCTATTTATATGTAAAGTATTTGCTAGTCATGTTATTCCAAGTGTTATTCAATAAGCTGTGGGAAATCATCATACCTGAATGGGAAATAAAAACTCATTAAGTGAGATTGTTTTACTTTATTAGCATATTGTGTATATTGTTTCTTTGGTAGTACTGTATAGACATTAAATTATAATAATTGCAGCTTTGCTTAATGGAAGGTGCTACTTAAGTTAACAATATAGGTCATTTGATCTGTGTTTTTATTGTCAGTATTATAATTTTTAAATTACACATTGACTATAATCCTAGGAGTACTTTCTTAATTCTTATTATAATACTGATCTAATTTTTCTCACTGGGAATCTCAACTGAAGTGCATAACCAGTTTTAATTAAGAATGAAAGAAAAAGAAACGTTACATCATTAGGAATTCTGATTTTTGCCACTCTAACAAAAAAGACCATAAGCAGCATGAGATTAGTCAGATGGGAGAAATTATAACCAACCATTTTAAGAGCCACCTATGACAAACTGCAATAATGGGGGAAGTAACCTTGACATATTTCAGTCCAAGTATGAGTATCCATAGTTTGTTATATTCCAGACAGTCCATTACCCAAAGATGTAGGGCCAAATTAACTTTAATGTTGCAGTCTTTGCAAGATGTTCTGTAGCTAGCAATATCATTAAGATAATGCTGTTAAAATAAGAATTTCAATTATAAGGCAGATGAGACTGTGAAAAACATGACAGCCTTAATGAGCAATAGAAGTTGGTATTCACTTTGATAAGGAACATACTTATCATAGAAAGGAAACAAAATACAACCTTCAGCCTTTCATATTGTGTCATGTCACCTGCTGTTGAAAGGAGCTTTGGGTTCAAATTCAAGTCTATTCATGCTTGCAGACTGGCCCTAGGCTGATGATCACCAAGTACTTATTAAGGAGATACTGATTTTAACCAAGGCATGTGTAATGAATATCATCAAAGTACAGTTTTTGTGTGTGTGGTGTTAGACATGTCCTTGTTTCTTACTTTACAGTGATAGGGAGAGAAGGATAGTGAAGATAACTGGGGGCGGGGGGGGGGGTGGTTAAGTAAGATCAGAGGAGAAAATGTCCACTATTGATAGCCATCTATTGTCTGTAGCCAGCCACTTCTGCAGTGGCTTTCCCTACTAGCTTTGGGAGTCAAGCTGGTGAATGTGTATGGTTGTTATTCTCCTGGTATGGTTTAACACAGAAATCTACCCCTAAGGCAGCTGGCTATGTGGAAGCACACTCGTGTGGGTCCTTAAGTTTCAGTGCTGTTTTATACAGTTAAGGAAGGCTAAAAGCCCATCCTGCTCAAAAGTCGGCCCTGCTCATCTAATCTAGAAATCATTTGCTTAGCGTTAGTGACCAGTTGTATTATTTTTGTCTCTCAGTTGCAAATTGTTAGGCTTGTAGTTTCTTCTTGTTACTTTGGATTTTTCCATGCGTGTGTAAATGGAGATTTTTCTTTATATAATTAATAAACCTATATGATGCTTGATGCTTTTGGCTGTTTTTAAGTCTGGAGCTCTTTTCTGCTCTGGGAAAGCCTAAAGACTATTTTGCTTTTCATTTACCCTGTATGTCACTATTTATCCACCACTTATATAATTAATGTAATTATTTTTCTCTATTTCTTTATAAATACATTTATCATAAAGCACTTTCATCCATATTGCTTGCTCTAGAGCATGACCAATTTTGATAGTCTTTAATACAATGTGCTGTATAATACCCATAATGTTTGTGCTGTCTGCTCTCATATTTACTTAATCTATCTTCAAAGGGAGCATGGCTGATGCCTTTAAGTGAACCAATCGATTACACAACATTATGTTTAGCTTCCACAAGCAGAAATTTTGTTTTCTCCCTTAGGAGCCTTAATTCTGGAAACAGGCATTCCATCTAGATTTGGAATGTTCATTTATTAAATGTAAATATATTTTAGCTTGCATAATACATATTTAAAAGATAGATCTATAGAGTAACAGTAAAATGTATATGGCAATTTATTAGTGTCTATGATGATTTTAAATATAATCACAATGAAACTGATTTAAACTACAGATATTACAGTAAATCATTTATGAAGAACCAGGGTTCAGATGCAGAACCGATGTTCTTAATCGATTAGTTAATATATTGTCTAAAAATCTAAAATATAATACTATATTATTGAAGCAACTTTGCTAAACACATCTTATATTTTAACACATGAGAACATAGTGGGTTTCAGCAACATTATTATAACTTAGTATCTGGTTTCTTTTACTCTATTTTAGTTTCTTTCCTCATTTGTCACTGGAAACAATGAACCAAGCATCTCAAACTAAGGAAAACATATTTTTCTTCTCATTCATTTCCTTTCTCTCCTGTTAGTTGTACCTGGAAATACAGCATTGTCATTTCCTCGGCTTCTTTTGTGTGCAGCTTTGTGGTGGTGTCTGAACATATAGATTTATATATAAATTTTAAAACTTAATAAAAATTAGTCTTCATAATCTTTTAGTAAAAAGTATAAAAACAGTAAAAGACTTATAAACATTAAAAATGTTGAGCAAAACTACTTTATTATTTAATATCACCTTTAAACATGTAATTAATATTCAGTCAGTTCAGTCACTCAGTCTTGTCTGACTCTTTGAGACCCCACGGACTGAAGCACGCCAGGCTTCTCTGTCCATCACTAACTCCCAGAGCCTACTCAAACTCATGTCAATCATGTCGGTGATGCCATCCAACCATCTCATCCTCGTTTGTCCCCTTCTTCTCCCGCCTTCAATCTTTCCCAGCATCTGGGAGTTTTCCAACGAGTCAGTTCTTTACATCAGGTGGCCAAAGTCTTGAAGTTTCAGCTTCAGCATCAGTCCTTCCAATGAATATTCAGGACTGATTTCCTTTAGGATGGACTGGTTGGATCTCCTTGCAGTCCAAGGGACTCTCAAGAGTCTTCTCCAACACCACAGGTCAAAAGCATTAATACTTCGGTGCTCAGCTTTCTTTATAGTCCAACTCTCACATCCATACATGACTACTGGAAAAACTATAGCTTTGAGAAGACAGACCTTTGTTGGTAAAGTAATGTCTCTGCTTTTTAATATGCTGTCTAGATTGGTAATAGCTTTTCCTCCAGGGAGCAAATGTCTTTTAATTTCATGGCTACAGTCACCATGTGCAGTGATTTTGGAGCCAAAAAAATAAAGTCTGACACTGTTCCCATTGTTTCCCTGTGTATTTGCCATGAAGTGATGGGACTGGATGCCATGATCTTAATTTTCTGAATGTTGAGTTTTAAGCCAACTTTTCCACTCTTCTCTTTCACTTTCATCAAAAGGCTCTTTAGTTCTTCTTCACTTTCTGCCATAAGGGTGGTGTCATCTGCATATCTGAGGTTATTGATATTTCCCCTGGCAATCTTGATTCCACCTCGTGCTTCATCCAGCCCAGCATTTCTCATGATGTACTTTGCGTATAAGTTAAATAAGCAGGGTGACAATATGCAGCCTTGATGTACTCCTTTCCCAGTTTGAAACCAGTCTGTTGTTCCATGTCCAATTCTAACTGTTGCTTCTTAACCTGCATACGGATTTCTCAGGAGGCAGGTCAGGTGGTCTGGTATTCCCATCTCTTTTAAGAATTTTGCACAGTTTGTTGTTCCACAGTCAAAGGTTTGGCGTAGTCAAAGACTTTGGTATAGTAATTAATTTTATCACACTGAAAAGAATGTTTACAACTGATCATTTGAAAATGTTATTTTGGCTCTCATGCACTCCTTTTGGGGAGAAGGCAATGGCAACCCACTCCAGTACTCTTGCCTGGAAAATCCCATGGGTGGAGGAGCCTGGTAGGCTGTAGTCCATGGGGTCGCGAAGTCAGACACAACTGAGCGACTTCACTTTCACTTTTCACTTTCATGCATTGGAGAAGGAAATGGCAGCCCACTCCAGTGTTCTTGCCTGGAGAATCCCAGAGACGGCGGAGCCTGGTGGGCTACCATCTATGGGGTCGCACAGAGTCAGACACGACTGAAGTGACTTAGCAGCAGCAGCAGCACTCCTTTTGATGAAGAATAGTTTGTTCATTTCATTGTGATCAGGTTTAGACCTTAGTAACATGTACATCTCGTGGATGAATGTTGTTTTAGAATTGTAAGAGAAATAAAGAGAAATGAACTCAAGGGCAAGAATGTAGTTTCTAATACAAAGAGCATTAAATTTGAAGTCAGAAGACTTAATTCCAGGTCCAGGTCTACTTTCTAATTAGTGACCTTGAGAAAGTAGCTTAAGCATTTCTGAGCTTCACGTTCCTCATTTATAAAGCCAGAGGTAAGAAATACCTTATTGCCTAGCACTCAGAGTCCTCATTGGATTAAATAATGTCTGTTACATTTAGATAGCAAACATAACATTGCTAGCTAAACATAAAGTATTCTAGCAGAGATTTACTGTCCAACATTTTCATTTATACATTTTTAATAATGATTTATTGATTATCCTTAATGTACAAGGAACACTGCTAGAGACCAGGGAAATAAAAGTAGATAATATAATACCCAACCACTTCAAATTCTAGTGGGAAAAACATCGGAATGCATAATAAATATAATACTTGCATTTCAGTCATTGGCTTTAATTTTCATTGCTGAATGTTTCCTAAGAACAAGCAATCTTTATATTAATAAGATATATTATGAAAGTTTAAAAAAAAGATCTAAAATTAAACAATTTAAAAACTACATAATGATAAAATTATATGTGGAAATTTAGTATATGAAAAAAGTGTCAAATGCATCAGTGGGGAAAAGATAGGCTTCTCAGTAAGTAGCTCCGTGATAACTGAAGAGTTTTTTAGAAAAAGGGAAAACAGAATCTGTTCCAAATTTAATAGAATTAAATTCAACAAAGACCCAAAAAATTTTAAATGGAAACAAAGGGACCAACTGTAAAAATGGGCAAGAGATATAAACAGTTCATAGGAAAAGAAATGCAAAGAGAATAGGATATAGAAAACTGTGTTCAAATTCAGTCATAATTATTAAAGTTAATTAAAATTCATTGAAAATACTTTCATTATCAATAAGATTATCAAAAATCTGAAAAGTTAGCAACATATTTGTAGTAGGCAGAATATTAGCCCTCAAAGATATCTACATCCTAATCCCCAGAACTTTGCATGAGAAAAGTTACTTTGCAGGTGTGATTAAATTAAGTATTGTGAGACCTGGAGAGTATCCTGGATTATCCCATTAGACTTAGTGTCCCTAAGTCTATGATCATAAGTCTATGATCATAATCACTTATTCTTTACCACTGAAGAGGAGGCAGGAGAGTCAGTCCCAGGAGAAGATGTGACAATCAGGGCAGAGGTCAGGTTACTATGATCCTTCGCTTTGAAAATAGGAGGGGGCCACAAACAAAGGAATGTGGGTTGCCTCTAGTAAGAGGAAACAGATTTCTCCTCTAGATCCTCTGAAAGGAAAACACTTCCTGACACCTTCATCTTAGCCCACGGAGAATGATTTTTTTGACCTTTGATTTCTAGAACTGTAAAGTAATGAATTTGCATTGCTTTAATCTACTAAATTTGCAGTAATTTGTCACCATGCAATGCAAAGTTGCTTCAGTCGTGTCCGACTCTGTGCGACCCCATAGACGCAGCAGGCTCCTCCGTCCCTGGGATACTCCAGGCAAGAACAGTGGAGTAGGTTGCCATTTCGCAATGGCAATTTGTTTCCCACACTTCTTGGGGCTGTGAAGTCCCAGATCAAGGCTGTGGCAAGAGATGCTGGATTCTGAGGCTTCTTCTCGTAACCTGTACACAGCCACCGTCTTGCCCTGTGCTCATGTGACGTCCTCTTTATGCACGCACAGAGCAAGTGAGCTTTCTGGTGGCTTTTCTTAGAAAGGCACTAAACCCATCATGACAGCCCCACCCTCATGACATCATCTAGTCCTAAGTATTTCCCCAAACCTCACCCTCGAATACCATCACACTGGGGGTTAGGGTTTCAAGGTTTTGATTTTGTGGGAACACAAATATTGAATCCATAACATCACCCATCAGTAAACGCTGCAGGGGAGAGGGTGACTGGGCTGATGGTTTGAATGCTACCTAAACCTGGCCCATGGGAATGTTTTGGCTCAAGGATCAGAGCAGGGAATGGCTGACACTATTGTTGAAAAGGAAGACCACCAGTCTTGTTTTCTTTTTTTTTTTCACGTTTCTTCTTTCTTTTTTGTTTCTTTTGTTTGTTTCTTAAGCCTTGTTTTCTTGTAGCTGACCATGGTATAGAGCAGTTCAGTTCAGTTCAGTTCAGTCGCTCAGTCGTGTCCGACTCTCCGCGACCCCATGAATCACAGCACGCCAGACCTCCCTGTCCATCACCAACTCCCAGAGTACACTCAAACTCATGTCCACAGAGTCGGTGATGCCATCCAGCCATCTCATTCTCCGTCGTCCCCTTCTCCTCCCGCCCCCAACCTTTCCCAGCATCAGAGTCTTTTCCAGTGAGTCAACTCGTCGCATGAGGTGGCCAAAGTATTACAGCCTCAGCTTCAGCATCAGTCCTTCCAATGAACACCCAGGATTGATCTCCTTTAGAATGGACTGGTTGGATCTCCTTGCAGTATAAGGGACTCTCAAGAGTCTTCTCCAACACCACAGTTCAAAAGCATCGATTCTTCGGCGATCAGCTTTCTTCACAGTCCAACTCTCAAATCCATACAAACCACGGGAAAAACCATTGCCTTGACTAGATGGACCTTGGTTGGCAAAGTAACGTCTCTGCTTTTTAATATACTATCAAGGTTGGTCATAACTCTCCTTCCAAGGAGCATGCGTCTTTTAATTTCATGGCTGCAATCAGCATCCACAGTGATTTTGGAGCCCAAAAAAATAAAGTCTGACACTGTTTCCACTGTTTTTCCATCTGTTTCCCATGAAGTGATGGGACCAGATGCCATGATCTTTGTTTTCTGAATGTTGAGCTTCAAGCCAACCTTTTCACTCTCCTCTTTCACTTTCCTCAAGAGGCCTTTGAGTTCCTCTTCACTTTCTGCCATAAGGGTAGTGTCATCTGCATATCTGAGGTTATTGATATTTCTCCCGGCAATCTTGATTCCAGCTTGTGCTTCTTCCAGCCCAGCGTTCCTCATGATGTGCTCTGCATAGACGTTAAATAAGCAAGGTGACAATATATCACCTTGACGTACACCTTTTCCTATTTGGAACCAGTCTGTTGTTCCATGTACAGTTCTGACTGTTGCTTCCTGACCTGCATACAGGTTTCTCAAGAGGCAGGTCAGGTGGTCTGGGATTCCCATCTCTTTCAGAATGTTCCACAGTTTATTGTGATCCACACAGTCAAAGGCTTTGGCATAGTCAGTGAAGCAGAAATAGATGTTTTTCTGAAACTCTCTTGCTTTCTCCATGATCCAGCAGATGTTGGCAATTTGATCTCTGGTGCCTCTGCCTTTTCTAAAACCTGCTTGAACATCTGGGAGTTCACGGTTCACATACTGCTGAAGCCTGGCTTGGAGAATTTTGAGCATGACTTGACTAGCGTGTGAGATGAGTGCAATTGTGCGGTAGTTTGAGCATTCTTTGGCATTGCCTTTCTTTGGGATTGGAATGAAGACTGACCTCTTCCAGTCCTGTGGCCACTGCTGAGTTTTCCAAATTTGCTGGCATATTGAGTGCAGCACTTTCACAGCATCATCTTTCAAGACTTGAAATAGCTTAACTGGAATTCCATCACCTCCACTAGCTTTGTTCATAGTGATGCTTTCTAAGGCCCACTTGACTTCACATTCCAAGATGTCTGGCTCTAGGTCAGTGATCACACCATCATGATATCTGGGTCGTGAAGATCTTTTTTGTACAGTTCTTCTGTGTATTCTTGCCACCTCTTCTTAATATCTTCTGCTTCTGTAAGGTCCATACTATTTCTGTCCTTTATTGAGCCCATCTTTTCATGAAATGTTCCCTTGGAATCTCTAATTTTCTTGAAGAGATCTCTTGTTTTTCCTATTCTGTTGTTTTCCTCTATTTCTTTGCATTGATCACTGAGGAAGGCTTTCTTATCTCTCCTTGCTATTCTTTGAAACTCTGCATTCAGATGCTTATATCTTTTCTTTTCTCCTTTGCTTTTCGCCTCTCTTCTTTTCACAGCTATTTGTAAGGCCTCCTCAGACAGCCATTTTGCTCTTTTGCATTTCTTTTCCATGGGGATGGTCTTGGTCCCTGTCTCCTGTACAATGTCACGAACCTCCGTCCAGAGTTCATCAGGCATTCTATCAATCAGATCTAGTCCCTTAAATCTATTTCTCACTTCCACTGTATAATCATAAGGGATTTGATTGAGGTCATATCTGAATGGTCTAGTGGTTTTCCCTACTTTCTTCAATTTAAGTCTGAATTTGGCAATAAGGAGTTCATGATCTGAGCCACAGTCAGCTCCTGGTCTTGTTTTTGCTAACTGTATAGAGCTTTTCCATCTTTGGCTGCAAAGAATATAATCAATCTGATTTTGGTGTTGACCATCTGGTGATGTCCATGTGTAGAGTCTTCTCTTGTGTTGTTGGAAGAGGGTGTTTGCTATGACCAGTGCGTTCTCTTGGCAAAACTCTATTAGCCTTCGCCCTGCTTCATTCTGTGCTCCAAGGCCAAATTTGCCTGTTACTCCCGGTGTTTCTTGACTTCCTACTTTTGCATTCCAGTCCCCTATAATGAAAAGGACATCTTTTTTGGGTGTTAGTTCTAAAAGGTCTTGTAGGTCTTCATAAAACCGTTCAACTTCGGCTTCTTCAGCATTACTGGTTGGGGCATAGGCCTGGATTACTGTAATATTGAATGGTTTGCCTTGGAAACGAACAGAAATCATTCTGTTGTTTTTAAGATTGCATCCAAGGACTGCATTTCGAACTCTTTTGTTGACCATGATGGCTACTCCATTTCTTCTAAGGGATTCCTGCCCACAGTAGTAGATATAATGGTCATCCGAGTTAAATTCACCCATTCCAGTCCATTTTAATTCACTGATTCCTAGAATGTCTACGTTCACTCTTGGCATCTCCTGTTTGACCACTTCCAATTTGCCTTGATTCATGGACCTAACATTCCAGGTTCCTATGCAATATTGCTCTTTACAGCACCGGACCTTGCTTCTATCACTGGTCACATCCACAACTGGGTATTGGTTTTGCTTTTGCTCCATCCCTTTATTCCTTCTAGAGTTATTTCTCCACTGAGCTCCAGTAGCATACTGGGCACCTACCAACCTGGGGAATTCCTCATTCAGTAGCCTATCATTTTGCCCTTTGATCCTGTTCATGGGGTTCTCAAGGCAAGTATACTGAAGTGGTTTGCCATTCCCTTCTCCAGTGGACCACATTCAGCTGTAGTCCATGTGATCAGATCGGGTAGTTTCCTGTGATTATGATTTCAGTGTGTCTGCCCTCTGATGCCCCCTCGCAATACCTACCGCCTTATTTGGGTTTCTCTTACCTTGGTCGTGGAAAATCTCTTCACAGCCGTTCCAGCAAAGTGCAGCCGCTGCACCTTACCTTGTATGAGGGGTATCTCCTCAAGGCCGCCCCCCTGACCTTGAACGTGGAGCAGCTCCTCTGACCCCCCTGCGCCCGCGCAGCCATCGCCTATTGGACATGGGGTAGCTCCTCTCGGCCGCGGGCCCTGGCCTCAGGCGTAGGGTACTCACGGCCGCGCCTCTTTGCCTGGTCAGTTGCGCCGGGGCCGGCGTCTCTCGCGACTGCGCCGCTACAGTAGTCAAATAGTTCAGTCCTCTAAGAGAAAGGTTTTGGAAAGCAGGCACTCTCATATCTTGTTGTGAATGCAAATTGTATAACTGTTAAGGAAAAAAATTTAACTATGTTTACATATACGCTTGGGGCTTCCCTGGTGGCTCAGAGGGTAAAGAATGACTGCAATGCTGAAGACTCAGGTTCAATCCCTGAGTTGGGAAGATCCACTGGAGAAGGAAATGGCAACCCACTTCAGTATTTTTGCCTGGAAAATTGCATGGACAGAGCAACCCGGTGGCCTACAGTCCATGGGGTAGCAGAGTTGGACATGACTGACACTTTCACTTTCTTTACATATACGCTTACTCTTAGATCCTGCAGAACACCTCTACCATGGTGAAAAATATGAAAATATATTCAGAAGGCTATTGCAGTACTACTTGTAATAATAAAAAAGACTGACAACAACTCAAATATCTATCAAAAGTAAACTGGTTGAATGAAGAGTGGTCAAATGTTGTATCATGTAGTTATTTTCTTAAATTTCTGTATTTTGCTATGGAATGACTTCAGGTAGTATTGTTAAGTGAAAGTGGCAAGGTATACATTGAAAGTGAAACTCTCTCAGTCTTCCCTTGGACTCACCAGGGAAGACTGAGCAACGTCATTGACTTGACTGACATTGAAACTACAAATAAATCTACTTTTATTAATTATATTATTAGATATAATATGTAATTTTATGTTAAACTGTATTATAGTATAAAAGCAAGAATCAATATTGTTAGGTATCAGGATTTTTTAGTTATCAAAGATTATAATTGTCTAATATTGAGAAGTATAGAACAAAATACAATTATTAGAGGACAGTTACTCTACAATATTACGTTGGCCTCTGCCACACATCAACACGAATCAGCCACAGGTATACATATGTCCCCTCCCTCCTGAATCCCTCTACCATTTCCCATCCCATCCCACCAGGAGACTAGTAAAACTTTGTATTCATTTAGTTGGTTATATATTCAACAGACACTTACTGAGCACCTGCTATGTGCTAAACTTTGTTGTCGGCCCTGTGATTCAGCAGTTATTTTTTTAATTTTTATTTAATAAGTAGTACAAGATTCAGCAGTTATTAAAACAGTCAAAACTCTTGCCCTTACACAACTTACATTCAAGTGGAGATAAAAATGGCAGACAATAAGTAAAAGATAAAAACTGAAAATTAACCATTAAATTTAGCATTGTTGACCATGACAAGAGCAAACACATTCCTATCAGCAAGACACTCATAGTCCACATAGATGGAAAGAGAAATTTCATAACCAAGTGCTATGTAGTGTGATATATCCTACCTACTTTTTAAGAAGCCTTCATAGAGCTTGCATGATAGTAGGCACTTAATAGATAGCACTAAATGAATGTTTCTTTTATCTGTAAACGGAAAAAAAGTATATTAATATTAATGTTGCAGTTATTTTGTAGTCAATCATACTGTCCAACTTCTGAAATATTTATGTCTAGGATGATTACCCTAAGTAGGTAGAGCTTACTGAAGATAGACAAACTTAAATACTGTGACATATCATTAGCTAAGGAAGCATTTTTCTGAAAAGATGCATAAGTTATAACTTATCAGTTATCAAAGAGCACGTCTGCATTTTATAACCTCAAAATTATTTCAATCATAGATTTTATAACCTTAAAAATAACTTTAATCATAAATTTTAAGTATATTAATAACATTTAATTATGTAAGTGATATGTGTGAATAAGTATTCTGCCACATGTACCATTTAGATATATAACTCAAGATTTTACTGTAAGAAGAAAAAATTCAATTTGCGTTTCTCCTCTGGAGGTTTTTTTAACTACATAGTAGCATTGCTTTATTAATGATAATAAAAGGAAAAAATTAAGATATTAAATTAAGAATTATCAAAAACTAGAATAAAATTAGCAATGTTTCTAAAAGTTAATTTGCTTTTTACTTATCCCACTATAAGTACATACATTTGAAAAGCAATAATACATATATAAGCAAGAAATATTATTTATTTCCCCTTCACGGGTCACAGCCTTGTCATCGTGAAGGGGCTTGCATAACTCAATGAAGCTGTGAGCCATGCCATGCGAGGCGACTCGAGACGGACAGGTCATAATGAAGAGTTCTGACAAAATGTGGTCGATTGGAGGAGGAAATGGCAAATCACTCCAGTATTCTTGCCTGGAGAACCCCAAGAAGAGTATGAAAAGACAAAAAGATATGATACCAGAAGATGAGCCCCACAGGTTGGTAGGTGTACAGTATGCTACTGGGGAAGAGCAAAGGGTAGTTACTAATAGCTCTGGAAAGAATGAAGCGGCTGGGCCAAAGGAGAAATGACACTCAGTTGTGGATGTGTCTGGTGTCTGTGGATGTGTCCAGTGCTGTAAAGAACAATAGTGCATAGGAACCTGGAATATTAGCTTCATGAATCAAGGTAAATTGAATGTGGTCAGGCAGGAGATGAGAAGACTGAAGATTGACAATTTAGGAATCAGTGAACTAAAATGGATCAGAATGGGCAAATTTAATTTAGATGACCAGTATATCTACTACTGTGGGTAAGAATCCCTTAGAAGAAATGGAGTAGCCCTCATAGTCAACAAAAGAATCTGAAATGCAGTACTTGAATGAAACTTCAAAAAAGACAGAATAATCTTGACTCGTTTTCAAGGCAAACCATTCAACATCTCAGTAATCCAAATCTATGCCCCAACCACTGATACTGAAGAAGCTGAAGTTTGGCCAGTTCTATGGAGAACTGCAATACCTTTTAGAACTAACATCAAAAAAAAAAAAAATGTCCTTTTTATCATAGGGGACTGTAATGCAAAAACAGAACATCAAGAGATACCTGGAACATGAGGCAAGTTTGGCTTTGGAGTGAAAAATGAAGCAGGGGAAAGGCTAACAGAGTTTTGTCAAGAGAACACACTGGTCATAGCAAACACCCTTTTCCAACAACCCAAGAGACAGCTCTATACTTGGACATCACCAGATGGTCAACACCAAAATCACATTGATTATGTTCTTTGCAGCTGAAGGTGGAGAAGCTCTACCTGGAGCTGTCTGTGGCTTAGATCATGCACTCCTTACTGCAAAATCACAAAATGTATGGTGATTATTCTTTTCATTTCCTTTACTAATAAAATCCCACAGAAACAAAATATTTCCAGAACCTTTTCAACCTAAATTGAAAGGTCCAGAGAGAGAACTGTTATGTATGAATTTGGTCAAGGACTAGAGACAAACCTGGGCAACTCCCTCTTTCCTCTTAATGCCACGTGATCCTAGGTGAGTTAGCTTACCAATGGCTCCATTTCTTCATCTAGAAAATAGGGATACTAATGCTGCCTTCATGATGTTGTGAGTGTGAAATGAGATAGACAGATGGTGCTTATTGATATATTCAGTGGCATATTATCATCAGCAATAAAAAATTTCAAGTTAACTTAATTATCAACCCTTTTATATTTCAATTCTCATAGGTTAAACATAAATATGAAATAAATTGCTTCCCTACCTTTTTAAGTAGAATACATGTAACAGAATCAATTACTTTATGAGAATCTTTTTGTTGTATCAATATAAATAAACTATTTGCATTACAATTTAAAAATACTTTATGCAGTCTTCACAGCAGCCCGCTGAGTTATAATTTCTACTCTCCCCATCTCAGAAATTTAAAAAATGAGCTTAGGCACACCATTTTGGACGTTAGCCCTCATTATTCTGTACTGTTTATGCAGGTGCTGAAGTTTTGAGTAGTTAAACTGAAATGTGTCCTGACTTAGGGAGATAGGTATTTTAATTTTTTTTTTTTTTCTGACTTAACTTTTATCTTTAAACCAGGATTTCTTGACTTGGCGCTATCAACATACTGGACTGGTGATTCTTTTTTTTTTTTTTTTTGAGCACTGTAGGATGTTTAGCAGCATCCACCTGGGGCTTCCAGGTGGCTATAGTGGTAAAGAACCTGCCTGCCAATGCCGGAGAACAATTGAACATGGGTTCAATCCCTGGGTTGGAAAGATCTCCTGGAGAAGGGCATGGCAGTCCACTTCAGTGCAGAGAAGCTGGGCTGCCTACAGTCCATAGGGTCACATCAAGTTGGACACGACTGAAGTGACTTAGCGTGCACACATGCACCTTTCCACCCCCTAGGTGCCAGTAGCAGCCCTGTTAAAGCTGTGGCAACCAAAAACATCTCCCAGCATTGTCAAGGGTCCCCTTGGAGGTAACCTGGGAACATCTGTGAGAACAGGTGAGCAAGAGCAAATGAGAAACAGTGAGAACTACTGCTTTAGACTTTAGCACAGCAACATTTTAATTAGCCACGTTCTGATTAATGTGTTTTGTTTTTAGTAGAAAGTAAAGATAATGATTTTTAAGGTATTTTATAATATAATCACTAAATATTTAAGTAAATAGAACTTCATAATTGTGAACCTATGAAATTATTCTGATAAAAATTTACATAAATAAAAATGTGAATTTTAGTCAAAGGCAAATTACATATGTGTGTGTGTATATATATATATATTTCTTTCTGTATACCTCATTATATACAATTTACTCAGTTAATGCTTCCCACACCAAAAAAAAAGCTCATTACCCTATGCTTCTTACCAAAAAATTGCTAAATTTGTACTAAATATATTTGTGTTGTTGATTTTGTTTTTGACTTTACAAATATGAATTAAATTTGAGGAGGGAAGAAGTTTGTTTGTTCATTTTTGCTCTAGTACATGCCATATCATCACAAAGATTTTTTCTATAAGTGCAAGTAGCCTGTTATACAGAGTGAAGTAATCCAGAAAGAGAAATACCAATAAAGTATCCTAATGCATATATATGGAATTTAGAAAGATGGTAATGATAACCCTATATGCGAGACAGCAAAAGAGACACACGTGTATAGAACAGTCTTTTGGACTCTGTGGGAGAGGACGAGAGTGGGATGATCTGAGAGAATGGCATTGAAACATGTATATTATCATATGTGAAACAGACCGCCAGTCCAGGTTCCATGAGACAGGGTGCTCAGGGCTGGTGCACTGGGATGACCCAGAGGGATGGGATGGGGAGGGAGGTGGGAGGAGGATCAGGATGGGGAACACATGTACACCCGTGGCTGATTCATGTGAATGTATGGCAAAAACCACTACAATATTGTAAAGTAATTAGCCTCCAATTAAATAAATTTTAAAAATAAAAGATATTGAATATAAAAAAGTATAAAAATGAAAAAATATTTAATATATTAAATTGTTATTGAATTTGTAATTAAAGTTATTCGCAAATAATTTTAACCACTGCTAATTAATATGTCTAAAAGTCTTCAAAATGTTGAATAAAACAATTTGTAGTGTAGTTAGATTACTCTGGGAAGGATTGAGGGCAGGAGGAGAAGGGGACGATAGAGGATGAGATGGTGGGATGGCATCATAGACTCAATGGACATGGGTTTGGTTGAACTCTGGGAGTTGGTAATGGACAGGGAGGCCTGGCGTGCTGCCGTACTTGGGGTCGCAAAGAGTTGGACACGACTGAGCAACTGAACTGAACTGAACTGATCAGGGTACATAATTTCTTACTATCCTATTATCCTTGAATAAAATAAAGAAAAATATAAATGTTGGATCATCTTTAGTATAATTAAGGTGTTGAGTTTTAAGTACCATTACTTTGAAACAAAGCGTGTGTACAATATATGTAGCATGACAAATTTTTATTGTTGTTGTTTAGTTGTTAAGCCATGTCCTGCTCTTTGTGACCCATGGACTGCAGCACACCAGGCTTCCCTGTCTTTCAGTATTTCCGAGTTTACTCAAACTCATGTCCCTAGAGTCAGTGATGCCATCCAACCATCTCATCATCTATCGTCCCCTTCTCCTCCTGCTCTCAATCTTTCCCAGAATGAGGGTCTTTTTCAGTGAGTCGGATTTTTGCATCAGGTGGCCAAAGGACTGGAGCTTCAGCTTCAGCATCAGTTCTTTCAATGAATATTCAGGGTTGATTTCCTTTAGGATTGACTAGTTTGATCTCCTTGCTGTCCAAAGGACTCTCAAGAGTCTTCTCCAACACCACAGTTTGAAAGCATCCATTCTTTGGCACTCAGTCTTCTTTATGGTCCATCTCTCACATCCTTTCATGACTACTGGAAAAACCGTAGCTTTGACTATATGGACCTTTGTCAGCAAAATGATGTCTCTGTTTTTAATACACTGTCTGGGTTTGTCATAGCTTTTCTTCCAAGGAGCAAACGTCTTTTAATTTCATGGCTGCAGGTACCACCACAGTGATTTTGGAGCCGAAGAAGAAAGATAAAATCTGTCACTGTTTCTACTTTTTCCCCACTGATTTGCCATTAAGTGATGGGACTGGATACCATGACCTTAGTTTTTGGAATGTTGAGTTTTAAGCCAGCATTTTCACTTACCTCTTTCACCTTCATCAAGAGGCTCTTCAGTTCCTCTTCACTTTCTGCCAATAGAGTGGTGTCATCTGCATATCTGAGACTGTCAATGTTTCTCCTGGCAATCTTGATTTCAGCCTGTGCTTCATCCAGCCTGCCTTTTTGCATGATGTTCTCTGCATGGAAGTTAAATAAGCCGGGTGACAACAAAAAACCTTGACATACTCCTCTCCCAGTTTTGAACTGTTCCATGTGCGGTTCTAACTGTTGCTTCTTGACCTGCATACAGGTTTCTCAGGAGACAGATAAGGTATTCTGGTATTCCCATCTCTTTGAGACTTTTCCACAGTTTGTTGTGATCCACACAGGCAAAGGCTTTAGCGTGGTCAATGAAGCAGAAGTAGATGTTTTGCTAGAATTCTCTTGCTTTCTCTGTGATGTGATGAATGTTGGCAATTTGATCTCTGGCTCCTCTGCCTTTTCTAAATCCAGCTTGTATACCTGGAAGTTCTTGATTTACATACTGCTGAAGGCAGCTTGAAGGATTTTGAGCATTACTCTGCTAACATGTGAAACGAACACAATCATCTATTAGTCTGAACAGTCTTTGACATTACCTTTCTTTGGGATTAGCTATGAGTAAAGGAAGGGCTTCCCTGGTGGCTCAAACAGTAAAGAATCCACCTGCAATGCAGGAGACCTGAGTTCGATCCCTGGTTCTGGAAGATCCCCTGGAGAAGGGCATGGCAAGCCACTCCAGTATTTTTGCCTGGAGAATCCCATGGACAGAGGAGCCTGGCAGACTACAGCCCATAGGGTCGCACAGAGTCAGACACAACTGAAGCAACTTAGCACGCAGATACAGATTACAAAAACAGAAAGAAAATAGTGGCCAAATTTTTGTTCTACTTGTCTGAAAGGTTATCAAGTAGTAAGTAATGCCAGCAGTACATGAAAATGACCAGTAATTCAAGAATGGATTGGACACAGTCGAGTTTGTTGTATTTTTAACTTCAGAAGATTGGTCAATAGCTGTACTCAATTTGCCGTTGTTTCCCTGTGGTAAGCTCAGTTTGTTAGCGCTAGGATAGGCTCAGTCAATGGATTCTTTTTTACTAAGAGAAATGATCCACGGGAAGTCCCCAAAGGAGTAGTCATGAGAAAACGCAGGCAGCCTTTCATGCTGAACTGCACAACCAGGGAAGTAATAAGACTCTGACCTATTTGAGGTAGCTTTTCAAAGCCTGTGTGGTTGGAGCTCTTTTAAAGAAAATCAATTCGCATTATCAAAAGAAAACTGGAAATGATCGTAAAAAGCTGTTTTTATTAGAAAAACTTTTCTTCTATTATAATAATACAGTATTTGAAGTGCTTGAAATTGGCCTCAAATAATATTAACATGTATTAAAGAAGACAATAATTACCTTTGTAAGTCTGTCTCTTTGTAGATATCCTTTGTTATTTCCTAGTAGAACAGTTTGAGAGGTGGGAAAGGCACACACATACTAGAGTGCGACGAGCAAAATCCCTTATTTGTTAATAGTTTGTGACCTGATTTCAAAAGAAGGTTGCAGCACCTCATGGTCCATACATGTGTTAATAAGACACAAAAGCCATAAATAATGTCCCCCCAACATATATTGCTTACAATTAAAGTCCCCATTTGGGCAAATGATATTGAAGAGCAATGTCCCTATTGACAGCATTAGGATTTTTTTCCCGTTATTATAATCTCCCCTATTTCCAAAAGAGGATTGAGGTGATTTACAGTGAACAGGACAGACAGAAGCACAGTGTTTGTGGTTGATGGTGGTTGTTCGTGTAGTTTGTTTATTTTTAGTAAATAGTGATTTATTGGGCTTCCCTGGTGGCTCAGAGGTTAAAGCGTCTGCCTCCAATGCGGGAGACCCGGGTTCGATCCCTGGGTCGGGAAGATCCCCTGGAGAAGGAAACGGTAACCCACTCCAGTATTCTTGCCTGGAGAATCCCATGGACGGAGAAGCCTGGTAGGCTACAGTCCACGGGGTCGCAAAGAGTCGGACACGACTGAGCGACGGAACAGAAACAGTGATTTATTAGAATAAGCTTTGGAGTCAAACAAGCTTGGTTATAAATTCCAGCTTTTTCTCTTGTTTGTCTTGGGTAGGTTAATTCAGTTCTTTGAACTTCATTTCCTGCAACAAAGCAGGTGCATCAATGACTACCTAAGGATTGTTTCAGCAACTCTGGGAGATAGCGAAGGAGAGGAAAGCATGGTGTGCTGCATGCAGTCCATGGGGCCACAAAGAGTTGGAGACAACTTAGCAACTGAACGACAACAAGGATTGTTGCACATATTAAATGAACTAAGACAGGTAAAATATAGAGTATAATGCCTGGATCAAAATGGGACTCACTAATGAACATGTCTTTCCCTCAACTTCTCCCTTCCCTAAGAATAGAAGTTTCAAGGAAGCTTGCCCAGAAGGACTTTTTCCTTTCTCTTTTATCAAAGCATTTTTTAAATTGACGTATACAATGTTGTGTTAGTTTGAGATGCACAGCAAAGTAATTCAGATAGATATATATATATTCCTTCTCAGATACTTTTCCATTATAGGCTCAAAGTATTATTTTTATTATTTTTTAAGAATCCAAGATCATAATAATGAAAGAGTATCCAAGTTACATATGAAAGAAATTGTCCATTGGCAGCGTTCAGTTACTCATCAGACTTTTTTTTTTTTTAACATCTACTCTGTCTAATATACCTGGGTATGAACCGTTGAGGACAGCACGTGGAGCTGTTGAAGTGCCCCATTCCTGACAGGAAGGACCTCCATGCTCCTTGGAAAAAGGAATGAAAAGAAGCCTCAATTTTCTTCTTGCTTCCTGTCTTGAAAACTCTTAGTAGACGTGTCATTAAGCCTGGGAGCTATATTCCTCCTGACTCAGACTGCAGTGATATGACCTGTTCAATTTGGCAGATTAACCAGGATTTGTATGACCTCATCCATGGTGGTTGGAAATGTATAGAGGAGACAGGTTTATTGAATGCATAAAATGTAGTAGTTCTTAAGTAATAATGAAAAGTTCAATATTAAGGTTTCACTGTTAAGATGGTCACTTAATATGAGAAGAAACAATGCACTGGTATAGAACTCAATAACTGAAAAAAAATCAAGGCTTAGGGAATTGATACCTCTATGTAATTTCTCTTGATTATACCATGAGTTGGAGAGAAAGGTTACTTTACATCCCATCTGAAGCCAAAGCCTCTCAAAAAATACTATATAAATACTCTATAAAAGTACAATAATTAAAATTTGCTCCATTCTTAAATAAAAACAATAATACTTTATATTGACAAATTCTAACTATGGAAAAAAATAAACTACAAATAGTTAAAGGTTAAAATATTTTCTCTAACAGATTTCCTTTTTAATTTCTTCAATGGCTTAGAAAATGACAGTTGATAATTTTTAAATTGTGCTTGAATATCTTTACCTACTTTTGTTTAAATTATCGAAATATTCCTTCTCAACTTAAAAATTAGGTCTGTAGAAACACTAATACTTAAAATGTAAAAATACTATATTAAAATATACTCTTTGCTTCTTTTCACAGCATAGGTATAATATGAATAACATCTCAAATTGTGAAAGTGTAAATGAATAATCCATACAGGTTACCATAAAAATTACAATGCAATAGAAATAATGTACTGAAATTCCTTCTTTTTTAATTGGGATATAGTTGCTTTACAGTGTTGTGTTAGTTTCTGCTACACAAGGAAGTGAATCAGCTGTATGTATATCCCTCCCTCTGGGACCTCCTTTCACCCATGCCCCATCCCAGCCAACAAGGCCACCTCAGAGCACTGAACTGAGCTCCCTGCAGGTTCCCACTAGCTGTCTATTTTGCACATAGTTGTGTATATATGTGAAATTCTTATCAATGAGGTTTTCTTATGTTTCACATATACATTTTAATCCTATACTTTATATAATTTGTTATCAAAGGTTAGAAGTTATTAATTTATTTACTAATGCATTTATTCATCACTCAAGAATAGTTATTGAGGAACTATCATAGGTATGACCTTTTGCTAAAGCTGCATATGAAGAGATTAATGAAACTTGAGCCTTGGCCCTGAGACACTCAGAGTCTGTTGAGAGAGAGACAAGAAGCTTGACTTGTGAAATAACAATAAAAGGTACATATTCTCTAGGAACAGAGAGAAAGGGGGAACAGATATGATCAGAGAGGAAGTGGAGTAATTGTTTCCATAAATGGGCAATATTTGAGCAGGATCTTGGTGGCGGGGGAGATGTTGCAAGAAAGAGTTCCCCTAAAGAAGAGAAGGCCTTACCAAAACCTGGTCAAGAGGGAGCACAGTATGGTTGGCCAAGCAGCAACATGGTCCAAGAGAAATGGTGAGAGCCAAAGGAGGAGAGCAGTGGATGGTCACGGAGTCTGAATTCTGTAGGTCCCGGAGAACTGGAGATTTTAACACACAATACATATGTATTCTGGATAAATCTTCCTGGTGGTATTATGGGAAATAAATTAGAAGAAAAAGAAAGACAGAGAAAGATATTAGGAAGCTACTAAGTCAGGAAAGAAATAGGAATGCGTGCGTGCTAAGTCGCTTCAGTCGTGTCCAACTCTTTGCGACCCCACAGCCGGCCAGGCTCCTCTGTCCATGGGATTCTCCAGGCAAGAATACTGGAGTGGGTTGCCATTTCCTCCTCCAGGGTATCTTCCCAACCCAGGGATCGAACCAGTGTCTCTTATGTCTCTCTCACATTGGCAGCCAGACTCTTTACCACTAGCGCCACTTGGGAAGCCAAGAATAAAATAAGGCTATGCAGTTTATTCATTTATTTAACAAATATCTGATTTCCCACTGTATATCAGGTACTGTTCTAAGCACTAGAGATTCAGCATTGAAAAAAACACACAAAATTCCTGTGCAGGAAAAGTTTCAGGCATCCTTTTCCCCACTAAGTTGCTCATCCAGGACAAGGGTGATTTCTAGGTAAACCTTTGTGGGTTTAATAAATTGAGAAAGTGTGTGCATGTTTGGTGTATGTGTTATATGTATATATATAGATAGATAGATAATATATGCATGTGTATATACACATCCATATATGTATATATACATGTATACAAAAGTATGTATATTTTTAAAATCTTGTATAGCATGAAGATACTTTTAGAAAATATTGCATTAAATATTGTTTTAGCAGGTATTAAATGCCTGTTACATAACATTCATACTCAAAATTGAAGGCTTCCCTGGTGGCTCAGATGGTAAAGAATCTGCCTGCAATGCAGGAGACCTGGGTTCGATTCCTGGGTCGGGAAGATCCCCTGGAGAAGGGAATGGCTACCCACTTCTGTATTCTTTCCTGGAGAATTCCATAGACGGAGGAGTCTGGCAGGCTCCATGGGGTCGCAAAGAGTCGGACATGGCTGAGCAACTAACATTATCACTTTTCATTCAAAATTCAAAAGGTACTAAAGAGGATAAAGTGAAAATGAAATTTAAACCACTCTCCCACTTTGACTATAATTTAACTATTCAACCTCTGGTGTACAGTTAGGCTTTTTTCAACCTTTAGCTCTTTCCAGCAGTCCTACAGTGAATATTGTTGGTCATCTCTTCTTATTAACTTCCCCCACTTACCCCAGCCTGGATCCTAAAGCATCATCCAGTTCTTTCGTTCCCTTGTTTTATTGTCAGTCCCTACTCCAGCCCCACAGTAGCATGTTAGCTCTGAAAGGCAGAGGTGTTTCTTTGGTTTTTTCTCTCTTGTACTCTTGTTGTTTCTGTTCAGTTGCTAAGTTCTGTTTGACTCTTTGCGACCCCATAACCTGTAGCACATCAGGCTCCTCTGTCCTCCTCCACTGTATCCCAGAGTTCGCTCAGATTCATGTCTGTTGAGACGGTGATGCTATCTAATCATTTCATCCTCTGCTGCCCCCTTCTCTTGCCATCAGTCTTACTCAGCATCGGGGTCTTTACCAATGAATGGGCTCTTCACATCAGGTGGTCAGAGTATTGAAGCTTCAACTTCAGCATCAGTCCTTTCAATGAACATTCAGGGTTGGTTTCCTTTAGGGTTGACTGGTTTGATCTCCTTGCTGTTTTCCTAGCTCAATTTAATATTTGTTGCAGAAATGAATTTTGTACATGTCTGACTGTGTCTAGGAAGATACGGTAGAAATAGAATTACTAGTTCAAGAGGACCGTGGATTTATAATTTGACAAATATTTCCAGATTGACCTTTATAGAGCAAGATATCTTAACCTTGGTGCTATAGTCATTTTCAACCTGATAATTCTTTACTCTTGAGTACTGTGTGTTGTACGCTGTTTATTAGCATCACTGTCCTCTAACCACTAGATGCTACTAATATTCCCATGTGGTAATGAATTGTAATGTCTCCAGACTTCACAAGTGTTCTCCTGTTAAGAAGTACTTCTATAGATGTTATGCTATCTTAGTTTCCCACCCCAAATCATGACAATTCCTGTTTGCCACAACCTTGTCAATACTGTATCAAGTTTTAGCAAACATTTTGCTCTTGGAAATCTGATGATGAAAACTATTGTCTCATGGTTTTAATCTACATATGAAGTCATCTATAAATTTTATTAAAAACATTTTAGTAGAACTTTGGTATGATGAATCCCTGGCCTTGTACTCTGTAGTGATGAAGCTAAGGTTGTTTTTCCAACGTAGAGGTAAAGGGATAAAGTGACTGTATGAAATCTGGAATCATCTGGAAAAAAATGCTCTGTGCCTTTGTTAAAATACCTAGGTTTTACAAATCCTTTCTTACCTGCATACTGTTATGACTTCATGGACTGAATCTTCTGTAGAATTTTAGAGGTTTGCAGTACATTTGTCCTAATTGAGCAAGTCTATGAGAGACTCATTCATCCATTTGATTCATTTGAGAGTAGGTCTTAATTAATGAACAAATTTTGAATTCAAAAGACTTAGATTTGAATGCAGGTCTTCCCAATTGTTTGTTGTGCTGTCTTGGGGAAGTCACGTGAACTCTGAGCTGCAATTTACTCACATAAAATTGGTGGAAAATAACGTTTGCTCTCTTTACATCACTGAGTTATTGTAAGAATTCAGTTTTTTAAGTGTGAAGCCTTTCACAGTTGCAAGAGCTTAGGATAATTATATGAAGGTTTTATGACCACTGCTTTATCTTATGACTCATAGTGTCCTAAGAGCTTATCTCTTCTCAGTACTTTAGTACTCCCTTCAAACTGTTCTCATTTATTTATTCAACACTGACATTTTGTACCCTTACTATACCTTTGCTCTAACTCTGTAATCTTTAAATCATTGCAGTACAGTTTTTCTTCTAACTGAGCAAATATCTTATAGACTCATTCATTCATTCATTTAATGTTTTGATACATTAAACACAATTATATTTCCCTAAACTGACTTCCTTTCCAACAGTTCCATTTTTATTTATTTATGCCATTGTTAATCTATCCTTGAGAGTAGATAGCAGTCGTCTATCTTCCTTGCACTCCCTGTCCTGTAGATCCTGTGTGCCTTGACCAGACTTAGACCACACCTTTTTCAGGCTTCCCTGGTGTCTTAGTGGTGAAGAATCCTCCTGCCAATGAGGGAGATGCAGGTTTGATCCCTGGGTTGGGAAGAACCCCTGGAGAAGGAAATGCAACCTGCTCCAGTATGCCTGGGAAATCCCATGGACATAGGAGCCCAGCGGGTATGGTCCATGGGGTCACAAAAAGAGTTGGATCCAACATAGTGACTAAAAACAACAAAAACAAAAAGCCACCTTTTCCAGTTCCCTCCCTCTAACTGTAAATTCCTGTTGGCTGCCACCTTAAATCCAAAATATTTCTATTAACACTAGTCATTACCCCCACCAATTCAGTCTTCTAACTACTTTTCCTTTCTTTGTGCCAAGCTTATTCCTGCATCTGTGGGGTTTTGTTCATAATATTCTCTGCCCTTGAATTTTCTCTGTTCTTTCATCTATCAACCAGCACCATCTTTCAAGACCTATGTCATTCCCTCTGCTCTGTGTTTTCAGTTTCTCTACATTTCAGCTGATCTGATCTCTTCATCATCCGTCTTGGCCAGTTTCCCTTAATGTTTCGTAGAGGAGTTGAGTCCTGGCTGCACATCAGAATCGGCTCAGGAAGGTGCTGTAAGTTATTGTGATCCCTAATCCATCCCCAGGACCACTCTTGTAGACTCTAGTTCTGGGTGGAGCTTAGTGATTACAGTTTTGACACAGTGGTTTGAACATACTCATGGATATATTCAGTTCAGTTCAGTCGCTCAGTCATGTCCGACTCTTTGCGACCCCATGAATCACAGCACGCCAGTCCTCCCTGTCTATCACCAACTCCCGGAGTTACTCAAACTCATGTCCATCGAGTCGGTGATGCCATCCAGCCATCTCATTCTCTGTTGTCCCCTTCTCCTCCTGCCCCCAATCTCTCCCAGCATCAGAGTCTTTTCTAGTGAGTCAACTCGTCGCATGAGGTGGCCAAAGTATTGGAGTTTCAGCTTCAGCATCAGTCCTTCCAATGAACACCCAGGATCGATCTCCTTTAGAATGGACTGGTTGGATCTCCTTGCAGTCCAAGGGACTCTCAAGAGTCTTCTCCAACACCACAGTTCAAAAGCATCAATTCTTCGGCGATCAGCTTTCTTCACAGTCCAACTCTCTCATCCATACATGACCACGGGAAAAACCATAGCCTTGACTAGACGGACCTTTGTTGGCAAAGTAATGTCTCTGCTTTTTAATATACTATCTAGGTTGGTCATAACTTTCCTTCCAAGGAGTAAGCGTCTTTTAATTTCCTGGCAGCATCCTCAGTGATTTTGGAGCCCCAAAAAATAAAGTCTGACACTGTTTCCACTGTTTCCCCATCTATTTGCCATGAAGTGATGGGACCAGATGCCATGATCTTTGTTTTCTGAATGTTGAGCTTCAAGCCAACCTTTTCACTCTCCTCTTTCACTTTCATCAAGAGGCTTTTGAGTTCCTCTTCACTTTCTGCCATAAGGGTGGTGTCATCTGCATATCTGAGGTTATTGATATTTCTCCTGGAAATCTTGATTCCAGCTTGTGCTTATTCCAGCCCAGCCTTCCTCATGATGTACTGTGCATATAAGTTAAATAAGCAGGGTGACAATATACAACCTTGACGTACTCCTTTTCCTCTTTGGAACCAGTCTGTTGTTCCATGTACAGTTCTGACTGTTGCTTCCTGACCTGCATACAGGTTTCTCAAGAGGTGGGTCAGGTGGTCTGGTATTCCCATCTCTTTCAGATATCTCCATAGGTATAATGAGAATGATAACATCTATATTTCTAACTGTGATGAGAGGTAGAACTAAGATGTATAAATCATCTATCACAGCTAAATAGTTGATAAATAGTGAATGCTTCTATTAATATTAATATTATGTATCCTCTCTGCTCTTCTGGAGATCTGGGGTCCCCTTTTCCTTCTTGCTTTAGGAGTCATTAGTTTCTGACATGGTAGATTTGCTTGGAGTTAAGAAGACTGAAGATCTAGGCCCTACCATATCCTTGCAGTTTTATATCTTTTAAATCTAATTACATTTTCTTATTTTAAGAAGCAAATGAGTCTCCCATTTCTGACCATCCATTCATTGACTATTCCTTTGCTATAAGAGAATATGCAACATTATAGATTTTTCTTGCCAGCAGCAATTCTAAGCCATGAGTATTGTAAATTTATGCATCCTAGTCTCTTCTCCTGACACTGTCAAGTGGCTGTTTCTTCCTTCTAACTGCACTTCAAAAGAAGACTTTTATTTGTTAATTTAGCTCACATTTATTTTATAGGTATTCCATTTAATTTTTAAATTAAGAGAATAATAATTTATTCTATTAAATTTAGACTCGTAATATTTATTATATTCTTGTGAGAATTGCATGAAAATATAAAGCACTTTGTTTCCCACAGGGGAAAAAAGTTGCTACTTAAATTACATTTGCTAATTAAGTTCTCTCTTAACTGAGTTGTTTTCATATTTTTCTTTGCTTACTGATGGAAAAATGGAAATCTTATTTTTAAATACAAAGTGTAGACATATGGCAAAGTGATATTAGTTAGTGACTTTTCTCTGATAATTTAGATGAAAATAATAACAAAGGAATTAACCAAAGTAGCACACTGTCAACCATAAGATAGGAGAAAATGTTCAGAGCAACTAAGTGAAGGATATCATTTCTTCAACCATGGATATTTACACTGGTTTTTCAGGTTCAAAGCTGTAGAAGTAATATATGGAGGCCATCTGCTTCTACACTAGAGCTAAAAACTGTACAGGTGACTTTGGAATGCCTGTTAATCATGCTGGGCTATTCACATAAATAGTAAAACCTAAAGAAGCAGCACAACTAAATGGTGCATATTTTCAGTTAGCTAAAATTTACACGGATGTCAGCAAGACTGGGGGCTCAGAATTAGAATGAAAGTGCTTGAAAAATTTTGTGAATGACCCTTCTTACAGTAGATTTATGGGGTTAGACAAATGTGTGTTTGATTCTCATCTCCTCTCATATGAATATATTGGTACTCATGTCATCAAATTGCTGGAATGATTGAATTAGCATGAGGCCAGCCACATAGTTAGCTCAGTATAGTAATAGAACGTGCTGTTTGGAGAAGATGCTGTGGGAGAGGAGTAGCCCTGACTGCAGTTATTCTCAAGAGGTTTTATTATTCTACTTGTGTGTTATTGTGGGCTTCGAGTGAGATTCAGGGGGGAAAAAGAGTTCCTTTGTTAGATCAGTCTTGAATATCACTAACTTCAAAGTTAACCACATCTGGTTTTATATTCCAGATCTATCACCTGATAACTGGCCGATTGGGGCCAAATTACTTAAATTTCTCTGAACTCAGTTTCCTTGTTAATAAAATAAAAATAAATAGTAGCCTCATAGGGTGGTCCTGAGGATTTAATGAGACTATCTACATAAAGGGCTTTCCAGTGCCTGGTACAAATTATTAGATTCAGTAAGTAGTTGCTCTTATTACTCATATTCTTGCTACTAAATACAATGTCTAAATGTCTTTAAACAATATGAAAAAGTCAAACACCTATTGCCCAGAGTGGATTGACTTTGAAGCTGATGAAGGTTAAGCCTCACTTCAGTTCAGTTCAGTCACTCAGTCGTGTCCGACTCTCCGCGACCCCATGAATCACAGCACGCCAGGCCTCGCTGTCCATCACAAACTCCCGGAGTTCACTCAAACTCATTGCACAGGCCTCTTCCAAAGATTCATGCTTACTGCTGTCTTCTCAATTTTATATTCTTTTTCTTAAAGAATGCCTCCTAAACGCCAAGGCTCCCGTGAAATCTGGATCTAGGTTTTGCTGCCCTGAAGGTTTTGTTGTTGTTGTTGCTTTATAACTGAAACATTTGAAGGAAACTCTTTCTAAGGAAGTCCAAAACTTGATCCCATCTAATGAACACCTTGATTGATGTTAAGTTCCTATTTTAAACCCAAATACCGTAAATTTTGTGTTGTACATTCAGCTTCAAAATGATGCTGCAAGTAAAAATGGCATGTAAAGCAGTGGAAATTAGAGATAACTTGAATTGGCAGTAAAACTCAAAAGAAATGTCTTCAGTGGTATGAAATAGTCTTGTTTTGTTTTTGTTTTTTATATGTGCTATGTGTGTTTTCAGACACAGGTGCCCTTTTAAAGCTTTTGTTTTTATTTTTTGGCTGTTCCGGGTCTTTGTTGCTTTGTGTGGGCTTTCTCTAGTTGCAGTGAGTTGGGGATTCTCTCCGCTACAGTGTTGGGCTTCTCATTGCAGTAGATGCTCTTGTTGCAGAGCACAGGCTCTAGACTCAGTAGCTGAGGGCCCTGTAGTTGCAGCTCACAGAATCTAGAAGGAGAGCTCAGTAGTTCTGGTACACAGGCTTAGTCACTCCATAGCATATGGAATCTTCCTGGACCAGGAATCAAACCCATGTCCCCTGCCCTGGAAGGCGGATTCCTATCCACTGCCCCAACAGGGAAGTCCCTGTCTAATTTTCTATACTTGATATTTCCTAAGCTGTTTTTCCTTAAAGACGGGAAAATAGACTTAACAGATCAATGACGAAGTTAACCAATTAAACTTATTCAAAACCAGTATCAGTCTCTCTTCAACTCAGAGTGTATCAAAAGCATTCTGAGGCACAGATCTTCCAACAAATTATAAATTAAATGTCTGTTACTCACATATGCAGTAATTGAAACAGAAAATTATATATTTGAAATCAATGAAACAAACTCTGGTATTACAAAAATAAGCTGCAGTCCACAGAAAGTATATTCTTCTTTTAGATAGCTTCAAAACTGGAGAAAATATTGTGTTGAAGTTTTTTTGGTGATATCAGTTTGAATAAAGTCTTAATAAAATTACTGTAAATGCCTTATAATGTATATTGTTAATCTTGGTCTTTAAAAGAATTTATTGATAGATTTTCTTAACATGTTCAGTAGGTATAACATCTGAAAAATACAATGTAAAGCAGTTCAGAAAAATACACTTGATTTATAAGTCAGGTTTTTAAAAAAATGTGTACCCCCAACTTTAAAAAGAGCATAACTACTTCAGATTAAATAAAATATATTAAAAACATTTGACCCAAAGAATACAAAATTTTAATCTTAATGAATGAAAGTAAAAGTGAAGTCGCTCAGTCGTGTCCGACTCTTAGCGACCCCATGGACCGCACCCTACCAGGCTCCTCTGTCCATGGGATTTTCCAGGCAAGAGTACTGGAGTGGGTTGCCATTGCCTTCTCCGATCTTAATGAATAGGTGACACTAATTTTCAGGAAGCCAGATCTTACAGAAATTAAAGCACGTTTAGTAACAGAAAAGATTATTATTATCTATCAAATATGTTATCCTAACATTGTGATATAAAACATCATTCCCATTTTTAAAAGAAAGAACTGTAAAAATAACCAGGATTAAATAATTTCCCCCAAGGTTACTGTTGCAAACAGAACAAGCAGTCTTCGGATTCTTGCTTCCAGTCTGTTTCTTAATCTTGTTAGTTCACATCATCTCTCAGCATTTTTAGAAAATGCCCTTTTTTATTATGTTTTCAGCAGATTGTGAATCTAATATACCAGCTTTCCTCTTTTCTGTGCTTTCCTTCCTTGAGAACAGTTTCAGGAAAGAACTCAGTTATAGTTTTTCATCTCTTCCAAATCATTAAAAATATAAAAGATCATAGATGTAGTAAATCAGTTTAGAAGCTCGATGACTTGATTGGGATGCCCAATTTTACTATAATAGCCTAATCTGAAATGTTATCTGAAATGCTTACTCCTTCACAATTCTTTCCTACACTACAAAAATTGTTCATAACAAGAACAATCTTGGAGAAAAAAAAACTAGACGAAATGTTTCAGACAGCTTAATGGGGCTGCCACTGTACTAGATAACCATTGTTTAGAGGAGTCTTGGATTAGCTGAAGGCTAGTATAGACTGAACATATTGAACAATGTCTTAAGTTGCACTTTAAAAGTCAGAATAGACAGTCCTCATAAGAAATGAAAGCTCCTTTGACCATTATAGGTGTTCTGTGGCTAGAGATGAAGTGCCATACAAACAGAACAGAGCTTGCAATTTATGAAATTGGATTCCAAGGTGAAAAAGAAGGTTAAAATTTTTTTTGTAAAATTTCTTCTTTCCTAAGAACAGAAATTTCAAAATTACTGAATGCAGTTTTCATAGAGACAATTTTATTCTATACCTGGTGCTTATAAGTAGGAATTAGAGAAATATCATATTGTTCAATATTTTGCCAACTAATTACAAAAGTCTCTGTAACCGAGTTTAACTAAATTGCTCCCTTACAAAAATCTGAACCTTTTAAAGTATCTTGACTCCTTGACATGGTCCATTTGAAGAAACAATTTATTAGTCTAATGGTTAATACCTGTTAGATGAAGCTGAGAAACGAAAAAATTTTAGTTGAAAGCGAAATGCGGTAAATTCAGGCCTTTTTTTTTTCTGGTTTCACGAAAGATTGATATACACATATACACATGCACAATGTCCTTTTCCCTGGACAATTTTCATACATTTTCCCTATGAGCTAAAAGCCATAAGTAACCCCACAGATTTTTTTTTGCAAGTAAAATTGCTTTTCATTTGGCAAAAACTAAACCTGTGATTCATAGCAGCTTAGAGCACTCAAGGCCAAAGAGTACATCTTGCTTGCTTTGACTGACATTTTTGCAGGCTAAATCAGACCTGCATGATTCAACTGCATCAAGATTCATTATGCTAGGAGGGGAGAGATTTGGGGGTGGTGTAAATGAGCATAAAGGGAAATTGTCTTGGAAATTGTAACTAGATAAAAATCAACCACAGCCAATAGACAGTTTCAACTGGTATTTGATTGGGGACACAGCATTTTCCTGCCATCCCCTTTATACAAGCAACTAGCAAAAAACATTTGGGAAGATTTAGTAAAGAAAACTATTGCCGGGAAGCAGGAAAAGAGGGACTCTCCTTGGCTGTGAGAAGTGACATCAAAGTAGGGGAGCAAAGGCAGGGTCAATGGCTCTTTTTTAAGTTTTCAGCTCAGGCAATGAAAGAAAATCAAGTGTGTATTTTCTACAAAAAGAAAGGTGGAGAAAAAGCCATCACCAGAACATTTACCCTACATGCCCACCATTAGCAATTCATTTCTTTTAGATTTCTTCATCAGGCTTGTTCATCAGTTCCCTTGAAAACTCATATTCCCAGAAGAGGTTAATTTCTTCCTGCATCAGGTAGGGCTTGTACAAGGACGCAAGAGAATTGCTTTGGGAGGATTAGCTTTCGGAAGAGTGTGGTGTTTTAGGAAGATTGCTGGATTGCAATCTCACCAGCACCTCCTTTTTTTCTTAATATTTGCTTTATTTTCTCACAATTGGTACATAGCCTAGTCCTAGTGGATCACATTCTGGACCAACTGTTGTTGGTCCCTAAGATGTTATGGAAAAGCCCGCGTGAACTTTTTGGCCAGCCTATTACATAATCTACAATGCAAAATACAAATAATCATTTTGTTCAAAAATTATTAAAAATTTCAAGATATAGAATTTTAAGAATTTCAGCAGAGCATTTATGCAAGCTTGGGGCCCTTCGAAGCACAGGGTTTTGTGCAGCTGCACAGGCCACATGCCCATGAAGTCAGCCTTCATTTTAGTCATCAAAGTGGTAGACACACTTCCTGGGTTGATTGAAGTATTTCATTAAAGATATCGAAACATTTTGACTTGTGAATTCTCAACACTGACACCAAAAATTCAAACCCAAAATCTTTATAGGTTAATGTGGGACTTTAGAAATCACTAAATCTAATATTTTTCCATCCAAATGATCTGTCTTATCTGCCTATCCATCTTTCCATATCTGCCTGACCTGTGGGAAGACACAGGATGCATGAGTTCCTATCTTAGTATTGCAGGTTTGGACCTCTTGTCATCATTAAACCTGATGCTCAAAATCCCTGTCCCCATTTGTCATTCCTAACTCTTAAGCCAGTCAGGTGCAAAAAGCTAAGAATTACTCCCTCTTCGCTCCTTAAGCTGAGACTCATCCTAGAATAATCAGCCATTTTCCCAGCCCCAGGTTTGAGGTTAGTATACGTAGCCGTGGATCATACGTAGCCATGACAAATCCTTGAATTAAATTAACTAGAGCAGGAGTTCCTAGGGTGAGGATCTCTGAGATCCCAGTTAATAGGAAAATTAAGCCTACAAGAGTGTTGGTCACCTAAGCTATAGAAAGCACCTCTGGGTAGAATAGGTTTCACATTCCTTTTTAAAATTGAGTTAACTGCTGTGTAAGCCGATACCCATTTCCTTTCTAGCCTATTTTGACTTAGTTTAGTCTGACAGTAGCATGCTTTTTGATTGCTCTATTAAATTCTCAATTCATCTTTGGTTTATATGTCACTATAATTAAATACTATATTAATCCCACAACTGACAGAATGCCCTAGGACTTTTCTGAATTTATTTTTTAAGATTAGGTGGTTTGGAGGGGGGCATCTGGGCACAACATGCAGGATCTTAGCCCTGATTTAGGATCAAACCCGTGCCCCCTGAGATGGAAGTGCAGAGTCGTAACCACTGGACTGCCAGGGAACACCCTTAAAAAAAAAAAAAAAAGCTGATAACACATCTGATCTTCTGACCTTTCACAGTTCTGTTCAGAGTGAATAAGGTCATTCTTTTGATTTGAGGTTCTTTTCTTTCTCCCAGCTCTGTCCCACAGGCATCAAGAAAAGTTCAATGAAATAATGGCATTTTTTGTATAATGCTGATGAATAGTCATAAGGCATTAGCTGAGAAATGAATAGCATTGAGTTTTTGAACAGTCAACTGTTAATTTTTAATGTTATGCTTAGAATATAATGATAAATCCTGCCCTTGATCAAAGTTGACCATTTGATAATAATGAGCAGTTGCTAAACAAGCTTATATTTTAAGTAGATTAACAATGACTTCAAATTCTCCGACACCCATTTTATCAAAAGGTGGGATCTAAAACTAGGTTTCCTCCTCTTGAATCTGGGTGTGTCCTGTGACTATTGGACCAACAGATATAGTAGAAATGAAGCTTTCCAGTTTGGGGGTTCATACTCTTTAGAGGCTGGAAGCTTCCACATCCTGTGTCTTGGAATAGTCCCTCTTGAAAACAAGCTGTCATGCTGTATGGTAGCACATACATTCCAATGTATGAAGAGAGCCATATGGGAAGGAACTAAGGCCTCATTGATAATCCTTGCTGAGTTGACAGCTGAATGCCAGAACCACCTTCTAGGCATGTGAGTCACCCTGGAAGAGATCCTCAAGAGATAAGCTACCCCTTCCAAGTCCTGCCCAAATTACAGATTCAGATGCATCAGGGAATTCTACCGTTAGAATTATTTTCAGCAGCAGTTAGCTTTATAAGATTACGTGGGAGGTAAGGAATCAATTATGAAAGAATAGAGGATTTGTAAAAACAAAGTATATCCTTGGCTTGTATCTGTTCTTTAGACGTTTCCTCCAATATTTCTTTTGATTGGGAAACGGGATAATATCCCTTTTCACAAGGCAGGATGAATGTGACATTGTTGGCCCCTAGAATGGTTGGTGATGGTAAGCTTGTGTGTGTGCACTAAGTATTCAAAACAGGCCTTGCCCCACATCAAGAACTGTGCTGAACCCATAATTATTGGATTGAACCAATGGACAGGTTAATTAGGATACTTTTTTGAAGTTTTAGATAGAGCAACTTCTCTGAATAGAGATTTATTTGTCCCAGTTAAAACTTTCTAAAGATATAAAACGCTGATTTTTGTCATGCTATTCAGTCATTCAGTCATTCTGTTAATTCAAAGGTGGTGGAGAAGTGCCACTCTACTATTAGTAAAGTTCCTCAACCTGGCATTAAAATGCCTCTGAAATCAAGTACCAATCACATTTTCTGGCCTCTTCTTCCTCCATGATTCCAGGCCAAACCTCTGTTCTTAAAAAATCCGTGTATATGCCTCTGTGCCACACCCTTGCTTATTTCTCAGCCTTGAAGTTTTGCTTAATCTCCTAAAAATCCAACTTAGCACTGAAGACTGAGTTCATATTTTTGTGAAACAATTATTCATGATGGTGCCTGGTATTACCAGCTCCATTCCCCTCCTTCTATGTACCACTTGTAGAATATGTGGACTTCTTTATTTTATAGTTCTTCCTATCCATGTCTCTCTTCTCTCAGTGGAGCATAATATTCTGAAAGGCTGGTAACAAATCTATATTTCTCTGGAAGCCTTCATGGAGTCTAGCAGCTCAGTTGCATTTGTCCATTGATTGACTATTCACTCTTAATGAAAGCACCAGAGTAGATGCTGTTTACATTACAGATAGGAAAAAGATTACATTACTTCTTTTCTTTTACCATCAAGCAGAAATTACTGTTTATAGGACTCTAGTTCTTTTCACCTCATGGGTACTTTTGCCAGAAATGTTCAATGAAGCTCCTCAGGCATTTATCAGAAAAAAAGAGAAAGATAGTACAACTATACAACTCAAACAAATATCTAGGCACTTTATAGAAATTAAATAGCTTTGAAAGTGTGTCATGTTTCTCCTGTTGAGTACAGAGCACGTTCAGAGTATGTAAAAAATTTTACTCCGTAGTGTTCAGGTCATTTTCTGTAAAGCTGGAAATTTTATTCAGAACGAAGTTTAAACACTTCCAAACGGTTTAGCTCTCCTCTGAGTTTTATTAAACGAGATTTGACCTGTAAGTCATTAGGTTGGTTGTATTTTTATTACATCTTAATGGGGATTTAAGTCTCTTTTTCCTCCAGATGGGTGTACTTGGTCACTCAGTGGTGTGTCTGACTCTTTGTGACCCTTTGGACTAACAGCCCAAAGGCTCCTCTGTCCATGTGATTTTTCAGACAAGAATTCTGCAATGGGTTGCCATTTCCTCCTCGAGGGGATCTTCCCAACCTAAGGATCAAGCAGGCATCGCCTATGTCTTCTGCATTGGCCAGCATATTCTTTAACTGCTGAACTATTCTAAATAGTGGTTCTCAAATTTTGGTGTGCGTCAGAATCACCAGGGAAATGCTGTTAAAATGAAGATTCTCAGGCCCATCCCCTCTGACATTTTCACTTGGCTGATCTCAGTAGGGTCCTGAATTCTTCATTTCGTAAGCACCCCTGTAGAGTTTTGTGAATGTCTAATGTGTTACAGTCTCTAATCACTGAGACCTAATACTGTAAATGATGCTTTTTGTTTTTTGTGTCTTCTGATGAAAGGGCAAGAGTATAAAAGAGAGAGATTGAGGATGGAGAATGGGTGAGCCTCAGGATGTTCTAACCTGAGCTGCTTAGCTACTATTGATGAGATTGTCCTCTGTGGCCCATATCTTATGGAAAACTTAATTACGGACTTGCCCACTGTAACCATTAGGTGAACCTAACTACTGGAAAATGCCCCATCCAAGCAGGCATAAGGGTTGGAGCAGGAACTCTAAAACAGGTCAGTTCCCCGGGAATTCTGATGAATAAAACCAACATCTGCATTTTAGAAATATACCAGTCTCTGCCAACTACTTTCACAATTATTTTCATTGTTGTTCAGATTTGATTGTTGTTCAGTTGCTAAGTCATGTATGACTCTTTGCAGTCCCCTGGACTGCCAGCATTCCAGGCTCCCTGTCCTTCCCTGTCTCCCAGAGTTCGGGTCAAATTCATATCCATTGAGTCGGTGATGCTGTCTAGCCATCTCATCCTCTGCTGTCACCCTTCTTTGCCTTCAGTCAGTCCCAGCATCAAGGTCTTTCCCAATGAGTCCACTACCAAAACCCAGATCCTGGTAGAAATTTGCACTGAGGAGGAACTGTATGAATGGAATGGATCGCTTTTGTTATCTCAGCACCATCACAAAACTCGAAGACACCTCTCAGAAGGCCTTAGAAGGCCAGTAGCAGCTTTAATATGACTCCCTGGCAGTTATCATGCAGCCAACCAATTATCACAGTAGCATGGAGTGGGTACAAAGGGTAAGGTACCTATGTACTTAATTGTCAGAGAGATAGGAAATCTTTAGAACATATAAATTGTTTATTATTGGGGCTCTTAGATTATAAGTGTCACCAAAAATATCATGACATCATTGGCTTTTCTCTGTGAAGAAAGCTGATCACTGAAGAATTGATGCTTTTGAACTGTGGTGCTGGAGAAGACTCTTGAGAGTCCCTTGGACTGCAAGGAGATCCAACCAGTCCATTCTAAAGGAGATCAATCCTGGGTGTTCATTGGAAGGACTGATGCTGAAGCTGAAACTGCAATACTTTGGCCACCTCATGCGATGAGTTGACTCACTGGAAAAGACTCTGATGCTGGGAGGGATTGAGGGCGGGAGGAGAAGGGGATGACAGAGAATGAGATGGCTGGATGGCATCATTGACTCGATGGACATGAGTTTGAGTGAACTCCGGGAGTTGGTGATGGACAGGGAGGCCTGGCGTGCTGCGATTCATGGGGTCTCAAAGAGTTGGACACGACTGAGCAACTGAACTGAACTGATGTGTATCTAAGAAACTGGACAAAGACAACGTAAAGGGGCTACTGTTTTCAGACTTGGGCTACCAGCTTGACATTGACATTGAGGGTAGAATGCTCCCCCAATTTAAAGAAATACAAGAGCCAGCACTTTCTGGCCATATGCCATATGACGCAGGTATACACTTTGAAAGATATGGTAGAGAAAGGTTGAAGATTTGCATTGCCACATATAGAAAAATATTTGTAAAGAAATTTTGAAAGTCTCTGTTGTAGATAAAGTGCTACCCAATCAAATTAAAATTCTCTCTAAAACAAATGAGTTTGAACATTGATTAGGAATATATACTGAAAGCTTTAGCAATGAAATATATTGATGTCTGCAACTTATTTTGAAATGTCTCAAAAATGATGGATTGATGAAATGGACAAATGGACAGATCTGTGATAAAGCTGTGATGAAGCAAATATAGCAAAATGTTAAGATTTATAGATTTGGGTGACAGGTATATGGTGGTTACTATACAGTTCTTCTAACTTTTCTGCATGCTTGAACATTTTCATAATGACATGTTGTTGGGAAATGCATTTATCAGTACAAAAGGGGAGCAATCATTTTTCTGGTTGGGAGGGCAGACAACCTACCTACACACTTGAACACAGAATTTATAGTCAGACAGACCAAGATGAAAATCCTTATTCTTCCACATAGTGTCTGTGTGACCCTGGCCAAGTTAATTTAATCACTAAGCTTTTATTTTACCATCTATAAGAGGAGTGTAATAATACCTGCCATATAATGTAGGTGTAAGAATTAAATATATGCAAGTAACATTTTAAAAGTAACTGATTTTACAGATTTTACTATTTTTTATCTACTAGAAACTGAATAAAATAAAATTATGTATGCATCTTAATTTCCTTTAAAAAGTTTCTAAATTTAGAAGGTTAATTTCACTACTGGAATTGCGACTTTGTTATGTCAAGAAATGTAAAGCTCTTGCTAAGGAATTAATATATTTCCTATAATATCAAAATTGAGCAATAATTCTATAGTATTAAGGAAAATAACTGACATAAATTCCATGGTATGTGGTGTGTTTTAAGGTTAGTTTTGGCCAAATTTAAATTTAACTCTAGTTTACTAACAAGAAAGAAGGAGATATCTAGTATAAAATTCTAACCAATGCATTGTTTTCAGCAAAACAACTCATTCAACAAAAAAGAGCCCAGTGTTTGAAACTGGGGAGAGAAAATACAAGACCTTCACCCACAAAAGACTCTTAGTGTGGTTAGGAGGAAATATCCAGCCCCTGGGAGAAAAGAACAATGCATGAGTTAAAAATATAAGACAAGTAACAAAGAAGTATATGATTAAGAACCACATGAATAATATAGATAATATGAGCTGAGAGTTCAGAAGAGAAAAATATCATTATGGCCTTGAAGTGGAAGTTTTGGGGCTTCCATGCCTATTTCAGCCCTTTGAAATATGAAAGAAACTTATTGAGAAGATGTGGTTTTGGTGGAACACAGAACACAATTGAAGAGAGTAATGTTCTGGGCAGGCCTTTCCTTGGGAATTACGAACAAAGGGAAGAGTGAGAACAGAATATGTGACAACGATCACAAGATTAGTAGCTGAATGTTATATCCTTCCTTCCTTCAAGAGGCATTTATTTACTGTCTGCTTCATATAAAGAATTGGGATAGGTGCCGAGGGCTAACACGAACGAGATTTGGCCCTGACTTCAGGGAGTTTATGAGTGACATTAAACAGCACTATCTATTAAATGCCAAGTATATGGCAGGCTTGTCGAAGTTTACAGTCTATTAGAAGAGCTAAGGGAAAAAAAAATCTGTAATATTCAGAGTATAAAAGAGCAAGTGCCATAAAAAAAGATTCGATAAAATGCTAGGTGAATTTAAAGAAGAAAGTTTTCTTACAGTTACCATATACAGGAGATATTCATGCAGGAGATAAGACAGGGTTGGTCTTTGAAGAGAAATGAGTAAATGTGGGCAGAGATACATAAGGTAAAGGATAAGAATGAACCAAGACATAGAAGTAAAACATACATATGAAATCAAGTACATGGTTCTTTATGGAGACTATAGGGAGAGAAGAATGTTTGCAAAGGAGATTAAGCCAGGCCACCAGGGCCTTGAATACCAAGCTAAATACTTTGAAATTTATTCTGTTGAACTGAAGAATGAAATATTTAGAACTTTTTGGCTATTTGTTTTTAATCTGGTAGGTTTGTCGGATGAATTAGAAGAAGAAAAATCTTCAAAATGACCGTAAGGCAATGAGAGCCTGAACCAGGGACAGAGAAGGAGCTATTTCAGAGGAAAAGGACATAACCTAGTTCAACATCCAGGGCAAGGGAGGCAACAGAGCGGACCAAAGTAAAGTAGGGTGGGAGACTGACATTGTTTAGAATTGCCAGTACATAATGATGATAAAATATAGCCAGTTTTTCGTCACTTTTATTATTTTTGCATTCTCTACGGACAGAGCTTGCTTTATTGCCTGCACCCAGGGAAGATTGTTGCCACTGTCTCCCATATTTGTATGCATGGGAGTAGAAACAATTAAAGAAGTGTCTCAGATTTAAGTTCAACACCTGGGGGTTTGAGGACACTCTTAATAGAAAAAGGGAAAAAGAAAACAGCAGATATGAAAGTGAGTTCAGTTTTGTGCGTGTTAAATATGAGTTGCTGATGGGATGGCCAAGTGATGATAGCCTTCATTGGAAATGTGAGAATGGGTGTGTCTCAGCTGAGAAGTTAGAGCAGAGATTGTGGTTGGGAGTCATCTATTCAGAGGTGGTGCAGCTAAAGCAGGTAGAATGTCTAGCTTTGAGGGCTAAGTTGTTTAAAATTCACTCACGTATCTGGTCTCTAAAGCATATGGATCATAAGCCAAATAATACCCAAGATATGTACAATCCAGGCCACTTGCCAGCAAGCTTCATCTTGAATTGCCTTCCTTTCAGTTCCAGCCAGGACTACAGTCGAAATCATTGATACTTGAAAGCTAAGTATATGAAGGATTTTAAGTGGATTCCTCTTTTCCCCTAAAATTTGTCACTGTAGCTTAATTAATTGGCTAATTATTTATACCTAAATAAATTTAGAAATTTATAGAATTTAGTTTAGAGTGACTGCATTAAAACTAAACTGCCTAAAGAAATACTCTCAGTGATTTACAGGGTAATAGTCTGCCTTGGCATTCCTCCAGGGTTGGTGAAAAACATAAAGAAAATGTCAAAGCAGTCTGCAAAGCTAGCATTAAACACATTGTTACACACTCTAGACTTGTCCCTTTTATAATTTAATTCCTGGAAAATGATTATGTTTTCCCAAAGATTGTTATGTGTCCTTTTGTCTGGCAGTAACCAAGGTCCGTCTAGTCAAGGATATGGTTTTTCCCGTGGTCATGTATGGATGTGAGAGTTGGACTGTGAAGAAAGCTGATCGCCGAAGAATTGATGTTTTTGAACTGTGGTGCTGGAGAAGACTCTTGAGAGTCCCTTGGACTGCAAGGAGATCCAGCCAGTCCATTCTAAAGGAGATCAATCCTGGATGTTCATTGGAAGGACTGATGCTAAAGCTGAAACTCCAGTACTTTGGCCACCTCATGTGACGAGTTGACTCACTGGAAAAGAGTCTGATGCTGGGAGGGATTGGGGGTGGGAGGAGACTGGGACGACAGAGAATGAGATGGCTGGATGGCATCACCGACTCGATGGACATGAGTTTGCATGAACTCCGGGAGTTGGTGATAGACAGGGAGGCCTGGCATGCTGTGATTCATGGGGTCGCAGAGTCGGACACGACTGAGCGACTGAACTGAACTGAAAGATCCCTTTTGATCTTGGTTGTTAGGAATTTTAGAACTATATTTAATGATTGAGTGCATTAGCCATTTTATCTTCAACAGCTTGCAGAACAATCTCCCTAGCTCATCTATATAGGTATGGACTTCTCTTTAGACTTTATTCTTAGTTGCCCTGGTATACATGTGAATTTCATTGTTAGCTATTTCAAATATTTTAGAGAATAAGTCAGGTTATAAATTATGTATAATAATAATAAATAGTTGAACGTGTGATGCTGAATGGTATTTTTTTTTAATGTTTGGTTAAGGAGATAGCCAAAAAGGAAGAACCAGAAAGAATAGCACAGTATATTGGGGAGAAAAGGACTGTCTCTATAATTCAAATAAGAATAACAACTGCCATTTTTATGCATATGTGGTGTTAGGTAGCTTACATTATTATATCTCATAACCACAGTATTGGAGAAGGGAATGGCAATCCACTCCAGTATTCTTGCCTGGAGAATTCCATGAGCAGAGGATCCTGGTGGGCTATAGTCCTTGGAGTCGCAACAAGTCGGACACAACTGAGCACCTAACACAGCCAGAGTATTACCATATTAGAGGGGAGAAGATTAAGGCTCAGAGAGCCAGTGGCTTTTTCTCATGGTGAAGCTAGAGACTGAACAAAAATCTCACTAACTTCCATTGCATGTGTTTTATCCACTCATCAAGGCTCTATCCTTAGACTGTTTATCCAAAGTATGTTTCTGTCATTTGCTAGCTATTGTTTCTGGGTCTGTAAGGGACATTTTGAGGTTAATCTTCTGATTTTAGAATGAAATTGAGATAGCAGACAACCAACACAGTACAAATTTTAAAATTTGTACTACTTAGGATAGCATCCGGAGAAGGCAATGGCACCCCACTCCAGTACTCTTGCCTAGAAAGTACTACTCCCATGGATGGAGGAGCCTGGTAGGCTGCAGTCCATGGGGTTGCTAAGAGTCGGACATGGCTGAGTGAATTCACTTTCACTTTTCACTTTCATGAATTGGAGAAGGAAATGGCAACCCACTCCAGTGTTCTTGCCTGGAGAATCCCAGGGATGGGGAGCCTGGTGGGCTCTTATGGGGTTGCACAGAGTCGGACATGACTGAAGGAACTTAGCAGCAGCAACAGCACCAGCAGGATAACATCAAGATTATTAAATACTTTGGAGTAAATGTAACACAAGAAATGTGCAAAGCCTCTATACTGAAAACTGAAAACATTTTGAAAACCAAAGATGTCATATTAAATGGAGGGATACACCGTGTTCAAGAATCAGAAGCCTCAATATTATAATGATGTCAATTCTTCCCAAACTGAAAATAGACTCAGTGTTATCCCAATCAAAATCCTAGAGGTTTTTTTCTTTTGAAAATTGACAAACTGATTGTAAAATATTTGTGGAAGTTGAATGGCAAAGAATATCCAAAGGGGGGCAGAAATAAGCTATATGCTACTAGATATCAAGACCTATGATAAAGCTGTATTAATTAAGACTATTTGGAGTTGATTTAAGGATAGCCAGATAGACCAATGGATAGTGTAGTATGAATATGACAGAGGTGACATTGCCTTGTAGTAGAGAAAGAATCACCTTTTCAATAAATCATGATTGGTTAATTGGATATAGATATAGGAAAAAAATTGGGATTCCCATTTCACACTGTATACAAAATTCAAATAGATCACAGACCTAAAGTGTGAAAAATAGAGAAAGTTTTTAAAAGGAAAACAATATTTTATGACAATATTTAATGATTTCCTAAACATGATACAAAAGTGGTAGCCATAATGGAAAATGTGATATATTAAACTATACTGAGGCCCTTTTTTAGCAAAAGTTACCAAACAGAGTGAATATGTAGTTTGCAGAATGGGACAAGGTGTTTATTACTTAAATGGATAACAAAAGACTCTTGTCTCATTATATATAAAGAACTCCTTCAAATTATAAGAAAAGATGTAGTCTAAGCAATAGAGAAAAAGAACAGAGCACTTGAGCAAGTATTATTCATTATAGCCATATGTCCGTCAATATTAGAATGGTAAGCTGGGCTCCTTTTTGTAAATTAATTGATCATATACACACATGAGTTTGTTTATGGGCTCACTATTCTGTTCTGTTGATCTACATGTTAGTTTTTATGCCAATATCATACTAGTTTGATTATTATAGGTTTGTAATATAGTTTGAAACCAGGAAATGTGATGCCTCAAACTTTGTTCTTTCTCAAGATTGCTTTGGCTCTTTAGGGTCTTTTGTGGCTCCATACAAATTTTAGAAATTTTTTTTCTATTTCTGTTCAAAATACCACTGAAATTTTGATAAGGATTGTGCTGCATCCATAGACTTTTTTGGGTGTTACGGACACTGTAACAATATTAATTCTTCCAGTCAGTGAGCACAGAGTATCTTTCCATTTATTTGTGTCCTCTTCAGTTTCTTTCATCAGTGTCATAGTTTTCAGTGTTCAGTTCCCTTCCTTGGTTACATTTATTCTCTGATTTTTTTTTTCCTGTTTTTGTGTAATTGTAAATGAGTTGTTAAAGTATCGTCTTTTCAATACAGGACATTGAGAGAAGTGGACAGCCCCATGAAAATGAATGAAATTGGATCCCTATATTATACCATACACAAAAATCAACTAAAAATGGATTGAAGACTTAAATGTAACATCTAGAATCATGAAACTAGAAGGAAACATAGGGGATAATGTCCTTGACGTCAGTTTTGGCAATGAATTTTTTTGGATTTGACACCAAAACCAAAGACAATAAAGGAAAAATAAACAAATAAACATTAAGCTAAAATGCTCTGAATAGCAAGGGAAACCATAAAATGAAAAGGCAACCTATCAAATGGGAGAAAATATTTGCAAGTCATATATCTAATAAGAGGTTAATATCCAAATTATATGGGCTTCCCTGGTAGCTCAGCTGGTAAAGAGTCTGCCTACAATGCAGGAGACCCCAGTTAGACTCCTAGGTGAAGATCCCCTGGAGAAAGGATAGGCTACCCACTCCAGTGTTTATGGGCTTCTGTGGTGGTTCAGATGATAAAGAATCTGTCTGCAATGTCGGAGACCTGGGTTCGATCCCTGAGTTGGGAAGATCCCCTGGAGGAGGGCATGGCCACCCCACTCCAGTATTCTTGCCTAGAGAATCCCCTTGGACAGAGGAGCCTGGCGGGCTATATATAGTCCATGGGATTGCAAAGAGTCAGACACAACTGAGTGACTAAGCACACATCCAAATTATGTAAAGTACTCACACAGCAAAAGGACCTCCCCCCGCAAAAATCTCGGTACTCAACATCACTAATCATCAGGGAAACACAAATCACAACTATGTTAGTTCACGCCTCTTGGAATGGCTGTCCTCAAAAAGACAAGAAGTAACTAGGGTTGATGAGGGTGTGAAAAAGGGGAAATTCTTGTACACTAATGATAGGAATGTGTTTGAGGCAACCACTTGCAAAAACAGTTTGAAAACTCACAAAGTTAGAAATAGAACTACTGTATGTTCCAGTAATTTCACTTCTGGATATTTATCAATAGTAAATGAGATAACAACTCAAAAATATATGTCTAGGGATTTCCCTTGTAGTCCAGTGGCTGGGACGCTGCACCCCAATGCAGGAGGCCTGGGTTGATTCCCTGGTCAGGGAACTGGATCCCACATGCCACAACTAAGACCCAGTGCAGCCAAATAAATAAGCAAATAAATATGTAAGAAAAAAGGTGTGTACAACTGCATGTTTATTGAAGTATTATTCTCAGTAGCCAAGAAACAACCAAAGTGTGCTTCAATGGATGAATGTATAGAAAGAATATGTGAGATATATATCAGTTCAGTTCAGTCGCTCAGTCGTGTCCGACTCTTTGCGACCCCATGAATCACAGCACGCCAGACCTCCCTGTCCATCACCAACTCCCAGAGTTCACTCAAACTCATGTCCACAGAGTCGGTGATGCCATCCAGCCATCTCATTCTCTGTCATCCCCCTCTCTTCCTGCCCCCAATCCCTCCCAGCATCAGAGTCTTTTCTAGTGAGTCAACTCTTTGAGGTGGCCAAAGTATTGGAGTTTCAGCTTCAGCATCAGTCCTTCCAATGAACACCCAGGATTGATCTCCTTTAGAATGGACTGGTTGGATCTCCTTGCAGTCCAAGGGACTCTCAAGAGTCTTCTCCAGCACCATAGTTCAAAAGTATCAATTCTTCAGCGATCAGCTTTCTTGACAGTCCAACTCTCACATCCATACGTGACCACAGGAAAAACCATAGCCTTGACGAGACGGACCTTTGTTGGCAAAGTAATGTCTCTTCTTTTTAATATACTATCTAGGTCGGCCATAACTTTCCTTCCAAGGAGTAAGCATCTTTTAATTTCCTGGCTGCAATCAGCATCTGTAGTGATTTTGGAGCCCAAAAAAATAAAGTCTGACACTGTTTCCACTGTTTCCCCATCTATTTCCCATGAAATGATGGGACCAGTTGCCATGATCTTTGTTTTCTGAATGTTGAGCTTCAAGCCAACTTTTTCACTCTCCTCTTTCACTTTCATCAAGAGGCTTTTGAGTTCCTCTTTACTTTCTGCCATAAGGGTGGTGTCATTTGCATGTCTGAGGTTATTGATATTTCTCCCGGCAATCTTGATTCCAGCTTGTGCTTCTTCCAGCCCAGAGTTCCTCATGATATAGATATCTATACATACACAGTGGAATATTATTAAGACAGAGAAAGACAAATACTGTATCATTTATATGTGAAATCAAAAAGGCAAGCTCATAAAAAGAGTGACTGTGAGGGACTGAGGGGTAAAGGAAATAGAGGCTGGTAAAAGCTGAAGCTCCAATACTTTGGCCACCTCATGCGACGAGTTGACTCACTGGAGAAGACTCTGATGCTGGGAAAGGTTGGGGGCGGGAGGAGAAGGGGACGACAGAGAATGAGATGGCTGGATGGCATCACGAACTCAATGGACATGAGTTTGAGTGAACTCCGGGAGTTGGTGATGGACAGGGAGGCCTGGCGTGCTGTGATTCATGGGGTCGCAAAGAGTCAGACACGACTGAGCAATTGAACTGAACTGAACTGAAAAGGATACTAACTTTTCAGCTATAAAATAAGTTCTGAGAATCTAATGTTAAACATGGTGGTTATACTTGATAACACTCTACCGTATAATTGAAATATGCTAAGAGAGTAGAATTTAAATATTCTCACCCAAAAATGAGATAAAAATAGATAAATTGTAGTATATTCACATAATGGGATTCCAGAGTGAACAAGTTACAACTAAATGTAACCATATGGATAAATCTCACAAACATATGTTGAGCAAAGAAGTCAGACTAAAAGAGTGTATCCTACTTGTATAAAGTTTAGTAACAGGCAAAACTAATCTATGGTAATGTAAGTCAATGTAGTGGTTACCCATTTTGAGAGTAGAAAGAGATTAAGGCAAAATCCTGAGATGATTGGAGTGTGTTTTTTTTTTTCTTAATATGGGAGACTGTTACATGGGTCTGTCTGTTCACTTCATGAAAAGCTGCCAGTTTCAGATTTTTGTAGTTTTGTATATGTATGTTACATTTCAATAACAATTTCTCTCCCTCAAAAAAAAGTAATAGTCTTGCATCATTGGTTCAAATCTATGTTGAGCTATTATGGTCAGTTATTAACAACTCTTTTCATCTCCATCTTTTTTCCTGTTGCTTTTCTGCCCTAAATGACAATTCCTGTAGATCCTTAGATATACTTAGATAATTTACAGTTTTATGCCAAATGATGATCCATGAACCCAAAAAAGGGCTCAATATAAGAGTCAATATACCTTTGCTTTTGAAAATGGAAGGTCTGTAAGTCTCTGGGTTTACATGCCTTCATACTAATTTAACACATAGCATGGTATATAAGTAAGCCAAATACCACAGAACCTGGATATACCATCTCAACTTCATGGTTTATTTAACCAAGCTCCATAGAGGATTATAGTAAGTACATCAAAAAATGTTTTTAAAGTACCCATATTAAATTTTGGATCAAGGGATTGATCAGGAAAATTATCACTCCTTAAGGCTTCCCAGGCGGCACAGTGGTAAAGAATCCGCCTTGTAATGAAGAAGATGCAGGAGACATGCGTTCAGTCCCTCGGTCAGGAAGATCCCCTGGAGGAGGAAATTGCAACCCACTCCAGTATTCTTGCCTAGAAAATCCCATGGACGAAGGAGCCTGACGGGCTATAGTCCATGGGGTCCTAAAGAGTTAGACATGACCGAGCATGCATGCACACACACACAAGGTCCAATTAACATTATTTTAACCCTGGCATTTGCTGTTGTTCCAGTTCAGAGAATAATGGTGAAAGGAAGAAATGTTGATATAATCACAATTTGTCATTTTGTTAATTATGGAAGTCACCTTGTCACAGCATCTGATTCCACTCGCCTGTATATTAAATAACTAAATCTATTCACCTTATAGAATACCAACTGTGTAAAATGTTTGTGCTTATCCTACAGAATGTCTCTAAAGTGCTTTGGAAAGAGCAAAGGGCTGTGAAGTTGAAATTGGGAGTCTGTCGTATTCCTGATTCCACTGGTCATCCTATTAGACATTTTAGGAAAATCATTTTACCTCTCTGACCCTCCTATTTTCAATCTATAAGCTGATAATGACCCTTGGGAATGAAATGTCTTGAGTGGTGACTTTAAACATAACAGCAGTCATAAAAATAAAAGATTGTAACTCTATAAAAGGGTTTCCAGGATGTTACAATTGGAGCAAATCTATTTGTGACATATTATTTTTAAAAATAAACAGGATAGTGTTGGTAAGTTCTAGAGAGTGTTGGCATGTTAATTGATCCAATGCATTTGCTGGAGATAGTTTTATTAATCCGTACAGTAATCTTCTGTCCTCTTACAAAAAAATGTCTCCAAATCTTAGATATAGCATTTGAGGACATGAAAGTACTTGGTGGTCTGGTTGGTATTATTCAGTATGAGTTCATACTTCTCCTAAAAATGAACAATGAGTATAATTTATTGTGCGTATCTGCAGTCTGATGGCTCCGTAGAGGTGATGATGAACTGTTGGAGGTTGTGAATTCCCATTGCCTGTAGGATGTTAAGTAGACATATGTGTGCACATACACACGTGTGTGGAAGGCATGTAAAAAAATGTTTTTTTAAATTTTAAAATTTCTAAATTGGACTGATAAATATCCATAGGGATATAAACTTCAGTCATGATCTCATAAAGAGTTCATATTTAGAGACGGGGTATAGGTGCCACTTCTTTAGACTTACTAGCTGAATAACCATGGCAATGTTATTTAACCTCCATTCACCCCCGCAGACTCATTTTGAAAAAGAGGTCAATAATTCCCAAGTTTGTTCTGACTATTGGATATGATAATTAATCTTAAAATATACATAGATTGCAAAGTATCTGCAAATGTAGATATTATTAAAATAACCTTTAGGTTATCCATGAGCTTTAACAATTAAATACAATTTTATATAGGCTCATAGAGTAGTAGCTCTTTACATAATTCTTGTAAGTGAATTCCTTACAGGTGTAGGCTGGAACTCCTTAGCTTGGAGGGTGGTGAGGAAGAGGTACAAAGTGATTTGGAGTCAGAACTGTCCTGAAGACCCAGCTTTGTCACTTGTTTGCTTTGTGAGATAATGCAAGAAATTAACTTCTCTAAACCTCAGTTTCCTTTTCGATTAAATTAGAAAAATACACTTTATGCAGCATTGTGAAACTTCAAGTGAAAATCACTCAGTTGTGTCTGACTCTTTGCAACCTCATGGACTGTAGCCTGGCAGGCTCCTCTGTCTGGGGAGTTCTCCAGGCAAGAATACTGCAGTTGTAGCCATTCCCTTCTCCAGGGCATCTTCCTGACCCAGTGATCGAACCTGGGTCTCTTGCTCTGCAGGCAGATTCTTTACCATCTGAGCCATGGGGGAAGCCATAAAGTAGTGAGTGAAACTTAAAGTAGACTATCTGTATAACCACCACACACAGATCCCATTAGCTATTAGGATCGCTGAGATTTTTATTTGTGCCTGACATAGTCCTAGATGGTTGGGTACAAATAGGGAAAAACTAGGGTCCTTCCTTCAAATCCATAGGCCCCCATGGAGGAAATAACACATGAAAAGCTAACCGATTTAGAAAAGTCCTGTGATAGCTGTATTGCAGGGAGCACAGGGCAGTGGAATCAGAGACTTCTTAGAGGAAACGGTCCTAAACTCAAGCTGACAAATGAGTAAGATATGTGTCAGTTGAAAGATGGGCTCTGTTGCGGTGGGTACCATAACAAATTACCACAAACTGGGTGACTTAAAACAACCGATATTTATTCTCTCCCAATTCTGGAAGCCAAAGTAGTTCCTTAGGGAGGCTCTGAGACAGAATCCATTTCATTCCTTTCTCCAAGCTTCCGGTGGTTGCCACAAATCCTTGGCATTCTTTGACTTGTAACTGCATCATTCTAATCTCTTCCTTGGTCCTCATGTGGCCTGCTTCCCTGTGTGTTTTCACATGGCCTGACAAAGATACCAGTCATTGGATTCAGCGAGGCCCATCCTAATCCAGTATGACCTCGTCTTAACTAAACTAATTATATCTGCAAAACTGTTAAAGTCACATTGTAAGGTTTTAGGGGAACATGAAACCTGTTTAACACAGTAGAGTCACCCTCTGGTCCCCCCAGATTCATGTCATCTCATGTGCAAAATACATTAGCCCCATCTCAACATCCCCAAAGGTGTTAACCCATTCCAGCATTGTTGTTTAATCGACAAGTCGTGTCCAACTCTTTGTGATCCCATGGACAGTAGCCCACCAGACTCCTCTGTCCATGGGATTTCCCAAGCAAGAATACTGGAGTGGGTTGACATCTCCCAGCAGAACAGATGCTACTAGATTTTAAGGTCTGAGAATAATCCTCTTTGTCATATACCTAATTTTTTCAACAAAATGTAGTCCAATTACAACCCTTGTATTCTCTCCAGGACACCCTATCTCATCTTTTGCTGTCTGAATAGGCTGAGAATTTTCCACATCATGAAGTGATGGTTCCTTTTTGCTTATCATACCTCAATTGATCGTTCCTCTCACATTTTACCATAAGCAGCAAGGAGAAAATAGGCCACACCTTCTATGCTTGGAAGTCTCGGCTAATTTATCCAAGTTCATCATTTACATATTCTACCTTCTACCCAACAGTAGAACACAATTCAGCTAAGATTTCTGTCACTTTGTAACAGTTAAATGCTTTAATTGTTCATATTTCTATCAACATTGTTAATGACAGTATATGTTATTCTCTAAGACAATACATGTTTTCTCTACAGCTTCCCTAACTTCTTTCTGAGCTCTCAGCAGAATCACCTTTAATATTCGTATTTCTACCAACGGCCTTTGCAAGGAAATCTAGACTTTTTCTATCATGTGCCTAAAAATAATTCCAGCCTATACCCATTACACAATACCAGAGTCACTTGCAGGCCTTTAGGGGCATATTACAGTAGCACCTCACTCCCTGGTGCCCAAATCTATATCAATTTCCTACGGCTGACATAACAAATTATCCTAGACTGGATGGCTTGAAACAAAAGGAATTTATTCTCTAGAGTTCTGGAGGCCAGAAGTCTGAAATCAAGATGTCAACAGCGTCACACTTCCTCTGAAGAATCTGGGGAGGACTCTTTCCTCTCTTCTAACTCTGGTGGCTTCTGGAAGTCCTCAGCATTTCTTATCAATCTCATTTCCGCCTTTGTCATCAAATGAACTTCTTCCCTGTATGTCTTTATAAGGCCTTCTTAGAAAGACCACCCTAATCCAATGTGACCTCATCTTAACTAACTACATCTGCAAAGATCCTCTTCCCAAAAAGGATAGCGTTCGGAGGTTCCAGGTGAATGTGAGTTTTAAATGGACACTATTCAACTTTGTGGCTATTCCCCGGTGGCTCAGTGGTAAAGAACTCATGGGCCAATGCAGGAGATGCAAGAGACATGGCTTCAATCCCTAGGTTGAGAAGATCCCTGGAGAAGGAAATGTCATCCCACTCCAGTATTCCTGCCTGGGAAATTCCATGAACAGAGGAGCCTGGAAGGCTGAAGTCCATGGGGTCACAAAAAGTCGGATACAACTTAGCGACCAAACAACAACAATTCAACTCAGTATGGTTTCTTATAGATCCCTGATTATCCAGCATCCTCTGTTTTGATTGAAAATACTAATATGAAGTTGTTGTGATGACAGTTTACTCATTTGACCTACTGTCTGCATTCGAATCCCCTGTTTCTTTTCAAACTCTGTTTCTTGAATATTTAAACCTTTAAACTAGACAGATGGACTGATTGATGGCAATGCCTTGAGAAATCTGAACATGATGTTTCTCTGGAGATGGGAATTTTGCCAAGGTGAGGTCAGAAACAGTAAAACATTGCTTTTAGTTCATTGGATTAATATGTCTGCTGGCTGCTGACTGTGGTTAAATAATAATCTTTGTTTTTGTTCATAGTTAATTACTTGCTCAAGCTGAAAATATCAAGGGTTCTTTAAATGAATCCCTGAATTGACATTTAATACATGGTCTGCCCTGTCTACCCAGCCTGAGATTTGTTAACGTATCAATCAATGGCAAAGTCAATGTGTTAGTTGCCAGTGATTTTGAAAGTTATCTTTGTATTCAATAGTCTTTTAGCTTGCTTGTAATTGAAGGTCGTTCTTTAAGAAAAGAATGATATCCAAGACCGTGAATTCACTGCACTTTCTAAGCTCTTGAGAGTAGAGATTTGCAACATCAATGTGTGATTGAACTTCTACTCCAGCTCATCAGGCTGATGCTCACAACTTCAGTTCTTTTCACATGATGCAGATAATTCCAATAATATTATACTTTACTTGATTAGCTCTTAGAAAATGAATATCTGTGTTATCATTTGAAACCTATGAAACAATATCCTTTTCCGTTTTAGGGAAGCCCCTTTTCTCACCAATAAACTGACTAGGTTTTACTTCTGTTATCTTCATAGCAATCCTTGTGCTGGTGCTGCTGTTTAGTCGCTAAGTTACGTCTGCCCCTTTGCAACCCCATAAACTGTAGCCTGCCAGGCTCCTCTGTCCATGGACTTTCCCAAGCAAGAACACTAGAGGGGGTTGCTATTTCCTCCTCCAAGGGATCTTCCCAATCCAGGGATGGAACTTGCATCTCCTGCTTAGCAGGTGGGTTGTTTACCACTAGCCACCTGGGAAGCTCAATCCTTGTAGTAAGGATATTATATTTAGAAATTATACATCATACTAATTATAAGCTGGGGTATTGTTTGTTGAAGTTCTCGAGGAGAACATGTTCATTTAGATATTGTTGTAGGCTAAAACCCTCCTCCACTCCAAAAAAGAAAAAGAAAAACCCACAAAAAAGCAATACTTTTCCCCCCGGAACTCGTGAATGATATCTTATTTGGGAAAGGGGCCTTTCATGTGACTAGGTTAAGGATCTAGGTTATTCTGGATTATCCAGGTCCAGAGATTATTCTGGGTTATTCAAGTCAGCCCTGAATATAGTCACCGGTTTTCTTATAAAACAGAGGAATACGATTTGACAACAGAAAAGGCAATGTGACCACAGAGGCGAGACTGGAGTAATGCAGACACAAGCCAAGAAAGGCCAGAAGTGGAAGAGTCAAGTCACAAATGCCCCCCTGCCAAAGCCTCTAAGGGGGACACAGCGCTTCCAACACCTTGATTTTGGTTCAGTGAAACTGATTTTGGAAATTCTGGCCTCCAGACATGTGAGAGAGTAAATTTCTGTTACTTTAAGTCATCAGATGTGGGTTGTTACAGCAGCTAACGTTTTCTCTTAGAAGATGTGAGATACACCATATCCTGCCCAAAACAACACCCCACCAATGTGCTCTCTTCTGGATCCACAGTTTTCCTCTCTGGACTCTGCGTCTGGGGCTGTGCCCTCAGGCTTCCTTCCTTCATTTCCTCCCATCTCTGTCCCTTCCGGTCCAAACTGGCAGCGTTTCTACTGGCATAAAATTCTCTTGTTGTTTCCCATGCATCTAGATTTATATATGATAACTTTGTTTCTTAGTAGTTCTTTGGAGTAAGCATCTCCTGAGTTTTGAGTAACCTCTCTGCCCTTTGATGTTAGGAGTAGTACCTAATCTGGTAATCAGAATTAACTCTGAACTTTCCTACAGAACTTGGAAACTATTTCAGAGATGTCATTTAAAAAATAGGTACATCTTTTTCCACTTGAATAGTGTATTTAGGATTTCCTCCTTTTGTAAACACTTATATTCCTTTATAAAGGCTCAAGTTCTATTCAGCTTTCATTCTACTTTATAAATTACACCAAAGCTTCCTTTCTTTATGGGTGCAAAATTGATGGTACAACGAATTGTTCTCTCAAATGGCTAATTATATTTCTAGTTGCCTACTTGAAGGTCTAATTAGCCAATTGCATATGCTTATGTTGGAGCAAGGAGATAATTGGCATTCTCAAGCAGGTAATTAGAAAAGCAATTAGTAGTGCCCATACCTAATTACAAGAATGAAAACTGTACCCACCAAAATGGTACCAGTGTCTCCTGGGCAGGAAAAACTAGTCTCTGGAAAGTGATAGGAGACTTAATGCATCTGGCAATATCATAATGAGAGGCTGTAAAACAAACCACCAACTCGACCTACCTGGATCTATATGTAACCTTCTCTGAAGGGGCTGTCAGAGTCTTGCTACCTCTGGCAAAAGACTGCGGTTGGGGCAGTTTCTCTACTGACGATAATAACCGGCCAGTAAACTTGCACCTAAACCTAGATCCATGTCAAGATCATTACAATCTTCAAAATTCTTTCATCTGGGACTAGTAGATTGTGAAATCCATTCTGCTGTAGTGATTTTGGGTGGTGGTTTGTTATCAGCATCCATTTTTCACGTGTTGTGAAAGAAAGTGTCCTGCGAGGAACATCATTTTGGTTTGGGTTGGTTTTCAATGGTACCAGACCAGCTGTTCAAGTAACAGAATTTCAGTCAAATGTTTCACCTTGAGCAGAAAGCTTCCTGTGGTTAGCAGATTTTGTTGTTGAAATCCTGGCAGGTTTTCTGCCCGATTAAGCTTCCAGTTGTGCTTTTTGTTCTTTGTTGCTGCTGCTGCTGCTGCTAAGTCACTTCAGTCGTGTCCGACTCTGTGTGACCCCATAGACGGAAGCCCACCAGGCTCCCTCGTCCCTGGGATTCTCCAGGCAAGAACACTGGAGTGGGTTGCCATTTCCTTCTCCAATGTGTGAAAGTGAAAAGTGAAAGTGAAGTCGCTCAGTCGTGTCCGACCCTTAGCGACCCCATGGACTGCAGCCTCCCAGGCTCCTCCACTCAATCATAAACTAGTCATGTAAATGAGAAGGGTTAGAAATAGGGAAATAAATGTGTTTTCATCTGACAGCAAGTCAAACAGTTTTTCTCTCAAGTAACAAGAAAATAAAACTCGTTGAAATATGTGGTACTCGAAATACCTGAAAACATTGCATCTACTGTCAAGAGAAATGCAGAAGTCCAAATCACTCCCTCTCCTGACACATTTCAGCAGGGGCACCCACAACACAAATTACAGTGTGCTTGGTGGTGCTGGCACCAGGGAGCTCTGCCCACAGCACCCAGTTCTCAGTGCTAAAAGGGTTCAGTTGTGTGGATTGGGCAGAGAGTTGACTGAAAGAGCTAAGGAGGATGAGGTCAGAGCCTCCAGAAATAGAACAAGTATGCCAGAAGAATTAATGATTTAACTGGGAAAAATGCCTTTGTCATTTTTTTCCCTATTTTTACATTTCTTTGACCTGTGTTCTATTTACCCATCATGCCTCTCATCCCCTCCGAGTCAGTAACCTCCATCAGTGTCTAGGACTATGGAAAAGTTTTACCTGGAAGCAAAAGTCAAAACAAATGCAAATCTGCTGTTACAGGTTGAGCAGTTTAAATGCTTCAGCACAATTGAGGATCAAAATCTGGAAAATATATTTAAAATAAATGCACAATCAAAAGGTTATTTTTTTAATTAGCAATGACTGCAAGATATACTACAAAAGAAGGGTTAAAAACATTAATTACATGACAGATAAAGAATAAATGGATTCTGCTTAAAATGTAATTTCAAATAGTATTATTAGCCAGAGAATAAAGACATTTTAATGCCTTTAAACGTTGGTTTTTTGTTTGTTTGTTTTTTGCTTTCATTTTCCCCAAAACACATTTTATTTGTGTGTTTGCACGTATTTGCATGTTTTCTAAGTCAATTTGGGGACCATTTAATATGTGGTCTGGGATATCAAATACTAAAAAGCAGGATAATCTGACTGTACTTACCCAGCCTCTACCTAATGATGAACCCAGGGACTCCCAAAGAGCCTTGTTAGTTTGTTTGTTCTCTTTTTTTTTGGTAATTAATTTATTTTTTATTGGAGGTAAATTATTTTACAATATTATATTGATTGGTTTTGCCATACATTGACATGAATTTGCCCCGGGTTTACATAAGTTCCCCCTCCTGAACCCCCCTCCCACCTCCCTCCTCCCTTTATCCTCCCTCTGGGTCATCCCCGCATGCCAGCCCCGAGCATCCTATAACATGCATCGACCCTGAACTAGTGATTCGTTTCACATATGACAACATACGTGTTTCAGTGCCATTCTCCCAAATCATCCCACCCTCGCCCTCTCCCACAGAGTCCCAAAGACTGTTCTATACATCTGTGTCTCTTTTGCTGTCTCGTATACAGGGTTATCATTTGCATCTTTCTAAATTCCATATATATGCGTTAGTATGCTGTATTGGTGTTTTTCTTTCTGACTTACTTCACTCTGTATAATAGGCTCCAGTTTCATCCACCTCATTACAACTGATTCAAATGTATTCTTTTTCATGGCTGAATAATACTCCATTGTGTATATGTACCAAAGCTTTCTTATCCATTCGTCTGCAGATGGACATCTAGGTTGCTTCCATGTCCTGGCTATTATAAACAGTGCTGCAATGAACATTGGAGTACATGTGTCTCTTTCAATTCTGGTTTCCTCGGTGTGTATGCCCAGGAGTGCGATTGCTAGATCATATGGCAGTTCTATTTCCAGTTTTTTGAGGAATCTCCACACTGTTCTCCATAGTGGCTGTACTAGTTTGAATTCCCACCAACAGTGTAAGAGGGTTCCTTTCTCTCCACATCCTCTCCAGCATTTACTGCATGTAGACTTTTGGATAGCAGCCATTCTGACTGGTGTGAAATGGTATCTCATTGTGGTTTTGATTTGCATTTCTCTGATTATGAGGGATGTTGAGCATTTTTTCATGTGTTTGTTAGCCATGTTTATGTCTTCTTTGGAGAAATGTCTGTTTAGAGCCTTGTTAGTTTTTATATGTGTGTGTGTGTGTGTGTATTCTTTTATTGTTTGAAGGAGTTTCCTTATTTGAATTGACTCCCTCATTGTAACTTCTGCCCACTGGTCTAGTCCCCAAAGCTGTATAGAAAGGATCTGGCCCTAATACAATGACAACCTTTCAGATATCAAAAGGCCCATGTACCAAATCTTTCTTCCTGATCCCCAGTCCCTCTGCAGGCCTTCCTCTTCCTATTTTATTTTTAGCTGTCTGTTCTGCTAAAGAGTGTCAAAACAATACCTAAATTAAACCTCTGTTCAACCGGAGGTACACTAATCAAATTGAGGTGAGGGTAGAAAAAGAGAGGGGACATTCAATACTCTACTTAATTTAGCTGTAAAAACTTGTAACTTGACTTTTTTTAAGAATGTAGTTGAATATGTTGGTTTCAGAGGGACCTAGCCTGAATATATTTTTAGAATGTCCATGCTTTGGGGGCTTCCATCATAGCTCAGTCAGTAAAGAATCTGCCCACAATGCAGGAGACCTGGGTTCAATTCCTAGAGCAGGAAAATCCCCTGGAGAAGGAAATGGCAACCCACTCCAATATCCTTGCCTGGAGAATCTCATGGACAGAGGAGCCTGGCAGGCTACCGTCCATGGGGTTGCAGGAGTCGGGCACAACTTAGTGGCTAAAACCACCACCACCATGCTTAAAGGTAATATTTCACTTACTTTTCTAACTATATTCTCTGTCTCTGGCTACTCCATTTTAATAAGCTAAAACTAGAAGAAAATTAAAAGCCACCTATTTTCTTTACTCTGAGTTTCTCACCTCACATATGTTTCATGCTTCGTGTAGAAATGCCGTTCGTATTAAAGAAAAGATATCAGAAAGTTTTGAGTGAACACGTTTTCTCTGATTCTGCCATCTCCCAAACAAATGCAATCTCTATGTGATTTACATGAAGCAACCCAAAGTAGTTATAGACATGGATGGAAGCTGAGAATCTTTCAGGCAACTACTAGTAACCATGGTAAATTTAAGAAAAATATATTATGACATTTTCCTGTCTCCGGGCCTTTAAATTCCTTTTACTTCTTCCTGGGAGCCTTTTCCCCTTGGAGATCAACATAACTTAATCCCTCACCTCATCCCAGTCTTGGCTCAAATGTCACCCTATCAGTGAGGCCCTGCCAAGTCTGCTCACTTTAAACTGTATTTCCCTGTCCTCATGTCCATACACCCTGGGTCACTTCCCTTCCCTGCGTTACTTTTCTCCATAACACCCATCAGCATCTTATATGTTCTTTTTCTAATTTTGTTTGTGAAAGCTGTCATTCATACAGGAGAGTGTAAAAAACGTGTGTACAGTTGAGAGCAAACACTTGTGTAGTCACTCCCCAGGATAAGAAATATGAATCTTCCCCCTGTGTTATTCCCGGTGGTAACCACTATCTTAACATTTCTGATAACCATTCCCTTACATTTCTTTCTTGTTTTATCATCTGTGTATGCGTATATTAATAATAATACATATTTTCCTTGTTTATTATAGTCAGAATAATAGATCAAGATACCTGGCATTCATTGTATAAATGAATTTGTAGACCTACTCTGCTGCTGCTGCTGCTGCTAAGTCACTTCAGTCGTGTCTGACTCTGTGTGACCCCATAGACGGAAGCCCACCAGGCTCCCCCGTCCCTGGGATTCTCCAGGCAAGAACACTGGAGTGGGTTGCCATTTCCTTCTCCAATGTGTGAAAGTGAAAGTGAAGTCGCTCAGACGTGTCTGACCCTTAGCGACCCGACCGACTGCAGCCTACCAGGCTCCTCCATCCATGGGATTTTCTAGGCAATAGTACTGGCGTACTCTAGAGCACCCCAAAACCCATTCGTCATCCAACCAGCTTGCCTCTTCCTTAACCAGCTATCTCAGCTACATCTATTCTACCCCAATCTCCCACCTCACCCCACAAGTTTTTCCCCTTGCTTGGCATTTATTCAGTCTCTGATATTTACCCTTTTTGGATTTTCAGATTATTTCCTAGTTCTCTTAATAGGACAGTCTTCTCTTTTGACTTGGGTCAGAATCAACTGACCAAAGTAATCTAATTTTACTGAAAATTATTCACCCTTCAGAATCCAAAGTACCCACTGGGCAAATGGCAGGTGTTTCTTTCATTCCTAAAACAAACTTCAGTGATTGTAGAGTTTCTGATATTTGCTACCCATTCTAGTAGCAGGGAAGCTCAGTCTCGTGTTGACAACCAAATTCTCTGTTCTCTGGTCCAGTCCTCAGAGTGACTTTGCTTTGCTGAGGGTTATCGCATGCACAAATCACCATTTTCATTTCGATTTATTCCAAAGATCCTAACAAGCATGCTGCTTCACAGATGATTTCATTTTGTTTTGATAGTGTGCCAATCATTTCATCTACAATCAAAATCTGTAATCAGAGGTTATGCAAATGAAAATTTTTCGTTATTGGGACCTCTGCCTTTTTGCAAGTGTCCTTCATCCTCATCTAGCTGAAGTTAGCTCTTATTCTCTTCTGCAGTTTCAGTTGAACAGTGTCCACCTTTCTTTTGTACACGATGGAGTCCAGAGAACTGCTCATTTTCTTTTTATGTTGTTAGAATTAAATGTATCATTCATCCACAATCTGAATTCTACAATAGCTGCAATCACTGTGTCACTGTCCTCTGAAATGAATTTTTAGATTCAGTAACCACTGCACTATGAACATATGTTAGGTGTAGCATCTAAATCTTCTGTTTAGAATATTGCCATTTTAACTATCCAAAGCATTATGCAGTAAGAGTAACAGTATATATCTAAACCAGGCTTCTCATGGGGCACAGTGGCAAAGAATCTGCCTGCCAATGCAGGAGACCTGGGTTTGATCCCTGGGTCAGGAAGATCCCCTGGAGAAGGAAAGGACAATCCAGTCCAAGTAGTCTTGCCTGGGAAATCCCATGGACAGAGGAGCCTGGCGCTGCAGTCCATGAAATAGCGAAAGAGTTGGACATGACTTATCAACTAAAGAACAACAAAAAAATCTCAATTAACTTTCCTTGTAGCATTTATCAGTGTATTACATTTTCTCTGCATTGGCTGCATTTTACCAGAAACAGAAGTTGTGGCAATAGATTATCCATACATAGTCGAGGAATTCCTTTGGTAAAGGAGAAATATTAAAAGTTCTGTAAGGAAAAAAAGTAATTTTTTGGCTTAGTTCTTTTCTTCAATAGTGTTAGTATTTTTGCATTTCTTCATTCAAAGAACAGATTTTCAAGTGATGGTTGAGATGATTATATCCTCTTTAATAAATTGAAGCTTAAATAGGCTAAAACACACGCAAAAAAAAAACTGTACTTCAAAAAATATAATTGAAGTATCTATTTTCAGTTTGAGAAATTTATAACATTCTTTCTTTCTAGAGATAGTACCTATTTTCTGTGGCAAATTAAGCCAGTTCTTTGAGAGATTTATTATTCCAAATATTTAAAAATAACTGGTATCTGGAAGAAGACAATTATATAAGTGATTGTATCCATATAAGAACTAAAATTTTATGAATATATTTTAAAATGGAGGCTTAAACATTTTTTTACCATTACCACAAATAATAATTTGATCGCTTTTGAGGGTTGTGCGTTAAATTGCTCTTGAAAAAAAGATCTTGCTGACAATCTTAAATAAAAATAAAATATGGTTTATAAAAAAGGTAATTTGTGGTTATTCATAGTCCGTGCTCATTCCACTTTTTAGCATAAGGTCATATTGGAAGAAATATTTTCTTTTATATGTCTCCAGCTCAATAGTGTAATATAGTTATCCTGCATTTGAAGAATTTTGTTTAGTCTGTCATCATGGAAATTGATGATAGGTTGCCAATGTGGCAAAGGTTATAAGTTCAAATATACTGATTATTATCATCTGTGTTAAAGTGACCTCAACACTTTCCAAAACATATTGGTATAATAGTAGCTCATCATCCACATTTTATTAGACCACAATAAAGATAATACTACCACTATGGATTTTATAAAATAACTTTCAAGAGACTGAAAATTTCATTTATTTTAATACAAGATGCTTGAGGATCGACCACATTTTTTAAAAATGAAAATATAGAAACTAGCTGAAGTGACTTAGCAGCAGCAGCAGCAGCAGATAGGAATTATCCCTAAAGGTGACAGTCATAAATAGCTGTAACGTCAGTCAGTTGGCAGTTCATTCATCAAATATTTATTGACTCCCTCCTGTGTGCCACCACATCCTGAAACAGTAGAAAATTAAATGTTTTAAAAATAAAATTAATAAGGATGGAAATGAAGAATGACTGCAAAAGGGTGTGAGATTTGGGGCTGAGGTGATAAAAATGTTTTCAAATTAGATTGCAGTATTGGTTGCACACCTTTGAATATGATAAAAACTGAACTATGCAATGCAGTTTACTTTTAAAAATATTTATTTGTTTTTGGCTGTGGGTCTTAGTTGCAGAGTGCAGACTCTCTGTTGCAGCTAGAGGGTTATGGGACTTTAGTGTCCTGACCAGGAATGGAATCCATTCCTCCTGCATTGGAAGGCAAACTCTTAACCACTGGACCACCAGGGAAGTCCATGCAATGAGTTTTAAATGGGTGGATGTTATGGAATGTGAATTAGATTTAAATAAAGCTATTTAGAAATAAAACTTTATTGATGGAAGACAAAAACATCATAATGAGATTATAATACTGACTTCAAGCCAGTGTTGATCAGCTAGGCAAGTGTGCATCAAGCAATTTATTAGGCAGTTCTGAGGAAGGCAGAACACTTGAGTTTAGGATTAGTGGTTGTTCTAATTCAGATGAACAATAAGACTCAGGCCTTGCAACACATTATGCTTTTTTTTTTTAAACAACCACAAATTTATAGATAATTTGTGTCAACTTTTTTTCCTGTACCATTTGAGAGTAAGTTGCTGCCTGAAACCCCCTTATCTCCCAATACTTTGTATGTTTCCTAAAAATAAAAACATTCTTTTCCATAACTACAATACAGCCGTCAAAGTGGGGAAATTAATTCATTAATTAGTTCATTACTATTAATTCATTACATATTAGTTCATTACTGCCATATAATCCTCAAGCCTCATTCAGGTTTCATCAGTTGGCTCAGTCATTTATAGCCAGATTATAGCAAAGCAATCCAGTTGAGACCCAGGCATTGAATTTAGTCTTTTTTTGTCTAGAATAGTTTCCATAACATCACACAAAAAAACCCAGACAAACTTTTTGGCCAATCCAATATTGTCTGGAAGGTAAGTTGCAACTACAGAAATTTCACATCCTCCATCAAACTTTCAGTTTATTATTTACATAGAATAGTTGGCAAGTGACTCCTGTCATCTACCTGATCTCTTAAAGTTCCTCAGGAAAAAAAGAGGGAAACATTGGAGGCTAGGGTAGTACAGGGCAGAGAAAATTCAAGCAGTCTTATCTCAGGAAGCAGAGAGGTGGAAAGTAGATCCCCAGTCATCACCCAACTCAATCTTTCTTTATCAGGCCAATAAAATGTCTGTCATCTAACCTGGAGAGTCCTAGAATCACAGCTGCAAGATGTCCCAGAATTGTCCCCATCAAGTTTAAGCTAGAGTGATCATTACTTCTTGTTGTCCAGTCTCTATGTCCAGCTCTTTGCAGCCCCGTGGACTGCAGCATTCCAGGCTCTTCTGTCCTTCAAGATCTCCCGGAGTTTGCTCAAACTCATGTCCGTTGTATCGGTAATGGTATCCAACCATCTCATCCTCTGCCACCCCACTTCTCCTTTTGCCTTCAGTCTTTCCCAGAATCAGTCTTTTCCAGTGAATCAGCTCTTCACATCAATTGACCAAAGTGTTGGGGCTTTAGCATCAGTCCTTCTAAAGAATATTCAGGGGTTGATTTCCTTTAGAATTGATTGGTTCGATCTCCCATGGAACTCTCACAAGTCTTCTCCAGCACCACAATTTGAAAGTATTTATTCTTCGGCACTCCGTCTTCTTTATGGTCCAACTCTCACATCTGTACATGACTACTGGAAAAACCATAGCTTCGACTATATAGAACTTTGTCAGCAAAGTGATGTCTCTGCTTTTCAATACATTGTCTAGTTTTGTAACAGCTTTCCTTCCAAGGAGCAAGTATCTTTTAATGTCATGGCTGCAGTCACCATCCAGTGTGATTTTGGAGCCCAGGAAAATAAAGTCTATCACTGCTTCCACTTTTTCCACTTCTGTTTGCTGTGAAGTGATGGGACCGGATGCCATGATCTTCATTTTTTGAATGTTAAGTTTCAAGCTAGCTTTTTCACTCTCCTCTTTCACCTTCATCAGGAGGCTCTTTAATTCCTCTTTGCTTTATGCCATTAGAGAGGTATCATCTATGTATCTGAGGTTGTTGATATTTCTCCTGGCAATCTTGATTCCAGCTTGGAATTCAACCAGCTCAGTATTTTGCATGATGTATTCTACATATGAGTTAAATAAGCAGGGTGACAATATACAACCTAGATGTACTCCTTTCCCAATTTTGATCAAGTCAGATGTTCCATGTCTGGTTCTAACTGTTGCTTCTTGACCTGCATACAGGTTTCTCAGGAGATAGATAAAAGTGGTCTGGTACTTCCTCTTTTTAAGGATTTTCCAGTTTGTTGTTTCACAGTCAAAGGCTTTAGCGTACTCAATGAAGCAGAAGTAGATGTTTTTTCTGGAATTCCCTTTCTTTCTCCTGTGATCCAACAAATGTTGGGAATTTGATCTCTGGTTCCTCTGCCTCTTTGAAATCCAGCTGATACATCTGGAAGTTTTGGGTTCACGTAATGCTGAAGCCTACTATGAAGAATTTTTAGCATAACCTTGCTAGCATGTACAATGTGTGCAATTGTGTTTGAACATTCTTTGACATTGCCCTTCTTTGCGATTAGAATCTAGGTTGTGCCAAACTTCAGACCAGAGTAGGTGGAGTTTGGGTCAGATAGGTGGAGTTTGGGTCAGATGGACCCTACACTCCCAAGTGGCCTGCTGCACAGGCTCAGCTTGATCATTTTGTTAATTTTGTAATATCACAGCTTCATACTTCACACAACTGAAGTTTTTGAACACAGTCTTAGTCCAACTTATCTGATATAACAGAATGTCATAGATTGAGTAATTTATAAATATCAGAAACTTATATCTTACAGTTCTGGTGACTACAGAGTCCCCAAGAACAAGGTGTGTGTAGGTTCAGTGTGTGGTGAGGGCCTGCTTCCAGGTTCACTGAGCATCACCAGCTCACTGGGGCCACTTGTATAAGGGCACAAATTCCATTTATGAGGGCTCCACCCTTTTGTCCTAATCACCTACCAAAGCTCTTCCCTTCTGACACCTAGTACCATCACACTGGGAGTTAAGATTTCAGCGTATGAATTGCAGGGGGGACACAAACATTTATTCAGTCTGTAAGAGACACCACTGTTTGCATTTTGGCAGGGTTCTACTTTTATACCATTTTCTAAGATCTTGCTATATACCAATACTATGCCAGCCAGTTTACATGCTTTATTTCTAATCTTTATAGTAGCCTACAAGGTGATAGTTACTGATATCTTTATTCTGTTGATTCAAAAAATCTGATGCTAAGAGAAGGGAAATCCCTGGCCTGAACAGCTAAGTAACTGGGGGTCCAAAGTTAGAATTGAATTCAAGCCTAACTCTTATGTCATACTCTCCATAATTACACTCATTCAAAAAAGAAAGGAAATCAGAGGGAAAAAAAACTGTTGAGAAAGAAACAGAAAGATGAAGAAAGGCATTTTTGAAACAGGAGAAAAATAAATGTAATATGTTAGCAGCTCTCTTTTCTTAGCCCCAGAGGTCAGTTCTGCCCAGGAAAAAAGAAGCTTTTAACATTATCCATTATTTTTATTCCTTTCCTGCTTATCTCCCACACCATTGACTCCCACCAAGACTCTTGTGAACTTTTATGTTTCCTGAGGGCACTGAAGCTATAACCCCTAATGGGGTGGTTCAGTTCAGTTCAGTTCGGTTCATTCGCTCAGTCGTGACCAACTCTTTGCGACCCCATGAATCACAGCACGCCAGGACTCCCTGTCCATCACCACCTCCCGGAGTTCACTCAACCTCACGTCCATCAAGTCGGTGATGCCATCCAGCCATCTCATTCTCTGTTGTCCCCTTCTGCTCCCTCCCCCAATCCTTCCCAGCATCAGAGTCTTTTCCAGTGAGTCAACTCTTCGCATGAGGTGGCCAAAGTATTGGAGTTTCAGCTTTAGCATCAGTCCTTGCAATGAAATCCCAGGATCGTGGTAGGTATGGTCTTTGGGAGGTAACTAGGTTTAGATGAGGTCATGAAGTTGAGGTCCTCAGGATGGTATTAATGCTTTTACTAGAAGAGAGCTGAGAGCTCTTCACATCCAACTCTCACATCCATACATGACTATTGCAAGAAAAAACAAAAAACAAAAACATAGCTTTGACTACGGGAACCTTTGTTGGCAAAGTGATGTCTCTGCTGTTTAATGCCCTGTCTAGATTTGTCACAGCTTTCCTTCCAAAGAGCAAACGTCTTTTAATTTCATGGCTGCAGTCCCCATCCACAGTACCCACCTCACAACCCATGTGAGGATTACTGTAAGCCAAGAAGAGGGTCCTCATCAGAACCCAACCATAATGTCTCTCTGATCTCAGATTGCCCCGCCTCCATAACTGGAAGAAGTAAATGCCTGTTTAAGCCACTTCATACTTGGTACTTTGTTATAGCAGATGAATTTACTGAGAAAATGACTTTTCATTTTCTTTAATTATTCAAGTGAAAGGCCTTTCCCTCAGCCAGACCCATCTCAGAGGTAGGTTCACATCCCCATTTTCCAGCTCCTGATGGAGATGGCAGACTTTCTGTCTTTCTGGTCATTTTTTTGCACTTGAACCCAAGGTTTCCACAGCCATCTAGTCCTCGTTTGGTCTTTATCTCTGGTCTTTATCCCTTCCTCTCTTGATTTAATGCCCTGTATTTGGGGACTCAAACCTCTGGTATGATGGCTAGTTAACCCTCTGTCTTGTCTGATTTTAAATGATGGCCTCTTTTGACTTTGAGGAAATGAGTCTTCTAGGAACTGTAATCTTTATGGCCACTTGGAAAAGCTTAAAGCAGGGAAGGGTACTTTACCACGGAGGAAACAAAGAAAAGAGAAAGAGCAAAGATCATTAAGAGAAAAAGAGAAATAGGACTTTGAAGCAGAAGGTTCTGAAATTTCAGTGAATTGTTATGCTTCCAGTTGTGTTTAATAAATCATTTCCCCCTTTATTTGCAATAAGGGTGTTGGAATATTATCTTTGAAATGCAAATTATATGGTTAACCATTGTTCACTTTCTAAACTCTTTGATCATTTAACTTGTGAAGAGAGGATATTGTTCATAGACTACACCCAAATGATCTACACTCACACAAGCTTAATGTCTACATTAGTGTGACTTGACTTTTCAGTCATCTTTATTAATGTGACTTTCCTGTTTTACCATCTTCATCAACATGATTTTTACCATTCTAAGAAAGTCTTCCTCAGGAAGATAAAAATTGAAAATTCTTTTGTTGTTGTTGTTATGCTCAGTAGTGTCCAACTCCTCGTGACCCCATGGCCTGTAGCCAGCCAGGCTTCATTGTCCATGGAGATTTTCCAGGCAAGAATACTGGAGTGGGTTGCCATTTCCTTCTCCAGGGAATCTTCCCAACCCAGGGATCAAAGTTGATTCTCCTGCTAGTCTCCTACATTACAGGCAGATTCTTTACCACTGAATTCCTTAAATAATCCCAATTTGCCCTCCTGCTTCTGAAAGATCTCTAAAACTGTGCAAGGAAGCTGTCTCCCTCGTGATTGCAAGCAACGAACTCAACTTATTAATGGGCTTGAAAAAGTTTTATTTTGTTGGTATTTTGAGGGAGCCAACACAGAACATGAAGGTGATTGAAACCATTTCCTCTCAGGCTTAGGAAATTAAAGATCTAATTCTGCCCAGAAAAGAGAAGCTGCTCATCTTTATCCTGTAGAATCTGTAAGCTCATCATATTTTTCCTTGAGGAAAAATTATTCCCACTGTCAAAAGCTTAGTATAGTAAGCATAGAAATGGAAAAAAAATTAATCATTTTTGTCAGAGGAAACTAAGAGGAAAAAAATACAAAACCGCTATAAAAACAATTCATTTGAAGTTATATTTTGAGATTTATTTTCTCCCTGGCATTCAGACACCTGAAATTCACTTTAAAATATGTTGGTGAACAATTCTTATTCTCCAGAAGTACATTTGTAAAACGGTAGTATTTCATAATAACAGTATAAAATGAAAATAATTGACTGTCTCTTGCTGCGTGGGACTTGGCTCTTTATCTAAATAGATATGAAACCTAATGACATTCATCTGTGTGAGACATTTGTAGACATAAGAGAGATTAAGTCACAAACCTGTAAGACTAGTTCATAAATCAGCCAATCAGAAAATTGATAAAACTTTTCCAGAACACTCTCTGGGGACTCCTTATTCCTCTGCAATTCGTTACCTGTTTCATATGTCCTTTTAGGAAGGGTTCCTCTCCCACTGAATGCTTGGCAAAAGGAATGCATGCAATTAGAGCTTACAAGAGCTTACAGCATTTGTGTCATTTTTGATTTAACAATTTTGGAAGACTTGTTCAAAGATTACTCCTGATTTTAGCTTTCTTTGGAGTTTTCTGAAATGCTGCTGCTACCAGGACGTAAAAGTCATGCAGCCAGCAGTAGAAATGCTGTCATATAACCATTAAGACTGCACTAAAAGGCAAAATCTTGTGGCTAAGAGTATTTTTAATGACTTGAAATTGCTTGGAGTGCTTTCTGGAAGTGAAAGGATGCTGATTTATTTACCTAGTATACTTACCTAAATTAATTTGGCATGATTACTTTGGTCCTAATCCTCTTACAATGAAATTTAGATGTGAATATCTTTAAATGGTGCATCATTCTTTCCTTGAAGGATATAATATATTGCACTGACACGAATCTACCAGCAGTCATTAAAGAAAGAAGTAAATTTAACCCATTGCTGAAATAAGGAGCAAGGACTACATTTTCCATAGACTATATTTATGATTTTATATGACCTTGCAGATAAAACATCACTATGTAAACTGTTAATGAGAACAGATAGAATCACATTTTATTTCTAGTTTCCCCTCATGGATACTTTCCCCTAGAAATATGGAAGAGGCTTTACTCTGGCATAATTTTTTGTTATAGTGGGTTTTTTTTCCCACATTTTAAATGAATGGTCTTCCTGTATACTTTTCATATTAAGCACCGTCTTTATTACAGGATGAATACTAATGAGATTCTCAGTACAGAGCATTTTTGTATATTCATTCCCCTTTTTTGTAGCTGCTGCTAAGTCACTTCAGTCGTGTCTGACTCTGTGTGACCCCATAGACGGCAGCCCACCAGGCTCCACCATCCCTGGGAATGAACACTGGAGTGGGTTGCCATTTCCTTCTCCAGTGTGTGAAAGTGAAAAGTGAAAGTGAAGTCGCTCAGTCATGTCTGACTCATAGCGACCCCATGGACTGCAGCCTACCAGGCTCCTCCGTCCGTGGGATTTTCTAGGCAAGAGTACTGGAGTGGCTTGCCATTGCCTTCTCCGTAGCTAGTAACCATAATTACTAATACGTAAATAGACTGTTCCAAGAGCAAAATCAGAACAGGTGTACTTTACTATATAAATATTCACTTATTCCAGTGTTATATCATGTATTTTTCTCCAGTTATGAACATCTTCTTGGTCCTAAGGCTCTTGGCCTTGCCAATAAGTATAAATATCTTGAGATGTGTATGAACTATGAAATATATTTTTGATAGCTAATAATTGATATGCCTTTTAAATGAATGCGTGGGACGAGCGTCTGGAGAAGGAAATGGCAACCCACTCCAGTATTCTTGCCTGGGAAATCCCATGAACAGAGGAGCCTGGAGGGCTACCGACCATGGAGTCTCAAAGAGTTGAACACGACTTAGTGACTAAACAGCAATCAGGTTCGTATAGCTGATGTTTAATTCATTTTTACCGTGTGGCAGGTTCTGAAGTGAGATGTTGAAACTCTAATCCCCTGTGTGATGGTATTTGAAAGTGGAGCCTTTGGAAGCTAATTCAGTTGTGCGGGTGGAATGAATGGGATTAGTGTCCTTAAAAGAAGAGATAAAAAAGAGACCTCTCTCTATGCCCCATGAACCCCAGGAAGAAACTGACTCTCTGCACCAGAAAGGGGGTCCTCACTAAGTACCTGAGCGTGCTGGAGCCTGATCTCAGACTTCCAGACTCCAGAACAGAGAGAAACCAATGTCTGCTGTTTCAGCCATCCTGTCTATGGTATTCTGTGATAGCAACCTGAAATAACTAAGATGGCACATCACTTAATTGTCTTCTAAAATTCTTACAGGAACTAGTGTAGCATTACTTTAGAAAAGAACAAAGCTCAGATTGTAGAGGTTAAAGAGCTCGTCCAGTACACACAGTAACTAAAAGTTGTTCAAGATTTGAATCTACATTTGTCTACACTTCCTAGATAGAGTTCTTAACTACTTTCATGCACTATCTTTCAAACTTACTTGTCTTGATTGATCGTTTGACTAACATCTTCCCAGGACACACACAATGCGTGAATCCACGCAGACGACAAACACCAAAGGCCCCGAAACCTTAAAATGAAAGCCGTGACTTTTTGTTGTGACACTGTGAAGCAGAGGTGCTTCTCCTCCCTCCTGTATGTCACTTTCCACTTTCACGCATAGGAGAAGGAAATGGCAACCCATGCCAGTGTTCTTGCCTGGAGAATCCCAGGGACGGGGGAGCCTGGTGGGCTGCCGTCTATGGGGCCGCATAGGGTCGGACACAACTGACACGACTGAGCAGCAGCAGCATACGTCACCCAAGTGGGAACGCGTTCAATTATAGGGCAGTCAACTTGAAAATATTATTAAATAGGCAAAGTATTTTCTGAGACTCCTTTGTTGTTACTGTTCAGTCACTAAGTCGTGTCCGACTCTTTGCAACTCCATGAACTGCAGCGTGCCTTCTCTATCTCTCAAAGTTTGTTCAAACTCATGTCCATTGAGTCAATGATGTCATCCAACCATCTCATCCTCTGCTGCCCTCTTCTCCTCCTGCCTTCAATCTTTCCCACCATCAAGGGCTGCTCCAGTGAGTCAGCTCTTTGCATCAGGTGGCCAAAGTATTGGAGCTTTCAACATCAGTCCTTCCAATATATATAAAATAAACATATATTTGTTCATTTTAAGATTAGTGCAACTGTAGTGTAGTTTGTAGGTTTGTCTAATAAAGCATAGATTAAATCAAAAGAATAATTTGAAAATTGTGTATTTAGTATATGTGTATGTTAGATGGGCAAAGATGGAGTTCAAAGCAGTATGCCCGCTAGGAAAATATGTGAAAATGTGGAGGTATTTTTCAAAGGGCTACACATCCAGTGCCCAAATATTCCCCATCTCCCCAGGAATAGTAGAAGAGAAAGCTCCTTTGTTTACCAGCCTAAAAATCCAGAATGGCCTCTTTTACAGTCCTTGGTCTGTCCTGTTCCCAACTATAGGAAATCCTGCCCATCCCAGAGGAGGACATTATAAGGTTATTCTCGGATGTCTCACTCTCCTGTGAAAGCAAATTGCGTTGGTTTCAAGGTGCCGCCTTATTTTTTTAACAGTGTCATGATTCTTTCTTCCCTTTACAACTTGTAGTTATCTACTTCCACAGTTCTATTTTGTCTCTTTTCACCATTTATGATTCTGTAAAATCATTTTCATAAATACATAAAACAATGGTTAGATCACTCGGAAATTCCTACAACTCATGTTTTAGCTCTTCTAAATCACACATTTACCATTGACGATTTCTTCCCAGCTATGTCACTCCACTGCTACGCCACCTACTTGCCTCTGCTCTGCTAGAGGTGTGTTGAGAGAGTACTAGGGAGTTTAGTTCTATGTACTAGAACAGAACCAAAAAGCAACTTTAACTTGACAGGATCCTCTTTTCTCCAGCCGCATGATGGGGAGGATACTTGGACACCCAGGTAGTCTGTGGCTTAAAGACATAGCCAGCATGTTTGTCTGGTAGTGACTTTTACGGACCTAGATTCTAAAAATTATCCCAAGAATAACCTTATTTTATGTAAGAAAAATCTACAATGGAATGGATTTTCACATTCAGAAATTATGTGCATTTTCCCAGCATGATATACACTTACCTAACACTTTATGCCACATAAAACGATAAATTATCCAGTGTGATCTAAAACCATCAGAAACATTTAAAAGTTTTATAGTACAGTATTTTAAAGTTTACTAACCATTATATAAAATTAATAAGATAGTTTATACAGTTTCTTGCTTTATTGATTGTGGGTAATAACCTGTAGAAGGGAATATAGTAGAATGATGTGACTAACTGCCTTTAAAAGAAACGTATTTAAACTTGAGTCTTTTTTTCAATGTCTTTCGTATTCTTTTCACTTCTGAAGTCTTAGAAAGGAGCAGTCAGATATTGAGTTGCTTTATTCACTAAAAATTTTCTGGAGACTTTCTTTAAGGGAAGATGTGGATTTTAATGCATAAATTTTTTAGACAGACTGTTGAAGTTGAAATTTCATTTCAAGAGGCAGTCAGCTTTGTTTAACTCTATATTTTTAGTATCCAAAGTTACTGAACCAGACTTTGCTTTAATTAATAACTATAGGATGTGAGGCAGTTCCAGTACTGCTTTTTCTATTAACTTGCAATTTCCTGTAGGAAATTAATAAAGTGAAAGAGGGAGGTGGCCAGCAAGAGTAAATACATGCTACAGTTGCAAGTCACTAAAATTCATCAGAATAAATTAAGGTGCACAGTTTCTTTTTTTAAAATTCTCTGAAGTTTCCTAATTCTTAAGCAAATTTGACAAAGAAACAAAAGTGACAAAAATCTGAAAGTAGTCAAATTTAATATAAAATAGATTATTGAATTAATTGGTTAAGATATAGAAATTTTCTAAGCAGTGTGGCTCACTGGCTAAGAAAATAGATTCTAGAAATATACTGTCTGAGTTTGAATTCTGTGTCTGCTATTTACTAGCAGTGGGAATTTGGGCAATTTACTTAATCTTTTATATCTCTTTATGTTTAAAATCAGGACCAAGGTAAAACCTATCTCATAGGGTTGATGTGAAAATTAAAAGAATTAATATGTATAGTACCTGGTACACAGGAAGTGCCACATTTGACTGCACTTGTCTTTTTCTTGAATATTATTTTGTTGACTATCTTTTCATTAAGCTATCTCTTCCCAAACCATTGAAACCAAATATTTGGAAGAGAAATTTAAGCTTGTAAAATAAACTCCCAAATTTTATTTAGTTTTTGAGTCTTTCACATTAATCTGCTTACTTTTTAAGTGATTTGCCTGGGAATCCATTTGGAACCCCTGGTTGTATGTTTCTTTACATACTTTTAAGTCAGTACTATGAGTACTAAATCCAAGTGTCTGATAATTTGGGGGAGTAAAAAGATCCCTCTTGCTGAGAGTCCAGAAAATTCTTGAAAAAACAGTTAATCAGGATACGCAAAGAAACACAGTGGCTGGGACCTTTAATTACCAACATTTAGATCTGCTATTCGGGCTTCCCTGGTGGCTCAAAGGTAAAGAATCTGCCTACAAAGCAGAAGACTCAGGACACCCGAATTCAATCCCTGGGTCAAGAAGATCCCCTAGAGTAGGGCATGCCAAGCCACTCGAGTATTCTTGCCTGGAGAAACCATGGACAGAGGGGCCTGGCAGGCTACTGTTGATTGAACTCACAGATCTGCAACTCAACTACGCTGGAGAGGGCAGCAGGCTTTTCAGAGTGTGGTTGCCTTTTCATACTTGTGGCTGTCCTCATTCTTCAATTAACATGTCTTGCAATTCAAATAAAGACATTGTAAATGTAGAAATAAGATGTATGCTGCTTTGACTGTATTGTTTTTCTAGTTAATAGCACTAACAAATTTTAGTTGTGGCTTTGTTTGTACTGCTGGCTTCCCTTGTGGCTCAGCTGGTAAAGAATCCTCCTGCAATACAGGAGACCTGGTTTCTATCCCTGGGTTGGGAAGATCCTCTGGAGAAGGGAAAGGCTACCCACTCCAGTATTCTGGCCTGGAGAATTCTGTGGACTGTATAGTCCATGGGGTCGCAAAGAGTTGGACACAACTAAGCCACTTTCGTCAAGGCTGTTTATTGTTACCCTGCTTATTTAACTTATATGCAGAGTACATCATGAGAAACGCTGGGCTGGAAGAAGCACAGGCTGGAATCAAGATTGCTGGGAGAAATATCAATAACCTCAGATATGCAGATGACACCACCCTTATGGCAGAAAGTGAAGAGGAACTCAAAAGCCTCTTGATGAAAGTGAAAGAGGAGAGTGAAAAAGTTGGCTTGAAGCTCATCATTCAGGAAACTAAGATCATGGCATCTGGTCCCATCACTTCATGGGAAATAGATGGGGAAACAGTGGAAACAGTGTCAGACTTTATTTTTTGGGGCTTCAAAATCACTGCAGATGCTGATTGCAGCCAGGAAATTAAAAGACGCTTACTCCTTGGAAGGAAAGTTATGACCACCCTAGATAGTATATTAAAAAGCAGAGACATTACTTTGCCAACAAAGGCCCACCTAGTCAAAGCTATGGTTTTTCCAGTGGTCATGTATGGATGTGAGAGTTGGACTGTGAAGAAAGCTGAGCGCCGAAGAATTGATGCTTTTGAACTGTGGTGCTGGAGAAGACTCTTGAGAGTCCCTTGGACTGCAGGGAGATCCAACCAGTCCATTCTAAAGAGATCAATCCTGGGTGTTCATTGGAAGGACTGATGCTGAAGCTGAAACTCCAGTACTTTGGCCACTTCATGTGGCGAGTTGACTCACTGGAAAAGACTCTGATGCTGGGAGGGATTGGGGGCAGGAGGAGAAGGGGACGACAGAGGATTTGATGGCTGGATGGCATCACCAACTCGATGGACATGAGGTTGGGTGAACTCCAGGAGTTGGTGATGGACAGGGAGTCCTGGCGTGCTGCGATTCATGGGGTCACAAAGAGTCGGACACGACTGAGCAACTGAACTGAACTGAACTGAGCCACTTTCATGTCACTTGTTTGTACTGCATGGAAATACATAGTCACTGACATACCTGAAATAGCTTCTTGTTCTTTTTGGCATGTGCTTATGTGCTCAGCTGGGTATGTCTGATTACCGGGATTGCCTTTTAAAGTTGCTTTTAATTTCTCAAGTTAATTAAGGGCTCCCTAGTTTTGAGTGTTTTTTTCCTAGGATGGGGGAAAGTTGAAGGAATAGTACCTTTTCCACCTAGTATAATTTATCTTTGCTATATGAATTATTAAGTTATTCAGTTCCGTTCTACATTTTATTAACTAATAATTATGAGTGATAAACAACTGTTAATAAAATGGCTAAACTATATATGCTAATACTTTCATCCTTGTGTTTTTTTCTTTCCCTAGCACTAGTTTAAGTGGACTACACTGGAGAAGGTTATTGTATGGAAAATGTTGCTAATTTGTTGCTTTTCATGCTTAAAATGACATTTGCAACATTTTCAAAGTGGTATCCTTTTCAGTGTAGCACACCTAAACCAGTGCTAGGAAGAAATTTTTCTTTATCACTGTATGTATATAGAATTCTTCAGTATAGCATTTAATAATTTATCTATTATCAGTTTATGAACTTTTGTCTTGTTTCCAGTTCAAAGCTATTATGAGTAAAGCTTCTACAAACATTTATGTAAAGAGATTTTTTGTGGACACATATTTTTATTTCTCTTGCTAAATGCCTAAGAGTAGATTGTGTGATAAATAGATGTCTTTGTGAAGACTGTCAAACTCTTTTCAAAGAGGCTACACTGCTACACATTCTCATCAGAAGTCTTTGTAAGTTACAATTGCTCCACATCCAACACTGGGTATAGTAATATTTTTAAATTTTAGAAATTCTATTGGTTTTCTTATCACAGGTTCATTTTGTAGTTCCCGGATGTTGAGCATCTTTTCATTTGTTTACTGACCATTTATATAACTTCTGTGGTGAAGTGTCTGCTCCAGTTTTTTTGCCCAATTTTAATTGGGTTGTTTTCTTGCTATTAAGTTGCAAGAATTGTGAGATTAAAAATACATTTTGGACACAAATATTTTGTCCTGTATGTGTTCTGCCAATATTTCCTCCCAGCTTGCCCTTTGCTTTTCTGAAAGGTGTCTTTTGAAGAACAAATATCCTTTAGATAATGCTCAACTTATTTAATTTTTTTCTCTTATGGATTATGCTTTTGGTTTCAAATTTAAGAAATGTCTGCATAAGTCAAGGTTACAAAAGGTTTCATGCAAAAGTTTTATGCTTTAGCTCTTAGATTCAGCTCTATACTGCACTTTGAGGTTTTGTTTTGTTAGTTTTTGTTTTTTGCCTGATATAGTGTGAGGTATGGGCTTAAGTTCTTTATATTAATATGGATCTCTAATTTGCTTCAGCACTTTCCTTGCCCTGTTTGTATTGCCTCCGCTGTTTTGTTGCAAATCAATTGACCATATATGTATGTTTCTATTTATTGGCTCTATATGGTTCTATTGATGTATATGTCTCTCCTTATACCAATCCCACAAATAGTTTCCCACAAATAGTGTGAATCTTACAATGGTGAATCTTCTCTTTAAATATGTTTTGGTTATTTGGGGATTTTTTGAAATTTGATGTAAATTTTAGAATCAACTTTTCATTTTTTAAAAAAGAAAAAATAAAAAATCCTATCTAAGTATTGATTGGAGTTGGGTTGAATCTATGGATCGATATGGGGAAAACTGCTATCTTAACAGTCTTGTTTCGTCTGACCTATATATATGATAGGATCTCTCTATTTAGGTTCTCTTTAACTCCTCTCAGCAATGTTTGGTGGTGAAATAGTTTGTTAAATTTGTATTTTTCACTTTTTATGCTATTGTAAATGGTACTTTTTTGTTTTAATTTCTAGTGTTTCTGACCATTGAATACTTAAATATAGTCAATTTTTGCCTATTAACCCTTTATCTTGTGACCTCTCTAAACTCAAGTTATTTATTTGAATAGAATTTTTCATGGATTCTTTAAGATTTTCTATGTAGAAAATCATGTCATCTGCAAATTAACAGTTTTAATTCTTTTCCCATTTGTATGTCTATTAATTCTTTTACTTACCTTGTTGCACTGGCTAGGACTTCATATTAAAATGTTATCAACTAGCATTATTGCTTTATTGCTATATTAAGAAGAAAAATTTGGTCTTTTACCATTAAAAATAATGTTAAATTTAGGTTTTTCTAAAATGTTTTTTATTGGATGTAAGAAATTTCCTTCTAAGGTTGCTAAGAAATTTTGTCAGGATTGGATGCTGACTTTTGACAATGTTTTTCTGCACTTTCAAAGATCGTCTCATGGTTTTACCTTTTTAGTTTGTTGATATGGTAAATTAAGTTAAGTTAAATTAAGTTGATTTATTTTCCAATCAGTTAAGTTGATTGATTTTCCAATTGTCAGTGTCAAACTGACAATTGTCTTTTGCAAATTAATTTCACTTAATAATGTCATTTTTATCATTTTTTACATATAGCTGAATTCAACTTGCTCTTTTTAAAGGTTTTTATTTTACCTCTATGTTCATTAGGTTACACTGGTTTGTAATTTTGATTATTTGCCAGTCATTGTGCAACTTTGATATCTAAGTAATGCTGCCTTCATAAAATCGGTGGGAACATGTTCCCTTCACATCTGTTTTCTTGAAGAATTCATATAGAATTGGTATTATATAGTACTCAGTGTTTGCTGTTAATAGGAATTACTAAGTAAAGAAGTAAAGCCGTCTAGACTGGGTTTGTGGGAGGGCACAGGTAAGGTAGCAGGGAAGGTTTAAGAAATCCTTTAGCAGATTATTGGAGAAGGGAATGGCAACCCACTCCAGTATTCTTGCCTGGAGAATTCCATGGACAGAAGAGCCTGGCAGGCTATAGTCCAAGGGATCACAAAGAGTCAACACAGCTGAGCACTGACACATTTTAGTACATTATATTTCTTTAAAGGCAGTTCTTTTTGAGTACATTTTATTATTTGTGTTTTCTGAGGAATTAGTCATTTTATCTAAGTTGTCAAATCAGTTGGGATGCTTTAATTATCTTTTCAATGTTCCCTTATTATTTTTTAATATTTGTAGTATCAATAGTGATGTTTTCTCTTTCATTTTTGATCTGTGTCTTTTTCTCAATCAGTCTGGCTAGAGATTTATCAAATTTATTGATATTTTTTAAGAAACAGCTTTTGATTTTACATATTTTTTCTTTTATTTTTATTTTGTATGTAATTGATACTCATATCTTTGTTATCTCTATTTGTTTGAGTTTAATTTACTGTTTATTTCCTAGTGTCTTAAAAGGGGAGCTTGGATTATTGATTTGACCCTTTCTCTTTTCTTAGTATAAGGGTATAAAGATATAAAATTCCCCTTATATTCCTTTAGCTACATTGCACAAATTTTGATATGTTGTATTTTCATTTTCATTCAGTTCAAAACATTTTCCATTTTTCATTGTGAATTCCTCTTTGATTCTTGGGTTATTTAAAAGCATGTTGTTGAATTTCTAAATATGTGAGAATTTTCCAGGTAACTTTCTGTGATTTATTTATAGTTTAACACTGTTGTATCCAGATAATATTTTTATATGTTTTCCGTCCTTTGAAATTTGTTTGGGTATCTCAGGTATGTTTGGTAGATGATTCATGTACACTTAAATAGAATGTGTATTCTGTTCTTTTGTAGAGTTCTAGCATTGCCAGTGAGGTCCGTTTTATTGATAATATTATTCAAGTCTTCTATATCCTTAATTCTGTATTCTTACTCATCTGGCCTTAGTTTTATGGTCTTATTGAAAGAGAAGTGTTTATATATCCAGCTATAATTGTGGTCTTGTGGAATCCTTTTTTAAGTTCTGTCAGTTTATACTTCATGTATTTTAAACCTGTTTTGTTACTTGTGTACCCGTTTAGGATTATTTTATTGTGTTGATGAATTGACTTATTTATCACTTTATAATGTCCTTCCTTTTTCCTGGTAATGGTTTTTTGATTTGATGCTTACTCTTTCTGCTATTTATATATCCACTCCAGCTTCCTTTTTAACTGGTGTTTGGAATATGACAATTCTATCTTTTAATTTGTATATTTAGACCACTTACATTTAATGTAATAATGTGGTTGGATTAAAATCTATTATATTGTTTGTTTCAGTTCAATTCAGTTCAGTTCAGTCGCTCAGTCGTGTCCGACTCTTCACGACCCCATGGACCACAGCACGCCAGGCCTCCCTGTCCATCACCAACTCCCGGAGTTCACTCAAACTTTACAATATAATATAAGGTCCTTTTATGGGCCTTGCCCTACCTTTGTAGTATCATACTTGTTTCGTAACATTTCTTCTACTCTGCATGTGGACAGTATAAGCTTATTCTGATTCCTTCAACGGGGCATGTTTTCGCAGCCTCCTGACATTTTCACAAGCTCTTCTCTCCGCCTTATTCTCGCTGCTCTGTCTTCCTGTGTTTCTCAGCCTCACTTGACTAATTCTTGCTCATCCTTTATGCCACAGTAATGATTATATTCCACCAAGGAGCTTTTCTTATAGATCAGGTACCTTGCCTTACCTTTGCTTCACCGACTTGAGTTTGTCTTATTAGCGTTGATTATTTAATTAAAGCTCTGTGCAGAAGGAATGGACTAGAGGATCAGTAAAGCTTTCTCTTCAAAAGGAGAGCCCTTCAGACAGATTGCCATGACACTCTGTCACTCCTGGAATCTCTTTTTGAAGTGCCACTGCACATTCTTTTACCCATCCTCCCTGAGATCATCTCAATAAAAATAATGAGAGTCCCCTGACATCTCTTCAGGGACATAGTTTCCTTACATATTCCCTGGTGGCTCAGAATGTAAAAATCTGCCTGCAACATAGGACACCTGGGTTCGATCGCTGGGTCAGAAAGATGCCCTTGGAGAAGGGAATGGCTACCCACTCTAGTATTCTGACCTGGAGAACTCCATGGATAGAGGAGCCTGGCAGACTGCAGTCCATGGGGTTGCAAAGCACTGGACATGACTGAGTGGCTAGCACTTTCACATAGTCTGTTTAACCACAATATAGTTTGGGATTTTTGTTTTGTTATTTTTCAGAGAGTGAGTTCCAAAAAAGGCTCTCTCTCAGATAATTTCTATTTTTATCAAACTAAAAAAATCACTTGTATATGTTTAGAAAGCTAAAGCTGAGTTGTTGAAAATTCAGTGCTATTGTTTTTCGGTAATAGTAATATGAATCGTATTACTGGCAGAGTATCAAAATCTGATTTTATGCTATTGTAATAGGATGGCTGCTGATTGTGCTTGGTTCCCTTATGAAACAGGATTCCTTCTACATGAAATTATCACGAAAATTTTAAATAACCTTTTCTAAATTGCTTTTTAAAGTTTCCACAACAAAATTCATCACCATTAGAATATCCAAATAGCAGCAACTGTAAAAGGTACTAAATAATAAATAGATGTCTAGGTAACAATACGTAGTTTTTAAAAATCCTTATAGGACAAATTACAGTAATAGGTCTTGATGAGAAATGTGGTTTATCTATTTATAGAAAACATAATTATAGCAGACATTTTCAAGTATATTTTTTCTTACTCCCTTAATTAACTTTAATCAGACATTCTTAGAACATCTTGTACCTACAAAAAATGTTCTTTGACAACCAACTACAGTCTGAAAAGGAGAATCTTATTAGAGTTCTTTTTCATTTGAACCATAGTGGTGAATATCATTTTCATTATCCTAGTGGTGGAAGCTACAGTATGTATTGTTTTTTGGAAAAATGAGAAAATGATATCTGATTTTTAAAAAAGCAACCTTAATAAAATAGGTCAAAACCCAGTTCAGTCTCTAGATATCACATAAAGGTAAGATCAGGTAACTGAATAAACTAATTTAGCCTTCTAAATATTCCTGTACCTTAACGGAGGGAGCAAATGTGAAAGTATAACTATTAAATCAGTCAATACCTTTAAAGATCCTATTTGAGTCATCATAATATCAGTCATATTGAGAAAATATCATGATGCTGATTTGGTCAGCAGTGGTAGCTTATCTTCTTCCAAATATATGTTTTTCCTTTAAAAATTACTTCCAAACAGATTTCTCAGAACTTGTCCTTGACTGAAGATCAGAATATTACAGTGGTTCCTTTTTTAATGAAAAATATTATATGCTTATTTTAATCATTTTGATTGTTTTAATCTTCCCAGTGCATGAGTGCTTACTCGCTTCAGTCGTGTCAGACTGCAACTGTGTGGATCATAGCCCACCAGACTCCTCTGTCCATGGGATTTCCCAGGCAAGAATACTAGAGTGAGTTGCCATGCCCTCCTCCAGGGGATCTTCCTGACCCTGGGATAGAACGCGTGACTTCTACATCTCCTGCATTGCAGGCAGATTCTTTATCCACTGCGGCACCTGGGAATCTCAGTCTACCCACTAGATCTTATTAAAATAAAAAAGTAGAGTCTATAATCATTTCTTTTTGTAATTAATTTATTTTTTATTGGAGGCAAATTATTTTACAATATTATATTGGTTGGTTTTGCCATACATTGACATGAATTCGCTCCGGGTTTACATAAGTTCCCCCTCCTGAACCCCCCTCCCCCCTCCCTCCTCCCTTTATCCTCCCTCTGGGTCATCTCCGCATGCCAGCCCCGAGCATCCTATAACACGCATTGACCCTGAACTAGTGATTCATTTCACATATGACAACATACGTGTTTCAATGACATTCTCCCAAATCATCCCACCCTCACCCTCTCCCACAGAGTCCCAAAGACTGATCTATACATCTGTGTCTCTTTTGCTGTCTCGTATACAGGGTTATCATTTGCATCTTTCTAAATTCCATATATATTCGTTAGTATGCTGTATTGGTGTTTTTCTTTCTGGCTTACTTCACTCTGTATAATAGGCTCCAGTTTCATCCACCTCATTAGAACTGATTCAAATGTATTCTTTTTCATGGCTGAATAATACTCCATTGTGTATATGTACCAAAGCTTTCTTATCCATTTGTCTACAGATGGACATCTAGGTTGCTTCCATGTCCTGGCTATTATAAACAGTACTGCGATGAACATTGGAGTACGTGTGTCTCTTTCAATTCTGGTTTCCTCAGTGTGTATGCCCAGGAGTGGGATTGCTGGGTCATATGGCAGTTCTATTTCCAGTTTTTTGAGGAATCTCCACACTGTTCTCCATAGTGGCTGTACTAGTTTGAATTCCCACCAACAGTGTAAGAGGGTTCCTTTCTCTCCACATCCTCTCCAGCATTTATTGCGTGTAGACTTTTGGATAGCAGCCATTCTGACTGGTGTGAAATGATATCTCATTGTGGTTTTGATTTGCATCTCTCTGATTATGAGGGATGTTGAGCATTTTTTCATGTGTTTGTTAGCCATCTTTATGTCTTCTTTGGAGAAATGTCTGTTTAGTTCTTTGGCCCATTTTTTGATTGGGTCATTTATTTTTCTGGAATTGAGCTGCAGGAGCTGCTTGTATATTTTGGAGATTAATCCTTTATCAGTTGCTTCATTTGCTATTATTTTCTCCCATTCTGAAGGCTGTCTTTTCACCTTGCTTATAGTTTCCTTTGCTGTGCAGAAGCTTTTTATTTTAATTAGATCCCATTTGTTTATTTTTGCTTTTATTTCCAATATTCTGGGAGGTGGGTCATGGAGGATGCTGCTGTGATTTATGTCGGAGAGTGTTTTGCCTCCGTTCTCCTCTAGGAGTTTTATAGTTTCTGGTCTTACATTTAGCTCTCTAATCCATTTTGAGTTTATTTTTGTGTATGGTGTTAGGAAGCCTTTGACAAAATTCAACATCCATTTATGATAAAAACTCTCCAGAAAGTGGGAATAGAAGGGACATACCTCAACATAATAAAAGCTGTATATGACAAACCCACAGCAAACATTATCCTCAGTGGTGAAAAACTGAAAGCATTTCCCCTAAAGTCAGGAACAAGACAAGGGTGCCCACTCTCACCACTACTATTCAACATAGTTCTGGAAGTTTTGGCCACAGCAATCAGAGCAGAAAAAGACATAAAAGGAATACAAATTGGAAAAGAAGAAGTAAAACTTTCACTGTTCGCTGATGACATGATCCTCTACACAGAAAACCCTAGAGACTCTACCAGAAAACTACTAGAGCTGATCAATGATTACAGTAGCGTTGCAGGATATAAAATCAACACACAGAAATCCCTTGCATTCCTATACACTAATAATGAGAAAATAGAAAGAGAAATTAAGGAAACTATTCCATTCACAGTTGCAACGAAAAGAATTAAATACTTAGGAATATATCTACCTAAGGAAACAAAAGACTTGTACATAGAAAACTATAAAACACTACTGAAAGCAATCAAAGAGGACACTAATAGATGGAGAAATATACCATGCTCATGGATTGGAAGAATAAATATTGTAAAAATGAGTATACTACCCAAAGTAATTTATACATTCAATGCAATCCCTATCAAGCTACCAACGATCTTTTTCACAGAACTAGAACAAATAATCTCACAATTTGTATGGAAATACAAAAAACCTCGAATAGCCAAAGCAATCTTGAGGAAGAAAAATGGAACTGGGGGAATTAACCTGCCGGACTTTAGGCTCTACTACAAAGCCACAGTCATCAAGACAGTATGGTACTGGCATAAAGACAGAAATATAGATCAATGGAACAAAATAGAAAGCCCAGAGATAAATCCACGCACCTATGGACACCTCATCTTTGACAAAGGAGGCAAGAATATAAAATGGAGAAAAGACAGTCTCTTTAACAAGTGGTGCTGGGAAAACTGGTCAGCCACTTGTAAAAGAATGAAACTAGAGTCTAATCATTTAAAATATACTCCTAATTTACAGGAAGCATTCCAGGTACAAAGACATGTGTAACAGTGAGCTATCAGTCACACACACACACACACACACACACACACACACACACACACACACACACAGAGAAGTGTCAAAAAGAACAAGTGGCCCGCTGGACTCGGCACTCTGAATGTTGTCTTCCTTCATTGTGATTATGTAGTGTTCTGTGACATGCCTTTGAATTGCTGCAGGACATTAACCCTCAGGGCTTGGGAAGGGCCTTAGCCAAGAGAGTCAAGAAGAAGAAAGAAGAGATTGAGGCAGCTCTGGTATGGTTATAGGAGTTCATTTCAGTTCAGTTCAGTTCAGTCGCTCAGTCGTGTCCGACTCTTTGTGACCCCATGAACCACAGCACGCCAGGCCCCCCTGTCCATCACCAACTCCCGGAGTTCACCCAAACTCATATCCATCGAGTCGGTGATGCCATCCAGCCATCTCATTCTCTGTCGTCCCCTTCTCCTCCCACCCCCAATCCCTCCCAGCATCAGAGTCTTTTCCAGGAGAAAGCACTCTTAATTTTCATAGTATCTCTCTTACGGTCTAGCTTGTGAGAAGGCACATAGGAAGTAGCCATGAGACCTGGGTGTGTGTTGAACCTCTATATGCCTATTAGATATAAAATCTGAAAAGTTAAGCCTCTGTGGGCCTCAGTTTCTTCATCTATTAAAAATGATAGTAATATCTACCTCACAGAATTATTGTGTTATCTATGTTCTGTAGGTACATGGGAAAAACCTTTCTCACACAGCAAAGCATGATACATATATCACTTACTGCTCACAAACACAATTGGGGTGGAAGGAAATCTGAGAAGCACATTTGCAGAGGCACATACATGCCTCCATAATGTATGTATGAATAGGTGGTAGCCATTCAGCAAACAAACACACAAACATTAAAAATTCAGACCCTAGCTCATTCCTGTAGTAGTTCCTGAAAGCCAGTCCATTTCAAGACTTCTTTCAGACTTACCTTATTCACACTTTAACTTGAGTATAATATGATAAAGACTCATAAGCTGAGAATGGGTGCTGAGAATGTGCTCTAAATTGTGAGGACCCTGCACTGTAGAAAAATAGAGTTTTATTATTTGAAAGTAATAAAATTAGTCTGTTCGTGAATTTGAATTTTATTTCAAGTACCTAAAAATGAAGTTGCTGTTGAGTTTCACCACCAACATGTCCAGTTGTTTTTTTAAACCATGTTTTCTTCAGTGCTTCTCTTAAATCACAGATTAAGTGAAGCTTGACAAATGTCCAAAAAGACTAACTTCACTGTAAATTAGCCTCCCATCTTTAGATCAGTGTTAATGGCCTGTTTTTAAGTGGAGGTTGATTTAAGAATGAAGGTTTTTCCCTTTAACTTTGTCTCCTTATCCAGCAGGATTTAAGGAAACAAAACAATAGAAATAAGTACAGATGTGTGTACAGAATCGGTGGAAGGAGCGAGGGGAGCCTCTAGACTCAAATCTGTAAAGGCTAGAAAATGAGAACGTGGGGGGCTCTGAATAGATGTACATTTTATCTTCGCAGTGATTTCCTGCCTTGTAATTCTTTTAAAAAATTATATTTCAATCTCAGATTGCTGGGCCAAGAGGGAGAATAAATAGGAAGCCAAGCTGATTCTGTGAACCTTCAGTACTGTTTCACGTAAGCAGGCGGTATGTGGCTGATTATGTTCTCCAGGGACACTCTCTAGAAATGGGTTCGGTGAATTACAGTCTTGGGGCTGCTGCTGCTGCTGCTGCTGCTGAGTCACTTCAGTCGTGTCCGACTCTGTGTGACCCCATAGACGGAAGCCCACCAGGCTCCCCCGTCCCTGGGATTCTCCAGGCAAGAACACTGGAGTGGGTTGCCATTTCCTTCTCCAATGTGTGAAAGTGAAAAGTGAAAGTGAAGTCGCTCAGTCGTGTCCGACCCCCAGCGACCCCACGGACTGCAGCCTACCAGGCTCCTCCATCCATGGGATTTTCTAGGCAAGGGTACTGGAGTGGCTTGCCATTGCCTTCTCTGGTCTTGGGGCTAAACAAGATAATTTTAAGCAGAACGAAATCCCTCTTCAATGTGACAGTAGAAAATAAGAAACATTCACATTATCACTAAACTCCACTGAGCACAAAACTTTAATCACTTCACATCTAGCCCTGTCTACCTGCCAAATTGCTGGAATTCTTTGTGTCTGCTGTCACAGGGTATGATCTGCCAACTTCAGCTTCTCACAATCTGTCAGTTTGTTCTATAAGGGACCCCTGGCTACTATGCATCACCAAGTTCTTTGGGCTCTTGCCCAGCATGAGTGACACTGCGCAATGGGAAACCCAGTTGACCATGGTGAAAGGTTAAGGATGAGATGTACAATGTTCCATGTCTTTTCATTCCTGAGTGCAATTTGCCTGTATGAATATAGTACAGATTTGTTTATCTGTTCATTTGGGATGCATCCAGTTTGGGGATGTTACAACAGATACTTTGAAAATGTATATACAAGTTTGTGTGAATAGAAGTTTTCGTTCTCGAGGAAAAATCCCAACAGAGGAATTGCTAAATCCTAAATTAAGAATGTGTGTGTATGCTCAGTGCTCAGTCGTGTCTGACTCTTTGCAACCCTGTCTGTCCATGGGATTCTTCAGGCAAGAATACTGGAGTGGGTTGCCATCTCCTCCTCCAGGGGATCTTCCCAACCCAGGGATCGAACCCGTGTCTCTTGTGTTTCTGACATTGGCAGGCAGATTCTTTACCATTGTGCCACAAGGGTTGGGACAATACTCTGGAGGAGGTAATGGCAACCTGGCAGGCTACAGTCCATGAGGTCGCAGAGTTGGACACGGCTGAGCAACTGAGCACACGCATGTGCGTACACACACACGTTAAGTATATGTTAAACTTTTTAAAAAGTTGACAAAGTATCTTCCATAGTGGCTGTGCCATTTTATACAGTCACCAGCCATGTAGGAGAGTTCAGTTTGCTTCACATCTTTGCCAGCACACTGCATGGTTAATATTTTTTTCGAATTTTTCATAATAAACATGTAGTGGTAAACAACAACAAAAACACAGTGAGATGTATTAGAATTCATTCGTTCATTCAGCACATGCTTGGTGAACAGCTACTGTGTGCCAGACACTCGGGCACACACTGTAAGAATGTTTACTTGAAATCTAAAAAGGTAAAATACATAGAAGCAGAGAGGTGGATGCTGGTTACCAGGAATGGTGAGATAGGGACAGTTAGGGGTGGCGATGGTGGTCAGAGGTACAAAATTGCAGTTACATAGCATCAATAAGCCTAGAGACCTAATATACAACCTGATGAATACGCTTAATAACATTGTATTGAAAACTGAAGTTTGCTAAGAGAGCAGATTTCAGGTGCACTTACCACACACAAAAAATGATGTGTGTGGAGGTGATGATTAACTTGACCCCAGTAATCATTTCACTTCCCTAATGGCTCAGTCAGTAAAGAATCCTGAAATGCAGGAGACCACCTGCAATGTAGGAGACCCAGGTTCTATCCCCGGGTCAGGAAGATCCCCTGGAGAAGGAATGGCAACCCACTCCTGTATTCTTGCCTGGAGAATCCCATGGACAGAAGAGCGTGGTAGACTATGTCCATGGGGTCCCAGGAGTTGGTCATGACTTAGAGACTAAACCACCAGCACCAGTAGTAATCATTTCATTGTGTTAAAGTTCATCAAAACATCAAAACACCTTAAATATATGTGAAAGTGAAAGTGAAGTCACTCAGTCCTGTCCGACTCTTTGCGACCCCGTGGACTGTAGCCCACCAGGCTCCTCCGTCCATGGGATTCTCCAGGCAAGAATACTGGAGTGGGTTGCCATTTCCTTCTCCAGGGGACCTCCCTGACTCAGGGATCGAACCCAGGTCTCCCTCATTGCTCCCTCTGAGCCACTATTTTTATTTAAAATAAACAAGCAAATAAATTAATGTTTCAAGTCCAGATATTTCTGGTGTAATGCCTTAATGCCTGTTCCCTTTCATCTGTGTAATATACCCTCACCGTGGGGGAAGAAAATTCGTAACTCTGATCCATAACATACCTCTTAAGTCTCTCTCAACAGTTGAAATAAAATCATGTCTAGATTTGCCCATGGGTTATAGCAGGTATTCTCCAAATCATATTTGTCTGTTTTTTCAAACAGAAACTGTTTTCCTTTACATAACTTTTCCTTTTCTTACTGTGCTGCTGGTTAATTTGCAAGGAAATTGCTTCTCTAAACACAAATCCCAGGTCAGATTGGAAATAATGTGCTCAGAGTCCATTTTTAGGTATTACGTATCATCCCACTTCCCCTTCAGAATCAGAAACAGGCATCTGCATGGTTACTTCTACAAATTTGGCCCCAGAGTCAATGGAGGACGTCTTTAAAGCCAAGAATTTAAGCTCTACCTCCTGGTCTACTTTAAATAACGAAGAACATAAGGGGTTTTTTTCCTTGACCTTTGAATTGGGGAGCAAATCTGATTATGCTGGACTATTATTATTTTTAAAATCTCGGAAAAAAATATGAAATTATTTATGAGGCAATAATAAATGTGATTTAGATTCTTAGTGTGGATTTCATGAGACTAAATTATCTGAGGGCCTCAAGCACCTGAAACATCATCATTTGTTTGTTTAAGCAGCGTTTATTGAGCATTAAGTATAAAATGTAACGCTCAGGCAAAAATCCAATGAGACATGGCTTTTGACCTTAAAGTTATATACGATCTAATAAAGATAGACATGTACATATATGGTCGAAGAATACAGAAAAAGAGTGAGCCTCATGTGTGCACCTAATCATAAATTCTTACAAGTGATTGTGTTGAAGTCAGCCTTATTAATAGTTTTCTTTCTTATACCTTTTGTATTTAGGAAAATAAAACGCCCTCCTATATAAGAAGGAAACAACTGTCAAGCTATTTCATGAGCTGAATTAGCATTAAATGTCTAAGCTACACCATAAAAGTGGGGGGTTTTTGTTTTATTTTGCTTTTTAATTGAGAGATATTTAGCCCTATAAAATAGGCTACTTCCCCAAATACAAAATTTTAGTATATGGCTTTGACTTTATGTTCTATTGTTTTTCGTTTGAATGTGCAGCCACCCAAACTTGAAACTATTATGGCTTCAACTGAAAATTGTAGATGTCATTAGCCAATGTTTCATCATCAGGGAAAGACTATTTTACAACAGAATTCACAAACAAAACTTTTCCTCTCTTACCAGTACCCATTCTCCACTCCCTTTCTTCTAGCTGCTCCATTAGCTGGTGCAAATTGCATTTCACTTTATTGCTTTCCAGGGCTTCTAAGTGCTTGTTCAGAAACAAATGTTCTTAAATCCAAGCTGAAGTCCAGGATCTATTTGATGTAATTTTTTGACAATCAGCCAGTCCTTTGCTCAGTAATTTCAGTTTCTGTCAATAAGAACCAGAACATGGAACTGCTGAAGCTTTAAGGAGTTGGAGTCTATTTGGTCCATGAAGTCACATCATAAGCTGGTCAAACTCTTCCTAAACTGTTTCTGGTTAGGCAGCATTGTTTTTTGTTTAAGAATTTTCAAATGACTATTCAAGATTTTAAAAGAATTCAGCATTATGTTGATGGAATAATGCCATTTTAAAAATGTTTACTACTGTCATTATAACTATCTTATTCTGCATTATATTTCCATATCAGTCTAGCAATCAGCAAGTGATTAATAAAACTCCATTTTAATTAAAGAAACTGTTGTCAAAGAAAGGCTTATTGTCTAGAAACTGTGTGTTTACGCTTCTCTCCCTAATAGTTCTTTATGTGTCTAATAGTTTAAAAGCCAGTGATATGTATTAAGTGTCTTTCCATCCATTACTTAAATGGTTCTTCCCTCACATGGCCTGATTCCCTACTTGGTGAACCTGGTAGATGTTTTCCATTCCTTGTTCTGGACTTGACTGAAGCATGTTTTGCTGTTGGTTAGTCCTCTCTTAAGTCTTTCACAAATGCATCTTAAATACCATTCTAGTCATTGGGAAGACGAAGTGAACAAGATGACCATGGTCATCTCCCAAACAGAGATTATTGCCCAGTGAAGGAACCCAAGAAAACAGGCAATTACAGAAAACAAAACTCTCTCCCCTTTAATTTTATGACTTTGTTCAAGCAAGACTTTATTTTCTTTCTGAGTCATTTTCATCAGGGTATCTTTTGCTGGATGCTCTTTGTGTTAAATATTGCTGTCACTCGGGCTTCCTGTCTAGGCACTCTTTCTGCTCTGCCTGTTCCCTGTAGGTGATCTCACCAGACCTCATCCACCTGTGACGTGCCTGTGATGACAATTCTCTTGATCTGAAAACCCATTATCGAAGAACTTGTTAGACATTTCCACCTGAGGGTCCCTTTGGCTCTTCAAACTCAGCATGTTCAAAGTTGAACTTATTAGTTTTAATATCTAGTCTTCAGATGTTTATTTCCCCCATCGACTTATACTCTTTTTTCTTAGCTAATGGTATCACTGTCTACCTGGAATATTTTCTCTACAGATTTCTATGAGCACAGAAGACTGTCCTGACCAGGTCTACATCTCTAGTTCTTAATAAATTGAGGTATTGAAAGTATGTGTTGAGTAAATTAGAGGTTCTCTTGAATCTTCTGTCTCCTACACCATTAGTAAGATTGGTTCACGTGATTCTTTAGTCCTGAAAATCCCCAAATCTCTCTGGAATTCATCCCTTTGTCATTACCATTACATTCTATCTAGTTTAAATTCTTTTATAATTTTACAGAGACACTCTTTTTGTCTCTGTATCTGTCTCTATCACAATGTCTCTCAATGGAACCCCACACCCCCGTTAAATTTTATTTTATAAAATACCTAGTGCAGATACAATTGCTTGAGATACACAGAGTCTGTTATGTTCTTTCACCCCGTCACTGGCCCTTGCCACTGAATACCAAATTAAACGCTAACCATTGCCTTATCTCATAACGTCTCTTTCTCCTCCTTTTTTTAAATTTTAATTTATTGGCTGTGCCAGGTCTTACTTTCAGCACATGGGATCATTGTGGCATACAGTTGCAGCATGCAAACTCTTAGTTGCTGCATGTGGAATCTAGTTCCCTGACTAGGAGTTGAACCCCGGCCCCCTGTATTGGGAGCGCAGATTCTTAGCCACTGGACCACCAGGAAGATCCCTCTCTCCTTCTTCTTCTTTCATTTGCAAGGTAGAATTCCATTTCCAGGAAATACACTTTTTAAGAAATCTTAGTTCAGTTCAGTTCAGTTCAGTCGCTCAGTAGTGTCCGACTCTTTGCAACCCCATGAATCACAGCACGCCAGGCCTCCCTGTCCATCACCAACTCCCGGAGTTCACTCAAACTCATGTCCATCGAGTCGGTGATGCCATCCAGCCATCTCATTCTCTGTCGTCCCCTTCTCCTCCCGCCCCCAGTCCCTCCCAGCATCAGAGTCTTTTCCAGTGAGTCAACTCGTTGCATGAGGTGGCCAAAAGAGTTTCAGCTTTAGCATCAGTCCTTCCAGTGAACACTCAGGATTGATCTCCTTTAGAATGGACTGGTTGAATCTCCTTGCAGTCCAAGGGACTCTCAAGAGTCTTCTCCAGCACCATAGTTCAAAAGCATCAATTCTTCAGCGATCAACTTTCTTCACCGTCCAACTCTCACATCCATACATGACCACAGGAAAAACCATAGCCTTGAGTAGACGGACCTTTGTTGGCAAAGTAATGTCTCTGCTTTTTAATATGCTGTCTAGCTTGGTCATAACTTTCCTTCCAAGGAGTAAGCGTCTTTTAATTTCCTGGCTGCAGTCAGCATCCGCAGTGATTTTGGAGCCCCCAAAAATAAAGTCTGACACTGTTTCCACTGTTTCCCCATCTCTTTCCCATGAAGTGATGGGACCAGATGCCATGATCTTTGTTTTCTGAATGTTGAGCTTCAAGCCAACCTTTTCACTCTCCTCTTTCACTTTCATCAAGAGTCTTTTTAGTTCCTCTTCACTTTCTGCCATCGGTTAAAATGAGGAAAAGGACTTGGTGGGGGAGCAGGAAGGGAGGTTGTTTAATAGGAGATTAAACTAGAACATGCCCTGATACTACTCTATAACTATAGTCCCAAACCATGTGGAAATGGTCTCCAGAAGGTAGCCTAATACAAAGCTACTCTCCTGCTACCATTTAGGTAAATTCCTCTGTAAGACACGGGTGACATACAGCTCTTTCTCTGATCCTCACTCAAAATCACTGTGATTTTAACATTGACAGAAATTCCATAAATTATCAGAATATAATATTCATTTTATTCTTCATCATTTCATTCTGTCACACATCGGTGTCATCTTCCTGCCAATCAGATTTACTCTAGGACTGATCAGTAAGGTTTTGTTACAATATTGATTTGACTTCTCCAGCTTTCCAGTGTTTACTGCTGGGACCCCCATTACCCAAGTGCCACAGAACCATAGTGCTCCCTTCATCAGGATCCAAAAGGAGATCGAGCCATTTGGATGGGGGAATCACTAAGTGCTTTGTGCAATACACATCAAGGCCTTGAATTTTCATGAATTAACAACTGACCTCTGAAACTTCTTTTCCTATTGAAGATAGACGGACCTGAGCTGTATCACGCCAAGTTACTGCAGGCAGAGTTTCTCTAACCAGCCCACTCTTCGCAGTCCCCAGACCTCCTTCTCTGGACGCTTATCTGAGAGGCAGGTCAGAGCTGTAAAGAGTGCGCACTCTGCAGTTTACTATTCTGACAGCTTTATCTATTAGCTCTATCCCCTGTCTCACCCGCTCTCTGCCCCAATTTCTTCCTTTTCTGAAGAAATGATAAAAGCATCTACCTTGTAGGTAAAGATAACAATTAAATATGTTTATATATGTGACATACTGAGAAGAGTATCTATGTAGTAAACTTCCTGTATATGGTTGGCATTATTAATATGTTACACCCTTAAAACCCTTCTGCCCCAATCACCTCCCCAACTACGGTTCCCTGTCGTGTGCTGAGTCACTCAGCCATGTCCTACTCTTTGTGACCCATTGGACTATAGTTTACCAGTCTCCTCTTGGCCACGGGATTTTTCAGGCAAATATACTGAAGTGGGTTGCCAATCCCCTCTCCAGGGGATCTTCCCCACCCAGGGGTTGAACCCATTTCTCTTGTGTCTCCTTCAATTGCAGGCAGATTCTTTACCTGCTGAGCCATCAGGGAAGCCCTGTGACTTCCTGTTACCAAACAGATTTCGGAAGTTTTAAAACCTTGGCCTACAGATGGCACAGATGTCCTTTAAGACTTGTCCACACTCTGTCCTTCTAGCCTTCTCTCTAGCCTTTCCTCTATTTATGTGTGTGTGCTAAGTCACTTCAGTCGTGTCCGACTCTTTGTGACCCTCTGGACTGTAGCCTACCAGGCTGCTCTGTCCATGGGATTCTCCAGGCAAGAATACTAGAGTGAGTTTCCATGCCCTCCTCCAGGGGATCTTCCTGACCCAGGGATCGAACCCGTGTCTCTTACATCTCCTGCACTGGCAGATGGGTTCTTTACCACTTCCCTATTTGTAACACCTGTTTTTAATCATGTCAAGCTGCATACCAAGCTCTCTCAGGACCTCACACACATACTAATAAACACTACTCCTTTAAGACTAGCTCTCTAACCAAACACTGGCTTCTCCAGGAAGGTCTCTGGCCCAGTGTTTAGTCCTTAAACAGGCAGTCAAGTTGTCTAAGCTTGCATAGCCCACGTTTGCAGTGTCACAACCCTTTGCTTCCTTAGGTGTCTTTCTGACTATACGTTCTCCACCTGATGAATGTAGCGCTGAGTGTCTAGCACAGAAATGGTGCTCAGTATGTTTGCTGAATAATTGAACGCTGTCAACAGAAATTAGTATATTTGCACATGAGATTTTAACTATTATTGATTTAGCTTTTGGTCTTTTATTCAGTTCAGTTCAGTCGCTCAGTCGTGTCCGACTCCCGCGACCCCATGAATCACAGCACGCCAGGCCTCCCTGTCCATCACCAACTCCCGGAGTACACTCAAACTCATGTCCACAGAGTCGGTGATGCCATCCAGCCATCTCATTCTCTGTCGTCCCCTTCTCCTCCCGCCCCCAACCTTTCCCAGCATCAGAGTCTTTTCCAGTGAGTCAACTCGTCTCATGAGGTGGCCAAAGTATTGGAGTTTCAGCTTTAGCATCAGTCCCTCCAATGAACATCCAGGATTGATCTCCTTTAGAATGGACTGGTTGGATCTCCTTGGGCTAAAGAATCCACCTGCAATGCAGAAGACACAGGTTTGATCCCTGGGTCAGGAAGATCCCTTGGAGAAGGAAATGGCCACCCTCTCCAGTATTCTTGCCTGGGAAATCCCATGGACCAAGGAGCCTGGTAGGCTGCAGTCCATAGGGTCACAAAAGAGTCAGACACAACTTAGTGACTAAAAAAATATTTTTTGTTAAACATCTTGAAACCTTTGGCAAGGCTGAACTTACATGAAATATACACATGTAATAAACGCTAGTGTCTTGGAGAGCTGTCTCCTGGGAAAAGCCATAGATGGTCACATTAGTAATGATCATAGCCCGACTGTGCTTTCAGAAATAAATCAATTGAAATACTATCCCGTTTCTTTAGAACGAGTTGCTGGCATCTTATGTCCAGGTATCACACATCAAGGAACTGCATTTATTGAAGTGGACAACCCCACAGAGAGATTCATTCGTGAAACTGGGTCGGGGTGAGCATCCTTGCTGCCCTGCTCTTATGATGTGTGATAGAACATTAATATGCCCGAAGTCAGAGCTCCAGGAGACAGTGTCCCTGCCTGAGAGGGTCCCCCGAAGTCTGAAATCTAATAGCATCGTGACTCCAAGTCACTGCCTTATTAAAGGTGTAAACAACTAAACCCACGAGGGAAGAGCCAAAGCATTGCAGCTCAGCCTACAAATTTTATAGGCTTACATTCCTGCAAACTGTTTCAGGATAGAAAAATCATAACATTGGCCCATGCTCTGGGATTTCACAATTTAAAATATGCTTGATTCATGCCTGCAATTAATGTGCTGTCTAAGCATTCACATACCATTTGAGCACGGAATGCTGGCAGGCTTCAAGCTGTCTCAGAGGTTGTATTTCCCATGTTTTGTTGCATCAGTCTGAAGCCCTCTGGAGTCAGAAGCTGGGTATTAGTTGATGTTCATATTGATGATTATGGGCTTCTCTTGTGGCTCAGTGGTAAAGAATCCTCCTGCCAATGCAGGAGACGTGGGTTCAACCCCTGGATTGGAAAGATCCCCTGGAGAAGGAAATGGCAACCTACTCCAGTATTCTTGCCTGGAAAATCCCATGGGCAGAGGAACCTGGCAGGCTATAGCCCATGAGGTCGCAGAGTCGGACACAATTTAGCAAGTCAACAACAACAACAACAAAAACATGTTGATGATTTCTCCAGAGGAATGACCACATCATGAACCTATTGCGAAATGTGGTTTGGGGCTCACTTTTCTTGTGGACAGAATTCTGACAACATCCTAACAGCTGTACAACCCGCTGCCTAGGAGAGATTTTAAATCAGAGGAGGAATGAGAGCTCCCTTGTCAACAGGCTGGCTTCCATGTGCCTCGTTTTGGCATAGGTAAGAGATGACATAAGAGCAAAGACAGTTGTCAAATACGACACAAGGGAACGACCCTGGACTGAGTGAGCATGCAGGTGGTCAGATACAAAACCCAGACTGCCCCCAAGCTGCGGTCACAGTGAGGTCATGGCTAAAGAATGTTCCCAGGGAAGCTGCCTCTGATGGCACTGCCAGTAGAGCTGATTCTCATTCAGCACCCGAGGGAAGTGGACCTCAGAGAACTGAGTCTGCCTGGATGGGGACTGGGTCACAGAGACCTCAACAAGGGCCCTCACACACGCGGACTGGCATGAATGCCCCAGGAAACACCAAGCCTGGCACAAGGCTTAGGACAGCAGACTGTGTGCAGCTGTTAAGGCTGTGTGGAAAGGCGCTGTGGAAAATGGAAATCAAGGAAATAAAGCAGAGATGCTTCATGGCTTGTCAATTATTTCACTCTAAAGGACGTTTCAATTGCAGGGGGAGGTTGGAATAGTCAGATAGCTGCAGTTTCAGTGTTTACTTCTCCCTGAGACATGTAGCATGGTGGCAGCCATCTACCTGTTTATCTTGCTGGTGTTGCTGTCTAATTTCTCAGGGTTTTATTAATGTTTTACATTTTTGTATTCTTTAGACAGGCTTAAATGATAGTCATCATAGTTACCCCCCTAAATTTTATTACTATTTCACCAGTCCGTTTGTGGGGGAGTTATTTGCTAATCTAACCTTCACAGTAGTCTATTAAATTGCGGCCAAGTTTCTCTTCAGTCTAGGCTGTGCAAATAGTGAAATATGTATGCATTTATCAGCCTCTGTAGGACACATTTAAGAGTTTTCAAATAAATTTGAAAGAGTGTTACTAAATTCCTGTTTTAAAAATGCAATGACACTTTATTAGCCCTCTCCAAATTCCTAATGTTATTAGAAACCCCAAGATCTATGTATGTTGGCAGCATTTTTAGGGGAGAGGACTTGGATTAAAGGTAAAGAGTTCTAACTTCTATGGATGGGCATTATTTTACATCATCCCTTTCCCCCACCCCTGCCTTAATCTTCCTATCTGTAGAATTTCCCTCCATAAATATCACCGGGGAACCAGAAGCAAGTAGGTAATAGTTTATTAACTATTTTGAATATGAGGTTGATGTCCCACATAGCATTTGAGGGAAAAAATGCAAAGAATGTCCAGACCTATAGCAGGATGGTCCTTCATCCCTACAGACATTTCCCACTCTAGGATAAAAAGGAAACACGTTAGCAGACCAGAGTTGAGGGCATCAGCCTTGTCAGGAGGAGGAGCAGAGTGTGGAGAGAAGGCAGCCAGCTGGAGGTTTTAATGTTGGTGGCAGTGGTCGTTAGTCGCTAAGTCATGTCCGAGTCTCTTGTGACCACATGGACTGCAGCCCGCCAGGCTCCTCTGTCCACGGGATTTTCCAAGCAAGAATACCAGAGAGGGTTGCCGTTGCCTTTTCCAGGGAATCTTCCTGACCCAGAGATCAAACCTGCGTCTCCTGCAGTGGCAGGCAGATTCTTTACCACTGAGCCACCTGGGAAGCCAGGAAAGCCAAGCTAGTTATATGATAGGGACTCATCTTGGTCTATGCTGTGTGAAATATTCATATAACGACTCACCCTATTCTACAGAAGTGCGTTCTACAAGTTAGCTATACTGACTTAATCTGTAGACCTGCAAGGAGCAGCCTTTATTGCTGGAAAATTCTGCCCATAACTTCCAAAAGCCTACAACTCTAGCTGCATGTGGGCGGTGCCTGGTGCATTGTAGGTTCTCAATAAATACTTGATGTGTGGATGTACAAATGAACAGACTAAAGTGTTGTTTTTTTTTTTTTTTTTTTTTTTTTTAGTAAAAACAAATGAATCTGGCCAATTGAACTAAGACTATGTAGGCAGAGTTACAAGCAGAATAAATTCTTGTATCCGTGTGCTGTTGGAAGTGGTTGAGGTAGGATTCGCGGCATCTCTCATTTGGAATTCAGCAAGACGAGTCATCTCATTATGTGAAGCAGTACACGGAGCAATAAGAAATCTGGCGTGGCTACAGTATCTTGCGCATAGGCTATGCTCAATAAACACTTATTGAATGACTGTCTTGTTACCAAGACTTTGCAGCAATAAGCTTTAGAGGTTTTAGTCTGACCATCTGCTTGAGTGGGATGAGTTGCGATGATGATCGTTCCAATTGGGTTTGTGTTCACAAATTCCTAAAATTCGAGAGAGATAGATGCAGATCCTCTGTCAGAAAATATTGCAGTATCTGGGAATCTATTGCTTTTCAAATAAAAGGCACAGAGGTGGGACTGTTTTACACTGATGGCTGTAGATGGGAGCAGAAGCACCAGGAAACATATTGAATACGCTTTCCAATTGAATTTTGCTCTTTGGGGAAACTCGGCCAAAGCTGCCTGGTCATTTTTCATAGAAAACGAGACGCCTTTGGTCAGTGGTGCAAAGATGGCTTCTTGATAGCTTTTCCAGTGTCAGCTAAATTCTGTGCATCCGTCCTCACCGTGACTGCCTGAGTGACTTATCTCTAATTCATATGATACTATGCAGTGGAAAAAACGGAAACATAGTTCAGGATTCAAACTTGTTGCGTGTCTGTGGGCTCACCACATACACCTTTCTGGCTATTGCTTCCTTCTGTTCATATTCCTTCACAAATGTCCTGCCTGCATTTTTTTGTGAAAAATATTAAGAAAAGCTATTTTCTTGAGTAATAACCCTGCCTACCCCCTTGTTCACCAAGAAGCACATCAAGCTTTGTATTTTGTTGTTGTCGTTGTTGATGTTGGCTTGTGTCCCGGTTCTTTGTGGTTTGGTAGCCCCAGGAGAGGTATCCCTAGCTGCCACTGCTGACTGCAGCTGGGAGAGGCGCGAGTGGAAACAGAAGACCAGAGGGTGCTAGTTTGTGGTGTTCTCCTGTCCTGGCACTTCTCGTCCTCCTCCTTTTTGTGTGTTTCCTTTCAGCCTTTCAGCCGTAGGTCTTGATGTTTACAATAGCGTATGGAATTGTCAGAGGAGAGAGAACTGGAAATCTAGAAGTGTTTTGTTTTTTTTTCTGACAAATTACATTGCTTTAATAAATAGGAATAAACATCTCATTTGTTTCTCGTTGTTGTCTAGTCACTCAGTCATGTCCAACTTTTGTGACCCCATGGACTGCAGCACGCCAGGCTTCCCTGTCCTTCACTGCTCCCAGAGTTTGCTCACATTCGTGTCCATTGAGTCAGTGATGCCATCCAACCATCTCATCTGTCATTCCCTTCTCCTCCTTCCCTCAATCTTTCCCAGCATCAGGGGCTTTTCAAATTAGTTGGCTCTTTCCATCGTGTGGCCAGAGTATTGGGGCTTCAGCTCCAGCATCAGTCCTTGCAATGAATATTTAGGGTTGATCTCCTTTAGGATTGACTGGTTTAACCTCCTTGCTGTCCAAGGGACACTCAAGAGTCTTGAATACAAATGGATGGACTTGATAAAGCCTAGAGCCCAAGGAATCTCATAAGAAAGTTCTCCAGTGGCAAAGGTATTGGGGTGAGGATGGAGTAGGGTTTGGAAAGCAAGCTGTGAATCTGTACTATGAAGAGCTCCAGAGTCAATCCTCTTGCACCTCTTGCAACATAATACAGCAGTTTCGTGTTTTCAAGATTCAACACCCAGAGCCCCAGCTTTGACTGTAAAGTTTAGGTAGTAATTGCTACTTTAACCACCCCCTCAGAGTAGCTGTCAGAGTCACAGGAGAATTTTTTTTCAAGTGATATTTTGAAGAATTTTGTCAACTCTTTAGTGCCAAAAAATAAAAAAGTTGGTAGAGATTGCTGTCATTGAAAGAGACTAAAATTACTGTAGCTGCTATTAGCCAACAGCAATAAGTAACTTTTACAACCAAAAAGAAAAATAATATGATTGAATTCTCTGACAAATAGTAGTTTCATCTTATTCAAATACTCTTATTCTGAGGAGATCTCAGAAAATATAGAGCTGTTTACAGAGATTAATATGTCCTAACTTCCTTTTTCGGAGAAGGCAATGGCAAGCCACTCCAGTACTATTGCCTAGAAAATCCCGTGGATGGAGGAGCCTGGTAGGCTGCAGTCCGTGGGGTCGCTGGGGGTCAGACGCGACTGAGCGACTTCGCTTTCACTTTTCACTTTCACACATTGGAGAAGGAAATGGCAACCCACTCCAGTGTTCTTGCCTGGAGAATCCCAGGGACGGGGGAGCCTGGTGGGCTTCCGTCTATGGGGTCACGCAGAGTCGGACACAACTGAAGTGACTTAGCAGCAGCAGCAGCAGCAACTTCCTTTTTATGAGGTAAATAAAGGAAAAAAACTAAGGTCATGAAAAATCTGAGGCCTCATGTTTTCTAGAATTGGGGAAATTAGTTTGTATTCCTATTTTTAAAAATGTTTGGGTTCTGTGAATAGGAGTCACGCATGCATGTTCAGTTGTGTCTGATTCTTTGCAACTTCATAGACTATAGACTGCCAGGCTCCTCTGTCCATGGAATTTTCCAGGCAAGAATACTGGAGTGGGTGGCCATTTTCTTCTCCAGGGGATATTCCCAACCCAGGGATCAAACCTGTGTCTCTTGTATCTCCTGTATTGGCAGACAGATTCTTTACCACTGAGCCACCGGGGAAACCCGAGTAGGGGGCATGATCTTTTGAAAAATAAAACTATCGTCTAGGTCAGATAGTTGTCTGGGAGCCAGAGTGAAATAGGGGAGAATATAGGATTTCCTCACAATAGGCTGGTTCTGATGGCGTCTTTCCTGGGAGTCTTGTCTTGGTCAGGAGCTTCTGGTCATCTTTTGCCTCCACCAACACCATTGGGATGTTGGTTCCTGCCGTCAAGAACCAGAGGATAGTGCTTAGGGAGGGATAGAAGTTTGGAGGGTCCATCCACATTTCCTCACAACTCAATATTTTTTTTGCTCTTGTCTCATTCCTTCAAATCTCACAGAATCTCCTAGTTCTGAGCCTCGAAATTTTTTTTTTGTTTGTTTTTGTTGTTTTGAATTTTCCCTCTCTTGGGGTTTTGGGGAGAATATATTTATGTATAGCTGAACCCCTTTGTTGTTAACCTGAAACTGCCACAACGTTGTTAATCGGCTGTACCCCAATACAAAATGTTTTTGGTGTTAAAAGAAAATTAAATTTTAAAGAAAACAAAATTTCCCCCCTCTCATTTTAAAGACTCTTTTAAATTTAGTTTTTCATTGGAGGAAAACTGCTTTACAGTGTTGTCTAGCTGTCTGCCATACAACAATGCGAATCAGTCATAATTATACTTATATCAGCTCCCTCTCGAGCCTCCTTTTCCTCCACCATCTCACCCCTCTAAGTCAACGCAGGGCACCAGGCTTAGCTCCCTGCATTATACAGCAGCTTCTTACCGGCTGTGTGTTTACACATGGAGGTGTGTATATGTTGATATTACTTTCTCCATTCATCCCTCTCTCTTCTTCCCCTACTGTGTCCACAAGTCTGTTCTCTACATCTGCGTCTCCATTCCTTCCGTGGTAATAGGTTTAGCTATACCATTTTTCTAGATTCTGTATATATGTACCATATATGATATTTGTTTTTCTCTTTCTGACTTATTTCACTCTGTATAATAGGCTCTAGGTTCATCCACCTCACTAGAACTGACTCAAATTCATTTTTTTATGGCTGTATATATATATATATATATAAATATATATGTATATCACATTTTTATTCATTCATCTGTAGATGTACATCTAGGTTGCTTCCATCTCCTGGCTATTGTAAATAGTGCTACAATGAACTTTAGGGTACATGCATCTTTTAGAAGTGCAGCTTTCTCAAGGTTTATGCTCAGTAGTGGGATTGGTGGGTCATATGGTGACTCAGGGACTTCCCTGGTGGCTCAGACAGTAAAGAGTCCACCTGCAGTGCAAGAGACTTGGATTCTATCCCTGGGTTGAGAAGATTCCTTGGAGGAGGGCATTGCAACCCACTCCAGTATTCTTGCCTGGAGAATCCCCATGAACAGAGGAGCCTGGTGAGCTACAGTCCATGGGCTCGCAAAGAGTCGGACATGACTGAGCAACTAACATAACATTAAACATGGTAGTTTTAGTCCTAGTTTTTTAAGGAATCTATACTGAGAGCCCCTTGGACTGCAGAGATCAATCCAGTCAATCCTAAAGGAAATCAGTCCTGAACGTTCATTGGGAGAACTGATGCAGAAGCTGAAGCTCCAATAGTTTGGCCACCTGATGCCAAGACTTGACTTGTTAGAAAAGACCCTGATGCTGGGAAAGATTGAAGGCAGGAGGATAAGAGGATGACAGAGGATGACATGGTTGGATGGCATCATTGACTCAGTGAACATGAGTTTGAGTAAACTCAGGAGATGGTGAAGGACAGGGAAGCCTGGCTTGCTGCAGTCCATGGGGTTGCAAAGAGTTAGACCCGACTGAGCAAATGAACAGCGACAACAATACTAGTCTCCATAATGGCTGTATCAGCTTACATTTCCCCCAGCAGTGCAGGAGGTTCCATTTTCTCCACGTCCTCTCCAGCATTATTGTTGATAGATGTTTTTGATGATGACCATTCTGACTGGTGTGAAGTAATACCTCACTATAGTTTTGATTTGCTTTTCTCTAATAATTAGTGATGTTGAGCATCTTTTCATGTGTGAATTGGCAATCTGTATGTCCTTCTGTGAAGAACTCTAGAGACTTTTTTTGATGTAGACCAATTTTAAAGACTTTATTGAATTTGTCACAATATTGCTTGTTTTATCTTTTGGTGTTTTGGTTGAGAGACATGTGGGGTCTTATCTCCCCAACCAGGAATCAAACTCACATCCCTTGCATTGGAAGGCAAAATCTTAACCACTGGACCACCAGGGAAATCTCTGAGCCATGAACCATGTATGAATGGCCATGTGTCTGCCTGTCTCCTGTGACATCTCATACCTTCCAGATGCTAGTCTGAAGAGAGGGAAAGAGCCAAGCATTAGAGTCAGGCTGGGGTTCAATTCCTGATGACTCTTCCACTAACCTTGCACAGGCAAGGGAAATATATAGTACTCAAAAAGTGTCCGTTATTATTATGCATATTTCTTGTAAACCCACACCTGGTTTTATCCATTCTCTCTCTTATGCTGCCCTTGCTTGCTTCAGATATCCCCCTTCTTGATACTTCATCTCTGTCTCTCTTCTGGCCACTGACCCCTGGCTGGCCCTGCCCAGCTCTGACAATAACCTGAATTATAGTTTCAATGTACAAAGATCTGTGGTTAAGAGATGCAGGGTAGCAAGGTAATTGCATTCTAAAACAGCAAGGTAATTCCCTTCTAAATGGAAAATGACCATCACAAGTATTTTCATGGCACAATATTTCATTCTAGTGAGTTTTTCTTTTTCATTTTTTCAGAACATATAAGAAAGGAGAGAAAAAGGAAATTGAAATAGCAAACTAAAAATTTATAGTGTTTAATAATAATAAGCAGGCAAGTTAAAGATACCTCAATTAAGGAGAAAAAAGGGGCTAAATAATTATATAGCCCTTTATTGAATGTTACACAGTATATCAAGTACTTTACATACGTTATCTGATTTACTCATTACAAAGCCCTTTCTGAAAGGGCTTTTTCCCCTTTTTGCGGCTGAGGAGACTTGGGCCTAGAAATAACAGTCTCGCTGCCTAAAGTGACATACTGTATAAGTGGTAGAGCCAGGATTCAAACTCAGTTTTGCTTTTCATAGAGCAGAGGGCTGAATCTAGGACCTGCCTATAAGAGGCTCCCCACAGTCTGTTGTCATACCAGAGCCACATATAAGCTCCTAGGATGGTCCATCATAAATTAGAAAATTGGAGCTAAGCTATAAGTTATTCTTATAGTAAAAATGCATGGAGTGTTTAACCGACCATTTAAGAATAGCAAAACAAAATAACAATAGCTAACATTTGTTGAACACTTGACTTATGCCAGGCAGTATCCTGAGTGGACTTTGAAAGTGTCAAGTTATTTTATCCTCACAACAATCAGATGAAGTGGTGTTGTAATTATTGCTGTTTTACAGATGAGGAAACCAAGCCCAGAGAATTAAGATATGTGTCCAGGTTCACATAGTAAGTGGTAGAGTTAAGAATTGAATCCCAGTAGCATTGTATCAGAAGCTATATTTGTAACCTCCGTCCTATATCAACTGCATACTTACTTTTGCTTCTTTAATTTCATTTATTTGAATTTCTTTTAAAAAACGTATTTTCTTTGAAAACTGTAGTGGCAAGGTCTCCCTAATCAGCAATAACCTGCCCTTCAGCAGTTGTAGTTAATATCTGGATGTTCTCAGTGAGGCTTCCCTGATAGCTCAGTTGGTAAAGAAACTGCCTTCAATGCAGGAGCTGCTGCTGCTGCTGCTAAGTCGCTTCAGTCATGTCCGACTCTGTGCGACCCCATAGACAGCAGCCGACCAGGCTCCGCCATCCTTGGGATTCTCCGGGCAAGAACACTGCAGGAGACCCTGGTTCAATTCCTGGGTTGGGAAGATCCTCTGGAAAAGGAATAGGCTGTCCACTCCAGTATTCTTAGGCTTCCTTTGTGGCTCAGCTGGTAAAGAAGCCGCCTGCAATGTGGGAGACCTGGGTTTGATCCCTGGGTTGGGAAGATCCCCTGGAGAAGGGAAAGGCTACCCACTCTAGTATTCTGGCCTGGCCTGTAGAATTCCATGGACTGTATAGTCCATGGGATCGCAAAGAGTCAAACATGACTGAGCCACTTGTACTTGCACTGTCTCGTTCTCAGTGAGGCATGCTAGGGAGCAAATATATCTCATGGAGCGATTCCCCACAGCTGTGCCCTGCCCAGTCTCCGGGACTCTTCACTGTTACACTGAAATGGACTTGCCTGTAACTAACCATTTTTCTACCTAGAGTTAAAACATTTGCTGTCGGGCTTCCCTGGTAACTCAGCTGGTAAAGAATCAGCCTGCAATGCAGGAGACCCCTGGGTCAGGAAGATCCCCTGGAAAAGAGATAGGCTACCCACTCCAGTATTCTTGCCTGGAGAATGCCATGGACAGAGGAGCCTGGCAGGTCACAAAGAGTAGGACACAACTGAGGGGCTTTCACTTTCATACTCCCAGAAGCCAGCTCTTTGTCATGTCCCTCCATTCCTACATCTTTGGTCCGCCCCAAGAGCTTCCTCCCCCAGGAGGTCTGTTGAGTCTGTGGATATGTACTGTTGCATATCTTATCATTGTCCATGAGAAACACAAAATTCCTTTTTAAATCCTTTCATTTTATTTTAAATCGTATTTACATTGTCATTTATTGTATTTTAAATGGCAGATTTTAAACCTTGAGCCATATTTTAGATTCTTCTATGAAGGGGAAGATCCTGCCTGTCTTCAGTGTTCTTTACCTAATGCCTGGAATGGTCCTACTCCAAGAGTATGTTTAAAAAGTACCTGTAAGATGAATGAATTGCTTTTGCTCAATATTTACATCTCAAAGAGTGCTGTTGTGCTTTTGAAAGTTCTTGTCATTCCTGTTTAAGTCTCTGTTGTTCAGAACCAGACCAGAATATCAGCTTCTTTATGCTTAGCCTGAGAAATGAAACTGTCATCTGTTAAATTAGGTCATATGATCAGTTTCTCCTTGCATTGAACAGAATGACGCATTGAACAGAAAGAGCCTGCCAGGAGGTATGGAGCTAGTGTTAGGTTTGAAATTGGCATTAAGAAAGCGTCATCTTTGTTGTTTCTCTATTTGGATGTCTGCGTGTAGTCCTGCAGTTTTGTGACCTGACCTCACGCTAGTGCTTTCTGTTCATCCTCAAGTTCATGTAGTCTACCTTGGTATGTATCATCTTGCCTTCCCATGATAGGAGCTAACCTTTATCTTAAAGATACTGATGGAAGCATTCTCCCCAAAGGATTTAGTTTGTTTATAGAAATATTTTTTTAACAACCAAGTATGACTTACATATGCTCTGTGTTTTAAAAGTTTTTAAATCTTGCTACTGTGTATATTAGTATTTAGCACAGTGTCCAGTAATTGCTCTTTATTCCCAGTTATTCCCTCTGCCTTAGGGAGTGCTCAATAAATAATAAGGACTCAGTGAATAATAGTTGCTATTATTATTATTAGAGAAAAGCCATATAAATTTGCAGTTTACCAGAAGAGAATATGACTTAGCAGTGCAAAAAGAAGAAATTGGTATCTTCTCTGCCATTCCTTATGATGACTTATAAAATTTCAGTGATATTGATTAATTATCTCATCTTCCACTGTGCCTGCATGCAAAATAAGGTTGACCTCTTTCTCTGGAAGCTTCATGACTTCACAAAAACTCAGATGCTTTGAGTCATTTGCAGAATAAATGTGAAGGGTAAGCCATGCTTACTCAGTTCTTTAGACTATTGACCTAGCCATAGACTTAGCGCTGAGATCATAATTTTTGCCCTTTTTCTTGAAGAGAAAAATAACTATCAGAGTTGCTGGCCAAGGTAGGAAAATTAAAGAGGGAAATCATGGCTCTGAAGAATGATCATCCTTTTAGGAAGATTAGTGATGGCAGTAATAAAGCAGCTCCACCCCAGAAGAAGCAAAAGTGTGCATGTCCAATAATCTTATCTGTGCCATAATGTATCATGTATGGGTCTGGCCAAAGTCACTTTCTGAGCTCACAAGGCCATTTTTTATTTGAAGTATGAATACAGTGTTGGGGCTGGGATACACTACAACTGAGCCTCCTGTTTTCACAACTCACAGCTGAGTCGCCCTCTGCTGAAACAAGCTGCCTCACCCAACGTTATGCCACCTCGCTGGGGACAACCTACATCCATTAGGAGGTTCAGAGGCTTGGCCTCTTGGCTCGATTTGATACAGCTCTGAAGGACCAACCCTCTGTTGCAGAGAGGCCTCTGTAGCAAATACATCACAGATGAACCTTTCCTTCTGCCCATTTCTGCCTCCATCATCCCACACAGATGTTGTTCCTGAGGGTTCTTTCCAGTAAACTTCATGCACACAATTCTTGGAGTCTCAGAATCTGTTTCCTAGGAAACCTTGACATACAACCTATACTCTGTCTACATTCTGAGGAACAATTATTATGACTATTTCCAATTTTATGAATGTCATCAATTTTATGAAGATCACCAAACTCCCATAACCTAGTGAATTTTCCCATTGATATTTGCCATACTGTGTGATATGTACCTTCTTCTTCAAATGAAAGTAGTTTAAATGACCTCAAGATAGAGGAAATGCCCTGAGGGATCAGTATTTGTCATAGTTCCAGTGTGATAACCCATAATCATTTCCAAAACAAAGGGGAAAGGTAGCAACCCATGACTGGTCTCTAACCATCCAATCAGGGTTCAGATTGTGACTGCAGAGATTACATTTCTTCCCTGGAGCTGCCATAAGAAATTACCAGAGACATGGTGGCTTCAGACAACAGGAATGTTTCCTCTCATGGCTGTGGAGGCCAGAAGTCTGAAACTAAGCTTTTGACAGGGTTGTCTCCTTAAGGAGACCCTGAGGGAGAATTTGTTCCCTGCCTTTCTCCTAGGTTTTTGGTGGTTACTGACAAGCCTTGATATTTCTTGGCTTGCAGATACATCACCCCAATCTCTGCTGCTGAATTCACATGGAGTTTTCTTCTCTATGTAGCCTCTGTATGGCCTCTTCTTTTTTTTATAAGGACACCAGGTCCATCCTAATCCAGCATGACTTTGTCTTAACTCACTACATGTACAAAGGCCCTATTTCCAAATAAAGTCACATTCTGTGGCTTCCCAGGTGGCTCGGTGGTAAAGAACCACCCTACCAATGCAGGGTACACAAGAGGCACAAGTTCAATCCCTGGGTTTGGAAGATCTCCTGCAATAGGAAATGATGACCCATTCCCGTATTCTTGCCTGGAAAATCCCATGGACAGAGGAGCCTGGTGGGCTGCATTCCATGGGGTCCCAAAGAGTCAGATACGACTGAGCGCACACTTACACACATACACTGAGGTTCGGGGCAGGCATGGAGTTTGAGAGAGGATGCTCTTCAGACCACTGCAGAGACCAGGCGAGGATGAAGACAAGGTTTGCCTCTGTTGGTACCTTTATTTGTGCTGTGAGTGTTTTAATTAGCCTGCTCTTCATTTTGAAGAAATTACAGTGAGACAGTTGTGTGCAGTGGGCCACACCCAGTGACAGAAGGCTTCTCAAAGGCTTAATCAATTAGATAATTAGAAAGACCAAGAGGGAATTGGTAAAGCAGCATGAGTAAAACTAGAGGCAGGATCATTACACAGATTCTGACCATTAACTTTTAGTTATACTGAGAAAGGAGCTTTGTCGGGGGGGGGGGAGCGGAAATAGATTTGGAGAGAGATTTTATTCACTTTTACATACTTCATTTTCCAAAGCAAGCTCTGATGAGGTTGTTGAGTTCACACAATCAAATCATTAGAGGAAAAAGCCAAAAAGAATGTAGATATATTTAGTATGGCCCCACAAGGAGTCCATATATCTCAGGTCATAGATGGGGCAGCAGACCTATCCTTTGAGTTCCAGAGAGCCCGGGAATGACTAAGATGCCTGCATGAGAACCCCATGGTCTTGCTAAAAGCATCTTCTGCCTATTATCCACTTTCCTCCCATTTTTCCCCTCAGCCCTCTTGATTATGAAATTAAGCAAGTTTTAATCCAGCAAATAATGGTGGGTAAAGAAGCTTCCCAGGCTACACAGACATATAAAAGCACACTTAGGAATCATTTCTACATATGTCCATCGTAAGATAGTTTTCTTTTTGCTGTTTAAGAAAGGTTTCAGGGAATCTTTATCTTTTGTGTGTTCTTTTTCCCTCTGAACTTTTCACCACTTGCCTCAATGAATTATCATCTTCTCTAAAAAAACCTGGAGCTTGGTTCCACCTGATATCTATAACACTGATCCCATACTTGGAACCAAGTTTGAGCCAATTAAAGTCTCGGGAGGAAAAGATTGAAAAAAAAAAAAGATATGGATAATAAACCTCCCTTACTGCCCTACCGGGGCTTCCCAAATGCTCCAGTGGTAAAGAACCTGGCTGCCAGTTCAGGAGATGCAAGAGATGTGGGTTCGATCCCAAGTCAGGAAGATCCCCTGGAGGAGGAAGTGGCAACCCAATCCAGAATTCTTGCCCGGAGAATTCCATGGACAGAGGAGCCTGGTGGGCTGTGGTCCACAGGGTGGCAAAGAGCCGGACATGACTGAAGCAACCTAGCACGCATGCACACACTGCCCTACCATGTATCGCTGAAACAAAGGGGAAGGGAAGGATTAAGGTGGAACCAGATAAAGATGGCAGATATTCAATTGGTTTTGATGAACAAAAGTTACATCTCAAGTTAAGATTTGACTTAATATAAGTTAATATTTGACTTAATATAAAAATTTAAACATCTAGTGTTTTGTTGGGCACTGTGCTGAAAGCCCTTATTCATATATTATCTTTTATAAGCCTCAAAGTAACCTTACAGGATTGATGTTTATAAATTCTAATTTCTGTTGACGAAGCTGAGGCAGAGTTAAATAATTTGCCTAAGGACCCATTAAGATTTGGATTCAAGTCTGTTTCGTATTTGGTAGTCATTTGGGCCTGAAGAAATCCTTCAAGACTTTATGATAAAATTATTCCCAAGCACTATTGTCAAAATTCTCAAAATTAGAAAGACTACTGTGCCCGCAAACTTCAAGTGACATAGGAGGATTTTTACAAACTGTCAAGATGTCTGTGATCTTTGGGATTGGTGATGTAGTCAGTGCTTTGAAACGTGCTGACAGGTCCCAGCATATGGATAGCAGCAGGTAGAAAGATGTTCGGGAGGATGAGAAAACCCCTTGAGAAGAAGATCACTTTAATTTTCACATTATTGATGGTTTTATAGAAAAGTGGCCATGTTACTCACTGGCAGCTGTGCAGTCTTTAGGTTGCCTTTATATTAATATAAGGGACAAATAAACAGCAAGCTCTGCATTAGTAGCTTCTTAGAAAGAAAAGTAACTCCTAGGGCTATAGCTGTAATGTGCGTGTGTACGTGTGTGCTGAGTCAGTTCAGTTATATCCTACTTATTACGACCCTATGGCCTATAGCCTGCCAGGCTGCTCTGTCCATGAGATTCTCCAGCCAAGAACACAGGAGTGGCTTGCCATGCCCTCCTCCAGGGGATCTTCCTAACCTAGGGACTGAACCCACATCTCTTATGTCTCCTGCATTAGCAGGCATATTCTCTAGCACAAGTGTCACTTGGGAAGCCCTATAATATACATATTCAAACGATTTCAGTTTCAAATGCACAACATTGATTTAATATTTGTATAAATTACATTCCATTCAAAGTTATCAGAAAATAGTGGCTGTATTTCTCTGTGCTGTACAGTGTGTCCTTGTCTGACTTCACTAAGCCTGATGTCTTCTACATCTGTCCATGTTGTTGCAGATGGCAGAATTTATTCTTTTTATGGCTAAGTAATATTCCATTGTGGTCTATGCGTGTGTGTATATGTACATATTATATAAATATCACATCTTCTTCATCTCTTCATCTGTTGGTGGATACGTAGGTTGCTCCCATATGTTGGCTATTGTAAATTATACTGCTATGAACATTGGGGTGCATGTATCTTTCAAGAATAGTGTTTTTCCTTCTTCATATATACCCAACAGTGGAATTGCTGGGGGCTTCCCTGGTAGCTCAGCTGGTAAAGAATTGCTGGATCATATAATAGTTTTATTTTTAACTTTTTGAGCAAGCTTCATACTGTTTTCCATAGTGACTGCACCAATTTACAGTTCTACTAACAGGGTACTATGATTCCCTTTCGCCACATTCTTGCCAACATTTGTTATTTGTAGACTTTCTGATGATAGCTATTTTGACAGGTGTGAAGTAATATCTCATCGTGGCTTTGATTTACATTTCTCTGACGTTTAGCACCGAGCACTTTTTTTATATGCCTACTGGCCATCTGTATATCTTCTTATTTCTATTCAGGTCTTCTGTTCATTTTTTAATCAGATCATTTTTTATATTGATTTGTATGAGATATTTATATATTTTCTACATTAACCAAAATTTGTTTATTGTTTAGGTGCTAAGTCCTGTCCAGCTGTTTGCGACCCCATGGAATACAGCACACCAGGCTTCCGTGTTGTTCACTATCCCCTGGAGTTTGCTCAAACTCATGTTCATTGAGCCAGCAATGCCATCCAACCATCTCATCCTCTGTCATCCCCTTCTCCTATTCTCAGTCTTTCCCAGCATCAGGGTCTTTTCCAATGAGTCTGCTCTTTGTATCCATTGGCCAAAGTATTGGAGCTTCAGCATCATTGGTCATCATTTGCAAATATTTCCTCCCATTCAGTAGGTTGTCTTTTCATTTTGTCAGTGGTTTCCTTTGCTGTGCAAAAGCTTTTAAGTTTGATTAGGTTTCGTTTGCTTACTTTTGCTTTAGGAGACAGATTCAAAGAAATACTGCTATGATTTATGTCAAAGAGTGTTCTACCTATTCTCTTCCAGGAGATTTGTGGTTTCAGGCCTTCAATTCATTTAATGTACGTATTCATACATATATTTGCAACTTCATGTATCCTCAGTATATTATGGAAATTTATACTCATAATAGTGACCATGGGACATGGAGATAATGTTAAATTCCCTATAGTATCTTATAGTCTGGTTGAGAAGCAGAGAAATGGATATTTATTTTAAGAGACTTCACCCTTACTAAAAAAAAAAAAATTCCCAAAATAGCAAAGTCTTTATAGGGCTAATGTCCAACTTTTTGGAAAAAAGTCTGTCATCCAGAATGACTCATTCCCTTAGAGATTTAGGTAGGTTTTGCTGTATTTTAATTACATTCATGTTTTCATAACCAGTTAGGTAAGATCTTTCATTCAGAATTTTGTTCATGCTTTCCTTACTTATAATAGGCTGTGATTGGTATAATAATCATCATACCAGAAATTCATTTATTATGCTGGATCTATTAACATTTGATTCCTCATTAAGAATATTGCCATGTCTGCACTTTTATTTTTTCTGCTGACGGCTAGTTTTCACAGAGCTTCTTGATTTAGTCTTATGATTGAAGGAATAAATGTTTTAATGTTCACATGGTATCACAGATGTGAACAATAGTTTAATTAATTGATATCACAGATGTGAACAGTAGTTTGATAAAAAAGCGTTGTGAGTTCCTGAGAAAGAAAAGTCTGTGGGTGTCCACTGGGGATGATTTGCAGCAGGTCTCGGTGAAGGCTGCACAGAGGCCCACTGTGTTCTGCACTCGTCAGTTTCCATCTGAGCATCTGGGTATAACTTTGTAAGCAGGTGTTGATAATCTCGGTCCTGACCAGGAAGGATGTGAAGGGGCTCATGAGAGTCCTGTTTCACAGAGGACCCTGCTTTCCTCTCTGACCTGCTCTTGTCCTGGTCTCCTCAGCGCTTCCAAGGCTGGACCCACCATGAACTTCTAGTAATTTCCCAAACAAGTTACGTGCCTTTATGCCTCTGCATTCATGCTTTTCCTTCTGTCAGAACGCTCCGTCCTTCATAGTCATCCTCTGCAAGGTCAAGTCCTTCCCCAGAGAATTACCCAAATCCTCCTTCTCCCTCCACTCCTACCCCCATAACTCTGTGAATGCATTTAGCTCTGACAGCCCCCAGTCCCATTGTCTGGAAGAAAGCTTTGCCAGGGCAGGCACCGTGCCTGTGTCATGCTGTATCCCCATGTGCCAGCAGGGGGCCTAACACATTTACCTTTTGTTTTGTTTTCCTCACTGTGAAGCATATGGGCTCCTAGCTCCCTGACCAGGGATTGAACCCTGGCCCTTGCATTGGGAGTGCAGAGTTTTAACCACTGGACCACTAGGGAAGTCCCACACACTTACGTTTTAAATTGAGTTGATCTATCAGCTGCATGACTAAGGTCACATCATGCATTTATGACGTAATGTGTTTTGGAAAGGATCAAAACACACAGAGATACCAGTATCTTGATTTTCTAAGTTCCTACTGATTTATATCTATCTGCTGTAGACTAAGCTTCTCTTTATAACTTTTTTGTCACAACTTTTAGGGATTTACCTTGTACCCAATTTGGAAAAGAAAAATCAAATACTCATTAATCCATGAAATATTTATTGAACACACAGTCTTAGGTGCCAGGACAAGTTTACTGTATGTAGCTCATAATGCTCACAGTCAGATCAGAGTCCCCGATAAAAACAGAGAACTAAAATGAAAAAATGGGCAGGTACACAGAAACAGTGTTGATATGACACAGGTCGGAAATTTGGCACTGAGAACAGATTTTTCCCACTCTAGAAGCCCACAATAGAATTCTGTCTTGGAGGCTTAATGTCTTAATTAATTAATTTCAAGCCATTAACAGAGCTTTTAAAAATATGGTATTTGCCTTTAGACAGCTTAATTTTGAGTTGAGCATATTCTTTAATGGGATGGAAAATAATAATAAAGCAAAATGGGAAGTGGGCAGAATGGCATCATAATAATAATAGCTGACTTTATCAAGTACTGTGAGATACGTGTGTGTGTGTGTGTGTGTGTGTGTGTGTGGTGTAAGTCGCTCAGTCATTCAGACTCTTTGCAACCCTGTGGACTACAGCCCACAGGGCTCCTCCATCCATGGGATTCTCCAAGCAAGAGTACTGGAGTGGGTTGCCATTCCTTCTCAGGTGTGTGTGAGTGTGCGTGTGTATGCTACTGCTAAGTCACTTCAGTCGTGTCCGACTCTGTGCAATCCTGTGGACTACAGCCCACCGGGCTCCCCCATCCCTGGGATTCTCCAGGCAAGAACACTGGAGTGGGTTGCCATTTCCTTCTCCAGTGTGTGAAAGTGAAAAGTGAAAGTGAAGTCGCTCAGTCGTGTCCGACTCTTAGCGACCCCATGGACTGCAGCCTACCAGGCTCCTCCATCCACGGGATTTTCTAGGCAAGAGTACTGGAGTGGCTTACCATTGCCTTCTCCGAAGGTTCATATTATACACCCACTAAAAAGCTCAAGTTTATGGTTTCGATCAACTTTCACTGTGATGAAGAAACTGAGTCTGTTGCTACCAACTTGCACCTTTTTAAGAGAATGGGTCATTTCCCAACACATCCTTCTCCTTGGAAATTTTTACCATATTTCTAATGCTCTGTATCATTCAATTATGATGGTACAAAGTCTCACTTATCACTCTGCAGAAGAAAAGAAATCAATCATCAACTCTTTAAATGAGCAGGCTTCATCTTTGTCAGTCATCTCTTCTCTGGAAAATGTGTAGAAGCCTGGAAACATGTAACAGTCCAGTGTTTACATCCAGTGTTTACAGTGTATACACACACATAAAATTCATATATCTTATCTGTATATAATATGCATTCTATGTGTATATAATATATAACCTTTAATCCTCATAACAACACTATGAGGAAGGTATGTGTGTGTGCTTAGTCACGTCTGACTCTTTGCAACCCCATGGAGTGTAACCCGCCAGGCTCCTCTGTCCATGGGATTCTCCAGACAAGAATACTGGAGTGGGTTGCCATTTCCTCCTCCAGGGGATCTTCCCAACCCAGGGATCGAACCCACGTCTGTTATGTCTCCTGCATTGGCAGGCAAGTTCTTTACCACTGAGCCACCTGGGAAGCCCCATGCAGAAGGATAGGTAGCTCAGTTTTATAGCTGAGAAACTTGAGGCACAGAGGTTCAGTGACTTGAACCCAGGCAGCGGTTGCTAATGGTTGTTCTCTTAACCACTATATTATACTTCCTCTCAGTGGTTACAACAGGAAAAATAACTTACTCCTAATTATTGAGATAGAGTAGAGTGAGAAGGTGCCGGAATGGCCAGAAATGACCTGGATGGCTTCTTGCAGATTGAGTGCAAATAGTGTGCAAATAGTAGATGTTGGCAAGTAATCTGGGTGGATGAAATTATCTGAACAAGAGCACAGGGTGGGCTGAAGCAAGATGGGAAGCCAGCTGATTTGACAGACACATTTGTCTCATACTTAGCAGTGCTTTCTGAGGTCAGAAAGGATGGTCCCAGTTTTGAAATTAATACATAAAGTATAATGGTTAGGTTGCTTTTTGCACAGAGCTATGAAGAAAAGTACAGGTTGTAAAAAAATCTAATTATGGCAATTATATAATAGATAATCTATTTCAAGTTTTTGAAAAATAATACCAGGGATCAACTTTTAAAGATAATCTGTTCAAAATCACCCCCTATTAACATGCCTATGTATTGACCAACTCAGGGGCAAAGCATGATTATATCATATCTCAAAAAGAGATAATATCTTCATTTTGGGGGCCCTAAATACCTGTGAGAAAACAAGTGGCAGAATAACTGCTGTCATAATCTAGCCTATTTGATCCCCAAATCAGTGCCACACAATTAAAATAACAGTAAAGCTCAGTGAAACTCTATATTTTACTATAGATATAAACCTTAAAATGTGTGTATATGTGTGTGTGTGTGTGTGTGTGTGCAAGTGTGTGCAGTGAGATTATGAACTGAGATTGAATACAGAGACATTTTAACAAAGAACAAAATATTTGGTATGATATGAAAATTAAGCTTATGATAGGAATACGTTTGGAACTGCATGAGCAGCATACTGATCCTGTGAATTATGTTTTATTCCTTCACCTATTCCCACATGTAATACCTTATTCTCTTTGAATTTTCTCCTAATGCAGTTTAACCCTGGTTTTGAGAGTGTCCATTAGCTTAATTTCCTTTATTAATGTGAATAATTCTCCTAGCAAGTAAAGCTAGCTAATGTGTTTTTTTCCTTTATCATTTCATGCAAATGGTAAATAAGGAGGGAATATGATTTTTACTTTCGGTTTTCTCTCAAGTCTAAACAACAAAATCGGAGAATCTGTTTCTGAGATCTGGAATCTTGGCATTTGTTGATCCTACAGAATCAACACAGTTGATCAGTTGTGAGCCAGACCGTCAGACTGACTTAATTCTATGTTCTGTAAATTAATTATATTTTACTAATGTGACTAAAAACTAAATTTTATATCAATATAAATACTCATTAAACTGCAACTACCAGCTTGTGCAAGCTGTTGAGAAAGACTCATTTTTATTTATAAATGGATTTGGATAAGAATAGCATTAAAAGTGTTCTAATAGGGAAATGTTAGAGTGATTAATGTGCAGTTGTTTGCATTTTTAATATTTCACTCATATATCAGATTAGTATTTGTGCATACTGTCAGACTTTATTCTGTCATTGTCAAAACACTTATTACTGATGACAGGTATAACATATCCACATTAATCCTTAATTCCTTGATTCAATTTTCTAATTGCTTTTCTGGCATGCGATGGTGGCCATTTAGTAATATATGATGTATGTATAATAATGTGCTTTAAAAATTAGATGTGTCATTTAAAGTACCTGAATGGAAAAAAATATTACTAAAGATTGAAAATTTCAAATTTCACTGTACTTAGAGTAAGTGTTAGATATTGTTATGTCACACATTCTGAAGGTTGTCCATAAATCATAGTCACAGAATGTTAAAGAGATCCTAAAATCATCCAGCCTACTTGTTCGTTTTACACTTGGGAAAATTGGACTCAGTAATAAGCCCAGGATCACACAACTAGATACGGGCAGAACTGGTTCTAGACCTCAAGTGTTCTGAGCCCTGCTCAGAAATGGGGCAGATACACATATATAATTTTTATATATGATATCTTAAGTTGATTCCTCCTATTAATAGTCAAGCTGAGAGAATGAGAAACTTCTTGACTTCCTGAGCTATATTTTTTAACAGTATCATACAGTGGTGAAGAGTTAAGATACTATAATTAAACAGACCTGGGTTCCAATCCTAAACCTGCCACTTTCTAGCTGTGTCACCCTGAGAATATTGTCTGATTTCTCTGAATTTCAATTCATTCATCTGTATAAAATAGAAAATAAAACAATAATCAAATATAGTGCTTAGCGCAGCTCTTGGCTCTTAGTAAGTACTCAGTAAACGTTAGCTAATATTCTTTTTCAGTGTTTTATTTTATCCCTTTAATATTTCATAATTTGGATAGAAACTGAGTCACGCCCACCATATCCCTCCGTATGATGACTCCATATATTCTTTCATTTACTAATTCACTTACCATGTGTAAAAATGCATTCCATTAGATGCTGTGTGTGTGCTCAGTCACTGAGTCTTGTCTGACCCTTTGTGAGCCCATGGACTGTAGCCCGCCGGGCTCCTCTGTCCACGTGATTTCCCACGCGAAAATACTGAAGTGGGTGGCCATTTCCTACTCCAAGGAATCTTCCTGACCCAGGGATCTAACCTACATCTCCTGCACTGGCAGGTGGATTCTTTACAACTGTACCACTGGGAACCTTCCCTCCACCCCCTACTCCACCGCCACCACCCCATTGGATGTTTTAGGTAAGGCAGAAAAGAAAGAGTAACTTGATATCTGCCTTGGAGGAGCAGGAATCTAATAGAGATATACAACATGTACATCAATACCTATACTTTTACTAAAAGATTGGGAAAAAAATCTTATGATTGTTATAAGATTATAAATCTTATCTATCTTATAAACCTTCTAAGATTGGGATCAATCTTTGACTATAAGATCGGGAAACAGCTATCCCCTAAAGGTAACACAGTTCAAGACAGGAAGTGGGTACAAGGTCAGTAGACATGAATAAGAAATTGGACCTGCCCTCAAAGAGCTTGTTCCAGTGAGAAGACAGTACACTTGCTTAAGTGTCATTCGGAAAATGAAAAGGGCCATAACAATTAAAGAACTAAGGAGGGAGAGACTACATACCTCGGACCAGAGGAAGCTTCATGCATGAGTTGTCTATGAGAGATGTATAATTTTAGGAAAATTAGAGATCTATAGGAAGGATCTCCCGGACAGTAGGAATATTATGAATGAAGAAGGATCAGATTCTGGAAACCCCGGGGGCGAGTATTAAAGAGTAAGCACTTACATTGACTAAAACATGGCGCTTGTGCAGATTAAAAGATGAAGTTTGGTAAGTGGGTAGACACAAGAGCCTGGCAACTCTGAATTGTCATTGTGAATTCGATTTTACAAAGTGGTGGCTCTCAGCCCATTTTAACACATAGACTTTTTGTTTGGCAGCAAAATTTTTGAGGGTGAATGTTCTAAATAAATCTTGTATTTTCCAGTTAACTGTGGTGCCCATCACTTTTAACTGTCTTACTCTACAGGTTAAGACAGTCTGCTTACCTATTACAGGCAGTATGCATAATGGTTAGGCATACAAGGTCAGAAGATAGCTATATTTTTCCAAATACTAGCTTGTTCACCTGTTAGGTCTGCAACCTTAGTTATGTCACATAAACTCTTTGAGCTTCAGTGTCATAATTTATGAAATAGGACTAGCCCCTACCTCTTGGAGTAGGATTCAGTTCAGTTCAGTTCAGTTCAGTTGCTCATTCGTGTCCGACTCTTTGTGACCCCATGAATCGCAGCACGCCAGACCTCCCTGTCCATCACCAACTCCTGGAGTTCACGCAAACTCATGTCCATCGAGTCGGTGATGCCATCCAGCCATCTCATCCTCTGTCGTGCCCTTCTCCTCCTGCCCCCATTCCCGCCCAGCATCAAGGTCTTTTCCAATGAGTCAACTCTTTGCATGAGGTGGCCAAAGTATTGGAGTTTCAGCTTTAGCATCAGTCCTTCCAATGAACACCCAGGACTGATCTCCTTTATGATGGACTGGTTGGATCTCCTTGCAGTACAAGGGACTCTCAAGAATCTTCTCCAACCACAGTTCAAAAGCATCAATACTTCGGCGCTCAGCTTTCTTCACAGTCCAACTCTCACATCCATACATGACCACTGGAAAAACCATAGCCTTGACTAGACAGACCTTTGTTGGCAAAGTAATGTCTCTGCTTTTTAATATGTTGTCTAGGTTGGTCATAACTTTCCTTCAAAGGAGTAAGCATCTTTTAATTTCATAGCTGCAATCAGCATCTGCAGTGATTTTGGAGCCCTTTTTGGAGTAGGATTAAATCCATGTAAACAATTGGCATAACATAAGGCATATCGTAAGCACTTAATAAATGTGAGCTGTTCCTTGAAGTTTTTGGAGTAGGATTAAGTCCATGTAAACAATTGGCATAACATAAGGCATATCGTAAGCACTTAATAAATGTGAGCTGTTCCTTGAAGTAATTTGAGTTGGCAAGCCCTGCTTTGGCAGTATTAAAAGTTTTGCTTTTGTTTTCTGTTTTATTTTTTTAATGAAGTATAGTTGATTCACAGTATTTCAGGTGTACAGTAAGGTGATTCAGTTATATATGCGTGCATTCTCAGTCACGTCTGACTCTTTGCAACCCCATGGACTATAGTCCACCAGGTTCCTCTGTCCATGGGATTTTTTCAGGCAAGAATACTGGAGTGGGTAGCCACTTCCTAATCCATCAGTTACATATAATTCTCTCAAATCCTCAGCTTCTGGGGTTAGTTTCCAGTGATGGGCTTCAGTGTGATTTCTATGTCTCCCACTTCCTCCTTCACTCACTCTTTGAGAAGCAAACACTGGAGGAAGGAACAGACAGCCAACTTTTGCCCACTGAAGTCTTCTAAACATCCAGGGGTTCTTATAGCAGCAGTTTTCCAGGACAGACCCCAGGTTCACAAGGTGGTTTCCGTTTCAGAATATGTGACTGGAAGTTTTAAGAACTGTAATCTTGAAAATCCTTATGATTTCAGAAGCTTCTCTGGTAACTTGCTGGTCTTTGATAGCTCAAAAATGGAGAATTTTAGAATTGCTCCCCAAAAAAGCCAGAACTTGAAGATATGAGCACAGTAGTTTCAGAAATAACTGCTGTGAACAAAACAAGTCTTTTGTAAAATCTCCACATGCTTAATAAACAAGGACTGCTAATTACATAACTGTCAGTGATGTTTTCTGGCACGGTCTAACGCCTGGTTCTTTCGGTACAACAAATATGAAAATGCCCAGAAGTAAATCACAGTTGCTGGGTGCTGTGGGCAAACAAACCCATGCCTTATCTCCTTCAAAGGCAGCCATGGAAAATGTATGATAAATTGCACAGTTCAGTGAACATGTTATGTCATTGTGAAATGATTTTGATTCATGGCTATGTATTTATTGCTGAATATCTTTCGGGGGGTTTTGCTATTTTCTGTGATATAAAGTGATTCTCTTTTTTGTTTAAAATACTTTATTGAAAGTAATATTTGCCACAGAGTCTTTGGAAATAATTTTTTAAATTATATGAATTTCTGCCAGAAGTGTCAAAGAGCTGTGCTAGTCACTAATATTTTAAACATAATGAATAATTCATATTTTTGCTAATATCCTTTTATGAAAATTTTATAGCTAAAAATAGAGAAAGTTGTAAGCCAATTTGATTTTAAAATAGGATTATAATCTCCTTTCATATAGCCTATCAATAGAATGAAATTTCTGAATGTTTTGTGTGCAATAGCAGTAAAATTAAGAGTAAGAGAATTATTTTAAGGAAGATTCTACAGAAGTGGCCTCTATGCAAATAATTTCTTTCCCACGGTCAAGATATTTTATTACACTGTCTTTTATCTGTTGCTGACTCTCTAAAGTTTTAAAGTATTAAATAATTAAGCCATTTTCTATTTGATATTTACAGGGTTTTTTTTGTATTTTTTTTTTAAGTAATTTTTCTCTCAGTTGGTGCTTTGGGCCTTGGTGTCTGATGTTTAAAACCTTTTCTTCTAGTGCTTAAAGCAGCAGAAATGTAGCCTGACAACACATAATATGCACAAGACACATTGTAAGCACTTAATAAATGTTAGCTATTTCTCAGCTGATGTACTCTCAAATTGTTTTGCATTTTTATAAATCTTGTAAACCAAGAAGCACTGTTTCTCAACTGGTGGTTGTTGTTGTGTGTGTGTGTTATAATTGTGAAATCGTTCTTAGTTTTATAATCAAGTGTTTCAGCGTGGCTTTGGATATTTTGAGTAGTAGTGCTATTGAGTGCTTAGGGCTTCCCTGGTGGCTCAGATGGTAAAGAATCCACCTGCAATGTGGGGGACCCGAATTCAATCCCTGGATCAGGAAGATCCCCTGGAGGACAGAATGGCAACCCACTCCAGTATTCTTACTTGTGGAATTCCCTGGAGAGAGCCTGGCAGGATACAGTATATGAGATTGCAGAGTCGGACACGACTGATTGACTAACACTTTCACTTTTTCACTTTCATTGAGTGCTTAAGAACAAAATAGCAAAGAAAACCTTGCCTGATGGTGGAAATGATGAATTATTTCTTAGGTGTATTAAAAGGGACTTGAGTATTTCCAATATATCACCATCATTTAAGCATGAATTCATTCTATCTTCTCTTAGTATATTTTAACCAATTGACCTTTACATATACTTTGCATTTATTAAATTAGGATAAATTTCAGGAGCCTAGAAATATGGTTCAAAACATTCGTAGTATTTTTCTGTTATCTTTGGAATATGACAAGCCTATTCTCTAAATATCGAAGAATATCTATGTACTTATGCTGATTTTGGCTTAACATTTTCAAAAATATGTCTGTTAAATTAAATGTAAGCTTTAAAGGGGAAAACCATAGACCATGTAACTTGAAACAGGTATTGCAACACGGCTTGCAGCATTTTCTCGGAAGATTTTTATGCCCTTTTCTTCTATTACCATGGCCACTTTCACCTTTATTTCGAAAATTCCCAAAATCTACCTGTATGAGGATAATTTTAAAACATGAGATTTATATCACTATAAAGGAGAAATCCTTTATAACCACATAAAACTGTTGTCACCAGAAATTCCAGTCTAAGTTTTACATGAAAAGGGACATATTTTATCTTTAATGCCTCGTTAAACTTTCTGAAACGGGCAGTATTCTAAAATATTTTAGGTGGATGAATACATATGTCTGTGTTTCTTCTGAGCAATTCAGATATCAGTTTAAAATAAAAGACTAAACAAGGTATTTGTTCTAAAAACTAAAGCAGTGGTGTTTTTTCTTCTATTTAATTGTGGCTTTATGTTTAGATGTTACTTTGATAAGTCAACCATGTCTTACCTGCACTTTTAAAGTGAAATAGTCAAGACTAAACAAATCATTTATTCTAAAAATTAAAGTAGTGGCACGTTTTCTTCTATTTAATTTTGCCTTTATGTATAGATGTTTCTTTGATAAGGCAAGCATGTCCCACGTGCACTTTTTGAGGGAAATTGCCAAAATCAGCATTCCTCAGGTAATATGACATTCCTGTTGTTTCAAAGGTGACATTATATATTTTTTTAATTTATTTTATTGGTGGCAAATTACCTTACATTAATATATTGGTTGGTTTTGCCATACATTGACACGAATCCACCCCGGGTGTACATGTGTTCCCTTTCTTGAACCCCCCTCCCACCTCCCTCTTCCCCATATCCTCCCTCCAGGTCACCCCCGTGCACCAGCCCCAAGCATCCTGTATCATACATCGAACCTGGACTGGTGATTCATTTCACGTATGATAATATACATGCCACATTGCCATTCTCCCCAGTCATCCCACCTTCACCCTCTCCCACAGAGTCCCAAAGACTGTTCTATATACCTATGTCTCTTGCAGTCTCGTATAAAGGCTTAAGGTTACCATCTTTCTAAATTCCATATATATGCGTTATATACTGTATTGATGTTTTTCTTTCTGGCTTACTTCATTCTTCAATATCCGCAAATCAGTCAACATAATACACCACATTAACAAACTGAAAAATAAAAATCATATGATTATCTCAATAGATGCAGAGAAAGCCTTTGACATTGTATTTAAACTTAAATTCTGTATGTGCTATTGTTCACATGTGTGTACATGGATTGTATGTGTTCACACATGTGCACTAACACGTGTGTTTATGTGTATGTGTGTGGGTGCATGAATTTTCCTACATTCATAATATGATAAACTGCATTGTGTTGCTAAGAACATCGACTCAGGAGACAGCCTACCTGTGTTAAAATCTCAGCCATGCTGCTTTCTGGTTGTGTACATTTATTAATATATAGAGCACTTCGAACACCTAATCCATAGTAAGTACTTAATAAAGTACTAGCATCATGTGTAATCATTTTCATGTGTTCATTTATTTTATTTCTAAAGTTATAGCGTATTAAAAAGCAGAGACATAACTTGGCCAACAAAGGTCCATCTAGTTAAAGCTATGGTTTTTCTAGTAGTCATGTATGGATGTGAGAGTTGGACTATAAAGAAAGCTGAGCGCCAAAGAATTTATGCTTTTGAACTTTGGTGTTGGAGAAGACTTTTAAGGGTCCCTTGTACTGCAAGGAGATCCAACAAGTCCATCCTAAAGGAAATCTTTCCTGAATATTCATTGGAAGGACTGATGCTGAAGCTGAAACTCCAATACTTTGGCCACCTGATATGAAGAACTGACTCATTTGAAAAGACCCTGATGCTGGGAAAGATTGAAGGCAGGAGGAGAAGGGGACAACAGAGGTTGAGATGGTTGGATGGCATCACTGACTCAATGGACATGAGTTTGAGTAAACTCCAGGAGTTGGTGATGGACAGGGAGGCCTGGCGTGCTGCAGTCCGTGGGTTTGCAAAGACTGAGCAACTGAACTGAACCAAAAGTTATATTATTTAATACAAATGCATCGGTGGGGACCTCCCTGGTGGTCTAGTGGTTTACAATCCACCTGCCAGTGCACGGGACATGAATTCCATCCCTGGTCCAAGAAGATTACACTTACCATGGGACAACACTAAGCCAGTGCCCTAGAGCCAGTGCTCTGCAATGAGATGCCACCACAATGAGAAGCCCTCACACTAAAACTAGAAAGTAGCCCCCACTTGCCACAACTAGAGGAAGCCTATGAACAGGATGAAGACCCAGGGTAGCCAAATTACAGTTAATTAATTAATTTAAAAATATATTGATGGGTGATTATTACATACGTATTTCACTGAAATGATATTAAAGATGTGTCTTGCTCTATGTCAGTTATGTCTCAATAAAACTGGGAAAATATTTTTAAAGATAGAATATTTTGGGATTGTGATAATTTGATTAGATAGACTATCGTTGGTGAGAAGAAACAATTGTGAAAAAGCAACAGAAGTTACACAACTATGTGGCTCACAGACTACATATCAAATATCAAATATGTTGAAATACATTTATTTATTCAGATGTAAGCCTGTTGACCTCTACAGTGTGCCAGGATTTAGTGTTAAATGACACAAGGTACTGTGTGATCCAGTAGTCATGCTCCTTAATATTTACTCACAGGAGTTGAGAATTTATGTCCTCACAAAAGCTTGTTCATGGATGTTTTGGGCAGCTTTATTCATCATTGCCAAAGTTTGGAAGCAATCAAGATGTCCTTCAGTAGCTGAATAGATAAATAAAGTATAATACATTAAGACAATGGAATATTATGGAGCACTAAACATTGAAAAGACACAGACAAACATTATATGTGTATTTTTAAGTGAAATAAGTCAATATGAAAAAGCTAAATACTATAAGGTTTCAACTATATGATATGACTTTTGGAAAAGGCAAACCTATGGAGACAATAAAAAGATCAGTAATTTCCTGGAGTTGCAGGCAGAGAACAAAGGATTTTAAGGGCAGTTAAACTATGCTATGGGCTTCCCTCCTGGCTCAGCAGTAAAGAATCTGTCTGCAATGCAGGAGTCACAGGAGACACAGGTTTGATCCCTGGGTTGGGAAGATCCCCTGGAGGAGGGCTAGGCACCCCACTCAAGCAAGTATTCTTACCTGGTGAATTCCATGGACAGAGGAGCCTAACGGGCTACAGTCCATGGGATCTCAAGGAGTCGGACAAGACTGGAGTGACTGAGCACACAAAACTATTCTATATGATACTGTTGTGATGAATACATGGCATTATATTTCTGTCCAAGCACATACAGCGCCAAGAGTGAACTCTAATGTAACTGTGGACTCTGGTTGCTAGAAATGTGTCATTCTAGGTTAATCAGTTTTTACAAATGTGCTACCCTAGTGGGGATGTTAATAATCAGGGAGGCTGTGCATGGGCAGTGGGTTTATGGAAAATATCTATCAGTTCAGTTCAGTCACTCAGTCATGTCTGACTCTTTGCTATTCCATGAACCGCAGCACGCCAGGCCTCCCTGTCCATCACCAATTCCCGGAGTATAGCCAAACCCATGTCCGTTATGTCGGTGATGCCATCCAACCATCTCATCCTCTGTCGTCCCCTTCTCCTCCTGCCCTCAATCTTTGCCAGCATCAGGCTCTTTTCAAATGAGTCAGCTCTCCACATCAGGTGGCCAAAGTGTTGGAGTTTCAGCTTCAGCATCGGTCCCTCCAATGAACACCCAGGACTGATCTCCTTTAGGATGGACTGGTTGGATCTCCTTGCAGTCCAAGGGACTCTCAAGAGTCTTCTCCAGCACCACAGTTCAAAAGCATCAGTTCTTTGGCAATCAGCCTTCTTCACAGTCCAACTCTCACATCCATACATGACCACAGGAAAACCCATAGCCTTGACTAGACGGACCTTTGTTGGCAAAGTAATGTCTCTGCTTTTTAATATGCTATCTAGGTTGGTCATAACTTTCCTTCCAAGGAGTAAGTGTCTTTTAATTTCATGGCTGCAATCAGCATCTGCAGTGATTTTGGAGCCCCCAAAAATAAAGTCTGACACTGTTTCCACTGTTTTCCCATCTATTTCCCATGAAGTGATGGGACCAGATGCCATGATCTTTGTTTTCTGAATGTTGAGCTTCAAGCCAACCTTTTCACTCTCCTCTTTCACTTTCATCAACACTGTGGAAAATTCTGAAAGAGATGGGAATACCAGACCACCTGACCTACCTCTTGAGAAACCTGTATGCAGGTCAGGAAGCAACAGTTAGAACTGGACATGGAACAACAGACTGGTTCCAAATAGGAAAAGGAGTACGTCAAGATTGTATATTGTCACCTTGCTTGTTTAACTTATATGCAGAGTACATCATGAGGAAGACTGGGCTGGATGAAGCACAAGCTGGAATCAAGATTGCCAGGAGAAATATCAATAACCTCAGATATGCAGATGACACCACCCTTATGGCAGAAAGTGAAGAGGAACTAAAAATCCTCTTGATGAAAGTGAAAGAAAATATCTACAGCTTCCTCTTAATTTTCTGTGAACCTCACTTCACTAAAAAATAAACTCTGTTAGAGATTAAAAGATGAAAATAGAGCAAAGCAATGAGTACTTTTCAAAAATTGCAAAAACGCATGCTAACATGTTCCAAGAAAAATGTTTTCTAAATGTAAATGACCACCACTACAAAAAAAAAATAGTACTACAATAAAATACTCAATTCAACTATTAAAAATTGAAAGGTGGTGTCTCTTCAACTACTGAGAATGTATATTTTAGTTGCCTGAAGCAGAAGAGAAAGGTTGAGTAACAGTATCATGTAAACAATGCAAATTTAGAATGGATTTTCTTTTTCAGGGAGCACCCAAACCAATAGCCATTGAACCCTGTGCTGGGAACAGAGCTGCAGTTCTGACCGTGTTTCTTTGTCTACCACGAGGGCCGTCAGGTGCCCCTCCCCCTGGGCAGTCAGGTAAGATGAATGAGGTGCCATCAACAGTTAAGCAAAACATGTAGACGGAACAGAAGAGATAAACAATACTACCAGATATCATAATAAAGATATTTGCAAGGTTCTGATTCAGAGTATGGTTAAGTTTTATTAGAATACAACTTCTATCCAGATATCTAGCTATCTGCTTTGCTATAAATTCAGATTTGCCAGTGTTTCTCTTAGAAATACATGTTGAATATAGGTATGTATTTGTATATAATATACACATGTATGTATGTACATGTCCACTTCAATTGTTCATTGTAATGAGTACTTTCGCTAGCAGGGCAAGCAAGTTCTTGACCCTTCTGGCCAGCTACTTTTCTCCCAGTGTGTGTATCGTACAGGTTGCCAAATTATAAATGCGATTAGAAGCTTGCTTCATAAATATAGAATCTAATTAAGTAACTCACTTGCATGTTTGGAATGTTTTGTGGCATTGGAGGATAAGAGCTTGATGCATCCATCCTGGAACACTTAAGATATGTTCTTGCTGTCAGCACCAGCCAGGTGCGGTTCATAGACCTGGGGACCCTCTCCTTTAGTTGAGCACAGCCAGCCTTTTCCTCTGATATGTGTTTTCCTGCATAAAAAGCGTATTTTAAATTCGAGGTAACTCCATGTATCCTCTTAAGAGATCTGCTCGTTGTTTTGACCATTGTCTATATTGTAAAGATGCCCAATGTTGAGTATAACTTGTTACTAAATCAGAAAGTGTGTCTATTTCTCTTTGTACGTATCCTCTTCTTTCTGATCACAGTTTCTAATTGTTCTCTCTCAATTGTTTTCTCTAAACAACTCTTAGTGAAATGGATGCTTTTTGAGGGTAAGGGTGATTTCAAATCTATCTTTCTCTTGGATTCCCCTTAAGGGTAAAATAAAGTGCAAGAGATGTGGGCAGGTTTTCAGTAATGGAAATTGATGATGAACTCCTTTCCCTGCTTATTTTTCTTTCCTTAATTTCCTAGTTAGCTCTGACCTTGCTCTTACTTTCTCGATTTGTGCCCAACAAGATACAAAAATGGAAGCTACCCTACTTTATAGCTTATAAATTTTAAGATATTCATGTAATAGAATTTTTTCCGTATGCCAACAGAGGATCTCCATCACCTCCAAATTTGTCAGTTATGGTACCTGATGCTATCTTGTTGTAGGAATTTCTAACCACAGTTCATTTGGAGTTGTTTTATTCAATGAAATAAACCTTCTCGTATGTTGAGTTGAGTGCCTCCCCTTTCTCCTTTCAGAACCACCAAGGTAAATGGGATGCAGTAAACAGAATAGCTTGGCCCTGGTCAGATAAGATGGATAATTATAGGTACTGTGCCCAGCTAATGGAAGTATCATTTCAAGGATGGGATGATGTCCAGAACAAACAGCTCACTAATGAAAACAAGTCTATGCGGTACACACCAAGGTTCTTCCAGATCCTTGACAAGATGACGTACTGACAGGCAGAGTGAAGGCAACTGCCAATACTCCGTCCCTTTAACCTTTGAAATCTTTTTGACTGATTTGAAAAGGCCAAACAGAAGTAGGGACCATTACCTCAGCTATGTTTTATTACAGATGCATTGCAATTACTAATCATAATGCTGTATTAGATGCACATAGTGTTTTGCTCCTTACAAAGTGTTTTCCTATTTTTCATGGTTGATCCTTATGACAAGGATGATGGTTGATCCTTATGAGCTATAGGTATCATAAAACTCACTTTATAAATGAAAAGAATTTATGTAAATCTCTGTATTCCTATACTCAAGGAATAATTAGAAAGTATTAGAGTACAGAGCCAAACACCAACAAAAATATTTATTACTAACATTCCAGGTAATTTTCTCCTATGATCTATAGGAGAGAGCTTATTTTTCTGTAATCTACAGTCCGTGTCTTCACAAAGCCAAACATTTGGAGGAGTACTGAAAACATCTACAGGATTGATAAAAGTAGACAAAACCTTGAGTTAATTTACCACACTGTTTACAGTGACTATTCATTGAACTGTGTTGAATATCTGTGTGCGCAATTCAGGATGAGTTTGTTCTTCCTTGAAAAAAAACTAATAATTTTTTTAGCTAACTCTATAAGAATAGGAAAACTCATTGATTCTACTTCTTCAAAATAAAATGTTGTCTTCTGTCTGCAGTCTATTTTGAAATGCATAAAAGATATAATATTACTAATGGGTGGATAGTAGGATGAACAGATGGACAGGTATAAAGCAAGTAAAAAAATGTTAATTGTAGAATCTAGGTGATGTGAAGCCTGGAGTCCATTGTAAAATTCTTCCCACTTTTCTGTGTGTTTGAAATTTTTTATGTTAAGATATGGGAAACAATATGTTTTCTAAGAAAAACTCTTGACTTTCCAGGGGTAAAAAAGACAGCACCAATAGAAATTTTGTAATGTTCACATATGCATTTTCTCTAATCAAGGCAAATGTTGACACCAGCATGCAAACTAAATGACTTATTTTTTTCCCTTTTCATCAAGATTATTTGGTGTGCACCTCATCAGTGAAAAGTTATCATAGTATCATGCAGTATTTGAGAGGAAATGCACCCCATTGATAGTTTGGGCACCATATTGGCTCTTCAGAGGGAAATGTTGACATTGGTTATCTCATTGCTAATGTTCGGTTCATCTCATATCTTGACAGGAAGATAAAGATGTGTGCCTCTGCTTATCACAGTGTATAGAAAGCAGTTTATAAATATTTCTGATGATAATGATAGGAGACCTGGGAAACATGACCTTGAGCAACCATTTCTATCTATGAGACTCAGTGAGCAATAATAAAATGAGCAGTTGGACTAGAATCCATTCATTGATTCTCTAATTGTACCACCAGGAGCCTTATGTTCTGAAGAGCCTCCTCCAGCATTGGTGCAGGGTTAGAGGTCAGAGGGAGTTAAGAAGAAAGTGGAGGAAGAGCCTCATGGACAAACTCCATTCCCACTGTGTAAAGGACAGGGTGCCCAGAGTCTTCTCTTGGCTCTTGGGCTGTTTATGTCTCCTAATGTGAACGTGTCTATTCAAAGATGAATAAACATTAATTATTAGATTAAAAGTCCTCTTGCAGTACTTTGTACAATTTCTAATTTTTTAATCAGGCCCTTTTCTGAAACATAGCTTCCTAAATGTCAAATGATGCTTTTCATAATGCACTCTTCATTACCATGAATAAAAGCATTTAAGAGAAGGATGAGTTTGAGGATATGGAGAAGGCGGAAGCATCCTGTGAGCATGGTGGCTTTCTCTCAGAGCCTATATGTCAGCACTGACAAATAAGTGATTCAGAAAAAAAAGCAAGGGTTAGTTCTGGTCGTCTCTTTTAAGTAGCAACTAGTGTTTTGTTTTTTTTTTTTAATTCAAAACATGGCCTTGTCTTTGGACTTTATTCTCTTATATTCCAGTATTATTTAGCAAGTAATATTAGACATGGCTCTTTTAGTGGCTGTCTAAAATGCATGGAGTCCCTTCTGTGGCTCTCATCTTAACAGAGGTCAGAAGAGAAAGTGCAGATTCCACCTTTAGATTACTCCATTCATTGGCCTTTTTTTTTCATATAATGAATTTAGATGTTTATGAGCAATTCTCCCTCTAGGTAGCTTAGAAGAAGAAAAGCAAAAAGTACTAAATAGGCTTTTTGGCACTCCTGGTGCTGGGCTAATTAGGTTCCCTGCTCCCTAGCTCTGTAAACCTGCTGCTTCATCCTTGTATTTCCTATGAACAACCACTGCCAACCACGCCAGACTCTCTTGGGCTAAAGCAGGATTTCTGCTGTGGACATATGTACACAGCCACTTTCTCTTGACCTCAGAGTGGTTGAAAGGCTGACGTCCCCATGAAAGCAGGGCATATCAAGTAACCCTGCTGCATAGCACCTAACAACCAAGCATATCACCCGTCACCTTGGAGAGCAAGGTCCCCAAGCATTTTAGAGTCACATTAAGATGAAATGTAGACAAAGTAAATAGAGCTCTTCAAAAGCATAAATTGAAAATGATCATGACTGCTGTCACTTTGTGATGGAGGATGATGGATTTCATAGCTTATGGATTCTTACTAATATGAAGCAGATTAACTTTTATCACTGAGTTAAAAATCTGGTGGCCCAAATGTCCACTGCCTGAAAGGAGTTAGGTGCTTAACTTAAATGTAGAATTTTGCCCTGATCTGGCTTCATGTTTGGCAAAACAAACAAAATGAAAGCTACTGGAAGTTCTAAGGTTTTGAAATTCTTTTTTCTTTAGGCTTTGAAGTTTTGGTAGGCTGACCAGATTATTTTGAAAAATCTAGAAATATTGTATGATGTTTAAAATGAGAGTCTATCCATAGTATGATGGGTAATAATGACAAGAAGAGAACTTTGGTTTGATCAAATGAGAAGAAAGGATAACAAAAAGCAGAACAAGAGGGACAAGAGCACTGAAGCAGGTTCTTTATATACACTAATTCTTTTAATCCTCTTAATGAACCTGAAAAGTAGCTATTATTATCCCACTTTTACAAATTAAAAAAATATTTATCCTTAAACTCAAGAGAGATTAAATGACACATCCAAGGGCCAATAGTGCCAGTGAGTGAGTAAACCCGAAGTCAAATTCAAGGCCACCTAGACCTTCAGCAGTCAAGACTCTACCTTATCGCTCTGCTTCTCTGGATAAAGATACAGTGGGATTCTCAATCGCTCTTCTGGAAAAAGCTTTATATCCAAATGAAGGAGGAAGGACCTGGAGGGTTCTGCTAAGCATTGGGTTTAAGACACAAGAAAGGTAGATTTCTCCTTCCTGGTGATTTAACTATAGGAGTTTGATAGAATGCAAATATGTACATGCCGCGACCTATCTGCTAATGAAAATATGGCTCCATTTTGTAGTAACAACATGTGGCCTGCAGTGTTAGGACCACAACTTTGGCTCATATGTGTGAGTTAATGGACTTGGAGTCACAAGTCCCTCCCAAGGTCTAGATCCAGCTCTGCCACCAGCTAACTGGGTGGCCAAGTCTTTTCATCTCTGGGTCGTATTTTTACGTGCATGAAATGACGGGATGGGGCTTGATTCCTAGGATGAGTTTCACTCCATTCCTGCTGTACAGTTCTACTATCCATTATGCTAAATCATGCCAATTTGGGGTAGCAAGAGCAAAAAATTGTTTCTGAGGAATAGCTTAACTTGCCTTTCCAGCTGCTCAAGACCAGTTAAGAAACTATATTCCATATATTGCGTTTTAGGGAATAAAAGTAACTAGCACCAATCGTTGAACTAAAAAAATAACATACACATTGTGAAGTGAAAGTGTGAGTTGCTTCAGTCATTTTCGGCTCTTTGCAACCCCATGGACATAGCCCTCCAGGCTCCTCTGTCCATGGCATTCTCCAGGCAAGAATACTAGTGAAGGTCGCTTAGTCATGTCCAACTCTTTGTGACCCCATGGACTATACAGTCCATGGAGTTCTCCACGCCAGAATACTGGTGTGGATAACCTTTCCTTTCTCCAGGGGATCTTCCTAACCCAGGGATCGAACCAGGTCTCCCACATTGCAGGCAGATTCTTTACCAGCTGAGCCACTAGAGAAGTCAGCTAGCCAGTGGGAATTTGCTGTGTGATGCATGGAGCTCAAATCTGGTGCTCTGTGACAACCTCAGGGAGTGGGATGAGGTAGGAGGGAGGTTGAAGAGGGAGGAAACATACATTTACCTATAACTAATCCATGTGGATATATGGTAGAAACCAACACAATATTGTAAAATATCCTCCAATTAAAAAGTTTTGAAAGTTCTAAAATAATTTTACCAGAAAAGGCTAGTTCCCAGTCTTCCCAGCATGTTTGGATAATGCGGATCATTCATGTTGCCCTACTTCAGTGAGTAGAATAATCTCATAGCACCAGTCGGAGATTGAGGGTCTCTGAAGTGGACTGGAAACAAATTCCAGGTCTGCTGACTCTCAATGCAGCACTCAGGACTCTGAAGCCTTTTTTTTTTAAATTAATTTACATTTTCCAGAAGCTTCTACAGTTTCCTGTCTCTTAGGACTCTCTGTTTTCCTTCCATAACTCTGCCACAGTATCTTCAAATTACAGAAACACACCTGTTGATCTGATCTTCGCACTTTTTTTGTTTGAGATAGCTGGAATAAAAAATAAAACCACTGAATTGTATCACAACTTACTAGAACAATCTGTCACAGAGGTTACCTTTTAACCTCAAGTTCAGACATTGTTTACATCCAGCATATGCAGTGTGCATGCGTGATCAGTCGTGTCCAACTCTTTGTCACCCCACCAGGCTTATAGCCCTCCGGGGTCCTCTCTCCATTGAATCTTCCAGGCAAGAATACCAGAGTGAGTTGCCATTTCCTACTCAGGGGATCTTCCTCACCCAGGGATCAAACCCACATCTCTGGCATCTCCTGCATTGGCAGGAGGATTCTTTACCACTAGTGTCACATCAGCATATGTGTCTTCATAAAGAAAAAAGAAACAGTGGGCACTCATGGCAAAATAAGCTACGAAATGAGGAAAGAGAGCCCAGGGTGCAACAGAGATAAGAACAAATGTCTGGGACTGTTGTGAATAATATGACTTTGTGTCAAAAAACATTGATATTCAAAGTAAACAAAACCTACAGGAGAAACTGAATTTATCTTCTTTCCAAAATATAGTTATTATGCATCTTCATTTGTTACATTGATTTAATAAAAAAATATGTAAAAATGCCTGCTCCAGGTCAAGCAGTGTATTATATGGCAGAGTCCTTGCCCCCATAGATGTTGGTGCCTGTGTGGAGACGCACAGAAACAAATAACCATGCAAATAAACCTGTAATTGTGAAACAGGGTAAGTTTTGTGAATATAAGAGTAGACAGTGTTATGAGAAACAGGTGAAATGAAACTTTCATGCAACTGCTGAGCCTGAATATCCTTCAGCAGTAGTAGCAAAACGGTAAACGTAGTCATTACAATACCCTTTGCTCAGTTCTCACTTGTCATTGTGTCTCTGTGGTGTTAGACTGTTGAATGTTCCCCACCTCGCCTCTCCAACTTCTGGAAACTCTCTCTGGTGTTCTTTGCCTTGATCTGTCACAGGTGCCTACTGAGAATTTACTTAGAGATAATGGATGTAGAGCACCTCCCATGTGTTCATTGCCTACTTCATCTTCCCTGAGTACAGGTGGGCATTCCCTGAGGATTGGTCCTGAGCCAATTTCTCATCCTTCTCCACCCTCTCCCTTTAGAATGATGCTCTCTTTGCTCATTGCAAGAACTTTTCAGATGCTAACTCCCAAACCCATGGATCTTCAGCCATCACTGGATTTTCTCCATTTTTGCTGTAAGGTCACTCTTCCTTCCCTCTCTCCCATTACTGCTCTACTCCCCAGAAGAGCTCTTCTCCTCTGAATTTACTGTTTTGTTTAGTTTTTATTTAAATTTATTTATTTGGTTGTGCTAGGGATACTGCAAGGAGATCCAACCAGTCCATTCTAAAGGAGATCAGTCCTGGCTGTTCATTGGAAGGACTGATGCTAAAGCTGAAGCTCCAATACTTTGGCCACCTCATGCGACGAGTTGACTCACTGGAAAAGACTCTGATGCTGGGAGGGATTGGGAGTGGGAGGAGAAGGGGACGACAGAAAAATAGATGGCTGGGTGGCATCACCGACTCAATGGACATGAGTTTGAGTGAACTCCGGGAGTTGGTGATGGACAGGGAGGCCTGGCGTGCTGTGATTCATGGGGTCGCAAAGAGTCGGACACGACTGAGCGACTGAACTGAACTGAATTGAATTGAGGGATATGCAGAATCTTTTGTTGTGCTGTGTGAAATCTAGTTCCCTGACCTAGGATCGAACCCGGGTCCCCTGCATTGTGAGCATGGAGTCTTAGCCAACAGACCAGCAGGGGAGTCCCCTGAATTTACTGCTTTTGTAAAGTCCATTTCTGAGTGGCTCAAGTTTGAAACTTTGGAGTTAGCTTTCTTCCTTCTCTCTCTCCCCTCCGACATCCCCGTAGCCACGAAGCTCTTTAGGTTTCACCCCTGAGACAGAGCAGGCTTCCTTCTGCTGTTTTCACTCCCTCCATGTTTTGCTCGGGCCCTGTCTGCCTATCATCTGGACTCCTGCTAAAGGACGGCACAGTTCTCTCACTCCCTTTCTCAAAGACCTTTGCTAATTTTTCATTGCCTGCTGAAGTGAGTCCAGACATTCACTCTGGGATGTAAAGTCCTCCTTGACCTCTGTCCAGCCTTCTTTCAGGGTTAGCAGGCATGGAGCCCTTGCCAGTGCCCACCAGCACAGCACCTCTGGCTAGTTTGGGGCCTGTGTGCAATGATTTTAACCACCTGAGCCCTGTTCCCTCATCTAGGAGATAAGGATGATGACTGGGTAGAATGGTTTTATGATTGGAATTCCACCTGTGTATTTCTTCCTGTGAGTTCACGAGTGTGTGAAAGTCATCTGTCATGCTCACTGTTGTCCCTTGTTTCTGAAATGCCCTTTCCCTCTCAGCTGCCCATGTTCAAAGCCCAGTTCAAAGGCCACTTCTTCCATGGAGCCTTTTCAGTTTCCTCCATACAAATGTGACCTCATGCTCATGAAATCCTATAGAATTTGCTGGGTCATTTCTTTACTGTTTTGTTACACGTGTCAAAGTCACTGTGTACTTTTTTAAACTTTCCTCCCAGGTAGTAGGCTCCCTGAGGGCAGTGGTTATATCTCAGCTTATCTTTGAATCCCTTGTAGCTGACAAACTCTGTACATAGGAGTTGCTTGATAAGTGTTCAATTAATGAATAAAATTAATTATACTTAAATGGTAGAACTTCTTTACCAAAACATAGGTAGAAAATATGTAGATATATACTACAAAACTGTCAACTTTACTAGGTAAAATTTCACTTCAGGCCCATAATCATTTTCTAATTATTTTTATTTATTTTTAATTAGAGTATAATTGTAGGCCCATAATCTTTGATAGAGTGGACCTTATGTTTTTAAGATTCATGTAGGAGTCAAGCTACATTCTTAGGGACTAAAATCAAGCCCAACACTGTACCTTTGATTCAAAAATATCTATAAAACTTACTTGTTCAGATTTAAGGTTCAGGAAAAATCAGAATATTAGTGAAAGATGACACAAAATAAGAAAACATTATATTTTCAGTGTAACATGTACTAAACCTATCATAAAGTTGTTTTATTTTTGTAATTTGGATTTTGATTTCTTTCTTGGATAATAATTTTTTGCAAAACCATTTCATTTAAGTTTGAAAGAGCACAACTCAGTTCCACCCTTTATGACCAAAAAATTATACTGAACCTTGTGAAATAAATGTCCACATATTACTTATACACAGGACAAATAACCTCACAAAATATATCTGGCAAATAAAAAGTATCAGTGTCTGATGTAGTTGTTACCATTAACCCACACCATTAGTCCAATCTACTCTGTGTTCTTTATGTTTGTTGAATTGGCATCACCCTATAATATATATATTATCACTTTTATTTCACAGGTGAGGAGAATTAACTCATGGGGCTTTTTTGCCTGTGCGCGTGCACTCGTGCTTAGTCATTCAGCCGTGTCTGACTCTTTGAGACCCTTTGGACTGTAGTCTGCCAGGTTCCTCAGTTTAACCAGGTTCCCAGGTTCCTGGGATTCTCCAGGCAAGAATACTGGAGTGGGTTGCCATGCCCTCCTCCAGGGGATCTTCCTGACCCAGGAATCGAATCTGTGTCTCCTGTGCCTCCTGCATTGCAGGAGAATTCTTTACCTGCTGAGCCATCAGGAAAACCCTGTTACTTACCTACATAGTAATTAAGTGATGGAGCCAGAATTTAAAACCAGAAAATTTCACACCATTGTGCTCTTTCCAAATCTTTTTTTTTTTTTTGCGGGATTGGTGCGTGGGGTGGGTGGGGGGATTTGGGGGTTAGCCATGTGCTTTTTTAGGATAGTACAAGCCGGCAAGCTTTTTCTTTTACTGACAAGGGTCACTGCGAAATGACATCGCCTTCGTTCTCCCATTTGAGATATTAGAGTTTATTTTTGTACTATTGTCAGTTGAGAGAAATTGATAATGTATAAATGAAACAAAGAAGAAAATAAAGACAACTCAGTTCCACCCTTTATGACCAAAAAATTATACTGAACTTTGTGAAATAAATGTCCACATATTACTTATACACAGGACAGTGTATAAGCTTGAAGAACAGTGACCATGGCTAATTAAACATACTGCAGAAGTGAGTGAAATACCCTAAACATTAACTGATTCAAATACTTTCAAGATAGAGTAATTAGAAACAAACACATAAAAAGTCAGAATTTTGGACATGAAAAATGAGACCATCAGCTCTGAAAGCATGGTCAACACATTTCTCTCTATTTTTTTTTTCTTCCCACGTGCCACCCCTTTCAGGTATTTCTAGAAATGACTGGTAAATAATTACTGTGGTCAAAGAGAAGAATAGGAAAAAATATCAACTCAGCAAATCAACTTACAAAGTCAAAGGGGAAAATCAAGACTTGTTTGGAATAAGCAAGCTGCCTTTGAAGCCAAAAACAACAAAATAAGAATTTTGTAGGCATGAACAAATTGCAATACCCATAGGTATTTCTTTTGATAGCTAACACCATGGTCTATATAAAAAACTGCCAATAATAAGACATTTTACTTTTAGCTGATTATGAATTAAATAGTCCTGCATTAAGTTGGTTTAGGGGAATTCAGCAGAAGACTGCTTCTTACATTTAACAAGGATAGATGGGTGGCCTGAGAATCAGAGAATTTTAGAATTTTTGGAACTTTGGAAATGGCCTTAGAAATCGCTTAGTTCTATCCCACATTTTGCAGAGAAAACTTGGAGAGCCAGATTTGGGGCGAGATTTGTCTCGGGTTAACGTTGAACAGGAACTACAACCAGAGTCTCTGCATCCCTCATGCAGGAAGGGACTTTGCCTCTTCCTCGTGTTTGTTAAGCCAGGTTGAAAAATATAACCTGAAAAAAAAAAAAATAACAATCCACTTCTTACCAGAAGGCAGACAGAAAGGAACTCCCTAGATCCAAAAAGGAGAATGAAATAACTTGAGGAATTATGTCTCCTTACCAGCAAACTGGCAACGTACTAAAAAAACGTGGCTCAAGGGTCCTGGGAATTCTGTCTTCTCATGTAAATGTTTTTCTTAGGACCACTTCAGAGGACCAGTGGTCCCTTAATAAATCCAGTGGGAGTACACTCATGTTTTCATCAAAATTCTGTTATATTGTTAGCTGATTTAGTCCCAGATCCTACCTTTTACTATCGACCAAGGGTATTTGTGAGTTTGCCATGCCTTAGTTTTTAATGAACGGTGGGGGAACAGGCAACAGTAGCAGTAATGTGATTCTAAAAAAGGTAAATGTTGATTATAATTAATTAATGCCTTAAAACACCAGAGCATCTTTTTCTAAGGGCTCTCGGGGAAAGAGTTAATAGCCTTCTAAAAAGTGAATGATTTACCTCCTTTCATTCACTTTAGTTTTTTTAATTATTTTTTATTGGAATAGAGTTACTTTACAAGATTATGTTAGTTTCTGCTGTACATCAGAGGGAATATCCCCTCTATTTTGGATTTCCTTCCCATTTCAGTTCAGTTCAGTTCAGTCGCTCAGTCGTGTCCGACCCATTTAGGTCACCACAAAACACTGAGTTCCCTGAACTATAAAGTAGGTTCTCGTTAGTGTTATCTGTTTTATATGTAGCAGTGTGTATATCCCAGTCTCCCAGTTCATCCCACCCCACCTTATTTGCAAATTAGCAGAACCCATCTGAATTGGGCCAACATCCCTAATTGATGGGCAGCAAGTTCAGCTAAAGTACCAACAAAACTTAAGAGAGAGCTCATCCTTCTCCTTAAGACCTGGGAGGCTAAACTAGTCCACCAGGCTCCCAGGAGGTGGTTTCAGGAGTTCACATGGTCCCTGGGATCATCGTTTAGAAGCCTTGGAGGAATAAATGGATTTTTTCCCCATGAACCTTCTGTCTGACATAATTTGAACTGAACCTTGAAGGCCCTAAAAGTCTGGATACAGTGACCACACATTCAGTTCCATTTATTCAAGGAGCCAGGGAAGGATCATCAAATCAATAACATGACTCTGCCATCTGCCTTCCCTTTGCTCACCATCATAATGAAAAATGACTCCTTAAGTGTTCTGTGAGGCAATTAGCTCTGAATGCAGAGCTGTAGTGGGGAGAGGCCGAGTCACATTTGTATTCAAAACTTTACTATTAAAATAGAAAGGAAACTGTTGTCCATATTAATAGACACATAAAGTGTATAAATGGGGTAATTAGGTATTACTCCACTGATGCACGTGATTATGCACTGCAGAAACCAGGGATAGGAAGGGCACTGAAATGACATCTGGCTCATCCAACTACTTGCAGCCACAGCTGGTGACCCTGCCCAGAACCATCTTGGACACAGATTTTTTCTAAAGACTTTCCCAAAAGGCATACCCATAACTTCCGGGACAAATTCATTCTGTTCTTTAACAGTCTTCACACTGCAATTTGATCCCATTTTCTTTTGTTCTTCTTCTTCTCATTTTCCCAGAAATAGAGAGCAGCTGATCGTTTTCCTTATAATCATCTATCACGCGGGTGGTAGAAAGCAGTTTGGAGATCACCTCCCAGCCTTCAGTTCAGGTTCAGTATAGGACACCCTGCCTTAGGACTTCAGCTTAGGTCACCTTATGACTCTTAGAATGCTCTTCAACCTTCCCAGATATCACTGGCTTAAGAACCACCCCAATGGCTCAGCAGGTAAAGAATTCACCTGCAATGCAGGAGACACAGGAGACATGGGTTTGGTGACTGGGTCAGGAAGATCCCCTGGAGGAGGAAATGGCAACCCACTGTAGTATTCTTGCCTGAAAAATCCCATGGACAGAGGAGCCTGGTGGCCTACAGTCCATGGGATCACAAAGAGTCGGACATGTCTGAGCACACACACAGAGGTAATTCTTTCCCTTTGACCGACGAGGATACTGAGGTTTACCTGATCAGACTTCCTTGGAATCCAGTATTTACTACACAGCAGAACCAATGCTAGAATCCAGAAAGCTTCTCTGGCTTGACTCTCGTTTGTTTTTCGGCGCCTGACCTCTCTCGTGAAATGAACTGCCCTGTTCGCTGGTTGCGTGCCCACTTTATAGTTCAGTGGAACTTCTCTGCCGCTCCTTTCAAACACAACTTTACTCTGAACTGGTCCAGAGTTCAACAGCATACGGGAATGCTTAACAGGGGTGGTGATCAGGGACACGCTTCCTTGGTGCTGCCTTGATGATGTTGTCCACATGGAGAATCACCTCTGCTGCTTCAGCTGCACTTAAAAGAACTTGTCGCTTCACTTGGAAACTTTCTGTTATACCCAGTATCGACATATCTCCAATGGTACCTTCCTTCATATCCAGTCCAGCAGTTGTTTTGCCTTCACTATGGGCAGCTCGGAGCTGTGCCACCAGGTCTGCACTGTCATAGCCCGCATTGTCAGCTATGATAGTTGGCAACATTCTCAGTGTTTTAGCATAAGACTCCATTGCAACAGCTTCTTTGCCTGGTGTTCTACTGGCAAGCTGTGTCACGGCATGAGCCATTAGCATCTCAGAACAGCCTCCTCCATAAACTGTTCTAGAATCTTTCACAGTTTGGGCAAGAACACAAAGAGCATCATGCAAAGATCTTTCTGCTTCATCTTTTCTGCCATTCTGCGTTTTGTGTGCCTGCTACTTTTCTTGCAAACGAAAAGGGGAGGAATCAGTTTCAGTTCATTTCTCTGAGGTTTCAGGGTTATTTTGGAGGCTTCATCATGTCATTCCAAACACCATTCTCATACCTTGTCCCTTTTTGTGTTATTTGCAAATGTGATGATTTTAGGGAGATGTTAAGTGCCTCACTGGAGTCCAACATGACTTTTAAAATACCACTTGTTATGGATCCACCATACCTCTGTCCCTTTGCAAGTACTGGTCCTTCTGCCTGAACTGTCCTCTAAAACACACGCCTACCCTTTCCACCAACAGACTTTCTGATTCAGTGGTCACCTCCTCTGTGAGACTTGTCACATCTCTGCCCATTTTCAGTCCCCTATTTTGTTTTCTTTATGTACTACTATGAAAATTTCATTACACTGTCACTTCTTCCCAGACAAGCTAAAGGCAGGGATTTCCCCTTTATTTACCATTATATCTCCAGGGGCTAAGTGATACTTAGAGCATAAAAGAAACACGATATATTAATATTTGCCTAATTACTTTCCTTCTTTCTCCTACTTACTTGTCCTTATCAGTGCTAACTTCCCAGAGTCCAGCTCTTAAGCTACCTGTGAATTCATACTTCTGATTCCATTTTATCCATGTACTTGTTATTTGTACCTTAATATAAATAAATTCTAAAGACTTCTTAGGTTTAAAAAAAAAAAAAAACCCTCCTTAATCTCTGGTCTAAATTTTGGCTTGTGAAATAGAATTGAAAACTTTACTGAAATTAAAATGACCGATTCGTCACTGCTGACCAGGACTATCACTTCAGCCTCATTCTGGAGGCCTGTTTGTCACAGGTCAGGTTACTCATTTTGCAATATGATTTCTTCTACATTTGACATATTTCTTTGGCTGTTTTGTTATTTTTTTCCCACATATAAAAATCTCATTTGAATGGTTTGATCATTCATATAATCATTGTTTGATCATTTCTAAAGCCATCCTTTTTCCCAATTCTTAAAAATGAATGTTTCATAAGCTCTTCTTCATTCTTGGTGCTTTCAGTAGATCAGAGTCCCTACCAGGGACTTCATGGCCTAGGCGGGTCACCATACTCTGCTTTTGCTGTCCCAACCATCCATATTCAGTCTCTTCTAATCTTGCTGAGCTACATGGCTTTTACATCCCTTGTTGTTTGTTTTTAGATCACAGTTATTGTTAAGACAGATTTTTCTAAGACTTCAAGTCTACTTTAAGCATAGTTTAAAAAAAAATTTTTTTAATGTGTATTACATTTTATTTTTTTAAATTTTTGGCTGTACCCCAGCCTGTGGGATGTTGTTTCCCTGGCCAAGGATTGAACCCACACCCCCTGCATTGGAAAGCAGAGTCTTAACCACTGGACACCAAAGAAGTCTCAGAGCATAATTTTTTAGCCTTTTATCTTTCATGTAAAAATAAGTCAGTCTTTTTAAGCCTGTCTTATGCACTACGGATAATGTTCTGTTTCCCTTTATATCTCCATTGGGTCACTTCAATCTTTGCGTTAGTGCTTTTCACTTTCTTTAACACTTCAGAAACAGCTTTTCTTTACTTTCTCCAATGCTTCAGAAGCATCATGTTTTCCTAGGCTCCATAAGTGACATTTGGTCTTTTGTTTGTTTATTTTTTTATTTATTTTTTATTGAAGGATAATTACTTTACAGAATTTTGCTGTTTTCTGTCAAACCTCAACATGAATCAGCCATAGGTATACATATTCCCTTGTTAGGAAATACCTAAGTTCCATTTTATCTCTTTGTGAAGATCTTGTCTGTCCATCTGAGCTTCCCCTCAACGTCCTTTGTCCATCTACATTAACAATGTTTCCAAGAAATTCAAATTAAAACCATCCTGAGATATCATTTCTCACCTATCATGCTGCTGAAAATTTATAAGTATGACAATACATTGCTGATGAGAATGCAAACTGTACAGCACTATTGGGGGAGAATTTGACAATACCTAAGAAAGCTACCCTTGTACTCTTTTGATCCAGCAGTCCCATTCTAAGAATGTACCCTAAAATAAACCTCCAGAAACATGAAAATACACAGCCATTGATTATTTCAGCGTTGTTTGCTGCTGCTAGGTCGCTTCAGTCGTGTCCGACTCTGTGCAACCCCATAGACGGCAGCCCACCAGGCTCCGCCATCCCTGAGATTCTCCAGGGAAGAACACTGGAGTGGGTTGCCATTTCCTTCTCCAGTAGCGTTGTTTGCAGTCACATAATATTAAGAACAGCCTAAATGACCATATGTAAGGAAGTAGTAAAATAAATTATGATACATCCACAAATGGAGTATAATGCATCAGTAAAGAAGAATAAGGGAGTTTTCTATGAACTAATATGAGATTATTTCCAGGGTATATTATTAAGTGGAAAATGTAAACTGCAAAAGGTTACCTAGAGTATGCTATCCTTTATAGAAATAAAGAAATTTGATCACATATATTAAAATCTATTAAATTTGCAAAAGATTACAAGAAGGATATTAATGAGATTGGTTACCTACAGAAAGTAAAGTGAGAATGGAGTATGAAATGGGGGAGTGAGAGAGGGAGGAACAGGATAAGGATGAAGAGACATTTCTTTGAGTGGACCTTTTTACAAATCTCTGACTCTTGGAAACACTCTAATGTTTCACATACCCAGTAAATACATCAAATTGGGAGGTGGAGAACCCAAAATGGAAACGAACAGTGGAAAATGAACTTAAATGCTTTACGAGTGAATAGCATAACTATGCTGAGGGGATAGGGAAGAAAAGAACGACCTATGTAATTTTGGAAAATAATATTTTGACTGTATAGCGTAAGGCTAAATGAAAAGAGAAAAATACACATTGTACTATGATTAGTACATTTGTTTCTTCTGGAAACAGGGGCCTGAGTTAGCAGTTCTGACATGACTTTATGTCTGTGCAGGGCTGAACAAAGAAGGAAATACGGTGCGGATAGTGAAAGCTGACTTTCTCAGTGTCAGAGAAAAACATACTTGTGAGGAAAGTCAGAAGGGCAGAATGAACCCTGTGGTATTGCTGTTTGAGGGATCCGTATAGACTCATTCACATAAAGGTAGATTAAAACAGAAATACAGATGTGTGCAAGTGGGTTAGTGTGCATATGTATGTTTCCCAGCTGTGTCCGCTGAGAGGGCTGGAAGCACTGATATTTCAGTAGCAGTGAACACTCCTAGCACCCATGTCTTGGTTTCTTAACACCATTTTTCAATAAAAGGAACCGGGGCTTTTTGAAGAAATGATTGACTCCAAGGCTAGGAAGGGAAAATGCAAGTTGAAATAGAACATCTGATCCCAGAAAGTAAGTGTTCAAAAAATTATAATGACATGTTGAAAAGATACAGAAGCCCACATGCAGGAGCACCCAATTGCCAAAGCTAGAACAACTTGAACAAAAAAATAAATAAGTATACTATTGTATTATAACTCAAAGAATAAATTAAATATCTGTAAGTCTATACAACATTAACATAGTTGTATAGACTATTGAATATTTATTCATAGTTGAATAAATAAATAATAAAATTTATTTAATTTTAAATTAAAATTTAATAAAATTTATTCAATTATTAATAAATAAATAAATGAGAAAGGGAGCTCTTCCTTACAGTGGAATTTCAGTTAATGAGTATATAGAAAATAAGGAAAATATGAAAATGATCATTAGCTAAATACTGGAGTAGTAATTATTGCAGGCAAGAACCACTGATGGAATTAAAATTAGTGGGAGAATATATACTGTAAACTGTACACTTGCATAGCCTCAAAGTATTGATATTACATAGTCCCACAAGGCATTTATTAATTACAAATGGGAAAATAGTACATTTATCGTAGAAAACTGTAGAAGACATGAGCGTATCCAAATGATCAAGGTTAATATCACTGGTAATAAAGCATAGAAATCGTATACCTCCTGATATGTTGCACTGAAAAGAACAAAACATCACTTCCAAAGTGTTCTTGTTAAATGTGTAACACCAGTGTAATCACGGGAAAAGATCAGACAGATTCAAATTGAGGAACAGCCTATAAAACAAACTGACCAGAACTCTTCAAAAGTGTCAAGATCATGGAAGACAAAGAAAGACTGAGGAGTTAACACTGATTAGAGGAGGAGCCTGGTGGGCTGCAGTCCGTGGGGTCGCTGGGGGTCGGACACGACTGAGCGCCTTCACTTTCACTTTTCACTTTCACACATTGGAGAAGGAAATGGCAGCCCACTCCCGTGTTCTTGCCTGGAGAATCCCAGGGACGGGGGAGCCTGGTGGGCTTCTATGGGGTCACACAGAGTCGGACACGACTGAAGTGACTTAGCAGCAGCAGCAGCAGAGACTAATGGCATTACATGCAGTGAGATCTTGAACTAAATCCTGAGACGGAAATAAAATGTTAGCAGGAAAACTGGTGAAATTTGAATAAGGTCTGCAGATTGCTCAACAGTATTATGTCAATGTTCATTTTCTGGTTCTGACAATTATACTGTAATTATGTAAAATGTTATCATTAGAGAAGCTGAATGAAGGGCAAATGAGAACTCTAATTCTTTGTAACTTTTCTGTCAGTTTAAAATTATTTCAAAGGGAAACGTTAGTAAAAAGCATTTTTCAGGCCTCTTCTTCAAATAGGTCACATTCCAAAAATTAATCCATAGTCCATGTTGGTGGTGTAGTGGTGAGCATAGCCCCCTTCCAAAAGTTAACCTATAGATGACAGGCTATATTTTCTCACAGATATTATATTTACCTGGCTATATGGTTGCTGGGCTAGCACCCAAGAGCTTATTTAACCTAAAATGTATGTGTGTCTCCATTTACTTATAAACTATCCTCCATGTGTTCTGGAATGTAAACTGTTTACTCTGACTGTGTTCCTTGGAGCTTTAACCAGAGAATCAGTGGATTAAGAATACATAATACATATTGATGGTCCTTATGCATGTGAGCTCACACATACACACATATGCACACACACAGACATACGTGCACATGCATACACACACATGCGCGCACACACATGCACACACACACATGCACACACACTTATGAACACTGGGGACTCAGATTTCTCTAGTTATAAACTCTGAAAATAGTCCTGCACGGAATATAACAAAGTAGGGACTGGTGGCAGAATGAGAAAAAAAAATACTGGGTTGGCCAAAAAAGTTCATTCAAGTTAAATGACCGTACTAGGGACGTAGTAAAATAAATTATGATATATTTCCACAAATGGAGTATAATGCATCAGTAAAAAACGAATGAGGAAGATCGCTATAAACTGATGTGAGATTGTTTCCAGGATATATCATTAAATGCAAACTGCAAAAGAATACCCAGAGTATGCTATCCTTTATGTAAGAAAAAAAGAAATTTAAGCAAATATCCAGGTAGCTAGTAAATTTTGCAAAAGATCGTACGGAAAAACCTGAACAAACTTTTAGGCCAACCTGCTAGCATGCCAAGAAGCTCTGGCAGGAGACAAGAAATGTTCACTGTGATCATTTTCATGGCTGCTCCTTGAAAAAATGATTGATCATCATCAGGAGCATCGCTGCTTCTTATCCTAGAAAATGCTACACAGAGTTGCCCAGATAAGGAGCAGCTTAATCACAAACCTGGAACTTCCCATGTAGCTCAATGGGTAAAAAATATGCCTGCAGTACAGGAGATGCAGGTTCGATCCCTGGGTCGGGAAGATCCCCTGGAGGAGGGCATTGCAACCCACTCCAGTATTCTTGCCTGGGAAATCCCATGGACAGAGGAGCCTGGCAGGCTACAGTCCATGGGGTCGCAAAGAGTCGGACGCAACTGAGTGACTGAACACGCACGCACACAATCACAAATCTCTCGCAACTCAGTTGGGAGTATCTGTGACTTTCAATTTGGGGCTCAGATTTTGAAAGCAGTTCTGTCTGTGCACATGACCTCTCCCAGTCAACAGCCACACAAACTTTGCGTGCCTCAGTTTCAGCCTTTCAGGAAAAGGGGTATCACAGTCTTTGAAGCTTCTTCTCAGTTTCCAAAGTGAATCTTGTATGGACTCCACAGTGTATCTTAAGTCAGGCCATCCCAAACTATACCTCCAAATTTAGTGAAAGTCTATCTAGCCATTTCATGATATGTTAACATATAAATGAAAACTCAATGTATGGTATATAAATAACAGGATTAAATTTACTGAGTACCTGCCATGTGCAGGTACTATCTCAGGCTTGTGTTTGTGTATCTCATTTTCTTACTACAACCCACAGGGGAATCATACCTATGTTATAGCTTAAGAAACCAAGCTTCAGAAAGGCTTTATACTTGCCAGAAATGTTTTATTTGCCAAAGATTTTAGAGCAAGCAAGTTGTAGAGCTGGTGTTAGAGCCGGGTCAGTGTGACCTGTATGGGAGTTGCCGCATTGTTGCGGTCTCTCAGGTCCCATATGCCAGTCCACTTGCTCACATATTGGACACAGTGAAAATTTCATGCGTGTCCCTGAGGTAGTCTCTTGAATTGTTCCCTGATCCTTGAACTACATGTTCATCTTTTATTTTGTCCATTAGAATGCCTTACTCTTAAAATACTAGCTTTTAAATAACTTGTGGATTTTTTTTCTCTAATTCTGCCTTCCATCTTCAAATCATATTTAATGGGTAAGTTAGAAAATGTAGAACTGCTCATGCAGAAGGAGGAGCAAAGCTAATGAAAGCTTAAAGCAAGATGGTACTCGTTTACTAAATTATTTGTACTTAACACACATTATCATATTTTTGGCGAAAATTTTGAAAATGTTTGAAATAATTAAACAGCTCAAGATCATGTTGAGACTAAGAAGCTCTTTCTATTAAAAACATTCTTAAATTATGTTGACACAGACATGTTGTAATCAACAGTTATTGAGGGTGAAGCTTCTAAAGCAGATGTCATTACTATTATTGATTCTTCTCAATTTAAAGATACTTTTGGTAGGCTATGTAAATGTACAAAGTGAGCAGACACACAAACACACAAAGCTGAGAACATCTACCATTTATTGGATATTACTATGTGTCTGTGCTGTGCCGTACGTAGTCTCTCAGTCATGTCTGACTCTGCGACCCCGCGGACTGTAGCTCACCAAGCTCCTCTGTCCACGGGGATTCTCCAGACAAGAATATTGGAGTGGGCTGCCATGCCCTCCTCCGGGGGATCTTCCCCACCCAGGGATCTCACCCAGGTTTCCCACATTGCAGGCAGATTCTTTACTGTCTGAGCCACCAGGGAAGCCCCTGTGTGTCTGTAGTTGCTGTGATAATTGTTTTCTTATGTTTTCTCATTTAATCTTGTAACAATCCTATTACTTAGATGCTTAGTGTGTGTGTGTGTATTTTACAAGTTAGGAAAATTGAGGTTCCCATTCTTGCCCTTGTCTATAGAGCTAATAACTGACAGAATCAAGATTTCAAACTAAATTTTTTCTGACTCTAACGTTTATGCCTTTAATCCTTATACTCTAATGTGTCCCTGACAGGGAAATATTAAATACAGCCTAGAGAACTAAGACAGGAAGAAGGCACCTTACATGATATATATTAAGCTTACATTTAATTTGCTCTAGTTTATCACTTTTTAAGAAAAGAAAAATAGAGCCAAAAGAAAGGAGGAATTTTAAAGAGTGTTTCAGAGATCAAACATTATGTTATCTTTTGTCCCAAAGTACTTGAGATTCAAACCCAAGGCTCCACCACTGCTGAGGCATACCCATCTGTCTTGTAATTGGTAAATTTACATCATGTGTGTCACCACCAGCTTAAGAAAGGCGCAGGTGTCAGTTTCAGGAAATCCTGGGAGTTTCAGACCTGCTCAGACTAATTGGTCCTATTGATAAAATGCTAATGAAAAAGTACATCCAAATCTTTACCATAGTACCTCTGAATTCTGACCACAAAGATTAATGTAATTGCCTTTCTGAAATCCGTACATTTTCACACAGAAAAAAAAAAAAATTCCCTTGAAAAATAAAGACATATTTGTGTTTTAAAAAATTATTAGCATTAAACTGGTAATATAAGGATTACTAGAAATTCTAATTGCAAATGTTAGCTGTTTTATAAAATTCAGTTCCACTGTTGCATTTTCTTAGAACAATAGAACTCCACATTGTCACTTGTTGGCTTTAATGTCATCTTGATTATACATCCAGGAATTTTAAGCAACCAACTGCATAAGCAGTAACATCTCTCTAATGTCATATAATCAGAGGAAGCGTCCATTTATTTACACCATCTTTAGTAGCAAAAAATGGTAGAGACAAGGTCAGAGCCTGCTTACTGGAAGCAGGAGCCTGGCAGGCAGCTTAGGGTTCCTGGTATGCTCGTTCCTCCCTGAACTGGCCCTCTTTCCTCCCTTCCTAGCTCAGTATCATTAGCATAACAGGATCAGACAACTTGAGTTCATTTTGTTCAGCCCTCTGTCTTGTGCAGAGCCCGTCTCATATTTTTAAATATATCCACCCACTGAGACTATCCAGGTTTTCACCGCAATAATTTCCAGATCTTAATTTCCTTTTAGTATTTGGAACGTAGCCACTGCATGATTGATTTTCATACAAACATACTAGAGCTGATACATTGAATTGGTTGCTGCTCCCTTCAAGGCTGTTACCTTGGAAGGTTAAATATACCTACTTGAGTGATATGAATCTTGGTATTTTAGAAATGGAGAGGGCTATGAGACTGAAGGGCTTCCCTTGTGGCTCAGCTGGTAAAGAATCTGCCTGCAATGCGGGAGACCTGGGTTCGATCCCTGGGTTGGGAAGATCCCATGGAGAAGGGAAAGGCAACCCACTCCAGTGTGCTGGCCTGGAGAATTCCATGGACTGTACAGTCCATGGGGTCGCAAAGAGTCAGACACGACTGAGTGACTCTCACTACTACTACTATGAGACTGAAACTCACTCAAGCTCTTCCGTTCCTTCTTGTTCATTTACTCCCCAGCAACTATTTCTCGATGAAATCTGTCCTACTGAGGTCACCAGTGACCCCCATCTCTTTAATGGGGACAGTTTGGTGAACTCTCGCTTTCTGACACACTCATTACACTGAAAACTCTCTTACCTAGACTGAGCTCCATGCTCATCTTATCTAGATGAGCACCATCTACCTTTATCGTAGTGTCCTGAATGTCCAGTACAGCGCCTGACACAACAGGCCCTCAACATTTTAGCTGAATGAGAGAATTAATGAATGCATTCAGAAATTCTGTCCCTCTAATTTTATGTACAAAGACAGAATCCCTAAAGAAGGCCCACAGTTTTCCCAAGGCAGTACAGCTTATTATTGGCAGAAATAGCATGTGACCCTGCGTCTTCCAACTCCCAAGCCAATTGGTTTCATACTATACTGCCAATGCTCAAAATAAGTTTTGGCTTCCTCTTTTGAATTGCTTTCAAAGCCTGTGGTATAGTCTCTTGAGTCTATATTCTCTTGATTGGTGGGTTTTATATTAGGAATCATCCTAAGGCTGTGGTTCATGGGGTTGCTAAGAGTTGGACACGACTGAGCGACTGAACTGAACTGAACTGAACTGAAGGTTACCAGAAGTCTCTGTGATCACCTTTCTCCACTGCTCCCACCTGCAGATCCCTCACTCTGCAGGAACAGAATCCTGTTTCTCATGCAGAGCCTGGTGGCCCCAACTCTCAGCCTTCACTTACGATGTTCCTTCTCCTAGGAATGTCTTTCCTTTCTCACTCCTCCAGTGTCCAAATCCTACTCATCTTGATTCATGTTCTTTCCAAAGCAAGGGTTTCACCTGTAAAGACATAGGGAGGAAGGAAATGAGGAGCACTGATTGAGCTAGAGTTTTCATGTATCTTGTATCGTTTTAGGAAAGAGCTACACACGATTGGTGATCAGATGTCTGTACATGTGTGTACACATGTGAACACACACCCACACACACAGCTGCTGAGGACTGAGCAAGTGGAAGAGGGTGAAGGGACACTGTGATGTTTCTTCTGAAAAAGGAGGCCTCATTTCTCTTTTGCAGCTCACCTCCACTGCTTCCCACCACCATCGCCACCACCACCACCACCATCACCAGTTCAGTTCAGTTCAGTCACTCAGTCGTGTCCGACTCTCCACGACTCCATGAATCACAGCACGCCAGGCCTCCCTGTCTATCACCAACTCCCGGAGTTCACTCAAACTCATGTCCACAGAGTCGGTGATGCCATCCAGCCATCTCATTCTCGGTTGTCCCCTTCTCCTCCCGCCCCCAACCTTTCCTAGCATCAGAGTCTTTTCCAGTGAGTCAACTCGTCGCATGAGGTGGCCAAAGTATTGCAGTTACCCAACACCTCACAAATACCTGCCAGTTCTCCCTGTAGCTCATGGGTACTTATGTTTTATTGGTTGGTTTTCTGATTATGAAATTAGTATCTTTTCATTTTAGAAAATTTGGGAAAGAGAAACCAAAATCTTACAACTCAGAGATAACCAACAAAAGATATATTTCCTCTGAGGACTTGAGACATATTTAGATTTCTTTTCATTTTACATAAGTGGTATCATTTCTCATGAAGTCCTATATTCTGCCTTTTTACTGAATGTTATATAATGACTATTTCTATGTGTCATTAAAAATTCTTCAAAAACAATTTTAATGACTGTATTATATGAGATTTTATTAATGTATCATAAACATCTTAATTATTCTCCTCTTCTTGGCTATTTATGTTGTCCCCAGGCAGCTGCTGCTGCTCTTTTGTAGGGGTTGGGGGAGGGTAGAGTATTGTAAATAATGCCATGATAAAGATTCTTATGTAAAATTTTTTTCCAAATCTCTGATTACTTACTAAGGATACAGTATTAGTTCTGAAACTGGTAGGTATGAACCTTTTTTAAAAGTTTTCAATAAATATTGTTAAGTTACTTTTCAGAAATTTTTACCAATTTATATTCAGAGAATTGAGGCATTTTGAATGTCATGAAGACCATTGTTTTGAATTATGACCACATCCCTTCCCTAATGAAAGTGCCCAGGTGGCTCTAGAGATAAAGAATCCACCTGCCAATGCAGAAGACATAAGAGATGCGGATTTGATCCCTGGGTCAGGAAGATCTCCTGTAAGAGGGCACAGGCAACCCATTCCAGTATTCTTGCCTAAAGATTCCCATGGACAGAGGAGCCTGGTGGGCTATAGTCCATAGGGTTGCATAGAGTCAGACATGACTGAAGCGACTTAGCATGGCATGGGAGGTAGGGAGACAGTCGGATTCCACAGTCTAAAGATTAGTTGCAATTGACTAGTGACAGACCCCTGCATTCAGTAAACCATAGCCTCTGCAGAGGCCTAGTAGAGGAGGAGTACAGTAGAAGTCATCTGAAATTAAGACAAGGTTACTCATGAGCATACAAAGAAGTTGGAAGAAAAGTTTATCAATATATATCCATACATAGGCTGTGTGTGTGTACATGCATAATTGTTTGATCGTGTCCAACTCTATGTGACCCCCATGGACTGTAGCCCACCAGGCTTCTCTGTCCATGGAATTCTCCAGGCAAGAATACTGGAGTGGGTTGCCATTTTCTTGTTCAGGGGATCTTCCCGACCCAGGGCTCAAACCCAGGTCTCCTGCACTGCAGGCAGACTCTTTAATGTCCTAGCCACCAGAATGTGCTTTATCATTTGGGCTTCCCTGGAAAGCAGTGGCACCCCACTCCAGTACTCTTGCCTGGAAAATCCCATGGGCAGAGGAGCCTGGAAGGCTGCAGTCCATGGGGTGGCTAAGAGTCAGACGCAACTGAGCGACTTCACTTTCACGCATTGGAGAAGGAAATGGCAGCCCACTCCAGTGTTTTAACCTGGAGAATCCCAGGGATGGGGGAGCCTGGTGGGCTGCCATCTATGGGGTCGCACAGAGTTGGACACGACTGAAGCGACTTAGCAGCAGCAGGTGGCTCAGATGCTAAAGAATCCTTCTGCAGAAACCCAGAGTCAATCCCTGGGTTCTGAAGATCCCCCGGAGAAGGAAATGGCATCCCACTCCAGTATTCTTGCCTGGAGAATTCCATGGGCAGAAGAGCCTGGCAGGCTGCAGTTCATATACTCCACCTAAAGACCTTTGAGGTGAGCCCTGGTCATCTGAGACTTCCTTCTGCAGTGTTCTCTGAGCTCCCCACCACATAAGTGAGTAACCAGATTCCAAAGCAGAGATTATTATCCCTATATTCAATCCATCTCTACTTGATTACTGATAATATCATGAATATCTTTATACATCAATCAAGAGGCAGTAAAATATGTAAATGGTTCAGGGCATAGACTCTGGAGTCAGACTGCCTGAGGTTTAATTGCTAGCTCTCCCATTTAATAATTGTGTGATCTTGGCCCATTACTCAATATATCTGTGCCTTAGTTTTCTCATCTATAAATTGAGGATAATAGTAGTTCTTTCCTTTAGAATTGCCATGAAGGATAAATGGCTTAATATACCTAAAATACTAATACTCACACTCATAGTAACACTATAGATGAATCTTCTATTTCTGTTATTTCAAATTCCTAAGAATTAACTTCCACAGACAATATTAGATAATAAAAATATTTTAAAGCAATTGCTTGGATTCTGTGAATAAAACGAAGGCTATTTTTCAAGTAGATTTCCAGAATATTCTGGTTCTGTCCTTGAAAAGGATATATAGGTAAGTAGGGAGAGAGAGAAAGATAGGAAGAAAGAAAAAGAGAGAAAGGAAGGAAGGAAGCGAGATAGTTTTTAATTGCAGCTAAACTTAGTGAATTTTTGCATCTCTCAAAAATATTTTAAAACCATATCTTCTATGAGAGACATAAACGATTAGCATTCCCATCCCATTTGATACTTTTCCCTCTAATATAAAAACATATACTTTATCATCAGACATCTTTGAAAACATCTAGCCCTCCCTCTGGAGAAGGAAATGGCAGCCCACTCCAGTGTTCTTGCCTGGAGAATCCCAGGGACAGGGGAGCCTGGTGGTCTGCCGTCTATGGGGTCGCACAGAGTCAGGTCACAACTGAAGCGACTTAGCAGCAGCAGCAGCCCTCTATCTTGTTGAAGGCAAGGAATTTTCTAAATTAACACTTAAAAACCATGAAACTTTCCCACAATCTCACAACAATCCACCCATAACAATGGCAGTGAGTAGAAGCAGCCTATTTCCTTTCAGAACTGTTTTAGCCATATCCTTTCATTTGGCTTCACTTGGACAAATCTAAGGGTATTCAGTTCAGTTCAGTTCTTATTATCATGTGTTTAATGTTTGACAGTTCCAGCCCTGGAAAGGCTTGGTCAGATTTTTCGTGTGTATATATTGGACTTCCATCAATAAACTGTTTGAAATTTAATTCCACTGAATGATTCTGGTGAACAAGTGAGCTAAATGAGAAAGCATCCAAGTAAAGAAACTGTTCAAAAAATCAGGAACTGCTTGACCAGCAGAAACTAGGCCATGGACTTGAGAGCCTGTAAACTCTAGGCCATCACAGATAATTGAAAGTCATAATCTCCCAAAGGGTTTTAATTGAATATTTGGAAGTCTGTATGAAAATAAACGGGAGTCAACCAAATAAAAATAAACACAGCTATACTGAACAGTATAAATCTTCAGAAGAATAGCCCTGAACTTTGCCATTCTGGCTGTTTTCAATATCATGCCCCTGGGAAAATACAGCTATTTCTAATTGAATGATCTAAACTCCTGTGCTGGGGCTTCATGGTGGGTTCTCCCATTTTGCTCTTGCTACTCGTTTTGGGGATAAAGCAGTGCAAATTATTCAGACACCAATCAGATTTATCATCCTGTGCCTTTTGATGACATCCATCTGTTTATCTAAGAAGCCATTAAAGACTTATTGAGTTACAGTGCTACGGAGAAAATTGGGTTATCATCTATGGTTAAATCCAATTCTCGCATCTGCCATCTTTTCAGCTTATGTGGTATATTCTGAAATTACCCTGACTTGCAGACCTGCACTACAAGAATACATTTGCTTCTTAGCCTTTTTTATGTCATTTCTAGAGAATTTCTAATGCATGAGCAATTTGTGGTTCAGGAAAATGTTGACAGAGAGATGTCAGTGCTTTCCCTTGTTAAAAGTTCAAATGCCTAATAGGGACTGTGCCAGCTTAAAAATCTTATTCAGAAGTGGGTACTGTTCAACTCTGCGGTTTGTATTTAGACGAGCCTATTCAAAGAAAAATTTGACTCTAGGTCACAAAGGTAGAACTGTGTTAATCAGAAGATAAAGATAAATTAATATCAAGCCAGAATTCAAATGGGCAAAAAAAAAGGTGAGAACTCATCATAAATGATGTTAAATAAATACCAGCAGGTAAATTGATAAGACACAAAGGACCCAGTCTTCCTAGGGAATGACGAGGTAGGAGTTCAGTGCTTATCTCATAAGTCAAGCAGCTTAAACAAAACTAAAAGTCGAGTTTTCTGAGCTGGCTGAAGAGGCAGTGAACTGGGTGGGGAAAACTAATTGAAATAAGGTGAATGTTTGCAGTTTCTTGGGGATACTGTTACATCCTAACTGCAGGAGAGCCAGAGAAAGAGCAACTGTAAATCAGGCAGATGCTTCAGTTTGCCAATTTTTTCTAGCATTTGTCAGAGAAATAATGAAGAATCCACGATTAAAACATTTTCTTGATTTGTTTATGTAAATCAAGCCAGAATTCTGGGAAGCTTGAGATTTTCTGGGAATCTTCAAAGATTACAGCATAGCTGCCATTCCTTAAAATCAAGCTGTACACACTATTTATTGGCCATTTAAGGAGATCCTTCCGATAATATTTCACAGTGTTCTTTCATTGTTTTCCTCTTTGTGAGATAAGTACCCTGAAATGGGAGAGAATAGCTGTATAACAGCTGAGCGTAATCGCTTGAGACCCTCATGCCGGATATGGCTGGCTTCAGAACACTATCCCTCTGTCTATCTACCTGTTTGCTTGTCTGTGACCTTCATTCAGTTCTGTCTGTGCTGTCAGCAGAGCAGCTGTTTTTGTGAGTCAATAGAGATGCTACAATAAGAGAGCAACTGTGTCACAGTAAAGATGACCAGAAGATAGGACTGGAAAACCAGAGATGCAAATATGAAGTCAAAGGGTCTTCCGTGTATATTTCACTTCCTATTAAAATTCATCCAAAAGATGAATCTGTGTAAGGATTGAAAAAACTCTTGTTCAAAGTGAGAAGTTGTATACTTTATGATCTTAAGAACTGTAGCCTTTCTCTCTTTAACACTCTAGTCCATCCATAAAATACTTCTCCCTAACTTGCTCAGGTCTGAAATTCTGTGCCTTCAAGAAAGATTTGCCTGGGGAAAGGGAGGAGTGAGAGCTTTTTGAACCAGAAGGAGAAAGCAGTTTGTTGCACCCAAGTTTTTTCTGGGATCTACTCTATTGATTGTCTGTTGGGTAAACATTTTTACTTTCAATCAAAATGACAAAGAAAAATAAACTGGCAACTTTTCATTCATTATTCAATATTCATGAATTCATTAGAAATTCAAAGACTAATTTCAGAATACCTATGGACTGTTTCACATTTTAATTAATAACTTAATTAATTTTAGCGTGCAATTAAGAAAAATCATATTGAGAATTCTTTTTTTCAATCTGTTTTAAATTGAGGTATAGTTGATTTACAATATTATATTATTTCCAGGTGTACAACATAGTGATTCAAAATTTTTACAGATTATATACATTAAAAACTAGTGTAAAATGTTGTCAATATTCCCTGTGCTGTACAATATATTCTTGTAGCTTCTTTATTTTATACATGGTGGCTCAGAGGTTAATGCGTCTGCCTCCAATGTGGGAGACCCGGGTTCAATCCCTGGGTCGGGAAGATCCCTTGGAGAAGGAAATGGTAACCCACTCCAGTATTCTTGCCTGGAGAATCCCATGGATGGAGAAGCCTGGTAGGCTACAGCCCACGGGGTCGCAAAGAGTCGGACACGACTGAGCAACTGAACAGAACAGAACAGAACAGAGTCTGTGACTCTTAACCCCCTAGCCCTATCTTCCTCATCCCCTTTTCCCCCTCCCCACTGGTAACCACTAGTTTGGTCTCTGTATCTGTAAATGTTTTTGTTACAGTCACTTTTTTTATTCTTTAGATTCTGTGTATAAGTGACAACATACAGTATTTTTCTTTGTCTAACTTGTTTCACTAAGCATAATACCCTACAGGTCCGTCTATGTTGCTGCAGATGGTAAAATGTCATTCTTTTTATGACTGAGTGGTATTCCATTATACACACACACACACACACACACAAACATGCACGCATCTTCTTTATCCATTCATCTGTTGAGCGATGCTTAGGTTGCTTCCATATGGCTATTGTATTATAAATACGCTGCTGTGAACATTGAGGTGCATGCATCTTTTTGAATCAGTGCTTTCATTTTCTTTGGTTATATACCTAGGAGTGGAATTGCTGGATTATATGGGTTTCCCAGGTGACTCAGTGGTTAAGGAATACTCCTGCCAATGCAGGAGATGCTGGAGATAAAGATTTGATCCTTGGGTCAGGAAGATCCCCTGGAGGTAGAAATGGAAACCCACTCCCATATTCTTGTAGGGAAAATCCCACAGATAGTAGAACCTGGCAGTCTACAGTCCATGAGGTCGCAAAAGAGTCAGACACAACTGAGCACACAGACACACCGAGTAGTTTTATTTTTCATATTTTTTAGGCAGTATGTATTCTTTAAAAAGCGTTTAAGTAATTCCATTGATTGGTCAGGTAAGGATATTAACCCAGATACAAATAACTGCTGGAATGGTTAAAGGCAAGGTTCTAAAGATGTAGTGGGAATTGCCGGGGATAATAGATCTGGTAGAACCAAAACAAGACAGCGCAGTCATGCCAGAGGTACGACCACCACTCTCCTCTCTTTCGTCTTGCCCATCACCTCATTTCCTGCACAGCGCTTGTGCTTCTCCGCTTGCGGGCAGAGATCTGTCTCTGATGGCCTGCTGGAGAAGATCTGTCGCCTTTTCTGCCTTCCAGTGACATCTGCCTCCTCATCTTGGCTCCACCCTATGGCTTCCTTAGGACACCGAGTTCGAGGCCAGAGGTGCCTTGTATTTCCTGGGTTGAGTTCCTCCCTGTTGAAGATCACCTCCCTGGTCGCCCTACCTCTCAACTGAAGTTTCCATTCTCACAGTGACAGGTACAAACTGAAGCAGATGACATTACCTGCTGGAATCAGGTCCCTGCCTTTTTGTAGGTTGCCCTCCACTTCTCGCTTGGGATAAGATGTTGTTTACTTCTACAGGTGTTTCTTGAGAGCCTGTTTCTCAAGTACTGGACATTATTAAAGAAAGAAAATCATGTTAATTATGCACAAATTTCAGGAACAGAAAAGAAAATTTGGATAATTACTTTCCTGAAAGAGACTGTAATTTCAGACAGACAATAAATATATGAAACATAACATTTCTACAAAAGGGAAGAACGAGAAGAAAAAAGCACTTTCTACACATTATGAACTGAACCATATTCCTCTGAATTCACACATTGCTGTGCTAACCCACAATGTGGCTATATTTGGAGATAGGACCTTAAAAAGGGTAATTACGGTGAAACGAGGTCACAGTGCAGGGCCTGAATTCTATTGTACTGGGGTCCCTATAAGAACAGGAAGACTCACTAGGGTTGTGGGCACATAGAGAAAAGGCCTTGTGAAGATGCAGAGAGAAGGCAATCCTCTGCAAGCCAAGAAGAAATCTTAGCCTCAGGAGAAGCTAAGCCTTCCAGCACCTCCATCTGGGATTCCAGTCTCCACAGCTGCATTCTGTTGTTCAAGCCACTCATGATATTTTTTCATGGCAGCCCTGGCAGACTAATACATTAAAAGTTAAATGAAGTCAGTAGAACTTGAGATTTTCAAGTGATGGGCAGGATGCAGGCAGAGAGTATAGAAGGAAAAGGTCAATCCAAGCCAAGGGACTTATGAGCAAAGAAGAGTCAGAAATCATAGTGACTTGTAAGTGGGGAGTTGCAAAGGCGGTTGGAAGATGGCAGGAAGGCCCTCACTCCCAAGATGCATTTGAATTTGATCTGGTGGGAATTAGGAAACCATGATGGGTTGTTGAACAGAGAATGATCTAAAAGCACAGGGTTTAAGAAAATTAGCTTTGCTGCAGTACACAAACTCAGTTGTACAAGATTAGGCAGAAGTAGAAGACTACTTAGGAAAAAAATTGCAGTAATCCAGGCAGGTTGGAGTCCAGATGGTGATAGGAAAGGAGAGTATCTGATGGATTTGAAAATTATTGCAAAGTAGGAATTGATAGAATTTGGTTTCCCTGGTGGCTCAGCAGTAAAGAGCCCACCTGCAATGCAGAAGCCGTAGGAGATGCAGGTTCAATCCCTAGGTTGGGAAGATCCCCTGGAGGAGGGCATGGCAACCCACTCCAGTGTTCTTGCCTAGAGAATCCCATGGACAGAGGAGCCTGGAGGGCTACGGTCCATAGGGTCCAAAGAGTCAGACATGACTGAAGTGATTGAGCTTGCCAGTAACAAAATTGAATTAAATTCACTAATATATCACTTATTCTTTTGTGCATCTTGCCTTTATATATTAAAGATAATTACATTTTAACACCAAAGTTCTTAATATAAGTTGATTTGAGAGCTCTTTTCCAGTTGAATGAAGTTGTTACAGTGTTGGAATTACCCTAAAGATCTTAGTAAGCAAGACATCATTAAAAATCAGGTAATCTATATAAATAAAACATTGAGACAATTAAAACTTAATGTCATTACCCAGTTTTGAGGGGACAGTAACTAGCCGATCAGAGGTACTTTAGGGTTAGATATCCTGGGGGACAAATGAAAGAAAAATTTCAGGATTGATTTTCCTAAGAATAGCCAGGAAAAAGACCCTAAAACATATCCCTCTAAACCAGGGTATCAGTCTCTGAAACAAAGTGGAACATGGAATGAGGTTAAAGATGCAAGGATCTAACTAGAGCTTATTCATCCATGAAATAATATTCCTGTACAGCGAAGTGAATCAGCTATATATATACATATGTGTGCATGCTCAGTCATTCAGTCATGTCTGACTCGTTGAGGCCCCGTGGACTTGGGCCTGCCACGCTTCTTTGTCCATGGGATTTTCCAGGCAAGAATACTGGAGTGGGTTGTCATTTCCTCCTCCAGGGGGTCTGCCTGACCCAGGGACTGAACCCAAGACTTTTGAATCTCCTGCATTTGCAGGCGGATTCTTTACCACTGAACCCCTGGGAAGCCAACATATACATATACCCCCTTTCTTGGATTTCCTTCCATTTGAATCATTGCAGAGCATTAAGTAGAGTTCCCTGTGCTATCCAGCAGTTTCTCATTCACTGTACAGCAGAAACTAACACAACATTGTAGGGACTTTCCTGGTGATCCAGTGGCTAAGACTCCATGTTCCCAACACAGGGGGCCTAGGTTTGATCCCTCATTAGGAAACTGGATCCCAAATGCTGCAAAAGACTCAGTGCAGCCAAGTAAATAAATATTTGAAAACGCACACACAGCATTATAAAGCAACTATGAGTGGTAGTTTAGTCGCTCAGTCGTGTCTGACTCTTTGCAACCCCATGGACTATATGGTCCTTGGAATTCTCTAGGCCAGAATACTGGAGTGGGTAGCCTTTTCCTTCTCCAGGGGATCTTCCCAATCTTGCAGGTGGATTCTTTACCAACTGAGCCACAAGGGAAGCCCACTGAGCCACCAGGGATACCCCACTTTTAAAAATTGAAATAATAATCCTAATGCCTACTGAGCATCCATTATGTGCTCAGAGCTTTGCATAGACTATTTCATTTATGTGCATTGACACCTAGTAGATGTAAGCTTAGGGTGAACAAAGTCAAAATGACCCCTGCCCTTACGGAGTTTACTTTCTGATATAGGATACAGGCATCAAACAGATAATCACACGAATACATATCTAATTGTGAGTGGTGGTCATTGCAGGAAGGAAAATACAGAGAGTTATGAGAGTATAGCAAGGTTTCCTCATTTGGATTTACCAGGCAGAAATGATCTCCCTGAGTAAATGACTGTCCATGGGATTTCCCAGGCCAAAATACTGGAATGGGTTGCCATTTCCTTTTCCAGGGGATCTTCCCAACCCAGAAACTGAACCCATGTCTCCTGCATCTCCTGTATTGGCAGGTGGGTTCTCTACCACTGAGCCATCTGGGAAGCCTGAATGAATGACAGTGCAGTGGAAACTTTGAAGGATAACCAGGAATTAGTCAGGCAAAGACTAGAAGAAAGAGATCTGGGGGCGTGAGTGAAGCCAGTGATTTGCAGGGAGCCAGAGGGCTGGCTCCTGGCATGCCAAAGATGTGGCAGCAAGGAGGAGATCTAGTCATCAGATTTGAGTTCATGTGCAGGGAACTTAATCCCTGAGGCAAAGCAACGATTAAAGACCAGAGCAGAGTTTAAGGCAACATTCAGTCATAGGGACTTTGAAAGGCGATAAGGAAACCAAATACTGAGAACCTTGAAGACAAAGTGGCAATGGGGCACATTTAAGTATAAGAAGGTGAATTGCTGCCTTTGGTAGATTCCCATGTTATCCTGCCCAGAACCTATAGGCACAAGCTAGATGGAAAAAGCGCTGTGGCTTAATGGTCAGGATGTCAGGTTTGCAGTCAGATGCGTGTGGAGCACTTCCTAGGTGTTTTTTCCTGGGAAGACGTGTAGCCTTTCTTATCTTTAGATTTTCTTCTATAAAATGGGGGAAATACTACCTACTCTAAAGAATAACATAAGGTTCAAAAGAGATGATGCCTGTAATGTGCTCAATTCAGTGTCTAACTGATATGCTGTTTCTTCGTGTCACCAATACTTTTGCTGTTCTATTTGGTTCATGTCTGGGTAATAACGTAAAGCTATCTACACACACAGTAAAATGCATGAACTTTATAACTGACATTTTATTTGCTTCTCAGAAGCTTGTCTGAGTCTTTTCCAACTTTTTCTCAAATTGTAATTGTGTTTTCTACTTTTGAGGCTCTCTGAAATGAAATCTCCAGATTCAGGGAAGATGAGGGGATTAGCATTTAAATTTACTCAAACTGAGACATAGGATTCAGTGTGTGCTCAGTTAAAGATTTGATGAATGAATGATTACTGCATAATTATAGAGATTTGACAGTGATAAGCATAGCTAATTAATTGCTAAGATAGTGTATATTAAAGAATGGTTTCAAAGCATCTTTATGTATTTTGTGTTTTTAAGTGATTATTAAACTGGATTCTAACCTCTTGCTCTCTGAATATTCTCTTAGTAATAAGCCTACCATGTCTTAATTAGAGAACTGTTCTGACAGTTCCAGGAAAGAAAGCATTTTTTTCTGTTAAAACATTTCTAGCATTTCAGCTAAACGATTTATCTACGATGATTTTCCTTTTGTAGTAGACAATTAGAAGTATAGTACAGTAAATTTTCTGCCTTATGGATCCCATCCAAGAACCATACAACTTTTATGCTTTATAAGCAATTGCAAACTAAAATGAGTAGCCTGTATATTGTAATAGAGCTGCTTTGAGCTGCTATTACCATAGAATACTTTTCCGGCTTTCTTAGAAGCATGAGAACAAAATTGAGAAGAAGGCATCTATCTGATTGATGCTAGGAAGCTACTTGCATTGTACTTCACTTTAGGCAGAATGGCAGTCATTTTATTTGCTATTAATGTGAATAGAGAGATCACTCCTTTTCAGAATGCATTCTGCAAAAAAGATCTGTAGCCAGTACACATGGTTAGAAATGAAGCTGCCTGTGTAGACCAAAATGTCCCTGAGTTCAGTCAGACCCAAGGAGATCGTTGCAGAAATCACATTGCAAAAACTGTTCCAAATTTTCTCAAATGAAGAATGTCTGTTGGTAGTTTAGACTGAAATCTCCCCTTAACTCTTCCTCCAGAATATGGGGGTGCAGGTAGGCCCTATTAGTATAAACAGTTGGATCAGGAATAGGTTAGTGACAAGTCAGTAAGGTACATGTGTGTGTGCTAAGTCACGTCAGTCATGTCCGACTCTGCAACCCTGTGGACCATAGCCTACCAGGTTCCTCTATCCATGGGATTCTCCAGGCAAGAATTCTGGAGTGAGTTGCCATTTCCTCCTCCAGGGAATCTTCCCAACCCAGGAATCCAACTGGTGTCTTACCTCTTCTGCATTGGCAGATGGATTCTTTACCACTCACACCATCTGGGAAGCCCAGTAAGGTACACTCACATTCAAATATTTCTCCTGTGATAATATCTGGGTGAGATTATTTTATTTGGGTTTTGGGGACAAAAGCATGACTTGAGAATATGAAAATCCTAGTAAATGCAAACAACAAACAATACAGATTTAACTTAAATATTTTAGCCAATTATCAGTTCAGTTCAGTTCATTCGCTCAGTTGTGTCCGACTCTTTGCAACCCCATGAATCGCAGCATGCCAGGCCTCCCTGTTCATCACCAACTTCCAGAGTTCACTCAAACTCATGTCCATCGAGTCAGTGATGCCATCCAGCCATTTCATCCTCTGTTGTCCCCTTCTCCTCCTTCCCCCAATCCCTCCCAGCATCAGAGTCTTTTCCAATGTGTCAACTCTTCGCATGAGGTGGCCAAAGTATTGGAGCTTCAGCCTCAGCATCAGTCCCTCCAATGAACACCCAGGACTGATCTCCTTTAGGATGGACTGGTTGGATCTCCTTGCAGTCCAAGGGACTCTCAAGAGTCTTCTCCAACACCACAGTTCAAAAGCATCAATTCTTCTGCTCTCAGCCTTCTTCACAGTCCAACTCTCACATCCATACATGACCACTGGAAAAACCGTAGCCGTGACTAGACAGACCTTTGTTGGCAAAGTAATGTCTTTGCTTTTTAATATGCTATCTAGGTTGGTCAATATACATCTCCATAAATGCTATGTTAGCTTAACCTTACTAGGGACTTGGCAGTATGTTTTCCTTAACAAGTAGTGTATTCAAAAACTGAGTATAGGCAAAATCCTAAGAAGTGGGTGTATGGTGACCTAAGACTGTTGCCCTTCTGGACACTTATGGTCTAGTGCAAGAGACAGACAGGAATCAAGTGGTGCCATGGGATCCTTTCTGCAAATGACAACTCTGGAGGAATCCCAGGAGATAAAAATGGAGCGGCTCTGGCAGAAATGGAACAGGGCAGAAATGGAACCTACCATTCTTCTTCCCCATTTCTGGCAGAAATGGAACCTACCATTCTTCTTCCCCTCATTTCCCTGTGGGAAAACCTCTGTAGGGCTCTGAGGACCTAGTTTGAAATCACTTTACATGTGATCTGACATGTAGATGGGTGCCTCTTTCTGCTCTGCAGGACACCATCCTGTCTAAATCGATTTCAGATCTTGAGCGCCAGGCTACCACCCTGGTCACACACCAAGGACACAGAACTTCATTCCAACCATCCTTGTTGAGTCGCTTAGTTGTGTCTGACTCTTTCCAACCCCATGGATGGCAGCACGCCAGGTTTCCCTGTCCTTCAAATATGATGAAACTCATATCCATTGAGTCAGTGATGCCATCCAACCATCTTATGCTCTGTCATCCCCTTCTCCTCCTGCCTTCAGTCTTTTTGGCATCAAGATCTTTCCCAGTGAGTTGGCTCTTTGCATCAGGTGGCCAGTGTATTGGAGCTTCAGCTTCAGCATCAATCCCTCCAATGAATATTCAGGGTTAATTTCCTTTAGAATTGGCTGGTTTGATCTCCTTGCCATCCAAGGGACTCTCAAGAGTCTTCTCCAACACCACAGTTCAAAAGCATCAATTCTTTGTTGCTCAGCTTTCTTTATAGTCCAGCTCTCACATCCATACATGACTACTGGAAAAACCATAGCTTTGAATAGATGGACCTTTATTGGCAAAGTAATGTTTCTGCGTTTTAATACACTGTCCAAGTTTGTCACAGCTTTTCTTCCAAGAAGCAAGTGTCTTTTAACTATGCTGAAGCTCCACAATTTGCTCTTCTCAGTGAGGGGTTGAGAAGAGCAAATGGTTTAGGCAGGAGAGAACACCACTAGGAAGACTCTTCTCCTAGGAAATGGATAACTATGAGACAGAAATAGATATGGAAAAGTTGAAAAAAGCCTCAGTATACCTGAACACACACACACACACACATGCATGTCAGCCAAATGCGTTGAACCTGCCCCACAGGTGTCTAAACTTGAAGAGTATCATATAAGTAGATATCTGTGCCTCTAGTCTTTGTAGATTAATCTGGGGCAGGAGCCGTATATCCTCCAGGATATATTTTCTTTTTCTGTTCAAGTGTGTGTACGAGTGTACTCAGTCCCTTTAGTCGTGTCCGACTCTTTGAGACCCTGTGGACTGTAGCTTACCAGACTCCTCTGTCCATGGGATTCTTCAAGCAAGAATACCGGATTGGGTTGCCATGCCCTCCTCCAAGGGATCTTCCCGACCCAGGGATTGAATCCTCATCTCCTGTGGCTCCTGCATTGCAGGCAGGTTCCTTGCCACTGAGCCACCAGTGGAAGCCCCAAGAGGCATCTGGAAATGTGCTTCAGTTATAATCAGAATAAGAAGATTCAACTTGACATCATATTATGACCTTACAGTTTCAAGATTCTGTGCTCTTCGCTGTATAAGGTGCGTGTTCTGTTACCACCCTTACGATTTAATGCTAGTGACCCTGATGCTCTGTATACAGGGTAGTGCAAATAGCTTCTTGGGCCAGCAGTGACATGGCCTGTACCTGTAGAAAAATTTATCTCCTAAGCTCTCAAATATTGTTTGATTGAAGGATTGGAAGATTCCGGTGGAAAGGATGAGAAAAAGTGAAGTGTGGGATTTTTACATATAGTATAACAGAAAAATTAAAATGGCTATTCCATATATGTTGCATATTCTATGCCAGATACTCTTAAAATAGTATATGTGCTTGCATTCGTACACTCAAACGTTAAAAAAGCCCCATAGATCAACATACTCACTATATAAATTTCATTGATCTGGAAGCCAAGGTAAAACATCTTGCCCAGGATCACACAGCTAACAAGTGACAGGATTTGAACCCAGACAGTCTAGCTGTCTAGTCAATGCTTTCAGCTCTGTGCTATGCAGCTACAGTGCTGGGAGAGCCCTCTGCTGGACGTGAAGGTAGAAGGCAAAAATTTCTTTTTAAAGTAAAAGGAGGGTGTGAACTCAATGAGGCTGTTTAAGAGGGCAAACAAAATTGTTTACCCTATAAATTAGGAACTTTGAAAGGAATCAAGACAAAGGTTGGCGGGGAAGACCCTGACACTGATGATTAAAATTGCAAATAAAAATAATAGTCGCTTAGCTGCTGTAAATTTCTTTTTAAGAAATAGATAGTGGATAAATTATAAATAATCCTCACCATAAGTTTTCTTAAGAAGAAACGATGAGAGGTTCTGGTCCAACTGTGCTCAAGTAGCTGCAAAGAAATTCAAATTATGTCTGCAAGGAAAGCATTTTCAACCTGAAACTGAGGTTGCACTCAGCACCAGTAAATCAAAGCCAAAATGAAGCTATGGATGATGGATGGGAGATAGATGAAATAACAGTATGAAGAAGCCTAGAGTCACAGTGGAGCAGTAAAAGCTGAATTTAAGAGCCAGGACAATTTTCGGAAGCTAGAAATCAAAATTCACCAGATGGTAAAAGCCGACACAGCAAAGTTGATGCCAAAAAGTATCCAGAAATGGGGCAAAGATTGCCTCAGACATGAAGTATCTTATATGCTGGACCAGAATTATTTCAGGGTTAAGTCATCTTGCTCCAGCCTTCAAGTAGAGTGCTTTACCTAGACTGGCAGGTGCTGCCAGCCCAGGAGGTATCTGATCTGTAGCTCAGATGGAAAAGCTCACTTTCGGAAGGATCCATGGATCTGAGACAGTGGGTTCAACCTGAACCTGGCCATGGTAGAGGGCGGATTTAGGAGAAAAGCGAGAAAATCCTGGACTCTGGCTAGAGAAGAAGACCTGTGATCATTGGAAAGGAGTGAAACTGAAAGGGCCTGGAAAAATGTAATTAATGTTGTGAAACACTTTGACCATCTGTGTCCCCATCATTTGACTAATTAGTATTGAATTTTTGTCCTGACTGTGTTGTACACTTCAGTGTAGTTAAGGCAGTTGTGCTCTTAAGTGTTTACAATGTAAATAAGGGTGAAGGGACTGCCTTAGAAGAGACAGGGGGAGACAGTGGATCACAAGATAAAGGATTTGTTCCCTCAAGAAACCAAAATAAACAAGCTTTGGGTAGGTAGTTAGGAGACCCCCTTCTTACTTGGTTGTATCTTAAGTCTGAATCACATGATGCCCATCAAGTGGAAATTACCCAGGGGAATCAACCCTGAATGCTCACTGGAAGGACTGATGCTGAAGCTGAAGCTCCAATACTTTGGCCACCTGATGGGAAGAGCCAACTCATTGGAAAAAACTCTGATGCTGGGAAAGATTGAAGGCAGGAGGAGAAGGGTGCAACAAAGGATAAGATGGTTGGATGGCATCACTGACTCAATGGACATGAGTTTGAGTGTATTCCGGGAGATAGTGAAGGACAGGGAGGCCTGGAGTGCTGCAGTGCATGGGGTCACAAAGAGTCAGACATGACTTGGCGACTGAACAACAACAGGGGCCATGCATCTGTTTGTGTAGCTGCACTTGTTCCTGTGACCTCAGAGCCTGAACTGTCTTTTCAAGGGTGGGGAGCCCCCTCTACCAAGGGCTTCATCAGTTTTGTGCTTGGGTCAGTGACTCGGTTGTGTGAGCGGACACTTTCCTATCTCTGAGTACTCCTCTCGGGGCCAGGCTACCGACCCTGCTCACTTCTCAGTTATAGATGGAGGTCTTGTATTGCCAGGGCCACCGCTAGCTCACGTATTGCTTTTGAGCAAATGCAGTTCCACCCAGAGTTCATGCATTGGCACCCAGAGTGTGAGCTGCAGCTGCATGTCAGCTCACACTCACCCCTTCCCTAGGGTTCCTGCTCAGTGGTGAGCTCGCACTGCCACTCGGAGCACCCTGAGGATTGCTTCCGTTTCTGCCTTGGTGATGATGTACAGGCAGCTCAGACGCACTGGAGCCGTAACTGAATCCAGTATCTTTCCCCCACAACTCCTTATTTCTCTGGTTTTCACTTGCTTGCCTAACCAAAATGTGAAAATCATTTTTGACTCCGTACTCAACCTCCACATGCAATGGAACACTAGTCTGATCCCAATTCTGAGTTCTGAAATACTATTTCTGTAGTTCAAAAAGCTAGGAACTGTGAAATCTTTTTTACTCACAATAGGTTATCTTTCTCAGCCATTATGTCCATTTTATAAATGCAGAAACTTCTGATTAGACAATTTAAGTATTTCGATCCTAGATAAACCTGTGTGACTCCAGGTCCCGTGTGTTTTTGATGAGCACATTGCCCTGTGTCAGTTGCTCCAGGGCCTCTACATGGCTTCCCTACTTCACTCTCAACTCCCCACCCTCCTGGGGGACAGAGGTAAGGACCTCAAGCACATTCAGCCTATGCTCTTAAGGTCGTGCAAGGGCCAGCTGATTCTGACAAGGGAAGTTCAAACGCTTCAACATGGCAGCCCACATTTGTATTTCCAGCTGGATTTTCTGACAGTCAGGTCTCATTTCTAACACTAGACTGAGACCAGCACAGCCAAGCTGCTGAGCATAAATGGCAGCTGGGAGATGCTATGCACTCCACCATGGGCCTTCACACACAGGTGTTGTCTCTGGGGAAGGGATTGCGCGGTTGGGGAAGCTGAGACACAGAAGCTCTTGAATAAAAACTGAGAGCAAGGACTCACATACGCTGGGATGCCCACAGAGTGCCCCGATGACTGGGTGTGTGATGACTAGATTTTGTGAGGCGAAAACTAGCAACCAGCTTCACATCACCCAGTGTTGTTGGGGCAATTTTTATTGAACTACCTTAAATAAGTGGCCTTAAAAGCACCACTCAGGCTCTGATGCCCACATTTTTCTTTTTTTTTTAATTTATTTATTTTAATTGGAGGCTAATTACTTTACATTATTGTATTGGTTTTGCCATACATTGACATGAATCCGCCCTGGGTGTACATATGTTCCCCATCTTGAACCCCTCGCCCACCTCCCTCCCCATCCCATCCCTCTGGTTCATCCCAGTGCCCCAGCCCCGAGCATCCTGTATCATGCATCGAACTCGGACTGGCAATTCTTTTCACCTATGATAATATACATGTTTCAATGCCATTCTCCCAAATCATCCCACCCTCGCCCTCTCCCACAGAGTCCAAAATACTGTTTCATACATCTGTGTCTCTTTTGCTGTCTCGTATACAGGGTTATCGTTTCCGTAGTGTAGTGGTTATCACGTTCACCTCACATTCTTCTTTCTAATTGTACTGAACCATTCATGGTTTCCTGAAAGTGCCTTGTATGTTCATACATCCATTCCCTTATCCCATAATATCCCTTCAGCCAATAAAGGCAGTTTGTCACCTGGAAAAATTTGGTCGCTTCCTGGGGTCACACATCATTGTCTCCTCTTTGAAGCCTTCCAGACTCTTTCCAGGGCAGTGTTAAAAACTGTTCTCTGTGGTTTTGTAACAGAGGAATAGACAGAAAGTTTGAGGAGCAAGGGGACTGAATTGAAGAGTGAGAAGCAGAGGAGGGAAGAGAATGGCATCTCTTCTTTCCTTACTGACTCTTGGGTAAGTGAGAGTTTGCTTGTCTTACTACTGTAGCATCAACCACTTTGTGTGTTGGCTGGTTTTATAATTAGCCAGATATCTGCAAATACCTCAACCCTGGCCAAACAGCAAGCCTTCAGTGCTCTCTGCTTCTCAGTAGGCTACTAGTTATTTCTGGAAGTCTCCAAAGGAATGAGCCACAGTTGCCATGAGCCTTCAACTCTGCTTGAACCCTCTGGCTCCAGCTGTCTCTTGTCCATGTCCCCTGCCCACAAAACTGTTAGATGCCTCCACTCTTCCTTCACCTACCAGGGGAATAGATGCAAGTAGCAGTCCAAGGTTGTGTCCTCTTTGTAATCCCAGACAGGACAGTGGGAGTGAATCATCTGGCACCTGCATACCTCTCTTCATACCCATCCCAACCTGTAGGCACCTTATTACCCCTCCTTCACAGGGAACTGCCATCCAGTTGACAAAACCCAGTGGGAAAATAGATGCCATTTCTTTCCATACTTCTCCCTCCATCTAAGACCCATTCTTCAACAAAACTCTCTGTTACAAATTATCTAGAGTTAACAGCTGTTAGGAGTCACTGGGGCAGTTGTATCATTAGTTACAAGCCCAACAGAAATGGATAGAAATACATACAAAATGACCTGAACAGGAATATTCATGGCAGTATTACTGAATAGCTATGGTTTTTCCCGTGGTCATGTATGGATGTGAGAGTTGGACTGTGAAGAAGGCTGATCGCCAAAAAATTGATGCTTTTGAACTGTGGTGTTGGAGAAGACTCTTGAGAGTCCCTTGTACCGCAAGGAGATCCAACCAGTCCATTCTAAGGGAGATCGATCCTGGGTGTTCATTGGAGGGACTGATGCTGAAGCTGAAACTGCAATACTTTGGCCACCTTATGCGACGAGTTGATTCACTGGAAAAGACTCTGATGCTGGGAAAGGTTGGGGGCGGGAGGAGAAGGGGACGACCGAGAATGAGATGGCTGGATGGCATCACCGACTCTGTGGACATGGGTTTGAGTGAGCTCCGGGAGTTGGTGATGGACAGGGAGGCCTGGCGTGCTGTGATTCATGGGGTCGCGGAGAGTCGGACACGACTGAGCGACTGAACTGAACTGAAAGTTGGAAACAAGTCAAACAGCCATCGGCAGTAGAATGGATAAGTAAAACGTAGGTATATTCATACCCAGGAATAGTATGTAACAATGGAATAATAAACTATGGCTACAGGCAACAATGCAGATGCACATAAGGTTAAGCAAAAGAAGCCAGCCACAGAAGTGTACCTACACTACGTGTGTGCATACTCAATCGTGTCCGACTCTGTAACCACATGGGCTATATAACCTGCCAGGCTACTCTGTCTGTGGAATTCTCCAGGCAAGAATACTGGAGTAGGTTGCATTTCCTACTCCATGAGATATTGCAGACCCAAGGATCGAACCCATGTCTCCTTTGTCTCCTATATTGGTGGGTGGATTCTTTACCTCTAATGCCACCTGGCAAGTCATGATGATCTCTTTTATATAGCGGGATTTTTTAATTTATTTAAGGTATAGTTGATATTCAATGTTGTATTAATTTAGTTTTCTTAATGACAATTATCCATGATGGTGTTGGAGAAGACTCTTGAGAGTCCCTTGTACTGCAAAGAGAGCCAACCAGTCCATTCTAAAGGAGATCAGTCCTGGGTGTTCATTGGAAGGACTGATGCTAAAGCTGAAACTGCAATACTTTGGCCACCTCATGCGACGAGTTGACTCACTGGAAAAGACTCTGATGCTGGGAAAGGTTAGGGGCGGGAGGAGAAGGGGACGACAGAGAATGAGATGGCTGGATGGCATCACCGACTCTGTGGACATGAGTTTGAGTGAACCCCGGGAGTTGGTGATGGACAGGGAGGCCTGGTGTGCTGTGATTCATGGGGTCGCGGAGAGTCGGACACGACTCAGCGACTGAACTGAACTGAACTGATCCATGATAATAGGAGTCAGTTTAGTAGTTACCCTTGAAGAAGAGAGAGCGGAAGGAGTCTTCTAGGATTTTCATATAGAGAGAACTGACTTTGAGGAGTAAATGTTCTGGCTAAGTCTGGGTCTTGTACTGGCATATAGATCTCTGGCTCATTCAGAAGTCTCCTGGATCTGAGTGCAGATGCAGTCTTTTTGTACCCTTTACTTTCAGCTTATGGGGGGGTGGCATTTGCAGTCGATACAGGGGAGTGACATTTTTCAGTAGCTTGATATCCACTCTGCTCATAGGAAGAAACCTGATGGTTGATACTGTAGACAAAATTCCAGGGAAAACAGTGTGCATATAGATACAGGCTCTGGTAGCAGCAGCACTAGAGCTGAGGAGAAAGGGAAACCGGCTGTCATAAAAAAGCAAAAGAAAATAGCAATTTCCATCTGGACCTTACCTTTCCATGGCTGTTTCAGCCATCATCATTCCAAAATGGATTTGAAATTGTATCTTATCTCATTACTCTTTCTATCTGGTCCAATATTTCTTTTGGTAATCCACGCTTACAAAGCACCTATAAACAGAATCCTGGCCTATTTTCAAGGATGGGAGCTATGACGCACAAATTAACTATAGAAAGGTTTGGATTTGGGATGGTTTTATTTCATCGTGCAGAATGTTTCAGTCATTTCTCAACCTAGCCAGCTATTGCAAACTCTGATACCAGAATCATATTACTCCCAGAGTAGATCCCTTGGCTGTTAGGGGATTCTCAGCAAACAACAACAAAAAGCATTAAGCCTCTTCTTCCTAATTATATCTTTCTCTAAATATCTAATTATCATTGAAGACAAATTGCATGTTACAGAGATAATATTATGGGGAATCGTTAATCTGTTGGGCTTCTGCTTTTGAATTCCTGAGTCGGTGCTGCAGCTGCTGGAGCAAAAAATTTTGCCACCTGGACAGTTCGTTACATTTCATATTTAAATGCAAAACTGCCGAAGAGCAATTCTACTCGATGGACTTGGCTTCTTTAGGCATTTTGCAGATATGCATCACATGTACAGCTTTTCCAAGCTTCCCAGGTAGCTGGAAATATTGAATAAGTGAGCATTTAGAGGGACAGAATTACAAGGAAGCAGTGGGAATATAGTTATACCAATAAGGTGACAGTGGAATTAGCTTCTGTAATTATTCTTTCTTTTTATCAATGCACAAAGGTCTGCAGATTTTTATGACATTCCTCAATAACTACATGGGATCACCTTAATAAAGGCTGATCCAAAAAGTACACATTCCCAAAGATTACCTGATAATTGCACCTACTGTAATATGCTTAAAGCTAATTAACATTCAATCTTCACTTTAGAGAATAGAAATTACTAGGTACTTATCCCATAATTACATCTTTGCGCACTTGCTATTGTAATCCACGTGTTAACTATATAATTAAATGATGAACAGTGACTGTATAAGTAGAGAGTACTTATGTAAAATGTCTCATACAAAAAATAAAAAATAAACAGTTTCCAAGAATCACATCTCATTGTAAATTCCATTGTTCTCAGGGAGATTGGATAGCATGTCAAGAATTAATAATAATACTGTTACTCCTTGGAGGTGGGAAGATGATAGTACTGCCCCACGGTCAGGAAGATGTCCATTGTGGTTCATCTCACCACAAAGGATGAGTTCCATCCAGCAGTTCTCACTGTTTTCTCTGGATGTACATCAAAACACAAATGCTTCGAAGTTGTCATAGTAAATATGGCCTGTGTCTAAGCTATTAAGCCCTATAGTTTTGTATTGGGTGTTTTTTGTAATAATTCTTTTCAAAAATAACGTTTTTATCCGATTATAATGCTAATATGTATTCATTGTAGAAAATTCATAAAATGTTGAAAAACAGAAGAAAATACAAATTATAATACTGTATTATGTTAACTTTTTGTTTTATATGCTTTGTCTCTTTTCTAAAAAATTATTTTAAGAAAATGTAGTTGACTTACAATATTGTGTTAATTTCTTCTGTATAGCAGAGCAATTCAGTTATATATATGTATTTACCTATATATTATATATATATATATAATTTCTCATGTTCTTTTCCATTATGGTTTACCATAGGACATTGAATATAGTTCCCTATGCTATACAGTAGGACCTTGTTTTTTATATCTATTCTATATATAATAGTTTGCATCTGCTAATCCTAAACTCCTAATTCTTCCCTCCTCCACTCCTGCCTCCTCCTTGGCAACCACAAGTCTGTTCTTTATGTCTGTGAGTCTGTTTCTGTTTTGTAGATAATTTTTTTGTGTCATATTTTAGCTTCCACATATAAGTAATATCATATAGTATTTGTTTTTCTCTTCCTGATTTACTTGACTTACTATAGCACTGTCTAGGTCCATCCATGTTGCCACAAATGCTATTAGTTTATTCTTTTTTATGACTGAGTAGTATTCTACTGTGTGTGTGTGCGCATGTGTGTGTGTGTGTGTGTGTGTGCATGTATATATTTCATATCTTCTTTATTCATTAATCTGTTAATGGACATTTAGGTTGATTTAGGTTGTTTCCACATCTTTGCTATTGTTAATAGTGTTGCTGTAAACATAGGGGTGATATGTCTTTTTGAAATATGATTTTATTTGGATATATATCCAGGAAAGGGGTTTCTAGATCATATAACAACTCTATTTTACTGTTTTGAGGAATCTCCATACTTTTTTCCATAGTAGCTGCACCGTTTTACACTCCCACCAATAGTGTAGGAGGGTTTCATTTTCTTCACACCCTCTCCAGCACTTTTTATCTGTAGACTTTTTAATGATGGCCATTCTGACTAATGTGAAGTGGTTCAGTTCAGTCGCTCAGTCGTGTCCGACTCTCCGCGACCCCATGAAACACAGCACGCCAGGCCTCCCTGTCCATCACCAACTCCCGGAGTACACTCAAACTCATGTCCACAGAGTCGGTGATGCCATACAGCCATCTCATTCTCCGTTGTCCCCTTCTCCTCCCGCCCCCAACCTTTCCCAGCATCAGAGTCTTTTCCAGTGAGTCAACTCGTCGCATGAGGTGGGATGTGAAGTGGTATCTCATTGTAATTTTGATTTGAATCTCTCTAATAATTAACAATATTGAGGATCTTTTCATTTATCTTTTGGCCATCTGTATGTCTTTTTTGGAGAAATTCCTGTTTAGGTCTTCTGTCCATTTTTCGATTGGGTTGTTTGTTTGTTATTAAATTGTATAAAATATTTGTATACTTTGGAAATTGAACCCTTATCAGATGCATTATTTGCAAATATTTTACCCCAATCCATAGGTTGTCTTTTAACTTTGTTTATGGTTTCCTTTGCTGTACAAAAGCTTGTATGTTTAATTGGGACCCATTTGTTTGTAGGGTTTTTTGTTTTTTTGTTTTTTGTTAATTTTGCTTTTATTTCTATTGCTTTGGGAGACTAACCTAGCAAAACATTTGGTATGATTTGTGTTACAGAATCTTTTGCCTATGTACTCTTCTAAGAGTTTTATGGTGTCATGTCTTATATTTCAGTATTTAAGCCATTTTGAGTTTATTTTTGTGTATGATGTGAGGATTTGTTCACTTCAGCTTCATTGATTTTCATGTGGCTGTCCAATATTCCCAACACCACTTGCTGGAGAATTTGAGTATCTTTTCCAAATGAATCAGTCTCTCTCTGTGTATGTGTGTATGTGTGCACATATATAAGTATATGTTCAGTTCAGTTCAGTTGAGTCGCTCAGTCATGTCCGACTCTTTGCAACCCCATGAATCACAGCACGCCAGGCCTCCCTGTCCATCACCAACTCCCGGAGTTCACTCAAACTCATGTCCATCGAGTTGGTGATGCCATCCAGCCATCTCATTCTCCATCGTCCCCTTGTCCTCCTGCCCCCAATCCCTCCTAGCATCAGAGTCTTTTCCAGTGAGTCAACTCTTTGCATGAGGTGGCCAAAGTATTGGAGCTTCAGCTTTAGCATCAGTCCTTCCAATGAACACCCAGGATTGATCTCCTTTAGAATGGACTGGTTGGATCTCCTTGCAGTCCAAGGGACTCTCAAGATACATATACATAAAACATTGCAACCTGCTTTTTAAAGAAGTATATTCAGAACCCTCTAATGAAGTATTATTTCTCATCATATTTCCCATGACCCCATAATATTATGTAATACTGATAATTCCTAAATTATTTAACCATTTTCAATGGACATTTACTTTCAGTTTTTCACAATTTCGTTGTTAAGTCACCAAGTTGTGTCTGACTCTTTGTGACCCCATGGACTGCAGTTTGCCAAGCTTCCCTGTCCTTCACTGTCTCCTACAGTTTGCTCAAACTCATGTTCATTGAGTCGGTGATGCCATCCAACCATCTCATCCTCTGTCACCTCCTTTTCCTCAATCTTTCCCAGCATCAGAGTCTTTTTCCAGTGAGTTGGCTCTTTAGTCTTCACAGGAAAGTGAAAAAGTTGGCTTCAAGTTCAACATTTAGAAAACTAAGATAATGGCATCCAGTCCCATCACTGCATGGCAAATAGATAGGGAAACAGTGGAAACATTATTTTCGGGGGCTCCAGAATCACTGAAGATGGTGACTGCAGCCATGAAATTAAAAGATGTATACTCCTGCTTCCCTGGTGGATCAGAGGTTAAAGCGTCTGCCTGTAATGTGGGAGACCTGGGTTCGCTCCATGGGTTGGGAATATCCCCTGGAGATGGAAATGGCAACCCACTCCAGTATTCTTGCCTGGAGAATCCCATGGATGGAGGAGCCTGGTGGGCTACAGTCCACGGGGTCACAAAGAGTTGGACACGACCAAACAACTTCACTTTCACTTTCAGACAACATATTAAAAAGCAGAGACATTACTTTGCCAACAAAGATCTGTCTAGTCAAGGCTATGGTTTTTCTGGTAGTCATGTATGGATGTGAGAGTTGGACTATAAAGAAAGCTGAGCACCGAAGAATCGATGCTTTTGAACTATGCTGTTGGAGAAGACTCTTCAGAGTCCCTTGGACTGCAAAGAGGTCCAACCAGTCCATCCTAAAGGAGATCAGTCCTGATTGTTCATTGTAAGGAGTGATGTTGAAGCTGAAACTCCAATATTTTGGCCACCTGATGCAAAGAGCTGACTCATTTGAAAAGACCCTGATGCTGGGAAAGATTGAGGGAAGGCGGAGAAGGGGACGACAGAAGATAAGATGGTTAGATGGCATCACCAACTGGATGGACATGAGTTTGGGTAAACTCCAGGATTTGGTGATGGACAGGGAAGCCTGGCGTGCTGTGGTCCATGTGTTTGCAAAGAGCCGGACAAGACTGAGCAACTGAACTGAACTGGCTCTTCACATAAGGTGGCCAAAATATTGGTACTTCATCTTGAGCATCAGTCCTTGAATGAATATTCAGGACTGATTTTCTTTAGAATCGACTGCTTTGATCTCCTTGCAGTCCAAGGGGACTCTCATGAATTCTCCCCAGCACTACACTTTCAAAGTATCAATTCTTCAGCACTCAGCCTTCTTTATGGTCCAACTCTCACATCCATACATGACTACTGGAAAAACCATACAGACCGTTGTCATCAAAGTGATGTCTGTCTTTTTGATTACACTGTGTAGGTTTGTCATAGCTTTCTTTCCAGGGAGCATCTTTTGATCTTGTGGCTACAGCCCCCATTCATGGTGATTTTGAAGCCCAAGAAGATTAAATCTGTCACTGCTGTTTCTGCTTTTTCTCCATCTATTTGCCATGAAGTGGTGGGACCAGATACCATGATGTTAGTTTTTTGAACGTTGAGTTTTAAGCCAGCTTTTTCACTCTCCTCTTTCACCCTCATCAAGAGGCTCTTTAGTTCCTCTTTGCTTTCTGTTGCTAGAGCAGTATCATCTGCATATCTGAGGTTGTTGGTATTTCTCCCTGAAGTCTTAATTCCAGCTTGTGATTCATCTAGCCTGGCATTTCATGTAATATACAACCCACTCCAGTATTTTTGCCTGGAGAATTACATGAACAGTGGGGCTTGGGGGGGGCCGCAGTCCATGAGGGCACAAGGAGTCGGGCGTGACTAAGCACACATGCACACTACCATTTAATTATCAATTCTGCCCTTCACTGTGTGAGAATTCCCTAAGAGAAGTTTTAAATATTTTGTTTTCAGGAAAGCATATTCTAGGTACCCAATTTTAAATAGTTACTTTGTGACAATTTCAGTGCCTGAGTTTACATCTGTATTCACACTGTCCTGGAGCCCTGGTGATTCACTTTCAGTGTCATGGACTAATGAGAAAGGGTGGAGGTTGACTTATGCAATTATTTGTATACTTGATACCACCAAACAAAACCAAAAACCTTCATAGGGTACATGACAGATGGAAGTTAGAATAAAGAAAAGTGGTTGTAGGATTGTGTTATCACATAGCAGTAGCACACATACAAAATCCCAAGAAGTTGATACCATATTCACATAGCAGATAGTAATCGAGGTTCAGATAAATATCAGTCACTCTACATGAATGCTGTTGATTTGAATGGTATCTGTATTTAAATATTTTATTTAATGTCTAGATTTGTTTTAAAATTGTTTGGGTTGTATAAGAACTGTAGTCATAAATAGTTACTATGTAACTTCATATTTTTACACATTTAAGTAACACAGTGAAAATAATTTAGTCTAACAACACTGAGGGAGCTGTAAGAAGTTTTCTTTTAAAATGGATCTATACATTTTCTCAATTTGGGTTGCACTGTTCTCACAGCTACATCCTTATGCATATTCTTAGAATAAATTGTTTCCTTGGGGAAATTTCTTAGAAAATTACTGTCAAATGTTGTAAACATTCTATAGTTTTTGATGTTTTGAACTCAAATTTGAGTTCAGAGTCTTCAAGTCACTTTTTCTTCCTTTAGTTTTGTCTTCATTTTAATGTTTTCCTCAGTAATTCACTTACTTCAGTTTGCAAATATTTTTTGAGAGTTTACCATGCATATGTACCATGCTTCTCACTGGGCTTTCAAAGACAGAAGAACTCAGTCTGTGCCCCAGAGCCCCCTAACTCACAGGGAGGTGATGGCATAAGACAGTGATTCTCAAATGTTTGTTTTCACATTTAGAAATTATTGTGGACCCCAAATAGCTTTTTTGGAGATAGGTTATATCAATTGATATGTATTCTATTAGAAAATGGATAAATTTTTTAAATTCCATGATTCTTATTTTCACTTTAAAGCTTATGTTTTATCATTGGCCAGATGTACTGTTACTCGTTTTCCTTGAAATGACAAGCTTACTTTGTTCATTTTTAAGAAAAATTTTTCCATATACCCCAGTCTGAATAACCACAATTTGTTGGTCATTCATTTAAGAAAGAAATAGTGTCCTGTAAAAGAAGAAAGAACACACATAGTTCATCTGGCAATTCAAACCATCATGTAAGTGCTTTCCTTGAGACAGCCATCTTACTTTGGTATGTAGAAAAGTGCTGTGTGCATAATTGCTATTTATTTTTTGCCACAAGTGTGGAGAAGATGAATAATACCTCAGTGCTCTTACAGCTTGGTACCACTGTACCACTTGGTACCAGCTCTAGCAATTTTACCCAACATGTCACTTGCACTATCAGTATAAATGTCTCAGTTCAGTTCAGTCGCTCAATCGTGTCCGACTCTTTGTGACCCCATGAGCTACAGCATGACAAGCCTCCCTGTCCATCACCAACTCCCAGAGTCTAGCCAAATCCATGTCCGTCGAGTTGGTGATGCCATCCAACCATCTCATTCTCTGTCGTCCCCTTCTCCTCCTGCCCCCAATCCCTCCCAGCATCAGGGTCTTTTCAAATGAGTCAGCTCTTCGCCTCAGGTGGCAAAAATATTGGAGTTTCAGCTTCAACATCAGTCCTTCCAATGAACACCCAGGATTGATCTCCTTTAGGATGGACTGGTTGGATCTCCTTGCAGTCCAAGGGACTCTCAAGAGTCTTCTCCAACACCACAGTTCAAAAGCATCAATTCTTCAGTGCTCAGCTTTCTTTATAGTACAACTGATACATGACCACTGGAGAAACCATAGCCTTGACTAGACAGACCTTCGTTGGCAAAGTAATGTCTCTGCTTTTTAATATACTGTCTAGGTTGGTCATAACCTTCCTTCCAAGGAGTAAGCGTCTTTTAATTTCATGGCTACAGTCACCATCTGCGGTGATTTTGGAGCCCAAAAAAATAAAGTCAGCCACCGTTTTCACTGTTTCCTCATCTATTTGCCTTGAAGTGATGGGACCAGATCCCATGATCTTAGTTTTCTGAATGTTGAGCTTCAAGCCAACTTTTTCTCTCCTCTTTCACTTTCATCAAGAGGCACTTTAGCTCTTCTTCACTTTCTGCCATAAGGGTGGTGTCATCTGCATATCTGAGGTTATTGATACTTCTCCCGGCAATTTTGATTCCAGCTTGTGCTTCCCCCAGCCCAGCGTTTCTCATGATGTACTCTGAATATAAGTTAAATAAGCAGGGTGATAATATACAACCTAGACGTACTCCTTTTCTTATTTGGAACCAGTCTGTTGTTCCATGTCCAGTTCTAACTGTTGCTTCTTGACCTGCATCCAGGTTTCTCAAGAGGCAGGTTAGGTGGTCTGGTATTCCCATCTCTTTCAGAAGAGATGTGACTAAAGGCTTTGGCATAGTCAATAAAGCAGAAATAGATGTTTTTCTGGAACTCTTGCTATTTCGATGATCCAGCAGATGTTGGCAATTTGATCTCTGGTTCCTCTGCCTTTTCTAAAGCCAGTTAGAACATCTGGCAGTTCACGGTTCAAGTATTGCTGAAGCCTGGTTTGGAGAATTTTAAGCATGACTTTACTAGCGTGTGAGATGAGTGCAATTGTGCAGTAGTTTGAGCATTGTTTGGCATTGCCTTTCTTTGGGACTGGAATAAAGACTGACCTTTTCCAGTCCTGTGGCCACTGCTGACTTTTCCAAATTTGCTGGCATATTGAGTGCAGCACTTTCACACCATCATTTTTCAGGATTTGAAATAGCTCACCTGGAATTCCATCACCTCCACTAGCTTTGTTCGCAGTGATGCTTCCTAAGGCTCACTTGACTTCACATTCCAGGACGTCTGGCTCTAGGTGAGTGATCATACCATCGTGATTATCTGGGTTGTGAAGATCTTTTTTGTACAGTTCTTCTGTGTATTCTTGCCACCTCTTCTTAACATCTTCTGCTTTTGTTAGGTCCATACCATTTCTGTCCTTTTTTGTGCCCATCTTTGCATGCAATGTTCCCTTGATATCTCTAATTTCTTGAAGAGATCTCTGGTCTTTCCCATTCTATTTTTTTCCTCTATTTCTTTGCATTGATCGCTGAGGAAGGCTTTCTTATCTCTCCTTGCTATTCTTTGGAACTCTGCATTCAGATGCTTATATCTTTCCTTTTCTCCTTTGCTTTTCGCTTCTCTTTTCACAGCTATTTGTAAGGCCTCCTCACACAGCCATTTGCTTTTTTGCATTTCTTTTTCTTAGGGATGGTCTTGATCCCTGTCTCCTGTACAATGTCATGAACCTCCATCCATAGTTCATCAGACACTCTGTCTATCAGATCTAGTCCCTTAAATCTATTTCTCACTTCCACTGTATAATCATAAGGGATTTGATTTAGGTCATACCTGAATGGTCTAGTGGTTTTCCCTACTTTCTTCAATTTAAGTCTGAATTTGGCAATAAGGAGTTCATGATCCGAGCCACAGTCAGTTCCCGGTCTTATTTTTGCTGACTGTATAGAGCTTCTCCATCTTTGGCTGCAAAGAATATAATCAATCTGATTTCGGTGTCAACTATCTGGTGATGTCCATGTATATAAATGTATAAATGTCTACCCAATGAAAAAGGCAGTAATATCTTAGTGTTGATAGGGCTTCCCTGGTGGCTCAGTAGTAAAGAATCCACCTGCCAATGCAGGAGACATGGGTTCAATCCCTGGGTCGAGAAGATCCTCTGGAGAAGACTATGGCAACCCATTTCAGTATTCTTTCTTGGAAACCCATGGACAAAAGAGCCTGGCAGGCTACGATCCATGGGATCACATAAAAGAGTTGGACACAATTTAGTAACTAAGCAACATTATGTTTGTGATGATGTCTTTGAACTATGAAAATGGTTTGACTTAATGACCCTTCTAAAAGGGCCTCAAGGACCTGTAAGGGTCTGGAGACCAGATTTGGAGAACCACTGCTATGAAATGTGATTACTATGTGATGGATGGATGCATGTGTACAGTGGCCGCATAAGAGAAAGCAAGCCTCAGTCTGAGTGGAAGTCAGGAGAGAGGTTCATAGCTAAGTAATGATTAAACTGAAACTCAAAAATTAGGGAATTTGCTTAAGAACATATTGCTAAAACAAGAAGTCCAGAACCCCACATTTACTACTTCATCTTTCTGATCTTCACATCGCACTGCTTTGAAGTGACGTGCACAGCCTCCATCTTCTCATTTCCACTCCAGCCTACATTCTGGCCTTCTCATATACCCAAAACATCTTGCTGTCTCTTTCTTAAAATACTGCCCTGCCTTCACTTGACTTGTGCAATATTCTTCTGGCTTCCCTCCTATCTTTCTGTCTCTTTTCTGCTGTGTTGCAATCTTCCATGCCTCTGTCCAGCCACAGTAAAAGCTAGTATTACTTCTAGACCATCATCTCTTACCACTCTGCACTCCCTCTAAAGCACTCCCACACACACCCAAGGCTTTCATTATAGTTTCTTGTCAATTTTAGCTCCAATCAAACTTGTCCTCCAAACCTTAGCTACTTAGGTCTATAGGCCAGCATCACTGACATCTCCTGTGAACCATGGACCCACCCCAGGTCTATTGCGTTAGAATTTGCATTTTAACAAGATCACCCAGTGATTTCTGGTCATATTCAAGTTTAAGGTGCACTGTTCTAAGAACCAGACCCAAAGGTAGAACTGCTTCCCTAGCATTTCTTCTTGGCAGTCTCAAAGGAACCTCAAAATCAGCACATTCAGAGTAGAACTTATATATTTTTTCCACTGTATCTAGTTCTTTTTCTAGGTTACCTCATCTCAGAGAATGGAATAGTCATCCACTCAGGTGTGCACGTGGAAACCTTGCTCTCTTATCTTCCGTATATAATTTATCACCAAGTTCACAATCTCTCACATCCTCTCTGTGCTGTCTATCACCCTCTTCACCATCACCATCCTTATCTGAGCTATCATTGTCTGTAACCTGGACATTTTGCAGTATCTTCCCAAATGGTTCCCTGCTTCGATCCTTACCCACTCCAACTTATTTTCATTTTCCACACTCCTTAGAACATTCCAATGACCTTCCAGTACTCTTATGATAAAGATGAAAATCTGTCTTGGGAGATCTACCTCCTACCTGCCTCTCCAAACTCACCATGTCCTTTAAGATTTCAGTCATCTCACACCTTGCTGTCATACCACCAGACAATTTAACTAGTAGATTCCCATTCTTCCCTAGACTTTAGCTCAATCATTCCTTCCACAGAGAATCTTCTCTGGCCTTCCTCTTATTCTGTGATCTCACTCATTTCATTTATTCTCCTGCATTCTATCAGTTGTAACTCAACATCCTTTTTTTTTTTTTTTTTTGGTTAATATCTTTGATGAACCTTTGGTTAATATTTAACATTCCCATGAGACTACAAGGTCTGTTAAGGCTCCACATATGATTTTTCCCACTACTGTAACCTAGCTCAGGGCTTGAAGGATAATAGGCAAAGTCCTGCAGGTTCTTACCTTTGTGAATTCGTGAGGAATTCTTTTCTCCCCATTGTCAGATAACAAATGATACCTGTCTTTCAAGATTGAGCTCCTGCATGTGGTCTTCCCAGCTAAATTGCTCTTCAAAACCTCTTATATGGTACTTAATACCTTCTACAATAATTTCTTTATAACTTTTTAATTGTTGTAAATAGCCCCTAGTTGTTAAAAAGTTAAACAGAAGTTTGATTTTCATGACACTCCGTCCAGTGGGCTGAGTGAAGCAGGTCCTCCATCCAATGACTAAGAGTTTATGTTCCCTTCATCTCATCCTGCTGTTTTCCTAGCCTGTGGCTCCCAAGGGTATCACAGGGCATGGAGATGCCTCATAGTCTCTTAAACGACCTAGCCCAGAAGTGACATGTTATTGCTACTGCAGTAATAATCTGATCCATCCTAAATGGATGAGACAGTGGAGTATAATCTTTCCATATGCCTCAGAATGAGCATAGAACCAAATACAAATGAAAACCAGTAATCCTGTGAACTATAAACTCCTGAAAGAAGACAAGGTCGAGGTCTGAGTCATCATTACAAAAACACTGAACTATTTGATCTTTTACCTGTTTGGTAATTAATATAGATTACTGGTTCAATGAATAATCTAAGTTTTCAGAAGATAAAATCTGTTGTCCTGTTGTTGTTGTTCAGTGGCTAAGTCGTATCCAACTCTTTGTAGCACACCAGGCTCCTCTGCCCTCCACTGTCTCCCAGGAGTTTGCTCAAATTCATGTCCATTAAGTTGGTGATGCCATCCAAACATCTCTTCCTCTGCCACCCCCCTCTCCTTTTGCCTTCAATCTTTCCCAGCCTCAGGATCTCCTCCAGTGAGTCAACTCTTCACATCAGATGGCTGAAGTATTGGAGCTTCAGCTTCAACATCAGTCCTTCCAATGAATATTCAGATTTGATAAAAACTGAGAGGAGACAAAACCAGAGAGAATAGAAAGGCAGGTACAGAACAAGACTGGCAGATATTCTTTGAAAACCCATTGCTGTTCCATGTACTGACACAGGTTTCGGTAATGTAGACTAACCTGGTCAACAGCCTGAGCCTCCCTCCCTTCAAAAAAGTCAGGTTTTGTTGTAATATTATGGCTTCCTATTCTGTGATGATATTAATGAAAATTTTCACGAAACAGACAGACCTAAGAGATATTGTAAGTTCAGTTCAGACCACTCAATAAAGCGAATATATTAATAAAGCAAGTCACATGGATTTTTTTATTTCCCAGTTCAAGTAAAAGTTATTTTTTGCTGTACTGTAATCTGTTAAGTGTGAAATAGTATAGCATTATGCCCCCAAACACAATGTGCATACGTCAGTTGAAAAATACTGAATTGCTAAGAATGCTAGCCATCATAACAGTGCAGTTCAGTTCAGTTCAGTCGCTCAGTCGTGTCCGACTCTCCGTGACCCCATGAATCACAGCACGCCAGGCCTCCCTGTCCATCACCAACTCCCGGAGTACACTCAAACCCATGTCCACAGAGTCGGTGATGCCATCCAGCCATCTCATTCTCCGTCGTCCCCTTGTCCTCCCGCCCCCAACCTTTCCCAGCATCAGAGGCTTTTCCAGTGAGTCAACTCGTCGCATGAGGTGGCCAAAGTATTGCAGTTTCAGCTTTAGCATCAGTCCCTCCAATGAACATCCAGGATTGATCTCCCTTAGAATGGACTGGTTGGATCTCCTTGCAGTATAAGGGACTCTCAAGAGTCTTCTCCAACACCACAGTTCAAAAGCATCGATTCTTCGGCAATCAGCCTTCTTCACAGTCCAACTCTCACATCCATACATGACCACGGGAAAAACCATTGCCTTGACTAGACGGACCTTGGTTGGCAAAGTAATGTCTCTGCTTTTCAACATACCATCCAGGTTGGTCATAACTTTCCTTCCAAGGAGCAAGTGTCTTTTAATTTCATGGCTGCAATCAGCATCTGCAGTGATTTTGGAGCCCAGAAAAATAAAGTCTGACACTGTTTCCACTGTTTTTCCATCTATTTCCCATGAAGTGATGGGACCAGATGCCATGATCTTTGTTTTCTGAATGTTGAGCTTCAAGCCAACCTTTTCACTCTCCTCTTTCACTTTCATCAAGAGGCTTTTGAGTTCCTCTTCACTTTCTGCCATAAGGGTAGTGTCATCTGCATATCTGAGGTTATTGATATTTCTCCTGGCAATCTTGATTCCAGCTTGTGCTTCTTCCAGCCCAGCCTTCCTCATGATGTACTCTGCATATAAGTTAAATAAGCAAGGTGACAATATACAACCTTGACGTACACCTTTTCCTATTTGGAACCAGTCTGTTGTTCCATGTCCAGTTCTAACTGTTGCTTCCTGACCTGCATACAGGTTTCTCAAGAGGCAGGTCAGGTGGTCTGGGATTCCCATCTCTTTCAGAATGTTCCACAGTTTATTGTGATCCACACAGTCAAAGGCTTTGGCATAGTCAATGAAGCAGAAATAGATGTTTTTCTGGAACTCTCTTGCTTTCTCCATGATCCAGCGGATGTTGGCAATTTGATCTCTGGTGCCTCTGCCTTTTCTAAAACCTGCTTGAACATCTGGGAGTTCACGGTTTACATACTGCTGAAGCCTGGCTTGGAGAATTTTGAGCATGACTTTACTAGCGTGTGAGATGAGTGCAATTGTGCAGTAGTTTGAGCATTCTTTGGCATTGCCTTTCTTTGGGATTGGAATGAAGACTGACCTCTTCCAGTCCTGTGGCCACTGCTGAGTTTTCCAAATCTGCTGGCATATTGAGTGCAGCACTTTCACAGCATCATCTTTCAAGACTTGAAATAGCTCAACTGGAATTCCATCACCTCCACTAGCTTTGTTCGTAGTGATGCTTTCTAAGGCCCACTTGACTTCACATTCCAAGATGTCTGGCTCTAGGTCAGTGATCATGTTATCATGACCATCTTGGTTGTGAAGATCTTTTTTGTATAGTTCTTCTGTGTATTCCTGCCACCTCTTCTTAATATCTTCTGTTTCTGTTAGGTCCATACCATTTCTGTCCTTTATCGAGCCCATCTTTGCATGAAATGTTCCCTTGGAATCTCTAACAGTGCAGGGTTGCCACAAATTTTTAATTGTAAAAAAAAAAACAAACACAATGCCTGCAAAGTACAATAAAGTGAAGCACAATAAAACAAGAACGAGATATGCCTGTAATGTTTATATGCTGGATAGAGTGCTAGGCAGTCTGTATGTTCTGCCATGCAGTCATTCTTTCAACGATTCTGACTGCCATTCAGTCATTCTTTCAGCAGTTCTGCAATTCCTATCTCAGAGCTTATGTGTCTTGTTCTGGACCACACAGCTCACAGTTAGCTACCTCAGGAGGTGGGCTCAGATCTGCCTGACTCTAAAACCTATGTATTTAGCCATGATGCCACACTGAAGAGTTTGTTAAACATCTGAATATTTATCCACCTTAAGAACAAGTACATACAAGTAGTGTGATTAATCCATTCATCATAATCCTCATGACCTGACTTGGGTAATAGATCCTGAAGGATCACTTTTAAAATTTTGCCAAGACTGTAGGCAAATTCCAAAGAATGTAAGGGTCTGTGTTTAGTTAAGTTTTGTATTCTAAAGCCAGAGTTTCCCTGGTTGCTCAGTGGCAAAGAACCCGCCTGTCAATGCAAGAGATATGTGTTCAATCCCTAGGTCAGGAAGACCTCCTGGAGAAGGAAATGGTAACCCACTCCAGTATTCTTGCCTGGAAAATCCCGTGGACAGAGGAACCTGAAGGGCCACAGTCTATGGGATCACAAAGAGTCAGACACAACTTAGTGACTAATCAACAACAACTCTAAAGCCAAGGTGATATCGCCACAATTGGTTAGTGTTGTTTTGGATGGGTTTCTTGTGGGGGAGGGAGATTTCCAACTGATGCAATAGCCACAAAGTGCCTTGTTCCTTTTTCCTTTGATATATATACTCATCCACACTTGCGTAAGTCAGACCAGCCTTAGCTTTATGTTTAGCTTTAAAGTGAAAAAGTGAAAGTGAAGTTGCTCAGTCGTGTCCGACTCTTTGCGACCCCATGGACTGTAGCCTACCAGGCTCCTCCGTCCATGGGATTCTCCAGGCAGGAGTACTGGAGTGGGTTGCTGTTTCCTTCTCCAGGAGATCTTCCCAACCCAGGGATCGAACCTGGGTCTCCCACATTGGAGGCAGACGCTTTACCATCTGAGCCACCAGGGAAGCTCAATGTGCAGTCAAAACAGTAAATTGTGAAACTTTCTCACAAGAAAGCCAAAGAAGCCCTTGTAAGCCCTTTCTTCACTGTCTCTGCACCCACACTGCTATGGGCAGTGGCCGTGAAAGCATGCTGGGAAGAGTGGGAGCCTGTGTGGTATGAAGAATGTGGAATCTGTTAGCACAGACTGAGAGGCTGAAGGAGTCCATTTTCTCCACAGACTCTAATAGGGTTAATTTTTAAAGCTATTTATTGAACGTAAAGACCTTTGATTGAGCACTTGGCACTGTGAATCTTTCTCTACCACTCTCATTCATCACCTGTTTTTGCTGTATCTTTGTTAAGATTTGCAATAATGGTGCTTATAAAAGGCTCATTGTGCCTATAAAATAAGATTTTTTTTCTCAGCTCATCTTTTTAAAATTGTCATTTCTCGCTATTTCACATTCTTTCTTTCCAACTGCACTAGGTTTATCTGCTACAGGGAAAGATTACTTAGAGAAATGTATACTTTCTATTTCCTTTAATAGTGTGTGTTATGATGTTTGATAGTTCATGAAGGACACTGTCAGGTTTGAAGAAGGAGCCAATAAACTGTAGGTACTAAGAAATACAGCCCCATAATGATGCCTACTCATATGCAAAGATATTTTATCAATTTAATGATACCTTTTAGTAGCTGACACCTTTGGTTTACAGGTTTGCTCAATGACCTGTTTGCCTCTGTGTCAAATTAGTGTTGAGGGAGGTTTCTGATAAGAATATTCGATTTGAATGTTAGAGTTATGGTCATCAAGTTGGAGGTGATCACTCTGGGTTATCTCAAATGGTACCTTTTACTGCTGATGAAGACTAGGGAATCATGAAATGCCAAAGAAACTCATGGCTGATTTTAAAGGAGCAAGTCCAAGTTTGGGGCATGTAAGGGCACCTCCAGCATTAATGGGAACTTTTTAAAAATGTGTTTAACTTCCCTGGATACATTATTTTTAAAATCATACGTTCATCTTACATTAGACATATTCTTTAAATGATAAATGAAAGCCTGCAATGTGTAAAATAGAGTCCGTTGTTATATTAAAAACATGAGTAGCCAAAGAAGAAAATGGACAGTGAGGACATTTATGGAAGGAGAAATTCAGATCAGGAAGCAGAGAGTGTAAGGTATAGAATCCTGAAAGTCTCAAGGAAGGGGGAAAGCCAAATTTTAGTCCTAAACTGCCTAAACTTGTCAACCTGACTCAGAAACACACTTGGGAGTGAACTTGTTGGCTTTGCCTTTCTCTTTTGAAATGCACAGTTTGGCACATATTGATAAATGAGGGAATACTTAACTATTTTCATACGAAAAGTTCATAAGGACAACATATAAAATTAAATTGTACATAGAATTATGCTACATTTGGAGCAATGGCTTGGTTTCAATTAGATTTCCTATCAGTTATTTCCCTATCCTTGGATCCATTCATTGGAAATTTATTCCTTAATTTCTTCTGTTTCAGGATGCATTGTCTCCAAATACTGATCATTTAGTTCTTCATTGTAAAGAATTTGTCTCCTTAAAATGGAGAAGAACTTTCAAATGTCACAAGAAATGATAGCTTTAGTTTTTGTTTATTTGTTTGTTTTGGCAATTAGATTATCTGGCTGAGATTCATTTAATTTAGTCTGGTAAAATAATAAAAGCTTGTTTTTCTTTTATTAATAAAGCTTACATTGTTTTGTTACACTGATCAGATAATTTTGCATATGTGAAATATCCTACACTTTAAACAGGACATTATTAATTCAACTCATCAGTTCAGTTCATCACAAATGTGTGGTGCAAATGCTTGCCCATTTACTTACAGAGTGATAGTATGCAGCGTAAGAAAAAGCTTCATCCTTATATGGGTGAGAGTAAAATTTGTGAACTAAGATTCAGAATTTGAATAGGGATAAGTGTCTACTAAGTCTGCTGAAACCCTATCAAATAGTTTTGGGTGTTCCCCCCAACCCCACAAGGATATTTCTGAAATCTCATGACATTACAAAGGCAGTTTTCACTAAAGCAAAATTTGATGGCTTTAGTTTCAGAAACTTTCCAGATTTACAAACACAACCAGTTACTAATCCCCGTTAAAGGAATACAGTAAAGTTTTGTGTAAGAGACCATTTACTCAATAAGGGTGAATTTACAGTTTCCAAAAGTATAAAGTAAAAGCTATCCAATTTTTTCTTTGTAGTTTATACTTCTGGTAATCCATTTTCTGCCCTATTTAGCCATCAGTAATTTCAATATGTAAAGTAAATCTTAAAAACTTGTATATGACACAGCATCATTCAAAGTGATGCAACTTTTCTTATTGTATTTTAATAAGAATAGTGGATTCTGGGGCAGCAATATTTCATGCTGATATGTATTTTGTAAGACTATGAACTCTTTGAAAGCAGACATAACAAGTATATAATTTATAACATGCTGCATGTTTATTTGGGGAAGATGCAAATGGAGATTACAGAAGACCAAAAGCCTCCTCAAGCCACCCATATTAAGAAGTCATAGCACTGCATACTGCAGAATGGATTTGAATTCTGATAGACATCTTTCATGATCAGAGAGTATTTAGAAACAGGAAATTCAGGCAACGGGGTAAAGAAGAGGGACTGAGTTCTTTCACAAGCCTGTTTATACCCCTGTGTTTGTAATTTTACCCTTAATTATATTTGTACTGTATTACAATTAAGTGATCTAATTATATATTCTGTAAACCAGTAAAATGATAGCTCAAAAAATTGTTTCAATTAGAATTAATGCTTTAGAAATGCTTAAGCAAGACCAGTTGCTTTTAAAAAAATTGCTGTTGACTTATATGTGGACATGCATGTAATGGAAACCTAGAGGGGAAAGGGTTTCAAGAATGAGAGGGAAACTCTTGAGTCAAATGCCTAAAGAATAGGAGGAAAATAAAGAATATGAACAGACTATGGGTTTGTCAACTCAGAAGCCACTGCTGACTGTCCAGGTTGAAGTTTCATTCTATGTGTGAGAGCAAAAGCTGAATTCCAAGATGTTAAACATGAGGTGGAGGGAGACGGGAGTAGGTTATGGAGACCCTGACTGTGTGTGTCATTCACCAGCCAGGTGAAGTGATGAGAAAGAAGCTACAGAGAAGAATGCCAGTCTGTATCGGGGAAGGACTTTTTAATTATTGAAGGGCATGATGCAGAACAAAAGAACAAGGCTTTGGATTTGCAAACTGTGTACTTTTGGCAATGTTTTTAATTCCTTGAGCATCTATCCATTACTTCTATAAAGTCGAAATAATAATACCTAAACCAAAAGATTGTTGGGTAAATATAACATCAGAAACATAAAACTTTGTGGTGGGGAGAGTAAAAATGTAGAGCTTTGGAATGTGTTGTTAAAAGTTAAAATGTTAACAACTTAAAATAGACTGTCATAAATGTAAGTTGTTATGTGTACCCCTCATAGCCCCCACAAAGTAGAAACCTATAGTATACACAGAAAAGTTAATGAGAAAGGAATCTAAGCACACCAATAAAGAAAGTCATCAAACACCAACGAAGAGAGCAAGAGAAGAAAAAAGTAGCAGAGGAATCGCAAAACAGCCCCCACGCAATTAACAAAATGGCAAAAAGTACCTATCAATAATTACTTTAAATACAAATGGACTAAATTCTCCAATCAAAAGGCATAGAATGACTGAATGGGTTTTTAAAAAATACCGGCTCTGTGCTCCCTATAAAAGAGTCACCTCAAGCGTATGGATAAGGAAAAAGAAAAGAACAAGGACTCAAATATTACTAAATAAAATCAGAAGTAAAAGAGGGGACATTACAACTAACACCAAAGAAATAGAAATGATCATAAAAGACTACTATAAACAATTAAACACTAACAGACTGGAAAACCTAGAGGAAATGGACAAATTCCTAGAAATGTACAACTCATTAAGACTAAATCATGAAGAAACAGAAAATCTGAACACAGTAATTACTATAAAGGCGATTGAATCAATAATCAGCAGCCTCCCAACAGAGAGCTACATTGGTGGATTCTACCAAATAGTCAAAGAAGTAAAATCAATTCTTCTCAAACTCTTCCAAAAACTAAAAAAGAAGAGAAAACTGCCGAACTCATCTTACAAGACCAGCATTATTCTGATATCAAAACCAAAGACACCACAAGAAAATTATAGGCCAATATCTCTGATGAACATGGATGCAATAATCTTCAATCATTCATTAGCAAACTGAATTTAACAATACATTAAAAGGAGCATACTCCATGATGAATTATAAAATGTTATATGTAGACATTTTCCCAAAGAAGGCATAGCCAATATGTTCATAAAAAGATGCTCAACATCACTTACCATCAGGGAGACGTAAGTCAAAACCACAATGAGATGTCACTGCACACCTGTTAGAATGACTTCTTTCAAAAAGACAAGAGGGAACGAATGTTGGCAAGGATGTGGAGAAGAGAAAAAACCCTGTGCATTTTTAGAGGAAATGTAAACTGGTGCAGACACTATGGAAAACAGTGTGGAAGGTCATCAAAAAAAATTTAAAATAGAGTTACCATATGATTCAGCAGTTTTATTTCTGGGTATTTATCTAAAGAAACCAAAAATGTTCTTTGAAAAGAAAAATATGCTTCAGTTATCTTTGCAGTATCATTTATAATAGCCAAGATAAATAAACATCCTAAGTATCAATCAACAGATGAATAGATAAAATGATGTGATATATATATATACACACACACATATATATATTATTCAGCCATTAAAAAAAAATCTTGCTGTTTGTGACAAACTGGAAGGATCCCAAGGCAATTATGCTAAGTGAAATAAGTCAGACCAAGAAACACTGTATAATCTTGCTTATATCTGGAATCTAAAAATAAACAAAATTGAGCTCCTTGTCATATATATAACAGAATGTTTCTCTTCTCTATATCTCACCTTTCTTATAAGAAGGGTGCATCCTGTCCAACTGGAAGACGTTGAGTTCTGCTGAGCGTGCTGCTGGATTAGCAGTTGCACTTTGGAAGCAAGCCTGAGGGCGGCTGAGTTGCTCTACATTTAGAACACAGAGAGCTGATTGCTCCCAGAGGGGACTTGGGGGCCAGGGGCTGGCAGCGGAGATGGCAGTGGGAGTGGAAGGCCAGCGAGGGGGAAAGACAGCTGACAGGTATGAAATGTGACTCCGAGGAACTCCCTCCAAAAATAATTTTTCTAATGCCTACTGTACTCACATATGCTGAGTATGATATTCTTATGATGTGAAGCAAACAAGGATCTTTGTTACATACCTGAGTCAACATGACAAAGGAAAAGTTTCCCGAGGAAGCCAGAATTCAAGGAAACTTAAAAGATCACCATAACCTCACCTTCAAGAAGGAAGAAAAATCTTTGGAAGTACTTCATGCTTCCACAGGATGAAGAAAGAGGTAAGAGGAATAAAGGGGAATTTCAGTGAGACTTTGGGGGACAAGGAAGCCCTGCGCTAACTCCTCGGCTGCATATAAAACCTAGTGTTTTAAACATAATTAATATTGAATCAGTGATGCTAATTAGCATAACTTTTGACTGAAGATGTACCAGAGGGGATTGTTGATGGCCCACTATCCACCAAGTGGTTGGAGGAATGGGCCTGAGATGATGGTTATATTTCTCTGCTTTATAGGCCGTGAAATTAATGACTGGAACAGAACTTTGGCATCGTGTTGCTTTTCCTTAATTTTGCTGTCCTTCAGGAAGTCACATTGAGCTTTGTTCAGGAACTTGCTGGCCTTGTCACTATTCATCCAGTAGACAATACTTTTGACTCACTTCCTCAAAAATCTAAGAGCTTTGAAATTGGCTGTAGACAGGTGCAATGTATGTAAAGAAGTAACACCTAAGGGAATTTTATTCCTTGCCTATAATTGCAAGGATATTTACCAGGCCTCTGCAAAATACTGGAGTTACAATATAAATGTTCTGGTAATCTCCAAAAACTGCCAAGGAAAGCTAGTTTTTGAGGTAGCTACCAAGATTTTAACCACCATGTGAATTGTTACCATGGTCAAGAATATGTTCTTATAAAAGAAATCTTTATCCTATTAATACTTGTTTAAAACAACAGCAAAGTCATGTTGTGTCTGGGATGCTACCACTGGACAGTGAGAGTGGCAATGAAATTCCTTCCAAAATCTACCACAAATATCTACCTCCTTCTGTTTATACAAAGGCAGTCATAATGGCTTTTGCTTCTGGCAGACTGAAATAACATGGGGGCCTGTGTAGAAACACTTGGAGTCTACAAAATGAGCTTTTAGTTTATCCCCTGGTAGTTAATTACTATACCTCTAGGTCAATTAAATGGCTCCTAATCGCTCAGTTGTAACTGTGGTTTCACTCACAAGCTGTGTGTGGTAATTCTAGTTTACTTGTTTTCTTAAGTAAAACTCAAATTGCCGTGTGCATGAGATCCAGAATAATGATGAAAACTGAAGTAGGCCAAAGTGGGCTATATAATTAAAGCAATTTCATCAAAAGCTTCTTATTTTAAATTGCTGTTATACTCTTAATATCCTCTTGGTTTCTCCAAAGATCATTTCTAAAAACACAATAAAATAAAAGGAGCAATTTACTTTCATCACTTTCACACAAATATTCAAAGATTTGCATGATCCGAAATGAGACCAGAGGTACAAAGTCCACAGTGGTTGTGTGTGTTGAAGGAACAAATCCACTCTGGTCCTTGGGGGACACAGCTGAATCTATCAGAGGTATTTTGTTGTAATTCACATTCTTTCATGCAGTACAAAGGCTTCCCAGAACCCTCCTGCCTGTGCAGGTAGAAGTTAAGAGATGCTGGTTCGATCCTTGGGTTGGGAAGACCCCCTGGAGAAGGGCATGGCAACCCACTCCAATGTTCATGCCTGAACATTCCCATGGACAAAGGAGTGTGACTGACTATAGTCCATAGGGTAGCAAAGAGTCAGCCATGACTGAAGCTACTTAGCACACGCACATGCAGCAGTATATTCCTAGCTGCCAAAAAGTTATCCCTCCAGCGGTATGTTTTTCCCCAGTCTCGGCAAATCATGTTATTCTAATGTGAATGCATTACTTCCAGCTCTGACACTCCAGTGGGGGCTTATGGTCACTTCCTCCCCAGTCTTGCCTGTGAATCCTACATCTGAGCAGAGTGAAACATCTTCTGTCTCCCTACGCAGGAGAGCCAGCACCCCTGCTTTGTACATTCAGCAAATACCTAGTGAGCATATACACTCTACAAGGTAATACTAAGCACCCGACAAGGTAAATAAGAACCAGCCCAGTACTCAAAGATGTTAATATCCTATGAAGGAAATAGACTTCAGAGCAGTGGGTGTTCCCCCTCCTTCTTGCTCATGGCATTTTGTTCTGTGGGTATCCTCCAAAGGGGATGTGCAAAAGAGGATTCCTGGAAGCATTCTCACTGGAGCTGGTGCTTGAACTGGGTCTAGAAAGTTGTGAGGGATTTGTCAGGTCGATCATATAGAGGGCAGAGACATTACCAGACAGAGGAGAGAGCATGAATGAAGGCAGAAAGGGTGGCTTTATATTTGCTAGCTTGATTGACCATGTGGATAAGGATGCCATCAACCAAGAAAGAGACCATAAAACAAGAAAATGGGATGCATGCTGGAACCCCAGTTAGATTCCTCTATGTTATCGTCACTGTTACTGTCATCACATCCTCCTCAAACTATATTTCCTTATCCATTCCCCTAATATAGTCAGCACGTTGATAAAAAGAGCCACATTGCCCACTCTGAATGGATCCAGTGGAATGTTGTCTTCCTCGTGTGTCACATGTTCTCTTGGATTATTTTTCTTCCTGTGCTGTACTATTAAGTTATAAACAAACTCATGACCCACAAGTCAGAAAGCTTGAAATGGCCAATAATCACAAAATATTTAACATCAGAAAAGTATTTTAAATGTATGCTCTAAAAAGTGCTAGATCCACATGATTTTATAGGCAAATTGTTTTAAACCTTTCAGAAAAAACAATTCAAATGCTAATTAAATTATTTCAGAGCATAGAGATCTAAGTCAACTTTTTCTGAAGCAAGTGTAACTCTAGTCCAAAACCTGACAAAGAAAGCACAGTAAAAAGATATCTTGACCAAATGGTTATATAATTTATTTAAAACAATAAAGGTATAAAAATATCTAGTAAAAGCCTAGAAAAATAATAATGAGAAAAGAATAATTATTCTAGATACTAAAACATAAAGCTATTGAAATTAAAACACTGCAGGGCTTGGACTAAATCACAAATCAATAAAATAAAAAATAAAGAGTACAGAAATATGCACAAATATATGTGGTAATTCAGTGCAATAATAAAGAACATCAAATATGTAAAAGAAGGATAATTTTTCAATAATAGCATTGGGACAGTTGCCTTAAACTATTAAAAATATGAATTCATTTATCCTTACTTTCAAATAAGTTCTAGACGGATAAAATAACGTACTATAAAAAGACATACATTAAATATATTAAGTCAAAATATGAGTAAACAGTTTTATAACTTTAATTGGAAAGACAAAGAAAAAGACTAAATGGCCATGATGGCAGTACTGACACATAAATTCCAAAAAATTCCATAAAAACACAGTGAAGGATTAAAACCCAACTGACAGACTAGTTACAACATTTATAATGGAGTCAGTATTCCTAACGAAAGTGTCCTGATTAATTAATTTTTGAAAACAGATGTGCCAATAGGAAATAGGCAAAGGAAATGAACAGGAATTGACAAACCTGCATACCAAAGAAAGGAAGAGGAATGACCTATAACGATGCAAAAGGTATTAAACTTTGCTAATACTTAAGGAATGGATGGCATCACTGACTCAACGGACATGAGTTTGAGCAAGCTCCAGGAGTTGGTGATGGACAGGGAAGCCTGGTATGCTGCAGTCCATGAGGTTGCAAAGAATCATACACGACTGAGCAACTGAAATGAAGGAAATGCAAAGCTGTGACTGTAGTAAATAATTTTTTATGACCTGTTAGAGAAGACCTGATGCTGAAGCTCAAGCTCCAATACTTTGGCCACCTCATGCTAAGAGCCGACTCACTGGAAAAGACCCAGACGCTGGGAAATATTGAAAGTAAAAGGAAAGGGGGTCATCAGAGGAAGAGATGGTGAGATAGCATCACAAACTCAATGGACATGAATCTGAGCAAACTCCAGAAGATAGAGAAGGACAGCGGAGCCTGGTGTGCTGCAGTACATGGGGTCGCAAAGAGTTGGATGCAACTTAGCAAATGAATAATAACAAAGAGAAGCAAAGATGCAACAGTTCTGTACTATCCACTGTAAACAGAGTTTGAAGAGAGGACCATGCGCATGCATTGTTGGACGGACAGTTTTGGAGGCAACATTTATCAAAATGTGGAGTGCACTCTATCAACTTCTCTTCAGTTCAGTTCAGTTCAGTTGCTCAGTCCAACTCTTTGCAACTGCATGGACTGCAGCACGCCAGGCTTCCCTGCCCATCACCAACCCCGGAGCTTCCTGTCCATCGAATAAGTGATGCCATCCAACCATCTCATCCTCTGTCATCCCCTTCTCTTCCTACCTTCAATCTTTCCCAGCATCAGGGTCTTTTCCAAGGTGTCAGTTCTTCACATCAGGTGGCCAAAGTATTGGAGTTTTAGCTTCAGCATCAGTCCTTCCAATGAATATTCAGAACTGATTTCCTTTAGGATGGACTGGTTGGATCTCCTTGCTGTCCAAGGGACTCTCAAGAGTCTTCTGCAACACCGAAGTTCAAAAGCATCAATTCTTTGGCTCTCAGCTTTCTTTTTAGGCCAACTCTCACATCCATACGTGACTACTGGAAAAACCATAGCTTTGACTAGATGGACCTTTGTTGGCAAAGTAATGTCTGTGCTTTTTAGAATGCTGTCTATACTGGTCATAGCTTTTCTTCCTAGGAGCGAGCGTCTTTTAATTTCATGGCTGCAGTCACCATCTGCAGTGATTTTGGAGCCCAAGAAAATAAAGTCTCTCACTGTTTCCATTGTTTTCCCGTCTATTTGACTTGGCGTGATGTAGAAATTTTCAATATCGAAACCAGTATTTAAGGGTAGATTCAACACTGTTGACTTCAGCATTTTGTGCAATGAAAAATTTTAAAATGCCCTAAATGTTTATCGGAAGGAAATATAGTTTCTCTCAGGAGATACAGAAATCTCTTACGCTGAAGAGAGAACTGAGGGTAGTGGGTCAAGTGTGAGATTGTAGGGAGATATGGGGACTCTAGAGAACAGGAGGGCAGCTCCTTTCTCAAGGGGACCGCCTCTCAGCTCCAGCTACTTGTTGCTGTGAAATTGCAGAACTGAGCTGGGCTGCCAGGTTTTCAAGTTTTCTGCAAAAGAAGCTGGAAATTGGATTCTGAAGCTTAATGATAAAAGAAAACATGTGGGTTTTATTTACATATATATGTCAAATTTGACTTACAAAACACCAATTTGTGCCACCTAATTTATACTGTGAAATACTATATAACCATCATTGTGGTAGACGGGTATACTGGCCCCAGATTGGCTTTCCCTTCTATGAAATGAGTTTATGTACCCCACCCTCTAGAGCTCCCCTGGTAGCTCAGTGGTAAAGAATCCTCCTGCAAGGCAGGAGAAGCCAGAGATACGGATTCAATCCCTGGCTCAGGAATATCCCTTGGAGGACGGCGTGGCAACCCACTCCAGTATTCTTGCCTGGAGAATACTATGGACAGAGGAGCCTGGTGGGCTATAGTCCATAGTGTTGCAAAGAGTCAGACTTAATGACTAAACAACCACAGGTATATATGTATTAAAGAAAATTCTGGAGGATATACAAAAATAGTTGATGGTGATTTTCTTGAGATGTGGAGCTTAGGACAGTTTTTACTTCTGTTTTTGTATTTTTCTGTAGTTTTTATTTTCTATAACAAATCATCTTTGTAGAAAGAAAATAATTAATATCCTTAGAGGATTGATGGTTGAAAGAAGCTCAGGAGCCACACAGAAGATAATAAAATCATCCCATTAGAAGATTTCTCCCCCTCAAAAAAGTAAATATCTGTCTTCTCCTAGAAACTTGATTGTAGAGCCAAAACTAGCCAGGGAAGTCCCCCCAAAATAATCAAAATGCAGAGATTTGCTTATCAGGATTTATTATAAACTCTAATAACTTTAAGACAGTGTGGTACTGGCACAATGAACCAATAATGAAATGTTCAACATGTATACATATCTGGAAACTTGATTCTTGATACAAAGCTGCTGCTGCTAAGTCACTTCAGTCGTGTCCGACTCTGTGTGACCCCATAGACGGAAGCCCACCAGGCTCCCCCGTCCCTGGGATTCTCCAGGCAAGATAGCAAGTGTGAAAGAAATGGATGTTCCAACAACTGGTGTTGGAAAATTGGCTATCCAAATTTGAAAAATGAAACTGGACCCCTGCCTCACATAGTAACTCAAAATTAATGTCACAAGGCTTTAAAGTTTTAATAGGAAAGGTAATATAAAACGTTTCTTAGAAGACAGTCTACAAAAGACTTTAATGACTTTGGAAGAAGGGAGGGATTTATTTAATATAAAGCTCAAGCCATGAAAAAATGATTAATTCAACTACCTTATACAACTTCTGTTCATGAAAAGACTTCATTAAAAAATTAAAAGTTAAAATATAGGAGCTATTAAAAATCTGCAACTGGCAAATATTTTTATTTAGTAATTTTTGATTGCTTACTGTGTGATAGGTTCTGTACTCAGAATGTTGCCTATATTGATGAACTTTATTTTCACAACTACCCTGTGAGACAAGTCACATTGTCATCCCTACTTTATGGATATCACTGAGGCACAGAGAGATTAGGAAACTTGCACAAGACTACACTGTAGGTGGTAATTTGGGATTTGAACCCAGGCAGACTTTCTGCAAAGTTCATTCTTTTAGCCACTTGAACACTGTGTTATACTTCCTTGGCTATAGTAAATAAAGCATGATGATCCAAAATATAGAAAGAACACCTACAAATCAATAACAAAAAGACTAACTACAATTAAAAAAATGGGCAAAACTTTAACATTCACATCACAGAACAGGAAATATCAGTGGTCAATAGCCATGTGAATAATGCTCAATTTCATTAGCCATTAATGAAATGTAAATTAGAGCTACAAAGAGCTATAATTGCACATTTATCTGATTGGCCAGGATCAGAAAGTTTGCCAAATATTGTAACATCAGGGATACAGGGACTGTAAATTGATCAATATATTAAAGTCATCCTCATAAGAGTTAATTAATTGGTATTTTGGTCCTACTATCTAAAGACTTTGTAAAAAAAAAAAAAAATCCTAGCTCTCTTTAGGCCACATTTTCCTTTATCTAACATGGACACATGAAATAGTCCCATTAAAAATGGAAGCAGATATGTTTCAATTTATAAAATATGCTTATGAAGTTTATTAAATGACTTGTAAAATAGAAAATTAGTATTTAAAACTTGATGGAAAAATTGAGCCTCATTCAAGTCTATTTTCATTAAATAGAGGGTACATATTTGAGTGGAAAAAGTAACTTTTTCTTGAGTCTATTTAAGAAGGGTTTTTATACTGCTTTGTAAGGGTTGACAAACTAAAATAATAACTGTTAATTAATTTCAGGGTTTTAGGCTGTGTTTTATTAATCATTTAATCTGGTGCCCTTTGCCTCATTTCTCACTGTTCCTTGTATGATATTTATCTTAAAATATTGAATCAGTAAGAGAAGTGTCAGAAGATTACAGCTCAGTTCATCTCAAACCAATGTGTATCTTTACCACTTGCCTACAAAACAGTCTCAGTGATGTTATTATAAGAAGGCCAGAGAGGAAAGATTTTAAGAAAAAAAAAGAGGTTTCTTGTTCTAGAAAGGTTCCTAACCAGTGCTAAAAATCATCATGTTTAAACTATCATGGTCATAGTAATTAAAAACAGAAACAAAAGCCTCCCCTCCATCCTTCAGTCCAGTCCTACAAGAATTAAGTCTGAGAGGCGGTCCCTGTCCAGTTTGTTTGAGATATTGATCTGTGAAGCATCCGGAGGCTATCAGCAGCTCATGGGGCCCGAAGTATAATAATAGGGTAGATTATGTTTTCTTTTCCACATCTGCACGCTGAGATTGTTTTGGAGATCTTTCAACTTTGCTCATTATAATCAAGTTGTACCAGCCTTTGTTTTAATAAGATTCTAATCTCGAGGTCTATCCTTCGCGTCAATGACTTTATACTGTTAATTGCTTTCTTGTCCTCCATTAAATTGCAGTTGCAATTGCTTCAACTTAACAGGCGATTTGTGCTTTGTATTCTGCCCCATGCTCTGCAGACACACTTACTAACATCATCTTCCTAAAGAAAGAAATTACCTATTATCCCTTTAATTTTGATGTACTTTTTTATGTATTTGGTTTCTAGCTAGTGTCCAACCAGGAAGCTACATATTATCTTCTTTAAAAAAAAAAAAAAAATTGTTTTTTTTTCTAAAGCAGCCTAGTACGAATGGCCAGAATTTATTTCTAGATAGAACTCACGTAGTGCGTTCATTTATTGTTTTATAGGACCAGTTAAAAAGACAAAGGGGTCTATTCTCCCCTTGATACACAAGAGTGACTTCCATTAACATTAATGGAAGGGAAACACTTGCATGGAGATGAGTGGAGCCATCATATTAGAAAGTGAAAAAAAAGCAGAGTCTGGCATGAACGTCTCCATGTTTTTCTCTAGAGAAGCTGCACAAAAAGCAAACAGCTCAATTCACAAATGTGTTTTCCCCCTACAAGCTTTCTGCTTGTTGTATATTAAAGAAAATCAGTGAATAATTTCAAGGCAGTTCCATCCTCCACAAATCAATCGGATGTGAATTTGTTATTTTACACAAATGACACAACTTACAGGAGGAATTCGGCAATGAAAGCAGTTGGGAGACTTGACAGGTTATTGCTGAAGCAGAGTCCTGTGAGACCGGCTTTTGGAAGCAGAGGTGAAAGTAGAAATTGGTTACCTGAAGAACTCTGTACACAGAAGCTGAATTTTCAGGGGAGCCAGGCTGTCCATGTCAGGCTTCTCTTTTGACACATCTTGCCTGAAACCTATCAAAATCTGGAAACTGCTTCTGACTTTTCAGTGTAGGCTCTGAATCAGTGATCCTCTTGGTCCTCTTGTGTGCCTTATGAAATCTTTAAATGTTAGACCGATATAACCTGATGCAAGCTGGGCAAGCTTCTCTTTCATCATTTTATTTTCTTGTTAATTGCCTGGGAGGCAAATTATTTAAAGTGTGACTAGGTCCCCATGCCATCATCTTTTCTTTAAAAATATTGAGACATTCATCTTACACCTGGCAGATGTTGACTTTACATTGGATTTTAACCTTCAAAGATGAAAGCAGCCCTTCTGAGTAACAGCCCTCTCCTTGGTATCTTTCAGTCTTGTCCTGCTTCTCCTTAGCCTGAACTTTGACTACAAAATCCAGGCTCCGTGGTATCATTTTCTGCCTCCTTTCCTGTTACTATTCATACTGGCCTGGAAAATGCTTCTGAGGTGTTTCCTACTTTAATTGCTTCCTTTCTGAACTGTAACAAATTCTGTGCGTCAGTGCATTACCTTCGGCTTTCTTTGGAGCCAAAAGAGATTCAGCTCCTGTAGCCAGCATTCTTTTTTTAGTTTAAAATGTGACCGTATCCCAGTCCTTTATTAATCACTTTTAATATCCTCTCCCTTGTCTTGGGATCCAATTCAACCTTGATCTACTGTTGTCAGAATTCCCTGAAGAATCATCCTGTTTATCCCTCAGTCATAACAAAGCCCTGTTTTTTTCATCCTCAGTATTGTGAAGTGGTTTGAGAAATGTATCCAAGGAAAACTGATGTTGGAGGAAGTAGGGAGGACAGTAAGGAGGCCCCGTAGGCATTTTATTTTAACTTTATGTTATTAAAGTACTTTTATTTCCCCCTAATGTCCCCCAGTAGGGCTTCCCTCATGGATCAGTGGTAAAGAATCCACCTGCCAATGCAGGAGATTTGGGCTTGATCCCTGGGTCGGTAAGATCCCCTGGAGAAGGAAATGGCAACCCACTCCTGTCTTCTTGCCTGGAAAATCCCGTGGACAGCAGAGCCTGGAAGGCTACAGTCCATGGGATTCCAAAAAGAGTCAGACACAGTTTAGTGACTAAAACAACAACGTTTCCCAGTGTGTGTTAGTTCAGGTTTCCTAAGAAACTGAGTCCTGAATGAGAATAGATGTACAGGAGCTTTACTGGGGGAAATGCCTGTAAAGGTACATAAGAGTAAGCCTGGATGAGTAACGAGACACTTAGACCTGGATGTTCATCTGACGCCTGTGAAAGGGGAGGGGGAGGAAGGGATGATTGGGTAGGCCCGGCACCATTCTCAGAAAGCTGTGGAAGGCCAATGGGAAAGTCTTCAAGCCAGTCACCTGCTGGAGAAGTCCCTCATCAGGCTCGAATGGAACTGCATTAGTACTCTCACCATGCTCAGCCAGTGGCAGGGAGCAACCTGGGAGAACCTGGCATCATGAACATGGTGATGGACCCAAGAGGTGGCACTTGAGGCTGTCAGGCAACTGTGTAGGATATCAAAGTGACACCTTTTTAGGCCACCACATCCAGCTGTTTGTTTTCCCACTTGCAGTGTAGTTACTGCCCTCAGGGTAAGATACCAGCAAACAATCAGAGCAGTCAGTTCCTTCTGGCCAGTCTCCCAGTACCAGCTATTGTTCTTTTGAGAATCATCATGGGATCCCTGATGGGCAGTGCAGATCTTTCCCCCACCGAAAGCTCGGAAATTGATGAAAACCATACATCAATTAAATTAGCTCCAAGGCAATGCTATAGTCAAGCCTGAAAATCCATTTCCTGTTCCCCATTTCAAATTACATATAGCCATGTTTCTAACAGAGCACGTAACAGGTTGTGGAGATCAAACACCATTAAGACTCTTTAATAAGACTGCCAATATGAAGATGCCCTAAGTTTGAATAGAAACGCACTCCCATTTTTCAGATTCCTCAAAGACATTTAAATCCAAATATTTAATAGCTTTACAAATTGAAATTCAAAGTAAATGAAGTCTGCAATCAGGTTCTCTTGCCCTACTGAATTAAATTCTGAAAAAAATATAAAGAGTTCACTCTCTCCAATATGTTATGTTGTTCAGGGCCAACTCCTGGGGTTCTTGATACCTACGGGAGCTAGAGTTTCTTTAGCAGCTTCATTGTGGACTGTCCAGAATTAGGATGGATGTAGTTCCTTCAGTGCTTCGTAAATTGCTGGGTAATTTTGAAAGAGTCCATGAAGTTCACACAAACCTTGAGATTATTTCAACCCTGACCTCATACTTATCCATACTAGACCTTGCGCTGGTCCCCAGCCCCTAATATAATTATCCCATCCCCCAAACCGCAGCAGAGATTCAGTGGCAAATTAGTGAAGGGTAGATGGAGAAAACCTTGGTTCTAGTCTCCCAAGAATTCCAGGCCGTTTATGCCTAATGCCCAGAATCCATGACCTGTGAGAATAAATTCAACTGGGAAAAATCTTTCCATAAGAGGTTAATTAGGCCTTATACATTTATATCTATGGGGCAAAAAATCCATCTGTTTAAATGTTCCACTCCAGTGAATGTTCTTGACCCAGGACTTCTCCTTTCAAACACTTATCTTGAGGCCAAGAACTATGTCTGTCATGTGCACCATGGTATTTCTGGCACCCAGAACTATGCCTCACATATAGAAGGGGCTTGATAAATAATTGTTGTAATAAAATAGAATGTAATAGAATATAATTCCCACTCATGTCATTCAAGCTTCTATATGACCTTAGTTGAAAAATAGCCTGGTTTACAAGGTGACCTGTTAAAATATCTATTATAATTTACAACTATGTGATGTAGGAATTTCTAAACACTATGCAAAAAAGAAAAGTAGAAATAAGCCAGGCTCTGAGACCAGTATTACTCTGACTGTCATTTATAACCCCCGATCTAAAATTCATCACTAAAGCCATTTTCATTCAATCATTTTATGGCAAATGTTTACTGTTATGACTGTTTAAATGGTTATAAACAAAGCATATTTATACAAGTAAAAAAAATCATTTAACAAATCATTTAAAGCTAGTTTTCTGCTAATAAACTTTGAAAATCGCTGATTTAGCAGCAGTAAAGTTGGCTTTGAGCCAGAGAGTTTTATCTGGATTCAAATTCTCTGTCACAACATATTTGAGACTCAGGTAACTCTTTTGTAAAGTGAAAGTGATTACATATAACTCAAAGTTTGTTGCAAAAGCGGAGAGAGCTAAGTAAAATCTTCAATGCCCCTGGCACAGAAGAGCTCTCTATATACCTTTATACAGTGGACAGTACAGGATGGCAAACAAACTAGGCACTTATTTTAATTTTATTTTCAGTATTTGGAGATATTTTACTTATTTTAAATAATTTTAACTATAACTGGGTAAAACAATTTTTATTATTAAAATACACGACTTTCCAGTGTTTTATGTTATTAATTTTTTATACCTCTGCTCCAGCACTTACCTCCCACTAGACTTTCAGTGCCTTAAGGTTAAGGATTGTGTCCTAGTCTTCATCATCACAATGGGGGCCATATAATCATACTCAGTAAACTTCTGAATAAATACTATTTTTTAATCCAGCAAACACATGAATAACCCTTATATGTGTCTGTATCTGCTATGAGTGCTTTGTAAATATTAACCCACTTCATTGGCATGATCCTCTAAGATAGCTACTCTCATCACGCCCATGTTATAGATGGGGACTCAGGTACAGACAGCTTAAGTGACCTAGCCAGAGTCATAGGGCTGAGTAAGTGGGAGAGTCAGATGGCGCTCAATGTTGCCTGGCTTCAAAGTCCATTCTCTTGATATTTACACAGCGCTGCCTCCTCTTGATGAAAGTGATGATCATATCACCCAAAAGGGAGTTGCAATAGCAAGCTGATTGAATTAGCAGTCATTCAGTACTAGACTTGAATTGTGGTTTCCGTAGTAACCTTAACTCTTCGCCCTTGGGATGTAGTTGTTTAGTTGCTCAGTCCTGTCCAACTATTTATGACCCCATGGACTGCAGCATGCCAGGCCTTCCTGTCCTTCATTATCTCCTGGAGTTTGCTCAAACTCATATCCATCGAGTCAGTGATGCAATCCAACCATCTCATCCTCTGTCATCCCCTTCTCCTCCTACCTTCAATTTTTCCCAGCATCAGGGTCTTTTCCAATGAGTCGACTCTTCACATCATGTGGCCAAAGTATTGAAGCTTCAGTATCAGTCCTTCTAATGCATACTCAGAGTTGATTTCCTTTAGGATTGACTGGTTTAATCTCCTTGCTGTCCAAGGGACTCCCAAGAGTCTTCTCCAGCACCAAAGTTTGAAAGCATCAGTTCTTCGGTGCTTAGCCTTCTTTATGGTCCACCTCTCACATCAATGACTACTGGAGAAACCATAGTTTTGACTACATGGACCTTTGTTAGCTAAGTGATGTTCCTGCTTTTTAGTACACTGTCTAGGTTTTCTTCCAAGGAGCAAGGGTCTTTTAATTTTGTGGCTGCAGTCACTGTCCACAGTGATTTTGGAGCCCAAGAAAATTGGATATGTGTGTTATAAAAGGTGCATTTGTCTAGTTGAGCTCCAAGTGTTGTGGGTGTGGTCTTGATACATGGAACCATCTTAATCTATCAGCTGAGCAGTGCCTCAGGGATAAGGAAGTGTTTAAGAATGGAAACAAAAATCCTACTGTAAAATAAGAGAACTACAAAACTTAAATTAAGGAATATCTAGAAAATGTAGTAGAATGCCAACTTTATTAATTATTCAATTTCACACTCATAAACATTTCAGTACACTTGCAAACTGTCTAGGTTTGCTTACTTCATTAGAATCCCTGAGTAAGCAGGATCTTTACTGAATAATCATAATCAATCGTATGTTCCATGAGATATTATAGTAAATATTTTAAAATAAAAAGTATACAATCTTTTCAAATCCTGTATAATAAATATTTCATGTCAGTATATTTTACTGTATTTGGTATGATGTTAGAGGGATCTGTGAAGGTCTTAAAATAACCTTTTAATGACTCATTTCACTTCAGTCCTTTGCAAACTTCATAGCACGTGGCCTGCTTGTCTGTACTTATACACAGCAGCCATGCTGAATGAAGTCAAGAAAAAAGTGTACATTGTCTTATTTATAAGCTTCGTATGTAATCGATTTGTAAAAATTAATAGGTGCTTTTCTTGAATACTACCATGCAAATATTTGAATTATGCCTCCTCTGTCTTCTGATTTTGTAATTCTAAGAAATGCGCCCTGGAAGCAGCAGCAGTAAACAGCAGGATCAGGAAGGTGGGAGGGGGAAGCTTGAGAGGGAAGGGCTGGGAGTGACAGGTGAACCAGCCCACCACCCAGATCATAAGTTCCTGAGGCCCTGGGACCAAGAAAACTCGGATTCTGTGAATACATAAAACCAGGGCCCTTAGCCCATTTGTGTTATTTTTGAATGTCCCATGACTCCCTCTCCACACCTAGTACAGTCCTCAGCAGTTTGGAGGCCTTTTAGTTTCATAATGCGGATGTAACAAACCACCACAAACCAGGTGGCTTGCAAGGCAAATTTATCATGTTTCTGTTCTGGAAGTCAGAAATCTAAAACCGGTCTGAAGAGCTGCATTTCTTCTGGAGGTTCTAAGGGAGAACCTGTTTCCTCATCTCTTCTAGCTTCTGGAGGGTACTGGCAGTTCCCACCCCTCCCTACGCCCCACCCCATCTCCCACCCTCTGCTTCCATCCATCTTCAAAGCCAGCAACTGCCTGGTAGAGTCTTTCTCAGTTGCATCACTCTGACTGACCCTGCCCACCACTTCCACCTTGTGATTGCATTGCATGTGTACTAAGTCACTTCAGTCATGTCCAACTCTTTGCAACCCTATGGACTGTGGCCCTCCAGGCTCCATTGTCCATGGGATTCTCCAGACAAGAATGCTGGAGCAGAGTGCCATGCCCTTCTCCAGGGGATCTTCCTGACCCAGGGATCCAACCCGGGTCTCCTTCATTGGCTGGTGTGTTCTTTACCGCTCATGCCACCTCAATTGTATTGGGGCCTCCCAGATCCCCGACAATCCAGGATTGTCTTTCCCATCTCAAAATCTTTAATTTGGTCATATCTGTAAAGTCCCTTTGCACGTAAAATAGCTTCCTGGAATTAGGACTTGGCCTGGGCATCTGTAGTGGGTGGTGTTATTCTGCCCACCACAGAGGCACTTGTCAGGCTCCAGGTGAGCAGACTCCTCAGGGCTCTGAGTGATTTCCAAAGCTTGTTCAGCTCATCTTGCTGTGTTCCTTGTACAGCTCCCCTAATGCACCTTGCGTTCTGCCTCTCAAGTTGCTGCTGCATCTCTTCCTACTCATTACTTTACCCTTAAACCTAATGATAGGGAAGTTGTATGATTCACTATCCTCCTTTTATTCTCTTGATAATAATACCCTGTGAGAGACCCTTGATGGGAAAGGGAGTTGTGTTCGCAGATACGTGTGTGAGATGTCTGCATATCCATACTGACATTTTTCTATCTCGTATTTATCTCTGTTTTCTCTACTCTTTAGTTGGAAAAAAATTCTAAAGAAAATTGCCACATGCAAAGAATCCTTTCAAGTTGCCGTATGAGTTACTAATGGACGTGGCTAATAATGGCCTTGTTCCCCTGCTCCCCACGTCTCTTCTCCCTTGTCCCCCATCATTTAAAGGAATCAGAGCCAGCAGGGGAGTAAAGCTACCAGAGTCAGATCTGCCATGTACCTGCGAGTCCTCAGTGAATTTCTGATTCTCTCCGTACCTCAGTTTTCTCATACAGAAAAGGGAATGGCGGTCAATTTTCTGCTTCATACTGCGCTCAGGAACCAGTGTTTCAGTTTTGTCTTTTATTGAAACCCATTTGATTTCCAGAACAGCCCTCAAGACTGCCTGCAGGATAGAGGACAAACTCCTCAGCACAGAGGCTCTTCAAAGTCTGATCCTACCCGAACTTTCCAACTTCATCTTTCATTGCTTCCACTGCTCACAGCCCTCCAGCAAAACCCTTCTTGCCTGACCCCACACATGCTGAAGAGAGGAGATGACAAAGCTCCTTCCATGTGGATTTTTTCCTTCTTTGATGCATAGGAAAAACTGGGGCTGGGGAAGAGCAAGTATCACCCATTGTTTGAGAGATTTTCTAAAATATTAGAATGATTATCTTGCCTTGGAAAAGGAGAGGAAATAGAGTGTGTTTAAATTCAGATAAAAATGTATGCTTCAGTTTAGAATATACAGCTCATCAGACATAACATTGTAGTGGAAAGTGATACCTGGCCAGAAGGATGTTTTAAGCATTATTAAGCCTTATCTTGAGCTTCCCAGGTGACACTAGTGGTAAAGAATCCACCTGCCAAGGCAGGAGATGCAAGAGACACAGGTTGAATCCCTGGATCAGGAGGATTCCCCTTGAGTAGGAAATGGCAACCCACTCCAGTATTCTTGCCTGAAGAATTCCATGGACAGAGGAGCCTGGTGGGTTACGGTTGGACACAACTGAGTATGCACACACATTACATCAAGTCTTATCTTCCCTAAACAAAGTAGCTGGGCAAGCCAAGAATAACTGAGTTCCTCCTTCACTCAGTGGACATTAAAAGTAAGCGACTAATGGAAAAGCAGCTCCTTCTTTGGATGTCACAGCCTGATTTGGGGCGGGTTGAGCAAGGAGACCAGGAAGGGTCCCTGTCATCTCTGAAGATCCCCCTTTTGAGTCACCTGATGTCTTAACACCAGTTACCTGGTGAAAAGCAACAACTCAAGGGGCATTAGCGTCACATTCTCCTCAGGTCACTTTCCTGTGAGGAAGAATGCCTAAGCCAAGAGAATATTGTGCTAAGGGCTCAGGGCTGTAGTAACAGAGGAAAGGGGCCGTGGTGCCTTCGTTCTCAGCTTCATTCTTCATCCTTCTGCCCTTTACACAGTCCTCTTTTACTTTTTAAGAGCTGTGTTAAGCGTGCTCAATCCGATTGTTCTGGTGGATGAATTTTTGATAGACTGTTTTCGCCAACGCCCATCTCCACGTCTCAGAGAAGCCACCCAGGACGCATGTTGTGCCCTTTCAGATGCCAAGACTTTTGTACATACTGTTCCAGCAGCCAAATCTGCCTTTTACCCACCTCCACCAGCACACCAGGCCATTCCTGCTCATTGTCTATACCCAGCATCAGATCTGTGAAGCTCTTCCTAATGACCGGTGCAACCCATCAGACACAGCCAGGAAAGGTCATTAATTAATATTGTAAGCTAACCTTTAATGTGTTATACCTAATGTATATGCTTATAACAGAATTTCCCTGCAGAATTTTCATAAAACATTTTGTCCAGCAGGCTAAACTGGCCACCATAGAAGTAAAGTTAAATGGCTGTGATGTCTGTGTTTCAGGGACATTTAGATGTATATCACGAGGCAGAGGCAAGAGGGAGAGGGAATGAAAAGAAACCAGATTAATCATCTGAGAAAAACCATAAGCTGCTTACCCTACTTGACAACAAATTTTTCCTTTAAGATACTAAATAACAACAGCAAAACTTCCATGGGAATGTATGATATATTTTCTTTTTGCCTTACAGCTCACAGGTTGTTTTCTTATTTGTTATCTCACTGGATCTTGACAACAATCCTGTTCAGTGCATTTTACAGATGGAGAAATCAAGACCCAGCAGAGCAACTGTTTAAAGTAACAGAGTCACTGGGTGACAGGAAAGAAGGGTGTGGTCATCCATCTACCATTCCTCCAACAAGCCTTTAAAAGTGAAAAATGTTAGTCGCTCAGTGGTGTCCGACTCTTTACAACCCCAAGGACTATAGCTCGCCCAGCTCCTCTGTCCATGGAATTCTCCAGACAAGAATACTGGAGTGAGTAGCCATTCCCTTCTCCAAGGATCTTCCTGACACACGGTTCAAACCCAGGTCTTTTGCACTGCAGGAGATTCTTTACCATCTGAGCCACCAGGGAAGCCCCAAAGAGGTGATGGTGTTGGTGGTTTATCGTTCAATTGTGTCCTGCGACTCCATATACTGCAGCCCACCAGGTTGCTCTGTCCATGGCAGACAGCAATAGCTGACATGTCCTGGGCACTAATAACAGCACAAGGAAACACAAGCTCTGGTTTTGCCCCTCAAGGACCTCCTGCCTTGTTTTGTCCATGCCCCATCCTGTGTTTCTCCCCCTTACTGCTTATTTGAGCCACCTATTATTGGAGTAACTTGTTCCATGCTCATTGGAAAGTTTGAAATCTGGAAGGTCATAATTTGTGATTCATTTCCTATGTCTGCATACCTTAAAAGAGCTCCATATGATGTGCTTCCTTTATGCAGTTTTTCTTCCCACCACACCATGTGCTAACATCAGACTATTAAATGATATAATAGTCATCTTCTGACCTAAACAGCTTCCTGTCCATTGGGATAACAGGAAGAACTTGGTTGGAAGAACTGCAGGAGGCAGTGGCACCCCAGTCCTGAAGGTTTTGATTGACCATGAAGATATGAAATGACAACCACAGCAAGGAGGGGGCAATCTCGGAAACTGTTACCAACAAATACAATAAAATGTTGACTGTTTTATTATAGGGAATGCTCATACAAATAAAGGAAACGTAATACATCAATAAAGAAAGAGACAAAATACACAAAGAAGTAATCAATAGACTGATGACCAATAAAAAAATATTAAAAGCTTATAATCTGAGCAGTAGTCAATAAAATAGATATTAAAACAGTGTCAAATTAAAACATCTGTCAAATTAAAGAAAAATTAAATTTATATTGTATGTCTATGCAATGAAATAGGCATATTTTAAACATCATGGGTAGAGGTATAAGTCTCTGTAAAATAAATTGGGACCATGTATCAGGAGCTTCAGCATGGTTCATATGCTTGCACTTGTGCTGTGCTTAGTTGCTGAGTTGTGTCCAACCTTTTGCAACCCCATGGACTGTAGCCTGCCAGACTCTTGTCCGTGGGGGTTCTCCAGGCAAGAATTCTGGAGTGGGTTGCCATGCTCTCCTCCAGGGGATCTTCCCAACCCAGGGATAGAACTCAGGTCTCCCATATTACAGGTGGATTCTTTACCATCTGAGCCATTAGGGAAGCCCTTAGTGAAAAATTTCATTTTTCACTTTTCATTCTTGCACTTAGTAATTTCATTTTTAGGAATCTACTTGAAGGAAACAATCAGAAGTCTGGTCAAATAATCAAAAGCAGAGATGGTCAACCCAGCATTATTTTTAATAGTATAAAGTTGAAAGCTTAGATAAATAATAGCAAGAAAAATGTACGTAAATTACCATGTAGCCATGTGTTATATAATAATAATGCAAAGAATATTTAATGACAAGGGGAAATGTAAATTCAATAAGTGTCAAAATCCATTCACCTAAATCTTGAAAGAATGTCGTGGCTCTTCATATGGTGGGAACAGTGAGGTAAGAAGAGACCTTCTCCATATCTAAGAGGGCATGTAAGGCAGGAAGGGGACACTGGGCTGAGGACCAGATGCCCTGGCTGCCACCACTAACTAACCAGGTGGCCTTGGCAAAGTCTCTAGACTACCCAGATCTCCCAGTTCCTCCCAGTGCCCTCTGCTTCTGCCTCAGAGTGAGAACCGTGAGATGATGTGTATGAAAACTGCCTTGTGGTGGTGAAGCTGGCTGCTGTTAGTATAGAGTGCAGGTGCTCAAGAGGGAAAATTATTAGTAGGAGTAATTAGTAAGATAGTAACTGTAAAAGCACTTTATAAGCTAATTTTCAGTTTACATTTAATATTTTAATTCATTCCTAATTTTCATTTTTTTTCCACATAGCATGCATCTCCCCAGCTGTCATCAGCATCTTAAAAAAAGAAAGTGAAAGTGTTAGTTGTTCAGTTGTGTCTGACTCTTTGTGACCCCATGGACTGTAGCCCACCAGGCTCCTCTGTGGGATTCTTCAGGCAAGAATACTGGAGTGCGTAGCCATTCCCTTCTCCAGGAGACCTTCCCAACCCAGGAATAGAACCCAGGTCTCCTACATTGCAGGCAGATTTTTCAGATTTTTAATCTGAGTCACCAAGGAAGCTCCTCTCACTCAAACAGTTCTGAGTCCTTTGATCACACCCACCCACCCCAGCTCCCAGAGATGGTTCTGGCCTCACTTGGAGCCTTGCAGAGTAGAATTGTGGTTAAGATGATCAGCTCCAGGGTCAGGACACCTGGTTCAAACCCCAGCTATGTCACAGTACCTGTTAGAAAACCTAAGTCAGCACGCTTGCACTGCTGTAAATCTGCAGTTTCTTCTACTATGGGGATGTTGGAGATAAGAACCTCAACCCCATTGGGACCATGGGAAGATTAAATGAAATAATCCAGGTTAGGGCTTGGCTAGTGCAACACCTGGCACAGAGTTAACAATAAACGGTATAGGATTTATTATTATCATTACTACTGCCCCAAACTCCTGCATGGCTTTCAGTTTCTAGTTACAGAGCAGTGCTTCTAACATGGTCTCACAGGAAGCATAGGTGATGTTACAGAACTTGGTAGAAATCCAAATGGACATCCAGACTGCTTGTGGATTCCCCGGACTGTGAACTCCAAACTGGGGATCCCTACTTTGATATAGGTTTTGAGTATAAGTGGAAACTGGGAATGGTTAACATTTGAAAACACTTCATGGAGAAATTGGGAGGGATCGTGTATCAGGGAAACTGAACACTGGGAAAGGATATGCATTGAGAGGAAGAAATGTGGTGTGATCTATAAAGCATGTGGAAGTGATGGAATCCTAAGGTCCTGTGACCAGAAAACAGGCACTTGGGGGTAAGAAATAAGCCACAAATGAGTCAAAGCAGATGGAAAATGAGGCACACGTTGAGCTCCTCTCCAATTTATGAACACATTTCCTTATTTTTCAAATGTTAAGCAGTGAAATAAATATGGCCGATAAATATGGGCTTCATAATAAAGATATATCCATCTGAATGCGAGTTCCAAAGAATAGCAAGCAGAGATAAGAAAGCCTTCCACAGTGATCAATGCAAAGAAGTAGAGGAAAACAATAGAATGGGAAACTCTAGAGATCTCTTCAAGAAAATTAGAGATAACAAGGAATATTTCTTGCAAAGATTAGCACAATAAAGGACAGAAATGGTATGGACCTAACAGAAGCAGAAGATATTAAGACAAGGTGGCAGGAACAGAGAAGAACTATACAAAAAAGATCTTCATGACCCAGATAACCACAATGGTGTGATCACTCATCAAGAGCCAGACATACTGGAATGCAAAGTAAAGTGAGCTTTAGGAAGCATCACTAAGAATAAAGCTAGTGGAGGTGATAAAATTCCAGTTGAGCTATTTCAAATCCTGAAAGATGATGCTGTAGAAGTGCTGCACTCAATACGCCAGCAAATCTGGAAAACTCAGCAGTGGCTACAGGACTGGAAAAGGTCAGTGTTCAGTCCCAAAGAAAGGCAGTGCCAAAGAATGCTCAAACTACTACATAATTGCACTCATCTCACATGCTAGCAAGGTAATGCTCAAAATTCTCCAAGCTGTGCTTCAATGGTACGTGAACCGAGAACTTCCAGATGTTAAAGTTGGATTTAGAAAAGAGGAACCAGAGGTCAAATTGCCAACATCTGTTGGATCATAGAAAAAGCAAGAGAATTCCAGGAAAACATCTATTTCTGCTTTATTGACTATGCCAAAGCCTTTGACTGTGTGGATCACAACAAAGTGTAGAAAATTCTTCAAGAGGTGGGAATACCAGACCACCTGACCTACCTCCTGAGAAGTCTGTATACAGGTGAAGAAGCAATAGTTAGAACCAGACATGGAACAACAGACTGGTTCCAAATTGGGAAAGGAGTATGTCAAGGCTGTATATGGTCACCCTGCTTATTTAACTTATATGCACAGTACATCATGTGAAATGCCAGGCTGGATGAAGCATAAGCTGGAATCAAGATTGCCAGGAGAAATGTCAATAACCTCAGATATGCAGATGACACCACCCTTATGGCAGAAAGTGAAGAGGAACTAAAGAGCTTCTTGATGAAAGTGAAAGAGTAGAGTGAAAAAGCTGGCTTAAACTCAGCATTCAGAAAACTAAGATCATGGCATCTGGTCCCGTTGCTGCTGCTGCTGCTAAGTCACTTCAGTCGTGTCCGACTCTGTGTGACCCCATAGACAGAAGCCCACCAGGCTTCCCCATCCCTGGGATTCTCCAGGCAAGAACATTGGAGTGGGTTGCCATTTCCTTCTCCAATGTGTGAAAGTGAAAAGTGAAAGTGAAGTCGCTCAGTCGTGTCCGACCCTTAGCGACCCCACGGGCTGCAGCCTACCAGGCTCCTCCATCCATGGGATTTTCCAGGCAAGAGTACTGGAGTGCCTTGCCATTGCCTTCTCCGCTGGTCCCGTTACTTTATGGCAAATAGACAGGGAAACAATGGAAACAGTGACAGACTTTATTTTTTGTAGCTCCAAAATCACTGAAGATGGTGATTGTAGCCATGAAATTAAAAGACACTTGCTCCTTGGAAGAAAAGCTATGACCAACCTAGACAGCATATTAAAAAGCAGAGGCATTACTTTGCCAACAAAGGTCTGTCTAGTCAAAGCTATGGTTTTTCCAGTAGTCATGTATGGATGTGAGAGTTGGACCATAAAGAAAGCTGAGCGTCAAAGAATTGATTCTTTTGAACTGTGGTGTTGGAGAAGACTCTTGAGAGTCCCTTGGACTGCAAGGAGATCCAACCCGTCCATCTTAAAGGAAATCAGTCCTGAATATTCATTGGAAGGACTGATGCTGAAGCTGAAGCTCCAATCCTTTGGCCACCTGTTGTGATGAATTGCCTCCTTAGAAAAGACCCTGATGCTGGGAAAGATTGAAGGCAGGAGGAGAATGGGATGACAGAGGATGAGATGGTTGGATGGCATCACTCACTTCATGGACACGAGTCTGAGCAAGCTCTGGGAGTTGATGATGGATAGGGAAGTCTGACATGCTGCCGTCCTTGGGGTTGCAAAGAGTTGGACAGGATTGAGCGACAGAACTGAACGGCACTGAAGTATGAGCTTTAGAGACAGAAGAAGATTCAAACGTCAGCTTTACTACTTCCTTATAGCCCTTGGGAAAGCTATTTAATGTCTCTGAACCTCCATTTCCTATTTGTAACATAAATATAAAATTACTATATCCCACCCCACTCTTGTGAGAATTCAGTAAGAAAGAAATACTTGTAGAGAAGCAAGTATATATTAAACAGTGAATCCCTTCTTTCTGTTCAGTAGAGAAATGTTTAAAGATTGCATTTTATGCATTTGCAGTGTTAAAAGTCAGTATTGTTCTTGTGGCTTTGGGAATATCTAATCAAACATGCTCATAAGTGTTTTGAAGATTAAAAATATTTGACAATTACAAACAGGTCAAGTGCTGAGGATAAGTAAGACAAAGTTTTTGCCAGTTGGAGCTTCCTAGAAAGCTGTTGGGAAAGATAGCAGATAATTAATATGTATACAAATGATGCATAAAAGAAAGCTTTTCATAGAAAAAATAAGATATTCACACGTGCTTAGTTTGCATGACTTTTAAATGGAGATTTTGCTGATTGATTGATGATCTTAGCTGGTGATAAGAACAAGTGAATAAAATCTCAGACTCCAAGGTAGCAGATCCTAAAGAGATTAGAGTGAGGAGGTAGATTTTGAGCTGATAAGGCTCACGTGTTGATGTCTAAAAGCGTGTGTTCTATAAATTGTGACACCTCTGAAAACGAAGTCAGCTAGCTTTCCTAGGCCAGCAAATTGCCGGTGACCCTAGAGAATTGTGTGAGGCCACAATTTAATTGCACAAGCTTTAAGAGATCTGCAGTCCTTTATCCCATTAATTCAATCTGCAACTTTGTTCTCTCATCTTTTTGAATATGCAATTCTCATTGATTTCAATGGGAGTTACAGACTCAGAGAAAGAGAAGAATTGGGCCAATTATCTGTTCAAAGCAGAGCATCATTTAAAGCACAGTTTTAAAGTGTTTTCAGGCACATTAGTGAGTCAGCTCCTCACTCGTTTGTCCAGAAGGCTTTCCAGCTTGAATGGAGCGTTTTAAAGGGCAGCTTCCTTCCCCAACATCTCGTGTCAGACTCACACATCAGTAATCTGATTGTGACTGCTGGGAGGCAGTGACTTTACATTTTAGTCTCCATTTTACTGCTGAATTGTTTCAGATTGAAGCTTTAGCCTAATCATAATTACCAACCCCAAATAACATTACAGATTCCTAAAATGCCTGTCGAGCTCATACTGGTATTCCACAGGGCACGTTAAGTCGACCTAGCCTTGACCCTCAGAGACGTTTTTGTTTGAAATAGTCTCCATCCATCAGTCCCACAGCAACAAACTGAAAAGAGGGAAAAGGGCCGTAAGTAGAACATTTAAAGCCACATGAACTTGCGCAGCCGGTGAACACAGCCTGGTGATTTCTGCTCTCCCTCACCTTATGGACTATGTGTTGCAGCATGTGGCTGCCCATTTAATATCTGTAAAACAAATCCTCATTTTCTACTACTCCCATTCTGTAATTCCATGCGTATTAGAATTCACAAAAGTCTTATTTGAAAATGTCAATGCGGAGAGATCCAGATGAGGTTAACTGCCAGACACCCCAGCTCCCCAGCTGTCCAGTGTCTGTAAAGCACTTCTCCATGCTGGGACCAACTGCAGTCCTGGGAGCTCAGAATCTCTCTTTTCTGGGCACTCTTTCTCTGACCCTTAGAAAGTTATTTCTTCTACTTTAAGATACCTTGCTTGACTTTGTGTACCAACACCCCTTCTTTTCTTTTGTCCCAGTATTTAAAATGTTCAGTAGGACCAGGCTTAGGATTGGTCTCCATCAGAAGTCCTCTCTAAGAGGGGCACAAAAATTGAGTCCAGAGCTTTCCCTTTTGTGATGCAAATGAAGAGGATAAGCCATATACAGCCATGCAGGTTGCGCAGCCTACCCCACATATGGCAACAATGCAAATGCCATCATCTTGCAGCACAGTAGAGGGAATGTTGTAGGGGTTTGGGGATGGATTCTCATTCTGCCTTCAAGTTTAGTAGCTGTGAGATCTTGGGCAATCCATCTATGACCTCTATAAGAGAAGGCCATAATGTTCACCTTCTGGAGTGATTGTGTGAACTAGACGTGATAAGTATGCCAAAAGCCTGCTCAGTAAGTAGTGGCTTTCTGTTTGGTTGGTTTTGTTTTGAATGAGAAGGGTTACTTAAACATTATAGACTTTCTATGGTGTAAAAAGTCCTTATGTAATTAATATTTTTTAAAAAAAGTTTATTTTTCTCAAATGCTATTTCACAAAAGAAAAACAGAGACCCTGTGAAATAAGCTCACCAAATTGTTATGATAACTATATTCTGTTCATAATAGTGCTTGAATGAAAACTTTCTGCAGGGGTTGATTATTAGTACATGAGGTCAGCTCAGTGCTTACTTACCTGGTATTCTCCCTGTAAACAAGCAACCACAAAATAAACAGGAGCAGAAATCCCTGCTATTATAATTATGACACACAGGTATTCTTTGATTGGTTGGCTTTCCTTATATGAAATCCTATTTCTAATAATTGTTAAAATCGCAAATGATAGGTCCCGGAAATAATGATTACTATCATTTTAAAATCTTTTCAAAGGTGTTTCTTGCCTTGCTATAAATAAAGCATCTGAAATTTGAATGATATGTGTTCTAGCTTCCAGCGGTTTATTTTCCAGTATCTTCTTTTTGCCTTCTGAGTAGTTATGGATGAATAAGTAGTAATAGCTTACATGATTCGTAGAATAAGAAACTCTCAGGAAAAGTTTTAAAAATTGTAGGGTGACTAGTAAATTTTAGGAAATAATTAGCTTTTTTGAAAATATTACAAGTGAGTGTTTCTACAGTAGAGGTGTAGTAGGGTTAGGAATTTGAGGATCCTCTTCAGTCTTACAGATAGAACATTAAACAATAAAAATCACCAGGAGTCGAATTATGTAATGCAGGCTTCAGGTGCTCATAAGTTCAGGAGAGAAATTTTAGTGCAGTCTTTGGTAATCAGAAAAGCTTGTGGAGAAGTCAGGTCTTAGGCTGGATCCTGAGAAACAGAAGAACGGAATTTGGATAGTCAGATGAAATATACTCCTTAAGTGTTTTGCACCTCTGGTCTGCAGTGAGAATCTGTGAACTCTTTCACCTTATAAGAGTATAAAACGTTTCTAGATAATTAGCAAACGTAAGAACTTGACTATGAATGGCTAAAGTGACTAGCCCTTAACTCAGCAATAAAACTTCACAGAGATGACCCCCTGGGAAGAGGGAGTGCTCCCACTGAGGCCCACCTTTCCAGTTGGCATGCAGCATTGCCCTGAGTTTTTCCAGGCAGATCTTCAAAGGATAAGGGGTCAACAGATTGTGTTTATGCAAATAAGATATTCGAATTCTACTTGGGAGCACAAGCAAATAGGAAACAAGAGAACTTGAAAGTTAGCTAAATTGGAAAGCTGGCTGAAATGCTAAAAGGAACATACTTGGTAAGAAATGATGGGTTCTCTCAGCCTGGAGGAAGTGCAGCAGAATGGAGACTGTTTTCTAACACAGCTCTGCTCATTACGATCCCAGCTCAGAGTTCCCCAGTGATAGGTACAGAAGGCACATGGGGAGCTCTCCACATGTCTAATTATTTCCTGCTAAGTCTGTCATCCAAAAGTGCAGACATTTAAGAATCACAGAGAATTTTACCTTCAGATAAAATGATGAAAGTTTTAGAATTCTGTGCTATAGATGATATATATAAATATACAAGTTTAAGTATTTAGTTCCAGATATATATATGTCGTTGTTGTTTAGTTGTTCAGTCATGTCTAACTCTGCGACCCCCATGGACTACTGTAGCCCAGGAGGCTTCTCTGCCTATAGTATTTCCTAGACAAGAACACTGGAGTGGCTTTCCATTTCCTTCTCCAAGGGATCTTTCCCACCCAGGGATCAAACCTGAGTCCCCTACATTGGCAGACGGATCCTTTACCACTGAGGCACCATGGAAGCCCACAGATATACATACAGGTGATATGTAAATTAGCACTCATAGTTGCCTTAAGAGTCTGCTCATCTGCCCATGTCACTACCTTGTACCCTCTTCTCGTCTCTCTACAAAATCCCATCCTTCCTCACTCATCTCAGAACCTAGGCCCACAGACAGCCATTCTTTTCCCAATCTTTCCCATGACTCCATGCTCAAGTTTCGTTACATTTGTGGGATTCCTGTTACTTCTCTAGGTCTTTCATGTTCCAAACAGGGGCGCTTGTTCGCAGCTTTGATGGCTGTGGTGGTTCTTAAATATGTCCACAAGTTCTTTGATACTCCGTCCTTCAAAAGATGGGGCCTAATTCTCCTCCTCCTGGGTGTAGGCTAGACTCGGTGATTCCCTTCTAACAAAAAGAGCAAGATAAAGGTGACATTGTGCAGCTTTTGATGCTGCGTTATAAAAGGCATTTCAGCTTTCCCCTCATTCTCTCTCCTGGATCACTTGTTCTGAGAAATGTAAGCTGCCAGGTCATGAGGACACAGTCTACCGAAAGGTCCCCATGGTGAGGAACTGAGGTCTTTGTTCAGCAGCCAGGGAGGAATCGAGGCCTCCTGCTGACAGCCATGCAAGTGAGCTTCCAAGTGGATCCTCAGATCCCAGTCAAGCCTTCATTCAGATGACAGTAGCCATGGCCAGCTACTGGTTGTAAGATACAACCTCCTGAGAAGCCTTGAACCAGAACCGTTGGCTTAGCCTGCCCAAATTTTGACTCACAGTAACCGTGAGATTAATGAATGCTTATTATTCTAAACATCTACTTTTGAGCGTACTTTGCTATATAATTATTAGGACTTCTCTGATGGCTCAGATAGTAGATCCCCTGAAGAAGGAAATGGCCACACACTGCAGTGTTCTTGCTAGAGAATTCCACATGCACAGAGGAGCCTGGCAGGCAGTCCATGGGGTCACAGAGAGTCAGACACGACTAAGTGACTAACACTCACTTCGCTTTCTTATATTTTATATATATTATTGATACTGCAAGAGTGACTTAGCGTAGTGTGTTCAGTCAGTTCAGTTCAGTCACTCAGTTGTGTCCGACTCTGCAACCCCAAGGACTGCAGCATGCCAGGCCTACCTGTTCGTCACCAACTCCCGGAGTTTACTCAAACTCCATCCAGTCAGTGATGCCGTCTGGCCATCTCATCCTCTATTGTCCCCTTCTCCTCCTGCCTTCAATTTTTCCCAACATCAGGGTCTTTTCCAGTGAGTCAGTTCTTCACATCTGGTGGGCAAAGTATTGGAGGTTCAGCTTCAGCATCAGTCCTTCCGATGAATATTCAGGACTGATTTCCTTTAGGATGGACTGGTTGGATCTCCTTGCAGTCCAATGGACTCTCAAGAGTCTTCTCCAACATCACAGTTCAAAAGAATCAATTCTTCAGTGCTCAGCTTTCTTTATAGTCCAACTCTCACATCCGTACATGACCACTGGAAAAACCATAGCTTTCACTAGACGGATGTTTGTTGGCAAAGTAATGTCTCTGCTTTTTAATATGCTGTCTAGGTTGGTCATAGCTTTTCTTCCAAGGAGCAAGTGTCTTTTAATTTCATGGCTGCAGTCACCATCTGAAGTGATTTTGGAGCTCAAGAAAGTAAAGTCTGACACTGTTTCCACTGTTTCCCCATCTATTTGCCGTAAAGTAATGGGACCAATTACCATGATCTTAGTTTTCTGAATGTTGAGTTTTAAGCCAACTTTCTCACTCTCCTCTTTCACTTTCATTAAGAGGCTCTTTAGTTCTTCTTTGCTTTCTGCCATAAGTGTGGTGTCATCAGCATATCTGATATTTCTCCTGGCAATCTTGATTCCAGCTAGTGCTTCATCGAGTCCAGCATTTCTCATGATGTACTGTGTATATAACTTAAGTAGGGTGACAATATACAGTATTGATGTACTCCTTTGACTGTTTGGAACCAACTGTTGTTCCATGTCCAGTTCTAACTGTTGCTTCTTGACGTGCATACAGATTTTTCAAGAGGCAGATCAGGTGATCTGGTATTCCCATCTCTTGAAGAATTTTCCACAGTTTGTTGTGATCCACATAGTCAAAGGCTTTGGCATAGTCAATAAAGCAGAAGTAGATTTTTTTCTGAAACTCTCTTGCTTTTTCGGTGATCAAACCGATGTTGGCAATTTAATCTCTGGTTCCTCTACCTTTTCTAATTCCAGCTTGAACATCTGGAAGTTCACGGTTCACATACTGTTTAAGCCTGGTTTGGAAAATTTTGAGCATTACTTTGCGAGTGTGTGAGATGTGCAATCGTGAAGTAGTTTGAGCATTCTTTGTCATTGCCTTTCTTTGGGATTGGAATGAACACTGACCTTTTCCAGTCCTGTGGCCACTGCTGAGTTTTCCAGATTTGCTGGCATATTGAGTGCAGCACTTCCACAGCATCATCTTTTAGGATTTGAAGTAGCTCAACTAGAATTCCATCACCTCCACTAGCTTTGTTTAAAGTGATGCTTCCTAAGGCCCACTTGACTTTGCATTCCAGGATGTCTAGCTCTAGGTGACTGATCACACCATCGTGGTTATCTGGTTCATGAAGATCTTTCTTGTACAGTTCTTCTGTGTATTCTTGCCACCTCATCTTAATACCTCTACTTCTTTTAGGTCCATTCCATTTCTGTCCTTTATTGTGCCCATCTTTGCATGAAATGTTCCCTTGGTACCTCTAATTTTTTTTAAGAGATCTCTAGTCTTTCCCTTTCTATTATTTTCTCTATTTCCTTGCACTAATCACTGAGGAAGGCTTTCTTATCTCTCTTTTCTATTTGGAACTCTCCATTCTCCTTTGCTTTTCACTTCTCTTCTTTTCACAGCTGTTTGTAAGGCCTCCTCAGACAACCATTTTGCCTTTTTGCATTTCTTTTTCTTGGGAATGGTCTTTATCACTGCCTCCTGTACAATGTCACGAGCCTCCATCCATAGTTCTTCAGGCACTCTGTCTATCAGATCTAATCCCTTGATTCTATTTGTCACTTCCACTATATCATCATAAGGGATTTGATTTAGGTCATACCTGAACGGTCTAGTGGTTTTCCCTATTTTCTTCAATTGAAGTCTGAATTTGGCAATAAGGAGTTCATGATTTGAGCCTCAGTCAGCTCCTGGTCTTGTTTTTGCTGACTGTGTAGAGCTTCTCCATCTTTGGCAGCAAAGAATATAATCAGTCTGACTGACCACTTGGTGATGTCCATGTGTAGAGTCTTCTCTTGTGTTGTCGGAAGAGGGTGTTTGCTATGACCAGTGCGTTCTCTTGGCAAAACTCTATTAGCCTTTGCCCTGCTTCATTCTCTACTCCAAGGCCAAATTTGCCTGTTACTCCTGGTACTTTTTGAGTTCCTACTTTTGCATTCCAGTCCCCTATAATGAAAAGGACATCTTTTGGGGGTGTTAGTTCTAGAAGGTCTTGTAGGTCTTCATGGAACTGTTCAACTTCAGCTTCTTCAGCATTACTGGTCGGCTGTAAAGTGTTATCCTGAAGTAAAAAAAAAAAAACAAACAACAAAATAATTCAAGGAGTTAGATGAGAATTCCTCATTTATTTTGATAGCCCTTAAAAGGGAGAATAAGCCTTGGCCCACCAATATTATTTTTCACATCTGGACCAAGGAACACATTGACAACAGTGATTCTCAGTGGGGGCAATACTGCCCCTAGGATTTTTCCAGACATCTGTATTACACTGTATTTTCATAATGATTGGGGCCACCAGAAAGGCAAGATAGCAGCAGGATACAGAGGGCCTAGATGCCCTTTAGAACAGGGACAGTGCCACACAGCAAAGAACCATCCTAACTCCCTCACCAGTTTAGAGGGCCCTGGTAGACATCCATGAAGGTAAAAACGAAAACTGTTTTAAATTGTCTGAACTTAGAACTTCTGTTTTATATTAAACTCAATTTTAAATGGTTTTTACTAGACACTGAATTTTTCCAGAAATAGAACCAGTAGGTAAGTTGATAGCAGATTATACTTTTATTGGCTTATCATCTTTCCACAGTTGTTCAAAACCTTACCAAAAAGACACTGATAACAATCTGCATTTGTACCTGAACAATTCTTGGAGAGTCTTTAATAAGTGAAATGATATGACTACTCATGGCTGTAATCAAGCATTGCATATTGAGAACCATTGCTCTCAATCATTGCAGATGTGTTGAGAGGCAAAGTAGAGTGACAGTCAGACCCAGATTCAAGTCCTGGTTCTGCCATTTACTGTGAGTTAGTAACTTTTACCTCTTTCAGTATTAAGGTTTCTTGTTTGTAAAATAAGGTAATATTAATAACAACTACCTTGCAGAGTTTTGGTAGGGTTAGAGTTAATGTTTTCAAGTGTTCAGGATGGTTCCTGGGCCACTGTCAGTTTGTAAGAATGATACATATCTTGGTACATAATAGTACATATTTTGACCCATTCAGTAATGAGCAAATCAGTGATCATTCCTCCCATGTATGCTAGCTAGGATGCCAGCTTGAAATAAAAATAGTTTTTCCTAAAAATAGTAATAGAAAAACCCAATGAAATATAAGGTATCATTCAAGTGGAGAGTAAAGAGACAAAGCTTTAAGTCAGTGGAGTGCTTGACAGTAATGCACTAAAATTATTAGTAAACTGAAGGATCTCTGTTATTTTTAATATGCAGTAACATTTTCAGTTATATTTCTGATGCAGAGAATAGCTGTCACCCATGCCATACAAAGTGAAAGTGATGAGCTTCCTTTGTGGCTCAGATGATAAAGAGTCTGCCTGCCATGCAGGAGACCTCAGTTCGATCCCTGGGTTGGGAAGATACCCTGGAGAAGGAAGTGGAAACCCACTCCAGTACTTTTCCCTGGAAAATCCCATGGATGGAGGAGCCTCGCAGGCTACAGTCCATGGGGTTGCAAAGAGTCGGACACGACTGAGCGACTTCACTTTCACTTTCATGCCATACAAAATTTTGCACCAACGCTACAACAAAGCACAATGAACTTGAGATCTATGCTTCTCCCATAGTCACCACAGACCCCCACCATCCACATCCCTCCTCTCACGAGGACGCGATGATTTGTATGTCGGTGTTGAGAGTTGTTGTGTTCTGACACATGCTATTCTCTGATCTCTCCTCTGGGCTCACTGGTGAACAGAACCTGAGGGATTGTGCTGAAATGTATTTTGTCCTCGTCCTGGTCACCGTTGCCACTATCGATGGGACTCAAGACCAGCAAAACCTAAAGTTATCACAAGCCCCTCCGAAGAAATGGCGAAAGCCAGATTATGGGCAGGAAGGGGTGATAGTAAGACAGTCATTCTGAGACTCACACATCCCTGCTGGGGAAGACTCTGTGATTGTTTATCTGCATTAGAACACAGAGGCCGAGGAGGGCACAAGAGCCCAGGTAGTCAGATCTGGCATGAGACTCATGTGCTAGAGATGCTCAGGACGAACACTTAGAAGGGGCAGACGAGCCCCAAAGTGCATGGAGTGGCTTTAAACTGTCCCTTAAAGTGACCGTCCACTGTTAACCAAAATCCGGATTCATTTCCACTGGACTTTTTGAAAAAAATCACCTTCGTAACCCTAGATGGAAACATTTATAAAATAGTGAGCTTTTCTAATCAGTATACATAAAATAAAGTCACATAAACTCAATATTTTATAGATATTGCTACTTAAATTGAAAAAAAAATTTAAGAGAAAAATGAAGATATTAAGGATAATCAAAATATTGATACTTTTTTCTATAACTGATGTAAATATGGAAGATATTGAAATATAAATCATCTGTTAACCAAAATGAGGAGATCAGAGTAGCACAATAACAGAAATGATGATTGAAACCGTTTGAAATTTCCTCCAAGTTTCACAGTATCAGGTCCTGATAGGACAGTCTCAGTTGGTCACAGACTGAGAGGGTGTTCAGTTCAGTTCAGTTCAGTCGCTCAGTCGTGTCCGACTCTCTGCGACCCCATGAATCACAGCACGCCAGGCCTCCCTGTCCATCACCAACTCCTGGAGTTCACTCAAACTCATGTCCACAGAGTTGGTGCTGCCGCCCAGCCATCTCATTCTCTGTTGTCCCCGTCTCCTCCCGCCCCCAATCCCTCCCAGCATCAGAGTCTTTTCCAGTGAGTCAACTTGTCGCATGAGGTGGCCAAAGTATTGCAATGTCAGCTTTAGCATCAGTCCTTCCAATGAACACCCAGGACTGATCTCCTTTAGAATGAAATTTTAATAGACATTATTGTAGTTTCACAAAAGGAGGTTCCTGAAAACTAGAAGTTGGTTTAGATAATGCAGTTATTTAATCAACAGTGTCAAATACCAGCCATTAAACCACCTGCTCTTTAAAGTAAAGAAAACCAGGAACAAAAAGGAGTGTTTTTAAAAGAAGAATAAATGACAAAAGGAAGAGAAAAACATAATTGCATACAGTCTCAAAGTTATGGGTATACCTAAGCAGTGTTATTCTCAAAAGTGTATATCAGCATACTAACTAATATGTATTAAAAGATAAAAAGAATATTGTAGTAATAGCACCTTTTTTAAAAAAAGGATGAGTAAGAGGCTCATGCTACAACATCTTTTAATGTTAAAGTTTTCATTCTTGTATACCTTCTGCCTCCACGTTTCCAGCTTGTTCTGTGCTGCAGTTTGAAGAATACAGTCCTCATTTACCTTCTGGCTGCAGCTGTTCTTCATAGTTAGCGCTTGAATCTTAAGGGGATTGCTCAGGTGTTGAAAACAGCAAGCAGCAGGTGCCACGCGAGTGTACACCTAGCATCAGTACCAGAAGAAATATGACGTGAACAAAGCCTCACTTCAAGCAAAAATTGATTTTCTAAGAAGCATGTCAGTATAAAACATTAGTGAATCCCCTCACATTGAAGTAAAATTATCTTAAACTTAATAACCTCTTTATAACCACATTTTCAAACATTGTCAAATAAAAAGAGATCACCTGACTGTTGTGGGTAATTCAGGGTTAACCAAAACTTTCTATTTTAAAACCTATGAGTGAAAGTATTGGATTGGCCAAAAAGTTCATTAAGGGTTTCTCTGCCCCCTCCATAAGATGTTACAGGGAGAAAACCTGGATGAACTTTTTGGCCAACCCAATTTCTTAAACATTCGTCCACTCCCTATCTCAGTGGTTTGGAACCACCTGGAGTATCAGGGCTGGGGTTTGCTTGGCTGAATGAGGCTGCTTGTCAGCCTTAGTACCCAGGGCTGTGACATCGTGCTGGATTGGGCCTGAAACTTCTCTGAACCCAGTCTCCCATTCCCACTAGATATTTTGGGCTCCAAGTTTACCTGAAGTGAGAAATTCTGTGGATATATGTAGGCAGTTTGGCATTGCCTGAGCTTGGGAGAATATTTTTACCTTAATTCTTATCTTTTAGAGAAACAGTACATTTTTGTCCACTGGGATTTGTACATTTTACTAAAGAAAATGGAATGAAGAGTGGTTTGTCTGTAATCATTTAGTTAGAATTGATATCATTAAAATTTTCAGAGAATAAATAGCCCATCACAATTAACTATAATTTAGGATAATGTGACTCTTCTAAGGTGACTTCCCCGGTGGCTCAGACAGTAAAGAATCCACCTGCAATGTGGGAGACCTGGGTTCAATCCCTGAGTCAGGAAGATCCACTGGAGGAGGAAATGGCAGCTAACTCCAGCATTCTTGCCTGGGAAATCCCATGGACAGAGGAGCCTGGCAAGCTTTGGTCCAGAGGGTTGCAAAAAGTCGGACACAGCTTAACGATTAAACAACAGAAACCCTTCTACATATATAAATAAATAACCAGGATAGTATTCTTTCTGAAAAATCAGTAGGATTATCTCTATCAAAAAATACTCTTTTCCATATTGACATCTCTGGTAGTATAAGAACAGATTAAATTCTTTTTAAACTAATGAGAAGTAATGCAAGCTCTTTTATATGAAGAATAACATATAGATAAAATAATTGCAGGCCTAGAGAAGAAGAAATTAAATTTATTTCTATGGAAACAAAGAACCAACATAGTAAAAATAATTTAGCACAAGGAAAACACAACTCATGTGTGGTAAGTGGGCACATGGGTTCTTTTCTTCTCTCCTTAAGATAGTATTGTTTCTTTCCCTCACAGTAAAAGGAGAATATAAATTATTTCCATAATTCAGCATAATGTGTGAATCTTAAAAAGCTTTTCAATTCTCTGTTAAGATTATTCTGTAGGCACTTACAGTATTTTCTTGTCCAAAGTCTTTACTTAAGGATTGAAAGGTGTCTAATGGTGGTGAAGTGACTCTGATGAATTGGTTCCATGATTTAACTTTTTATATCAACATCTTTATGCAATTCAGTACTTAATGTATATGTATAGGCTTCCCCAGCTGGTGCTAGTGGTAAAAAACCTGCCTGCCAATTCCAAAGGCGTAAGAGACATGGGTTTGAGCCCTCCATCGGGGAAGATCCCCTGGAGGAGGGCATCGCAACCCACTCCAGTATTCTTGCCTGGAGAATCCTATGGGCAGAGGAGCCTGGAGGGCTATAGTTCATAGGATCGCAGAGAGTCAGACACAACTAAAACGACTTAGCACGCATGCATGTATATATATATATATATATACACACATATATAATAAGGGGATCAAAAGGATAGTTACATTTCATTTAAAAATTTTGAACATTTGCTTAGAATATTGTGATTACTATTGCTTTTAGTAATCTTTGTATTTCAAAAAACAATACCAAAATTTAAATTTAAAAAAGCAGTAGAAAACAACATAGGAATACCTCGTGATAGTCTAAGTAGGAGAGACTTTCAAACTGCACATAAGCTTAGGAGTTCTAATGATGATTTGTAACTTGAAACTACATCTGAAAACAAAAGTTTGATGCTAAAAGAGAAAATAAATAAAACAAAGTAAAAAGACAAATGGCAAAATTATAGAAATATTTGCAGTACCATTACAAAAAGTAAAGACTGTTGTTGAATGTTTCTTTATCCAAGCCATTTCACAGTGATACAAGCTTGTAAATGTATTTGACAATATTTCATTAACTTGTCAAAGGAATCAGTGCACAATGTAGATGCCAGGAACAGTTTTAGTGCTGTTTTCATGCTAGCTTTTAAAAATCTAAATTCTGCAGTAGGTATTTCAAATTATGATTCAGCATGATCTCTCAGCTCAGACTATACTCTTAAACCTTAGGGATGGGAAGTAGCATGGTTCAGGAGGAGCTGAAGTCATTTAAAAGCCAAATTAGTCAGCACGTGAATAATTCTAACTTCTGTGCTGGTTTCCAGTGGAGAAAATGAGAATACACCCTTTTCACTACCCTGCTCCATGAACAGTTTTGGAGAAGAAATTGTTCTTTCCCCATTTGTTAAACCAGAGAATTTCTAAGATTCCTTCCAGCTCCAAAATTCCCTAGTTCTATGAATATGTCTATTATCATTACACCTCATTTTGCTTCAAGAATGTTAAATCAGTAGTCTCTTATCTTACATCTGTCTTCGTGAGAAAGAGTAAAGAAAACTGAATTCAGTTTCTTCATGATTAATGCATTTGTCAAATTCTTTCCAAGCAGCAAATTAATTTATTGTGTTTTTTTTCACAAATGCAAATCAAAGCCATGCAAACTATTGTGGTAAAATTTAGCAGTCCTTTTTCATAAATTAGAGCTAACTGATTTAATGGTAATGAAAGGAACTATATTCAAATACAAATTTTAATAACTTGAGTGGAAAGAAAATCTTAAACTTTATAAGCTTTTCCTTACATAAAATTCATGTAACTTGCACAGAAAGTCATTAAAATGTAATTTTCTATAGTGAAGCTTGTATTAATTACCTTGTATGAAACTCTGAGAATTTCCTTAATAAATGTCTGGTCCTGTGTGTCCCTAAAGAATTGTCTATTGATTAGTTAATTATCTCAAACCAAGGGTCCCAGATTTAGTTTTTAATGTTCACTGTTTTACCTTTTTCCTTGTTTGAATATTTTTTATCAAAATCAGAAATAAAAGGTTTTTTTCTTTTTCTTTTTTTTTACATAGAGAGTATTTTGCTTCTGTTCATATTGATAGTACAGAGAACCAATATATATTTAATAAAATATTTTGCAAGTTGTTGGTTCTTAGGACTTAATCTAATACTTCATACATATATGTCTGTGTTTATGTATGAAAAGCATCTTTATTAGTAGGATAAGATTTTAAGGATGATTTTAGAAACCTGTCCTGTGAACTTGATTCCTTCACCCTTTTAAAATTGTTAAATTTGTAATAAATAAAGACATTTCCAAACCCACATAGTCCCACAAACCTCATTTTCTAAATATTTATCCTGAAGAACATGAGACACTCTTTAAGTCAGTATTTTCTTTTGCATTTGTATTATAACTGCATTTATGCTTGTTTTTTTTTTCACTAAGTTCAATGAGAAGAAATTTCAGTTTTTTTATATTGACTAAATAAATATAAACTAGAGGAACTCATTTATGCTTATGTTTTTTAAAAGAAAATTTGCAGATACTAAGTTTGGTTGCACATACTTCATACTGGAATTTAGGAATTTTTGTGTAATAATAAAAGTACCTGTTTTTTAATATTAAAGTTTGCAGTATTCAATGCAAGTATTAGTGCCAGCTTAGATTTAATCTTCACTTAATTCTAAGGCTAATCATTTAAATTGAGAAAGAGAAATTGTTGACACATCCTATCTTAGTTTTATGTCATACTTAAAGTTATAAAAATCGATAAAACGATGAAATTAAGGCTGAAATGCATCCAAAAATCTTTTTGTCTCATCATTTAAGAACCAGAGAAGTGCCAAATATGAAGGAACCCATGCTTGAAAACGTCACAGGGTCCAGTTAGTTTATCTTGCCTCCAGGGTTTCAGTTTAAGAAAAAAATGAACTCATGGAGGAGTACCATTGGCTTCCCATGATGAACATATGTAATATTTTTCACCCACTTTTTAGTTTGTCTTGGCTGCCTAATGTCTTCTTTCAAAATGTCAGCAGTGATTAGATTACATTATGGGATAATTAACATGAACTTTTATCCCAAAGCTAATTTTGAGCAATACTAGAACAAAACACATGTCAGTATATTAAAGACAAAGTTGAACAGATTGCTTGTGTGTATAAAATATATCTTTTCTCTTTTCAGTTCACCTTTCTTTTCAAATATCAATCCAATGTAAATGTTTGAGAAAGGTTAAATAACCTGTGAAAGAAGCACTTCTTGAAGTTTTGTGGTAGGGTTCCTAAAATTTTTTCATAGATTGTGTTATGCATTTTTGCATATTAAAATATTGGACATCTGGGGACACTTAGGGAAATTCCTCATATACCTGGCCTAAGCGGGTGTGACTATATATGATATACTATGTTGAATTCACATTTTAATGCCAGTGCTCCATACTTTAAAATTATCTCCCCGTGGCCTCCTGTTGCCTGTTTCCTTCTTCTAAACAGGCTTTTTCCCAAATTAAAATTAAGTCATTTAAAATTACTAAATAATCTATTTCATCCCACAGGAATAGTAAAGACTTATTAGACATTTGCCCCCATGTTGCTTCTGCCATGTTTAATTACACATCTAAATAAAGGCCATGCTCAGAAGTGGAGTGTAACAACTCGTCATGTTGGGTCATAAACTTCAGGAAATGGTCTAGTAATACACGAAGAGCACCGTAAGTGGATCCTGATATGAGTGGTTCAAACAGCCAGGCGATTCAGTCACCTCCACTTAAATTGCTTTTATTTAGATTAAAATTAAATTCTGAATAGAATTGGTTTTGCTGTTGATTCAGCTGAGTGTCAGTTCTGGCCAAACAAGTAGGTTCATTTTTTACAAAGACAGTCCTCCATCTCAGGCAGGTCACCCAACACGTTTTACGAATAATGTTGTTTATAATCCCCTTTAAAGAGTGTTCTAAACATGCAACTGAGAGTCATGCTGATAGACAGTAGACATCTAAGTCAGGAGCATTAGGATCTGCTTTTTTATAATGCTGACTTTCCATCCTTTGCAAATTATTCTAACTCTGTACAAATAATGGGTGGCCCTTTGACATCATGGCTCATTAACTCAAGATCAATATTTTTACTTCTCTATTTTCTCCTCTCAATTCTCTCTTGACCAAAGAAATGCAAACAACTGATTGTCTATTTGCAGCTCTGGAAAGTGAAATGAGAATGATATATAATTAATTAAAATCTGCAGTTATTCGTCAAGGACTTGCTTTTGTTTTGATTATTATGACCCCAGTTTGTCAAAATACTTTTAAAAAGGTAGTTTTATACACACAGGGAAGACTCAATTTAGTCAATATAAATAAACATTTATAGTTTGTCTTTTCAAAATCCTCTTTTACATTGTTTTTGGCAAGTCAAAAATACCTTTGCAAATAATTACAATCAGCATTTCTCCAACTTTAATGTGACGGTAGTCGGACACACTGAAGTAACTTAGCAGCAGCAGCATAAGGAATATGAAACAAATCTGATGTAATATATGTACTTTCTAATACCTGATAGTACCATACTTCTGCTGTACGTCTCTATACATTTCTTAAATTTAATGCCTTTAAAATGTAAGTTTCTTTTGATTATTTAAAAGAATTCTATTTTTCTTCTAATTATGGGAACTCATCGACCATTGGTTGAAAGTCATCAGCAGCTGGGTGGTGAAATGGCCTTTTGCCCAGATCTTGGAGTAAGACTAATTTGCAAACTCTTTTCAGAATGCAGCGAAGAGCCTCCCGCTTAGAAGATCCTGCTCTAATCAACCATTGATCATAAGAGATTGCCTTTATTGACCTGAAAGCAAGTTTTTTCATCTTCCTGCTAGCTGAGGCCCTTACTGAAAGTAGGTAGATAATATCCAAAGTGAATATGCCTGATAAAGAGGGCAGAGTCTTCCATTTCTCCCAAATGACCTTCTAATTCTCCAGTGGACCTTCTGTAATGACTTACTATTAAGAATTTCTATCTCCACCCATCTCTTGACCCATTTCCCGCCACCTCTGGGGAACCTATGGTTAGCAAGACGTCCCTTCTACAAATACACTTGGCATATCACTTAGGAAAGCGTAGTCAGGGTTTGTGGAACAGTGTAGGAGAATTCTCTTTGTGTCTGGAGATAGCTTGGAGTGAATGCAAGGCCATGTTTATCCCCCTGGATATAACATAGGAAAGTTCCAGATGACTCTGAAGGCTGCTCCCTCTATGATTTACCTGCCTGTAGAGTTCTAAAGGTTTCCACTAGCGCTGACTCTTTGTGACACTTCTCAATTTACAGTGGCTCAGAGGCCACTTTCATTGCTCCCAAAGGCAAAGTAGGGCAAACTGATACCTTTTTCACTCAAAAGGGTCAGCATTTATGGGATGTGCTCAGTCAGATTCTCAAAATTGCATCAGAGAATGAAGGTTTCTTTTATACTATCCTCTGTGAGATTAAAGGAGGTCATTTTAACAAACTACTTCCCCCAAGTCCCTGTTTTGAATTACTAGAGAGAAAGTGTACTATCTGGGGTCCTGGATCACTTAGCAAATATCAGAGAAATGGTTCAAAGTCTGTTTTGAGAAATACACTGTCCAACTATATTGCCTTTCCTTCAGTGAGTGAAAGAGATTTATCAAGGATCAATTTGGCTACAGACACATCTGTTTTTGTTAAAATGCCTTTGGCCATTAAGTTATCCTTAATAACTTTTGGTAAGGTCTAAGCAATTTGTAATAGTATTAATGGAAAAATCACGATTCTGTATAGCATTTTTCTCATCCATTTTATCTAAATTTTATCTAGAAGTGAGGATTTGCATAATTTTATCTGTTTTCCCCCCTCCCATTTTTGCCAGGATCTGAGTTTTATATAGAAGGCATAAATTTTGTCATTGAAGTTTGTTAAAATAGTATTTTGACTCTGCAAATATAGTTCCATGTTCTCAACTTCTTTTAATGTTGAAATTTCTTTTAAAATATTGACTGTTAGGAACTTAGAGGAGCAGAAACATCACCTTGGACAATACTTAATTTTTTATTTTTGTTTTTTTTTCATGATTTTTTTTATTAGGTAATTAATTTATTTTTTATTGGAGGCAAATTATTTTACAATATTATATTGGTTGGTTTTGCCATACATTGATATGAATTTGCCCCGGGTTTACATAAGTTCCCCCTCCTGAACCGTCCTTTAATAGTCAACAGGAGTTTATCCATGTAGTCAAAGCTATGGTTTTTCCAGTAGTCATGTACGGATGTGAGAGTTGGACCATAAAGAAGGCTGAGCACTGAAAAAATTGATGCTTTCAAATTGTGGTGCTGGAGAAAACTCTTGAGAGTCCCTTAGACAGCAAGGAGATCAAACTGGTCAACCCTAAAGAAAATCAACCCTGAATATTCATTGGAAGGACAGATGCTGAAGCTGAAGCTCCAGTACTTTGGCCACCTGTTGCAAAGAGCCTACTAATTGGAAAAGACCCTAATATTGGAAAGACTGAGGGCAGGGGGAGAAAGGCCTGACAGAGGATGAGATGGTTGGGTGGCATCACTGACTCAATGGACATGAGCTTGAGCAAACTCTGGGAGATAATAAAGGACAAGAAAGCCTGGCATGCTGCACTCCATGAGGTTGCAAAGAGTTGGATATGACTTAATGACAAACCAGTGAATATCTGCGTAGAGAATATAAGTGTCAGTGAAGTTGCTCAGTCGTGTCCGACTCTTTGCAATCCCATGGACTGTAGCCTACCAGGCTCCTCCATCCATGGAATTTTCCAGGCAAGAATATTGGAGTGGATTGCCATTTCCTTCTCCAGGGGATCTTCCTGACCTGGGGATTGAACCCAGGTCCCTGCATTGCAGGCAGACACTTTACCATCTGAGCTACAAGTCGGGAAGCCCCTACTTGTAACCATCTCCCATACACTCCTGTAAATGTTATGGGCAGCAGTGATTCACATCACCAGTCAGCACTGTTTAACCTTGATTTAAAATTGTAATCTAGTTTCTTTAAAAAGAATCATTTGTATTTTTGTGTTGGCTCTGTGTTTGCACAATTTCCAGGAAGATCTCAGTACATGAAATGTGAACTGATTTTTTTCCTTTGGGGAAGTGGTCCATCCAGGAACCAAAGGAAGCTTACTGTTGTACTGCCAAAGTTGATTTAAAATATTAAAAGTCTCTGCAAAGACATTCGGGGAGAATTAAATGGCTAATGCTTTGATGCCAAGCAAATGTTGCAGGCGTTTCAGGTTTTCAATATTGTACACACAGCCACACATACTAAAACCCATTTACGGACAACATTGACCAAAATACTGCAAGCCCAATGCTCATGAATGTAGCCCTCACTCTCATGGCATGTGCACACCCAGTCTTCAGGAAAGGGTGTGGACACTTTGCAGCACAGTGGCTTCATGCAGGAAACTTTCCCTTGGGTCACCTTCTTGGACAACAGGTTAATGGTAGCCATGCTGGTGCTGGGGTGTCCCTCCCCTGCCATGCCTGATTCCCACCTTCCTTTCCATAACTTCTCTGCAACTAAATACAAAGATTAGAGAAACATAGGGCTTCCCTGGTAGCTTAGCTGGTAAAGAATTCACCTGCAATGCAAGAGACCCTGGTTCAATTCCTGAGTCGGGCAGATCTGCTAGAGAAGGGATAGGCTACCCACTCCAGTATTCTTGACTTTTCCTGGTGGCTCATCTGGTAAAGAATCTGCTTGCAGTGTAGGAGACCTGGGTTCAATCCCTGGGTTGGGAAGATCCCCTGGAGAAGGGAAAGGCTACCCATTCCAGTAGGCTTCTGTACTCTGGCCTGGAGAATTCCATAGACTGTATAATCCATGGAGTCGCAGAGTTGGACACGACTGAGCGACTTTTGCTTTCAGAGAAACGTAAGAAGGAGGCCAACCTGTATTTTCAAATACCTTTAAGGTAAAATAGTGGACTTCCCTGATGACTCAGATCCTAAGGAACCTGCCTGCCAATGCAGTAGACCTAGGTTCAGTCCCTGGCTCGGGAAAATCCCCTGGAAAAAGGAATGGCTACGCACTCCAGTATTCTTTCCTGGAGAATTCCTTGGACAGAGGAGCCTGGCGGACTATAGTCCATGGTGTCACAAAGAGTCGGACACAACTGAGCGTTGTGATACACCATTTAGTTCTCATGCAAGTAATATTTATCAACCACCCATCTTAAATTAAGCATTGGGGATATAAAGGTAATGAAAACATAATCCCTGCTTTCAAGGTGCTCCCAGTCGTGAGTGGTAGGCAGAGTTATAAAGACAGAATATAATATAATGTGAGGAATTAGAAAATTAAACTGAAAAAAAAATGTCTATTAGCTTGTTCACAGATTGCTAGGTGTAAGATCAAGTCCCATTCTGGTCTTTGACACTGCCCAGTCCCTTTACTTCTCTGATGTGAGACTTAGAGTCAGTTTATTTAATGACATCATATTAGTAGAAACCACACCTAACAATAACTAACAACACATACCTGATATTACCAGTGTGGTTCTCACTCAGGTAGAAGTATATCCATTCCTTCCCAAGTCCTTAACTACCAAAAGTGCAGATTTCTAGCAAGGAATATCTTGAACCCAGCTAGTCCCCTGACTTCACAGTGGTGCCTGTGGCAGTCACGTGAGAACACATGTGAGAGAGGAGGTCAGCAGAGATTCTGGGTCCCCGCTGCCGGCCTGCTGGAGAATAGCAGCTGCAGTCATAAATTCATGGAGCCAGAAGTGACCTTAGCAGCCACCTTCTCCAACTTCCTTCCAAGAGAAATCTCTGGGGACATTCTGAATTCCAAATCAAGTAAAATTTGGAAGCCACAAACTCAGCTGGCTTACAGTTGTCATGGAATCTGGGGGCTATTTATTGCAAACAGAAACAGGAGCCACAGGTTGTAACTAGCCACTGCCTAGTCTTCAAGAGTCTGTGGACTGTCTCAGTCCTGTCTTTCTCCTACGTTTTGGGGTGCTCAGATCTTCTCATGGGCTCCCCTTCTTCATTACCAGCCCTCTGCTTGGTCCTTCTCTCCCTCTTACTCTTTCTACCAGGCTTTATCCACTCCAGTGGCAGAGGCTGCTGGCCCTTCAGCCAAGATTTCTCCTTTCCTCAAACAAGGAGAATTGTTTCTGGGAAGCTGATGGCATTGAAACAGAGTCTTGAGTTTTTCTGGTCCAAGGTGGTTTCAGTTCAGTTCAGTTCAGTCACTCAGTCGTGTCCGACTCTTTACAACCCCATGAATCACAGCACGCCAGGCCTCCCTGTCCATCACCAACTCCCAGAGTTCACTCAAACTCATGTCCATCGAGTTGGTGATGCCATCCAGCCATCTCATTTTCTGTCGTTCCCTTCTCCTCCCGCCCCCAAACCTTCCCAGCATCAGAGTCTTTTCCAGTGAGTCAACTCGTCGCATGAGCTGGCCAAAGTATTGGAGTTTTAGCTTTAGCATCAGTCCTTCCAATGAACACCCAGGATTGATCTCCTTTAGAATGGACTGGTTGGATCTCCTTGTAGTCCAAGGGACTCTCAAGAGTCTTCTCGAGCACCACAGTTCAAAAGCATCAATTCTTTGTCAATCAGCTTTCTTCACAGTCCAACTCTCACATCCATACATGACCACGGGAAAAACCATAACCTTGATGAGACAGACCTTTGTTGGCAAAGTAATGTCTCTGCTTTTTAATATACTATCTAGGTTGGTCATAACTTTCCTTCCAAGGAGTAACGTCTTTTAACTTCATGGCTGCAATCAGCATCTGCAGTGATTTTGGAGCCCAAAAAAATAAAGTCTGACACTGTTTCCACTGTTTCCCCATCTATTTCCCATGAAGTGATGGGACCAGATGACATGATCTTTGTTTTCTGAATGTTTAGCTTCAAGCCAACCTTTTCACTCTCCTCTTTCACTTTCATCAAGAGGCTTTTGAGTTCCTCTTCACTTTCTGCCATAAGGGTGGTGTCATCTGCTTATCTGAGGTTTTTGATATTTCTCCCAGCAATCTTGATTCCAGCTTGTGCTTCTTCCAGCCCAGCGTTCCTCATGATGTACTCTGCATATAAGTTAAATAAGCAGAAGAGTTTAGAAGGGTTGAACCTTCTTCACCCTCTCTTCTCCTACCTGCCACCTCACAAAATATTGAAGGGCCCATTTCATGGCAGTTTTAAAGTTGAACTGCTGTAGTAAATAACTGGGCATTCTTGATAATTGAGCATGGAATGTGTGCACAGGGAGAGGAAGTAACATTGCATTTACCAGCACTGTATTGTAGGTGAAAAATGTAATGTCTTAAATAAAACTGCTTTTAAAATTGGCCAAAAAGTTAGGGGGCTTCCCTGGTAGTCTAGTGGTTAAGAATCCATCTTGCAGTGCAGAGGACACAGGTTCAATCCATAGCCCGGGAAGATCCCACATGTTGTGAGGCGGCTAAGCCCGTGAGCCACGACTACTGAGCCCATGCACCTGGAGCCCATGCTTAGCAACAAAAGAAGCCACTGCAGTGAAAAGTCTGTGCACTGCAACGAGGGAAAGCCCACATGCAGGAACGAAGCCCCAGTGAAGCCAAAAGTAAATAAATAAATCTTAAAACCCACACCCCAGTATCTCAGTGTTCAAGGCACTCTGGAAACCCCATAGTGATGTATCATCAGGCTGGGTCCCTGAGGAACTACATAGAATAGATGCTTTCCTCATCCCTCACACGTCCTGACAACAATCAGGACTCCCACCTCAGTCTTTATATAGTGAGAAATAAATCTCTATATGTTAAGCCATTGAGATTGCAGGATTTAGCTATTGTAACAGCTAGCATTCCTCATCCATACGTTTACAAAGTCTTCATATTCAATACATGCAAATAGCCTCACGGGGCTAGACTTATTCCCAGGCTTCACACCTGCATCTCCATCTAGACATCTCCACTCGATGTTCCACAGGTCATCAACTAGAACTGAACAAGTGATCCACCCGCTTCCACACACCCTGATTGTTCCTAGTCCTGCTTCTTATAGTAGCAAATAGCATCTGTATGCATTCAGCCACCCAGGCCGGAAAGCTGGAAGTCATACGAGGCTCCTCCCTATTTTTAATCTCCCATATTAATCTCTCTTAAATACCTGTTCTGTTCATCGCTTTTCTCCCTTATTTTTTTAAACTATTAACTTTATATTGGAGAATAGCCAGTTAACAGTGTTGTGATTCGGGTGCACAGCAGAGTGACTCAGCCCTGCATACACTTGTCTCCATTCTCCCCGTTTTCTCTCTCCTTACTGTCTCCATCTTATCTGGCTTTAATAATTGTAGACTCACCCCCGCTCCAGTCTGTCAGTGCTGCCAGTAGAGGTATCTCTTTGAAATGCTTTTCAAAGGTGACTCTTTGAAAAGTCTGATTATGCCTCTCCCCTCCGAAAAACCATTCCATGGCTCTTTCTGGCTTATAGGTTAAAAGTCTGTTTCCTCCTTTGGCACCTAAGGCCAGTTTGTGGACCCACGTCTGCTTAACTATCTTTCTTCTCTCTCATCACTCTCCATTCACACCTGTGTTCCACCCACAGCAAATGTCCTGAGGTTTCCCAAACATCCTTCCTCTCCATGCTGTGCATGTTTTAGCTCCCTCCACCCAGTACAGACCACATTCCTCACGCCAGTATTCATCTGACTGCTTCTTTCTCATCTTTCAACCTCAGCTCAGAGATCGTCTTCCCTGGGAATCTTCGGCCTCCATACCCACCCCTCAGATCTCAGCTGTATCTTTCTTCCTCTCTTGCCTCATGCCTACTCTATAGAATTTGTCTCTGTGCCACTGTTTGCAAATCTAGGAGCTTTTGTACAATATCATTGTCTTCACTTGATGCAATTTGGTAGTGACTCTTTAGCTCACCTGGTAAAGAATCCGCCTGCAATGCAGGAGACCCCAGTTCAGTTCCTGGGTCGGGAAGATCCCCTGGAGAAGGGAATGACTACCCACTCCAGTACTCTGACTTAGAGAATTCCATGGACAGGGGAGCCTGGCAGGCTACAGTCCATGTGGTCACAACGAGTCGGACATGACTGAGCGACTTTCACTTTCACTTGTTCACACTTTGACAACAACCAATCTCAACCGCACTGCCTGCAATATGCCCTCAATGCATGTCGATGGGTTTAACCTGTACTGTCATCCACTCCTATCTGCATAAATGGATAAAATAATGCATATAAAGTGCAGAGGGCAATGCCTGGCATATAATATCAGTATTGACAGAATAGTTATTGTTTATATTATTATTGTTGTTTTTATAACTATGTTGTTGTTCAGTCACTGAGTCATGTCTGAATCTTTGTGACCCATTGGAATGCAGCACGCCAGGCTTCCATGTCCTTCACTATCTTCCAGAGTTCACCTCAATTCATCATGTCCATTAAGTTGATGATGCTTTATAACTATTAGCAATAATGAATGCCTTTGACCATAACTGATTTTAAATCCCTACCAGTTTCTTTTTTTTTTTTTGGTTCAAAATCATGTGTTAGCCATTTGTACTAACACAGAAGTTTCCTGCTAATGGCAATAAAGTGAGCAAAGTGGGAGTCAAAAGATCTAGAATCCTGGGTTCAGGTCCTGCCATGACCACCAGCTGTGTGAGCCTGAACTAGCCATTCAATCAGTCTGTGTCTCCTTCTGGCCATCTGTGAAGCAAGGATTAAAAATAGCTTCCTGGCCTACTTCAACAGAACAGTCTTGAGGAACAACCTAGATAATTAATGTAAAAGCATTTTTAATTCTAAAAAATGGATGCAAGTTAATTATTAGTGGTGTCTTTAATAGTACAAGCAGTATTAAAGTTTTCTTTATTGAGTATTGTCATTCATCTGTTTTGCCATTATCACTTTCAATTATTTTTACATTCCTTAATGAGCAGGCAACACACCCAAGTCATTCATATGTTCATGAGCAAGTTCTCATGTTTATTATCCAGAGTATCAAAATAATTGACTTGAGTACTGGATAAAGTATCACCTCACAGACAGTATTGCTCTCAAGTGATACCATCTGTGAGTCTTTAAGTCTGTCTTTCTATCAAATTTTTCCCCTTCTTTTTTCATTCCACGTGATAGCTATACTGGTTTTTGAGTGAATTATTGAATGAATGATCCTAAAGGACAGAGACGAAATCTTGAACGTCCGGGAGTTGGTGATGGACAGGGAGGCCTGGCGTGCTGTGATTCATGGGGTCACGGAGAGTCGGACACGACTGAGCGACTGAACTGAACTGAACTGAACTGAATGTTTTATCGATTTCCTATTTGACTTCAAACTTCCCACTGTTGATGATGATGATGGTGATGGACATGTTTGAACTTTTATATACCGGGGACTTCTCTAAGCCCTTCACATTCAATCCTCTTAGTAACTTAGTCAAAAGAATACATGAGCTTGATTCACTATAATGTAAACATCAGGAGCTACAGAATCTTTTATGTCTTGTCTGTCTTATTCAGTTCAGTTCAGTTCAGTCGCTCAGTCGTGTCCGACTCTCTGCGACCCCATGAATCACAGCACGCCAGGCCTCCCTGTCCATCACTAACTCCCGGAGTTCACTCAAACTCACGTCCACAGAGTCGGTGATGCCATCCAGCCATCTCATTCTCCATCGTCCCCTTCTCCTCCCGCCCCCAACCTTTCCCAGCATCAGAGGCTTTTCCAGTGAGTCAACTCGTCGCATGAGGTGGCCAAAGCATTGCAGTTTCAGCTTTAGCATCAGTCCCTCCAATGAACATCCAGGATTGATCTCCTCTAGAATGGACTGGTTGGATCTCCTTGCAGTATAAGGGACTCTCAAGAGTCTTCTCCAACACCACAGTTCAAAAGCATCGATTCTTCAGCGGTCAGCCTTCTTCACAGTCCAACTCTCACATCCATACATGACCACGGGAAAAACCATTGCCTTGACTAGACGGACCTTGGTTGGCAAAGTAATGTCTCTGCTTTTTAATATACTATCAAGGTTGGTCATAACTTTCCTTCCAAGGAGCAAGCGTCTTTTAATTTCATGGCTGCAATCAGCATCTGCAGTGATTTTGGAGCCCAAAAAAACAAAGTCTGACACTGTTTCCACTGTTTTTCCATCTATTTCCCATGAAGTGATGGGGCCAGATGCCATGATCTTTGTTTTCTGAATGTTGAGCTTCAAGCCAACCTTTTCACTCTCCTCTTTCACTTTCATCAAGAGGCTTTTGAGTTCCTCTTCACTTTCTGCCATAAGGGTAGTGTCATCTGCATATCTGAGGTTATTGATATTTCTCCCAGCAATCTTGATTCCAGCTTGTGCTTCTTCCAGCCCAGCGTTCCTCATGATGTACTCTGCATATAAGTTAAATAAGCAAGGTGACAATATACAACCTTGATGTACACCTTTTCCTATTTGGAACCAGTCTGTTGTTCCATGTCCAGTTCTAACAGTTGCTTCCAGACCTGCATACAGGTTTCTCAAGAGGCAGGTCAGGTGGTCTGGGATTCCCATGTCTTATTAGCTTAACCCTAATGGACCAAAGCAGTACCTGGCATATAGTAGGCACTCAAGAAATAATAGTTGAATGAAGTGATCTGCTGTTGAAACAACTTTTTGACCCTTAGGAATTCGGAGTTTTCTGAACATTTATGATTTGATTGTGATTTCTTATTATTGATGGTAGTATCTTATTATTCTGAGCTTCCTGGATGGCTCAGGGCTAAAGAATCCACCTACCCCTGCAGGATACACAGGTTCAATCCTGGGTCAGGAAGATCCCCTGGAGTAGGAATTAGCAATTTACTTAAGTATTCTTGCCTAGAAAATTTCATGGACAGAGGAGCCTGCCAGACTGCAGTCCACAGGGTCACTGGGATATGACTGAGCACACACTCACACACACAAAAAAAAACTTTATTATTCTATTATTGAAATGATTAGCTCACTTTGTATAATACTCTATAGTTTATAAAATACTTTCACATACAATCTCATTTAATCTAAAGCAAACAATGACATGATACTACTAGAAATGCTAAAATACAGTGTCTCTACATAATGGAAAGTAAAATATTGCAATTTTTATAAAGCTGCTCTAGTTCAGTTTCTTCAATAAACAGTATGTTCTTAAATTAAAGATAATTAGGGCTTAAAATAAGGGATTATCATATAACAGATTTTTTTAATTGAATTAAGAAAATACTAGGATGTATTTTCCCTGTTGGCTTAGAAACAGGGAATTCTCAATTAGAAATTTACTTAAAAGCATGAAGAGGCAGCTGCAAAGCTGGTTCTTACAATGTTAGTGGCTCTAAAAAAAGAGTCACAAAGTATTTCAAATGAGTCAATAAAATTTCATAGTATGTAATTAAAATCAAAACTGAAAAGATCTAAGAGAAACTTTGGTTGTGAAGAACCATGAGGATTTGCCTTAAATAATGACTTGAGACAGTACAGTCCATGATCTGTTCAGTTCAGTTCAGTCGCTCAATCGTGTCCGACTCTTTGTGACCCCATGAATCACAGCATGCCAGGCCTCCCTGTCCATCACCAACTCCCGGATTTCACTCAAACTCATGTCCATCGAGTCGGTGATGCCATCCAGCCATCTCATTCTCTGTCGTCCCCTTCTCCTTCTGCCCTCAATCCCTCCCAGCATCCGAGTCTTTTCCAGTGAGTCAACTCTTCGCATGAGGTGGCCAAAGTATTGGAGCTTCAGCTTTAGCATCAGTCCTCCAATGAACACCCAGGATTGATCTCCTTTAGAATGGACTCGTTGGATCTCTTTGCAGTCCAAGGGACTCTCAAGAGTCTTCTCCAACACAACAGTTCAAAAGCATCAATTCTTCAGCAGTCAGCTTTCTTCACTGTCCAACTCTCACATCCATACATGACCACTGGAAAAATCATAGCCTTGACTAGACGGACCTTGGTTAGCAAAGCAGCTCATTCCAATGAGGAAAAAGTTCATATAAAATCCAGGAAGTGCTCAGCACTGTGGTGCTCAAGCAAGATTACATTTTGTAGAATTTAATAGTGTGTATTTAAATGAACATTTAAAATATTATGATGTGTTAAAGGCCAAACAAAATTTTATAAACCAGAAGACAATTATCATTTGTATTTAAACACTGGCATCTGTAGTTATCACTGGTTTTTAGTAGGTGAAGGGAAAGCTCTCTTTAACTCTCAGACAAATATGACTAGTCTATTTATCATTCCAGTATCTTCAGCACTTGAAGTATTTCAATTTTTGTTCAACAATGTAACCTTTGGAGTTTTGCCTAATAATGACTTCAGTGGTGCTGGCCTTCCAACAGATAAATTAAAATGGAAATGCATATTTTCTAATTATGCATCCAGCCCTAGTTGCCTGTTGGCAAGGGTGGCCACACTGAATATTAAATTCAGTCTGCACAATAGCACAAGTCTATGTCACACCAAAGTTTCCCAAAGTGACTTTCTTAATCGTGTGAAGGATAGCCAAGACTCCGATCAGTAGTATGTAGCTGTATACAATCAGAGGGAAAGCATTTAAACATCCCAGCATGGTATTTCCATTTAAATCTGATTACAGTGAAATAAAACTGTAGCCATTAAAGGTTTAGAAGAACTACAAATACAAGCTGTAAAAGAAGACAGATAGTAAATGAGGTAGTAAAACATTGCAGCGGGGCAAACAGTTTACAGCACTCATTCAAGTCTTCCTGAAGCAGGCTGTGCAATTCACTACAGACCCAGAACCATTCCCTGAGCTCCACTTAAACCTGCAATTAACCTTTCACGCCTAATGAAGTTGTTTTCTTGGAAAATTAAAATATATAGTGGTGCCTGCTCTTACACAGACTTGGGAGGAGAGCATTTCGAAATGAATGACTTTTCTGAGGATCTGTTCAAATGTAAAATGGAAGTGCGATGTTTGTACATAAAGCGAGAGTGTTCTTTCCAAGGCAATTACATTTGATGTGCAGTATTTTATTACTGTACTTATTAATTGTTCTGCATAATTGTAAAAAAAAAACAAACACACATCAGTAATTTTATGATTAGATTGTTACTGCTGGCACCTACTAATACCATTTCACTTCCATTAGAAAAATCTAATGTTTTACTCAAGATAACTAAATTCCTAATGTTTCTCCTTGGTGGTTTTTGTCTCAAACTTAGTAGTCTTAGAAAGATATATTTACCATTTAAATTATTTAGCTGGTACTCATTTCCATTGCTTTCTCTTTTGGGCGTGTCTGTACAGGATTACTGAGAAATGAAGTTCTTAAATTTAAAAGGAAAACATAGTTTTTTAATCCGACGTCCTGAGTAAAGGCCTGATTTGGGTGCATCTTCTACATGTTCTAAATATCTCTGGTAGCTCTTGGCATGCGAACCAGTGACTACTAAGCAGTGCCAGTGTTCTGAAAGAAATGTGCATGGCCCCAAAGAAGCCTGCTTTCCTCCCAGCTTGCTCCACCCTGGTGAACCAGGGCAGCCAGCTCCCCATTAGCAAGCGCCAGTTCAGAATGCCAAGAGGCCATGGAAAATGGAATAGGAAATAGAAGATGGTACCTTCTCCCTTATGAGGTTGATAATTCATATTTTAAATAATCTAAATGTCATAGTATCTGGTATATAAGAACTAAAAGTGCAAAAAGGTAAAGCTTATAAGAAATATTTAAACCCCAGCATATGTATTGAATCTCCTGGCATATTTTGATGTAAATTTTGCTAGCCTGCAGCGTCTGTGCATCATCTTGACATGGTAAATGAAATTCCTTTAGACCACCAGTCTAAAATAATGAATTGTTCCCCCAGTTAATTGTATTGCTTTGATAACAAGAAACTGTGCTGGGCCTCGAGAACCCAATAAGTGGATTTCATCAGATGATTTGTGTGACTTTTTGAAAAATGATCTTCGGGAGTGACCCGATTTTAATGGAACACGGGGCGTGTGCCACTGCGCAGCCTCCTGCCAGGAGGAAGTACTTTCTCCAGCGGCTCTCGGAGTGTGGGATCATCACCAGAAAAACCTGTCACTAGGAAAAAGTTCCTAGCAAAATCTAAACCAGGAGAAAGCATTTGCTTCAAAGACCGATACGGAGATCTCATTTCTAAGTTGCTTTGATTTTCTTGATGTACGTTTTCTTAACAATCCAGGAAAGATCTCAAGCTGCCTTTATTTCCTCGTTGCCAGTGTGACAATAAACCAAGACCAACCAAATTAGAAGCAAAGACAGCTCATTCAGAACTTGATACACAGTGAGGGAGTCATCCATCATTGCTTGCTTGCACGGTGGCAGAGACGTGTTGTTCAGTTGTTAAATCATGTCTGATTCTTTGGCGACACCACGGACTGTAGTATGTCAGGCTTCCTCTGTCCATGGGATTTCACAGGCAAGAATACTGGAGAAGGTTGCCATTTCCTTCTCCAGGGGATCTTCCCGACCCAGGGATCGACTCTGCATCTCCTGCAGTGCAGGCAGATTCTTTACCACTGAGCCACTGGGGAAGCCTGGTGAAGACTTCAGAGACAGGCAAATGTGTGGAAACATTCTATAATGGAAAAAAAGAGAGGCCTTCAAGTATGTGCTTCTTGAAGAGTGTTGGCACCAGAGAGCTGGAAGGCTAGAGGCGGGCTAACCAGAAGCGGGACATCCTATGTGGTTGGCTGTGTGCTTAGTCACTCAGTCATGTCCAACTCTGCAACCCCATGGACGCCTGCCAGGTTCCTCTGTCCATGGAATTCCCCAGGCGAGGATACTGGAGTGGGTTGCCATTCCCTTCTCCAGGGGATCTTCACGACCAGGGATCGAACTCAGGTTTTCTGCCTTGCAACCAGATTCTTCACCATATGAGCCACCAGGGAAGCCCATGTGGTTGGTTAGGGATATATATTTACCTTTCTCCAGTAGGTCCTAAGTTGAAAACAGGGACAAAAATTAGGGAAGCTGTCAGTCATTAATCAAGTCCTGACTTTTCAGGGCTCCTTGTTACAGGGGTAATTGTTTGACACCCTGAATTGTTACTAAAGATAGCAGTCTAACTCCTATAAGCCTAACATAGCAGGTGGGGTTCTTGGGCTGGTGATTGTAGATAAGAGGTTGGTTGCCTGTGCAGGTTGCTACAGCCTGTGGGCCAGAGTTCTGTTTTCATATATCATCTGGCCATTGTCTGTATCTTCAGTCTCTTACCAGCAAGTAACTGTTACATTTTCTGGGAGAAGGGAGGCAATATTTTCTTTCTTTAAAGAGCTACTGATTTGACTTCCTTTTCTCAATTAAGAAAAGTAGGTTCCTTACAATAAATATGCTGAAAGGTAATGACAGAAATTACTTTAATTTCTCTCTCTCTTTTTTAATGAGTCCTTCACACACTCCTTAAATTTAAGATAATTTAAGAAGATAGGATTTTTGTCTCTCCAGTTTACTTTTGTGTCCAGGGCCTCTTACAGGTTGAAGGAGGACCTATCAATTTTGGGGTTATTGTTGCAATTTTTAAAAGTTCTTCATATATGAGTGGGCTTCCCAGCGGCTGAGTTGTGACGAATCTGTCTGCAGTGCAAGAACCGTAGGAGACCTGAGTTCAATCTCTGAGTTGGGAAGATCCCCTGGAAGAAGCATGGCAGCCCACTCCATATTCTTCCCTGGAGAATTCCAGGCAGAGGAGCCTGTCAGGCTGTAGTCCAAAGGGTCGTAAGGAGTCAGACATGACTGAAGCAACTTAGTACACATGCACACATATATGAAAATATGAAGACATGCAAACTTAGTAATAAAAACTTACACTTAATTTAACACAAGGCACACATGCATACTTGCAGTTATTATGATAACTGTGCTGTTTCTAATTGGATTACAGGATTTAAATGCACAAGAACTCATGGTGTGCCACCAGTTGTGTGGTCCAGTGAAAGGACCCAAGCTTAAGTTTGAATAAAAGCATCATTTGGCCCATTAAGAAGATAAGACCGGAGCAAATGGCCCTCTGAGTGTCCTCTTTGAGTATACATGGTTGTCACTCAAACATCACTGCCTGGAGGAAAGCATAGTTTCTTGAATACAAATTGCTGTTAATGTAGAAACTGAAAATGCAATTGGTTGTTCAGTTTTCATAAGAAAGGATAAAAAGCTGTCAAATTAGAAACAAGCGTGATTTGTAATTTTAGTTTTAAATTAAGGACTGAAATATGGTTTATGACTGATTAGTTTCAACTGCATGTTTCTAAGCTTACAAGTCATTAGTAAACCCAGACTTCACATTCACATACCCCAAAATACACAGCTACAGTCACAGTTTAGGATTAGCATAAAATTTCCTGTTTGGGCCATTTAAACTGTTTACTTCTCTCTTGGCCATGTATCTTCTGTATGGAAAACAATGTTTGCAGCCACAAGTAAGTGGGAAAGTGTAATTTCTCAGGGCTCTTTGGACGAGGTCATGCAGTAGTTTAATGAATAACATGATTTCATATTTGGACGCTGTGATCATCAGAATTAGTGTAAGTGTTCTCTGTCCACATTAAAAGAGACATGTTTTATTTTTCATATTTGGCTGTCTCTGGATAAGATGGTGCCAAGGATAAAATAACAGAAGGTTGTAAATTTTGACAGAAGTGTGCCAGGAAATCCTTGGAAACTTAATGCCTGTCTGAACAGAACTGTCACTTAGCACAACCATGGTCTATGGTTTATTTCTTTTTTTTTAATAATGTGCTTCCACTCCCTCCCTTAAAGAAGTAACAAAATAATTATTTGTTACAGCAGAGTAAGTGGTTAAAACATCCATTTTTTACACTTCAGAAGTTCATATGGGCTCTTTGTAGGTCACAAAAGCAGTTTTTACTTAAACTTTGAACCTATAAGCTTGTGTTATCTCTAAGAAACTCAGATAGTCATTTAATATCCTGAAAGAGTAGTTTATTTAGCAGCAACTCTTAAAAGGGAAAGATGGAAGATTATCAGCCTAGCCAGGGATTAATTTTTAATCCCTTCCCTCCATAACACCATTCATTTCTCCTTCTCCATAAATACCTTCTCTTCTGTTTTCAAATGTACCTTTAAAAAATATATGTACTTTAAAAATATATGTACTCAGATCATCACATGCATTCACCTAGATCTCGTCTGACCCTGCTGCTTCCTCTGTGTACCAGCTTACTTACGTCTCTCCATTGATAAATGTCGTCAACATAGAACTAATATCTGTTGGCCACACTCCCTCTTACCTCATTACCTGCTGACTTGTCTGGCTTCCATCCTCAGCTGAGTATGGAAATGACTCCAGGATCACCAGAATCTTCCTTGAGCAGATCCAAAGGCCTCTGTGGCAAGCCTCACCTGCTGCTCCTTGTGTACTTTAGCAGATGACATGAACCCTCCTTCCCCTTGATTTCTACAGCACAGTGCTGTACAGGAGACTAGCTGATCTTCTTATAGTACCCATTTCCCCTCGCTGGCATTCCTTTCTGTTCATAAATCTCTGGAGTTCTATTCTTGCCAGATCATATTTGAGACTTATTTAGTACACATTGACCCACAGGAATAAAATAATTCAACAACATAGCATGAGATTCCAATGTGAGGCCTTCCTCTAAGAGCAGCAGATTGAGAAGATGTCTGTGAGAGCTCAGGGACTGGTTCAACTCAATTCAGAGTCAAGTCTCCAAGGCCTTACAGAAGGGAAATTGGTGACTTCTTGAAGCAAGCAATCTCGTCTCATGGATTACTATGGGGATTTGGTACATCTCATTTTATTCAAAAAGTCTGTGGAAGTCGACAGAAACTAAAATGGTTCCTATATAGCTGTGATAAACCAGGGTATGAGGGTGACCCAAGACAGATGGGTCATGGTGGAGAGTTCTGACAAAACATGGTCCACTGGAGAAGGGAATGGCAAACCACTTCAGTATTCTTGCCTTGAGAACCCCATGAACAGTATGAAAAGGCGAAAAAATATGACACTGAAATGTGAACTCCCCAGGTCGGTAGTTTTGCTTTGGTCAACTAAAATAGACTGGAATGGGCTAATTTAACTCAGATGACCATTACATCTACTACCGTGGGCAAGAATCCCTTAGAAGAAATGGAGTAGCCATCATAGTCAACAAAAGAGTCTGAAATGCAGTACTTGGATGCAATCTCAAAAATGACAGAATGATCTCTGTTCATTTCCAAGGCAAACCATTCAGTGACACAGTAATCCAAGTCTATGCCCCAACCAGTAATGCTGAAGAAGCTGAAGTTGAACAGTTCCATGAAGACCTACAAGACCTTGTAGAACAAACACCCAAAAAAGATGTCCTTTTCATTATAGGGGACTGAAATGCAAAAATAGGAAGTCAAGAGATACCTGGAGTAACAGGCAAATTTGGCCTTGGAATGAAGCAGGGAAAAGGCTAATAGACTTTTGCCAAGAGAACACTCTGGTCATAGCAGATACCCTCTTCCAGCAACACAAGAGAAGACTCTACACATGGCCATCACCAGATGGTCAGTACCAAAATCATATTGATTATATTCTTTGCAGCCAAAGATGGAGAAGCTCTATACAGTCAGCAAAAACAAGACCGGGAGCTGCCTGTGGCTCAGATCATGAATTCAGTACTGCAAAATTCAGACATGAATTGAAGAAAGTAGGGAAAACCACTAGACTATTCAGGTATGACCTAAATCAAATCCTTTACAGTGACACAGTGGAAGTGAAAAATAGATTCAAGGGATTAGATCTGATAGAGTGCCTGAAGAACTATGGATGGAGGTTCGTGATATTGTACAGGAGGTAGTAATCAAGATAGCCACAAGAAAAAGAAATGCAAAAGGGCAAAATGGTTGTCTGAGGAGGCCTTACAAATAGCTGTGAAACGAAGAGAAGTGAAAGGCAAAGGAGAAAATGCAAGTTCCATTTGAATTCAAGTTCCAAAGAATAGCAAGGAGAGATAAGAAAGCCTTCCTCATTGATCAGTGCAAGGAAATAGAGAAAACAATCGAATGGGAAAGGCTAGAGATCTCTTCAAGAAAATTAGAAATACCAAGGGAACATTTCATGTTAAAATAGGCACAATAAAGGACAGAAATGATATGGACCTAAAAGAAGTAGAAGGTATTGAGAAGAGGTGGCAGGAATACACGGAAGAACTGTACAAGAAAGATCTTCATGAACCAGATAACCACGATGGTGTGATCAGTCACCTAGAGCCGGACATCCTGGAATGTGAAGTCAAGTGGGCCTTAAGAAGCATCACTTTAAACAAAGCTAGTGGAGAAGGCAATGGCAAGCCACTCCAGTACTCTTGCCTGGAAAATCCCATGGATGGAGGAGCCTGATAGGCTGCATTCCGTGGGGTCGCTAAGGGTCGGACATGACTGAGCGACTTCACTTTCACTTTTCCCTTTCACACATTGGAGAAGGAAATGGCAACCCACTCCAGTGTTCTTGCCTGGAGAATCCCAGGGATGGGGGAGCCTGGTGGGCTTCCATCTATGGGATCACACAGAGTCGGACACGACTAAAGTGACTTAGCAGCAGCAGCAGTGGAGGTGATGGAATTCCAGTTGAGCTACTTCAATTCCTAAAAGATGATGCTGTAAAAGTGCTGCACTCAATATGCCAGCAAATTTGGAAAACTCAGCAGTAGCCACAGGACTGGAAAAGGACAGTTTCTTTTTTTACCACACAGTTGCAATCATCTCACATGCTAGCAAAGTAATGCTCAAAATTCTCCAATCCAGGCTTAAACAGTATGTGAACAGTGAACTTCGAGATGTTCAAGCTGGATTTAGAAAAGGTAGAGGAACCAGAGATCAAATTGCCAACATCTGTTGGATCATCAAAAAAGCAAGAGAGTTCCAGAAAAACATCTACTTCTGCTTTATTGATTATGCCAAAGCCTTTGACTGTGTAGATCACAACAAACTGTGGAAAATGATCTTCAAGACATGGGAATACTAGACCACCTGACCTGCCTCCTCAGAAATCTCTATGCAGGTCAAGAAGCACAGTTAGAACCGGACATGGAACAATTGACTGGTTCCAAATTGGGAAAGGAGTATATCAAGGCTATATATTGTCACCCTGCTAATTTAACTTATATGCAGAGTACATCATGCGAAATGCCAGGCTGAGTGAAGCACAAGCTGGAATCAAGACTGCTTGGAGAAATATCAGTTACCTCAGATACGCGGATGATACCGTGCTTTGTGGCAGAAAGTGAAAAGGAACTAAAGAGCCTCTTGATGAAAGTGAAAGAGGAGAGTGAAAAAGTTGGCTTAAAACTCAACATTCAAAATTTTAAAAAATTAATAAAGATTACTTGAAATTCTGTGGAAAAAATGAAATAAAATAAAATTTACTTTAATAAACAAAAAATAAATAGAAAGAGACATTCAGTTCAGTTCAGTTCAGTTCAGTCGCTCAGTCGTGTCCGACTCTCCGCGACCCCATGAATCACAGCACGCCAGGCCTCCCTGTCCATCACCAACTCCCGGAGTACACTCAAACTCATGTCCACAGAGTCCGTGATGCCATCCAGCCGTCTCATTCTCTGTCGTCCCCTTCTCCTCCCGCCCCCAACCTTTCCCAGCATCAGAGTCTTTTCCAGTGAGTCAACTCTTCGCATGAGGTGGCCAAAGTATTGCAGTTTCAGCTTTAGCATCAGTCCCTCCAATGAACATCCAGGATTGATCTTACTTTTCAAAAAATAACTAAGATTATGGCATCTGGTCCCATCACTTCATGTCAAGTAGATAGGGATATGGAAACAGTGAGAGACTTTATTTTCTTGAGCTCCAAAGTCACTGCAGATGGTGACTGCAGCCATGAAATTAAAAGATGCTTGCTCCTTGGAAGGAAAGCTATGACCAACCTGCTGCTGCTAAGTCACTTCAGTCATGTCCGACTCTGTGTAACCCCATAGATGGAAACCCACCAGGCTTCCCTGTTCCTGGGATTCTCCAGGCAAGAACACTGACCTAGACAGCATATTAAAAAGCAGAGACATTACTTTGCCGAAAAAGTTCCGTCTAGTCAAAGCTATGGTTTTTCCAGTGGTCATGTATGGATGTGACAGTTGGACTATAAAGAAAGCTGAGCACTGAAAAATTGATGCTTTTGAACTGTGGTGTTGGAGAAGACTCTTGAGAGTCCCTTGGACTGCAAGGAGATCCAACCAGTCCATCCTAAAGGAAATCAGTCCTGAATATTCATTGGAAGGACTGATGTTGAAGCTGAAACTCCAATATTTTGGCCACCTGATGTGAAGAACTGACTCATTGGAAAAGACCCTGATGCTGGAAAAGATTGAAGGCAGGAGGAGAAGGGGATGGCAGAGGATGAGATGGTTGGATGGCATCACCGACTCGATGGACATGAGTTTGAGCGAGCTCCTGGAGTTGGTGATGGACAGGGAAGTCTGGCATGCTGCAATCCATGGGGTCGCAAAGAGTCAGACTTGACTCAGTGACTGAACTGAACTGAACTGAAACCAGGGTATTGGATTCAGCCATTGCTTGTATAAATTTAGGAAAGTCTTTACTATTTCTGTACATATTAACACATGTTCCTATCAATCAGTGGACAAAACAATATTCTTCATTACCTTTGATAGCTAGACATCTACTTTCATGTAGATATTCTACTGATAATGCTAATGATCTTTTTCTTATATTTAAGACATTTATTCACTAAATTTCTGCAAGTTGTCTTTCTTCTACGTACATTTCACAGCTCTATCCCTAGGGTACTTTCTTACCTCTTAAAAGCAATGTAAGAGAATGAAAAGACAGACAACAGTCTGGGAGACAATATTTGCTAAACCTGTATCTGAAAAAGGACTGGTATCCAAAATGTAAAAGAAATCTCTTAAGATTCAACAATAAGAAAACAAACAAGAAAATTAAAAATAGACAAAGGGTCTGAATGGATACCTCACTAAAGAAATATGTACATATGACAAATAAGTATAGGAAAAGATGTTCAACATCGTACATTATTGTTGCTTCTGTTTAGCCGCCCAGTTGTCTCCAACTCTTGTGACCCTATGGACAAACTGTAGTATATCAATTCAATGGAATATTATTTAGCAATAAAAGAAATGGGTCATCAAGCCAAGAAGAGATATGGTGGAACTTTAAGGAATATTGCTAAGTGAAACAAGACAATCTGAAAAGGCTACATACTGTATGATTCCAACTATATGACACTCTGGAAAGTGCAGAACTATAGAGATCTTTGAGAAAAGATCAGTGGTTACCAGAAGCTCAGGGTAAGGGGAAGGATAAACTGGTAAAGCCCAGGAAATTTTTAGGGCAATGAAACTATTTTGTATGATTCTTTCACAGTTAGTATATGACAGTGTGCATTTATCAAAACCCGTAGAACTTTGTATACAGCCCAAAGTGTGATCCCTAATGTAAACCATAGACTTTAGTTAATAATCATGTATCAATATTGGTTCAACATTTCTGTAAACCTAAAACTACTCTAATTAAAAAAATATATATATGCTGACTTTTGTTATACACACATATACACACACACACAATCAATAGTAACACTGAAAGTTCCTTATACTTTTAGAACACATTTGTGTTTGGACGTAGAAACAAAGGTGTGGAGTCATATCCACACTGATTGTGGTGTTTTTGTCACACAGCAATTTGATTGTCCAAAATCAGAGTCAGTTAATTTTATTTGCTCTTCTTCATGTATACAGTTCATATGTCCAAGGTTAGAAATATTTTAAAATGTGAAAAAGAATGTATTTATGCATATAACTGAATCACTCTGCTGTATAGCAGTAATTATTACAGTGTTGTAAGTCAACTATGTTTCAACTGAAAAAAAGTAAAACAAGAAATATTATAAGTAAAGGGTAAACTGGATTGGGGGCAGGAGGAGAAGGGGACGACAGAGAATGAGATGGCGTGATGGCATCACCGACTCAATGGACATGGGTTTGAGTGAACTCCGGGAGTTGGTGATGGACAGGGAGGCCTGGCGTGCTGTGATTCATGGGGTCACAAAGAGTTGGACACGACTGAGCAACTGAACTGAACCTGACAACTTCCAGTAAACAGCTACACATTTGATTGCTGAATATAAAACAATACTAGACCACCACTGTTGCCATCCCAAAAATGTCTAACCAAACATTTACCTGCCTTTTTCCTCTTCTTCCAGGCCTTGCAATTGCCAGTGCCCTAATAGATATTTCACAACAGAAGCCTTCAGATAGTAAAGACAAAACTTCAGGAGTCCGAAATCGAAAACACCACCTCTCAACGCGTCAAGGAACTTGTGTCTGAGAAACAGAAACTGCTCCTATAGGTTCTGTCATGTTTGACTCTGTAAATGGCTTCCATTAAAGGCTGGTCCAAGGCCTCACTTTTCATGGAGACAAATCTCTGTATGGTCCCAGGGCCTAAACATAGTTCCCTCTGAAAGGGGAATGACCCGAGTGGCCAAAGAATGTTCATGAGTTTTATAAAATTAATAGTATTGATGGTCACAGGTGATAAAGTTAGTTTTTACAGCTATCTTAGGCTTATCATAGATAACATTAAAGTACTCTGGAAAAAAAAAGATGTATATTGTTTCTTAATGCAGATGAAAAATATGTAATTCATATAAATCAAACTGTTTATATCCCAGGACTTTAAAGAAAGACATTTTATAATGCCTGAGTGATGAGAACTGTACAGTTTTTGCCTCCTAAGCAAACTTATGTCACTTGTATATGAACAGGAAATGAACACATTGCAATGGCTTTAAAGACTATTTTATCTCCTTGTAAATGTAGAAGCAAGATTTTGATTTAGTAGGATGTAGGTAAATGTATTTAAATATTTCACAGGACCATATCATGTCCAAACTCAGTTTTCAAATGTCATTCTTTTTCACCTAACTGGAATGCAGACCAAAATGAATCCATTTGGTTCGATGGTATTGTGCAACTTCACAGGAGGTTTATTAGAATTCTGAGTGACGAGGACATTGCTGTCGTCCATGCCAACTGCCTAACTCATTATCAGAGCTGATAGAGCATGGAAAAGCCTGTCCAGCAATCAATTTTTCCCCTCCTTCCCAAACCAGCCTCCAATGCCACAAACCTGAAGAGAGCTGAAATAGTTATTTTACAGTATGCAAGCTTCCGCTCTAATATGGTAATTTTTTTAATTGCCTCAGAATCATTGGATCAGACCTCAATGATCCATCTGCATTTTTAGAAGAATGGATCACGTTCTTTTGGCCCTCCTCTCCTAGCTGCTAGATTTTATCTACCTTTTACAAACGCTCTGAAAAGCATTTTAGAGTCAAAACCCCCTCCAAGTCATAATATGACCCAGGTTTCTTCCTGCCAACTGTTTTCACTTATAATACAAGTAGAGAAGAGCATTTGCTGGCAAGCATCTACAGTATTCCTGTTTCTAACACGAGCACATTGATGTCATGAAAGCCTCCAATTTGAGAAATATAATAAGTTTGTCACTGCCCGCATTCAGAATATTCTTAATGATTCAAACATCTGAATTATGGCAGAAAGGGAAGACGGTTTAATACAGCTTTCACATTGGAATGTAGACTCATGTGTGTCCTCATTTTTGACAGCCATCCAGTAGAACTCAGTAGATGAACAGAGCTTGTTTGGAACTGCAATTTCTTAACTTCAAGGTGACTACAGAATATATGAAGACAGCAGTGACAAGAGACACATCCAAAGCTGCTCTGTGCAATATAGTTTTGTTCAGTGTGAAAGTCATTTAAATATAATTGATGTTTAGTACTCTCTATGTACTTATCACATTCTTTGGATTTCTGGAAGATAATGACACTTTACTGTTTACAGCTAATGCATAGTTGCTTGCATGCTATGGTTGTGCAGTAGCAGAATATGACCCTATTGTGATATTAAATGTTTATTTCACAATGCCACTTTTACATAGCCAGCTTAATTTGATGAGGATCGAATGTGATGTATAGCAGGAATGATCATAAATATGTAGTTGCATCATATATAAGATTGTTAGGTTGCATCTAACCATGACTGTGTCATTGTTTTGATGATTAGACATTTATGAATTATAGTATATATTCCTTATGTTGGCATGATAATTTTGCTGTTTTTCCACGTGTTAAAAGGTAGACTAATTCTTAGATCAATTTAATCTATAGCCTATGGGGTTTGGGTAGGGATAGGAAGTGGAGCTGTTTGTTTTTTACCTCCCTATGAAATTTTCTTTCAAAAAAAAAGAAAGAAATTGAGCAAAGTTTGTAAATGTCTCCTGAAAACAATCAAGCAATTTTATTAGCTTTTTGGGGGGCCCTTTAAATGTTGATTTTTTTTTTCTCATGGAAAAATAGATTGACAAAACTGATGAATACAAAAGTAGAATCATGTAAATATAAAATGATTGCCCAGTTTGCTTAATACTCTGTAACAGTTATCATGAAAGCATATATAACAAAAAGACAGACATATACAGAGTTGAATGTAAAATCTATTTCAGCTGTATTTTTAGAGAGGCTAAACGGAATTACTGTGAAAGAATTGTCAAGCCTCATTCATCTCAAATCTCATAGAGTTCTTAAAATTTGTAAATTTGAATTTTAGACAATTATGGGACATAATGCAATATTAAGTTAAAGTCATATACTCTATGTTTCTGGGCCAACTATGGCTAACTCTGTGACTAAATTATGCAATATCTTCTCATCTTTCCAAAGCTTTTTACTGGCAAGAAAATACTTCACCCTATGTGAAGTAGATTGAAAAGACCTTGGGGATAATCGCTTTGAATCTGTATCATTTTCTTTTTTCCCCGCATCCCAAACACTTTTAATCTGGAAGCTTCCTTTGAAAAAAAAAAAAGAAAGAAAAGAAATAAACCACAAGTATACCCAAATACTGTTCAAGAAGTTAGGCATTAAATGACTGATTCTCTTGAAAATTTACCTTAATGGAACTCTGTACATTTCAATTTAGAATGACTTTGAAAAATTCTTTAACTTTTAGGATTTCTTATTCCACCCAAGATGAAAAGCTTTGGTTAAATAGAATGAAAAGTTTTGGTTAAAAAAATTTTTTTAATCATTTTAATAGTGGACAATTAGAGATTTCTTGTTGAAGAGGATGCACGTGCTCACAGATCAGTTTAATACATTTGAAGAGGACTGAGATTTTCATAATTGCTTTTAAATGAAAATTTATTTAGTGAGACACATAGAAGGAAAATGTATACCATATACTATGGTGTTATGTTCAGTAGGAAAACTACAAATGGAATATATTTCAACCTGTAATCCATCCTTACTGTGCTTCCCGATATCTCATTTTCTTTGGGTTACAGTAAGACAGCAGTGACTACATGGCTTTGTGCTGCTGCAGGGTCACTTAGAGTGCAGACCGGTGGTTGGGCCTGAGAACAGATGTTGCAACCAGCTTTGAGCTATGTGGTGCTGGCACGTTTTACCTTTTCGAAGCCTCAGACTTACCATCTGCATGGGAAAGCTACTGTACTCACCTTGCAAGCTGTTGTGAACCTAGAAGACAGTGGACATGATAGACACAAAGCTTACACATTGGGCCCTCAGTGCAGTATGTGTAGCTGGTTTCTAACAGTCGTGGGGCCACCAGGGCACTCTTTTTCGACCAACTGTTTTATAAATCGTCTATTAATTTTTCATTCATATTTTCAGCATCTATAAAAGCCATGTAGGTTTTTGCAAGTGAAGATTTCATAAAAACCTCGAGTCAGTTCCTATATTTCTAGACTATAGAGATTTCTAAAAAAAACTCCACTTGGATATTTGGGTCAATAGCAGCTTTGACTCTTTCAAAATATATAGTTCTAGTAAAGCATTTTTTAAATGATTGCTTGGTGACATTTAGACAGGAACATCGATTGTCACTTTCATGTTCAAATTTAGCAAGAAGGGATCGATCCTTACATTTGGTTGTCATACATGATACATCTTTGTGGCCTTGAACATAAAACTATGATTTGAAAAGTGTTTCATATAAAATGTTTTAAAAAATTAAAACTGATCAAATGAACGAATTCTACCCACTTTGAAAAAAAGTCAACTTTCCAAAACCTCTTTGCTAAAATAGGTGTGGGTTTTACTTAGATGAGTTTGAAACTTGAACTACCTGGTTCAGCGCACATTCCCGCCTTTGCCTGTAGAGATTAAGATACAGAAGGACTGGACTGGACCCTGGACAGTCATATGCTTAAGAAGCAAGCACCTCAGTGATTCTTAGGATTAGGCAAATTAAGGATACGTTGCACTAGGCCAAAGAGCTGCCTTTATTTACAGTTAGAAGAATTTCTTTAAATAATGACATCATCATTCTAAGTCAAAATGCTTTAAATAATTTTTCAAGGAATACAAGCCATCTGGTTGGTGTTACAGCAGTGTTTTCATTATAGTGTACATTTAACATTTTAGTTGTATCAAACTTTTTAAATTAAGAATTAGAACCATCTCAGTATATATGTATACAGGTATGCATGCCAGTGTTAAAACAGATTGTGTAAAAATTCAAACCTGCTTTAAGAAGCCAACATTTTATGATATAGTATGCTATTCATCAGGAGTTTAATTGCTGAAATAAAAACATTGGACCTTCCAACCCCCATTGCCAATGCAGTTTTGTTATATATATATTTTTTACCTCCCCAAGACCATCTAGGAAAAAGCACTCAACCAAAGGATAAGTTTATCTGCCATCTATGACTTGGTTATAAAATTTGGTTATTGAATTCCACATTCAGAATATATTTCTCCTTCACCTGATTTTTGCTGGCCTTTTCTACGTGTTCTCTTTGGGTTTGTTTTTTTTTTAAAGATTTTTTGGATGTGGATCATTTTAAAGTCTTCATTGAATTTATTACAGTATTGCCTCTGTTTTACATTTTGGTTTTTGGCCACGGGGCATATGGGATCTCAGCTCCCTGACCAGGGATCAGACCGGAACACCCTGCATGTGAAGGTGACGTCTTAACCACTGGACCACCAGGGAAGTTTCCCTACATGTTCTCTTTGAATTGCAAGCTGAACACTTCGATTGTTCCTGAGAATGGATGCCTAAGTGGCCAAGATTCCAGCCAGAACTGAGGATCTCTGTCCCAGCCATGTGTTCTATGTTCACATAGGTTGTTCTTCTTGTTGTTTAGTCACTTATTCGTGCCCGACTCTTTTGCAACCTCATGGACTGTAGCTTGCCAGGCTCCTCTGTCCGTGGGATTTCCCAGGCAAGAATACTGGAGCACCCGGGTATTCAAGCATCCAAGGGATCTTCCCTGACTCAGGGATGAAACCTGTGTCTCCTGCATTGACAGGTGAGTTCTTTGTCACTGAGCCACCACGGAGGCAGTGAGAGTCCTCTTTCTGACTCTGGTGCAGTCGTGGCATAGCTGAGGAGTTTCCTAAGAAAAGTCTGCTTGTTCTTTGGCGAGTTTTGGGTTTCGTCCCCACATTGCCCTCTGTATCCTGGCCCGTGTCTGTCACTGCTCTCTTGGGCCTCAGTCTGGCGTTATTAAGAAGGGAGCAGCCAAGACAGATCCAAATGCCTCTCTTCTCTCCAACCCCACAGGAGGACCAAGTATCTGCCCCTTCTTGCGTTCAGGGGCTCAAGCAGGCCCTCTGTCTCCTGACCTAAGGCCTAACCCTGAGGGTGGCCCTGCTAGTGCTCTGGGGGATAACATGGCAGACCCTTTCTCCCGGGCAGCCCAACTCCACACATCCCAGAGGTCAGGTCAGGGAAGGGGACCTCACTGCCCTGAGAAACATGCCCAGCCTGTTAGCATGTCCCAGAAAAGTGAGAGTTTGGGGGGCAGGCCTCAGAGGAAGATGTGTCTGAAGCAGTAGCACTCGGAGTTGAACCGTGGAGCCCCTTTCTCTTAGAACAAAAAGCAGCAACTTCTCTGAACGTCTGAGCCCGGAGCATCCTCTTCTTCAGTTTCTTGATGGTGGATGAGTGCTTATCAGAGGATTTGAGGATTTCAATTCAACACTTATTTTTCTCTGCCCTGAAGAGATTTCCTCTGAGAAGTCAACTGTAAGTGGCTGGAGTGAGGGGCTGGCATTCTTTCAGCTCAAACTCACAGTGCTTCCTGATGAACGTGCAACCCTATCTCCAAATTCTAATGGATTATTCTTGTTTAGCATCAGGGTACCTGGCACAGCGACAACCACCAAGAAGTATTATTGACCATTACTTTCTCCAGGCACTCAAATGAAAACAGCAAGAATTATTATTTTGCTTCCTAAATATGAAACTACATTGTATTTTGGATGAGCTTCTAGAAACTGCACCCCCCCTCCACTCTGACCTGTCTTCCAGGGATCCCACCCTTTGAGGAAATAATTGTGCCCTGCTTGACTGGTTGTGCAGCAGCCCTGAGTGAACAAGAAACTGAACCCCTCGAAGACCCCTCCAGGTATGCTGTATTCTACTCACCCATCCAAAGGTTTGACCAGTTTTATTTTTGGCAGAAGTGAAATTTTCACTCAGGCAAGACAGCTGTTTAAGCACCATCGCTTTAAACCAGCTATGAGCGTGGTCAGATAGATCTCACTCTGGAAAATCTGCCTTGGGAGATGGCATTACTGAGCAAATTCTTGAAACAGTTTTTTGTGCCTCTATAGCCCCTGTTGCTGAAAGATACCTTAAACTTTGTGCTTTTCAGTGATGTACAGGTTGTGTTAGAATAAATCTTGTGTGGGATACATTTGAGTTTTAGTGTGAGCTCAAATGCCAATTCTTTTAAAGGCTTAGACCGATTATCTAAACTATTCCTAAGTAACCTGAGATAAAAAATGCTCATCTATCTTACCTAGGTGTTGTGATGGGTTTATGTTGTTGTTGAAATAGGAAGTAGATCAGAGTTTGATGTTTTGTCCTTGTACTATGAGAAGATTCAAAGTTAAATTCAGAGAATCATGTGCAACAATTCTCTTGATTATTGTGGGTAACACTAAAGTGCATATATGTGCCAAAGTTCCCAAATAACCAAATTACAATAGAAACCAATGGTATATATTACCTAGTAATTCAGAGTTGTGCTTTTCAGGATTTTTAAAGTATTTATTATATTTTGCAAATATTTTCTCAACTTTAGAGGGTAATTTTACAGCAAATACCAACAGATTGTTTTTCTTTCCCATCATCACACATCTTTCCGACCCTTCATCAACTAGTCAGCTTGTTTCCCCCTGTAGCAGACTAGTGCTCTCATATCTCTATCAATGCTTAAAAAAATAAATAACATAAAATAGGTCTTGAACATCTTTGTTCCCTTGTGACAATGCGCATTGTCTGTGGTAATCTTTTCCTTTAGATCAGCTTGTTTGAAATACGATGGTACTTAAAAGGAAGGCCGGCTGGAAGGACACCAATAAAAATACCAGCTCAGCTTAAAACAATTTGATTTCAGCCTAAAATGAATTACCTTGCAGCACAAATAGATAATGGCAAATGGGATATCCTACTTATCAGGACTATTCCTTGCGGAGAGTTAGAACTCCAGGTTCATTTGAAGCTCATTGCCTTGTGAGGATAAAGAATACGGTCTTCTGAACATTTATGTGCAGATGAACTAGTTGGAAGAGGAAACAAACTCTGAGTACACAACATCCACCCCTTGCTGATTTCTGAAGTGACAACTCCAATTTGACCTTCAACATTGCAAAAACACAATGTGTTGACTGTTAAAAGAAACAACCCTTCTGTAAAGGAAAAATATCAAATAGCATCATTTTGTTTCTCAAGAGGCTGAGTCTCTCATAAGCTTTACAAACTAGAAGTTTGTAAAGATATATAAGGATGCTTTGTTTGTGTTTTTGTACATAATAGGCACGGTTTTAGTGACAAGATGTTCCTTTCCTAAACCATACTTAGAAGATGGTTATGGGATAGACTTTTCATTAGTAATTCTTACTTTGATAGCATATATGAACCACATGGCCTTTTGCACATTAGTGAATTGAGATTTATTTTGTCCTAAAGTAGAATGGCCAAATAAAGAATATACCTTAATAGGAATCCATGAGAAAAAATAACAGTTTTTCTACTGTTTCAATATATCATAAGATTCTTATATCCACTCATAATACATTGATTCAGTTAATGACAGTCTCCTTTCTCTGTCCCTCTCAACCTCCCCTCTCTCTCATGCAAATTACTTTGTGTAGATAGTCTCAATGTAGTCTTTGTAATTGCCCCTGCAATGTAGTCTTCAAGGGTTTATTTACAATTTTTTCAAAGATTATGACAATGTCAAATTTATTATCTTGGTTGAATAGAAGATAAAGAATAATAATCAGAAATCTTTACAAAATTTGAAATCTACTATGACTGTTGTTATAAAGTTTGATTCCACATGCAAAACAAATCACTTCATATTACTAAAATTAAATGCAAATGCCCAGAATTGAGTCTTAACCACGTTATTTCAATTTTGAAGTGGCAGTATTGTTTGGGTCATTTGTGCTTTATATTACGTGAACCAGTTTAAACTATACATGAACCAAAAACATCCAAAGAAGCAGAGGTGGTTGAATCAATTCTGTCATTTTTTTCAAAGGCTGTTGACCCGTGAGCTAGTGGATAAAACGGAGAAAATGAGAATAAAACCAAGATACTATCCTCAGCTAAATAACAAGTCTTACCATGCCTCCTGCCTTCCTAGGTACTTAGGAGAAATAGTTTTCAGAAACTCAGATCCAGTCCCAAATGACTGTTGTTATCAGAAAGCTGTCCAGATGGCAGTGTGTGTGTGTGTGTTATAGCACCTATAATAATTTGATTTCCTGATGCTACCCCTGTGGGGTAGTATTCAGTGTTTCTAGAATGAGAAGGCAGAAGGGTACATCATGTCTCACTGACCCACAGAAGCTCAGTAGATAAATAAATAAATAAATGACTCAGATGCAACATCATGATTTGAATTTCCATTTGTAGCTGGATTTTGTGAATTTTAACATTGCTGCTTTCTATCCTACTGTTAAGTGATAAAGTTCCTCATCTGTATGTAAGCATCTGAAGTGTTAGTAGGTAATTACATAAATGAAGTATTTTACACAAAGCATTAAAATTTGTACCAGAAAGAACAGCTTATATTATTTCTCAACCAATATTGGCACATGTAAAACACTTTGAAAGCTCTCAACAAGATAATAAACTCAGACGTTTCCCCCTCTTTCCTTCTGAGTCCTTATCTAGGTATTTTTCTTTTAGATAAACAATCAGCGGTGTGTTTACTGAAGCTCACATTGATATTCCCCAATAGTGTTTGCAACTTGAGTTTTATTCCAGCAGCTACACGAAATGAATCCACAGTGCAGAGCAGGAGGCCCCTCTGGAACCTGAGATTATTTGTTCTCTCACTGTTCTAAAGGTAATTAAGGAGCATTGCATGTTTCTCAATTAATGATTTCTCATTCAACAGGGGATCTTTGATGCTAATTTGTTTTAATCAGGGCAGAGGCTGTTCAAAAACTCTAAACAATTCAGTGAAGAGGAACTAGGAATTTTTAATCAAGTGGAAGAGATTTAAATGCTATGAGGGACGCATTTATCATGCACTTTCAATTCCCGTTCATTTAACTCTGCTCTTTTGAGTTTTAGACACTAATGTGAGAATTATTAAATAGAGTATATTGTGTTACATAATATGGTTTTCCTTATGCATTTGTGTGTGTGTGTTTCATGGACCTCATCTTCCACTTAATTCCTATTTATTTACGAACTTCATTTCTCTGTCTGTATAGTTGTGTTTATACACACATCTCATATCCTTATTTATTATATACACTTATAGCACATGCTTATGGAAGAGTAATTTACATATAGGTAGCCAAAGAATCAAAGAAGTTGAGTCATAAGGGACCATTAGGTTTAAAAAATTCTTTTCACTCCTTGGATGGACAACTGGCCTGAATGACTTCACAGCTTGAGCTGCTGAGTCACATTGCATCATGTACACAGAAACACTCATCATCTATGGAAAAGTTGCACCTTGAAGAGGCATTACACTATGATTAGATCATAGTTTGTATAAAAAATGACTTCAGCAGGAGACTACTGGCTTATGAATATTCAAAGTAATGAAATTAAAATACTGCTTTTTCTAATAAAAAGGTTCTGATCATCTCATTTTGATATCTTCAAGTCAAGGCTACTTTGCAGGAATGTCAATCATGTTAAATTAGGTGGGTTTCTTTTTTCCTTCCTCTAACCAACTGAATATAGACAAATGCAAAGAAATGTTTGAGAGGCATAACTAGTTAAATACTTACTGGTTCCCTGTATTGAAATAAGTGTGAAAGAAAAAAAATTTTTTTTAACCAGTGGTTCTTAAACTTTTAGAGTACATCACGATCACCTGGAGGGCTTATTAAAACAGATTTCTGGTGCCCAATACTAGAGGTTCTGATTCAAAAGTTCTGAGATGCAGCTCAAGAATTTTATTTCTAATAAGTTCTTGGGTAATGCTGAGGCAGGAGCTGGTGACCCCACTTTCAGAACTCTTGTTGTAAACAAATCAATCAGAAGGAGATGGCCATGGTTTGAATGCAGCACTGAAAAAAGACTCCAGGTCCTTCATGTATTCCAGTGTGTTTCTCAGAGATTCGCTGTCAGAAAGCAGCTGGACCTTGTGTCTCTGGGGTGAACTCTGGGGAATTTCTGGATCAGTTGGGTAGGGGCTAAGTGGTGAACCTGGGCAGAGAGATGACATTAGTGCCTATATTTTAATTCATGGAAGCTCCCTTGAGGGCTTCACTAGAATCGCAAACAGTTGAAAACAAACTTATGAATAAAAATAACCATCTAGTACACCTGTAACTAGTGGGCCTTCCCAGAAGCCAGACTGACTTGTAAAAAGCTAGACCAGGATGATGTTTTCCAGCCCTGCTGGTAAGAATGATTTGGGGCTCTGTCAGGTATCTGTGCTTTTAATAAGGGCTCCAGTTAGCTCAACAGACAAGTTTGGAGAACTCTGTGTAAGGAGCATTTTTTTCTTTTTCACAGTGGTGCTGAATTTGCTGGTATAGAGCTTCAGAGAGAAGCCCATTCATAAATCCTCCATCTGGGCCAAGTGGCCGCCCACTGCACAGACTGACCTCATTTGCTCAGCTTTCCCTGACATGTGGCACACTTTTGTGGGTCATGAATCGGCCTGGTGTATCTCTCAGTTGTATAATTAGGCCACATTGTGTAATAAGTTCAACTGTGATTTTCTCTGTTTCCATCAGTTCTTCTGACTCTTGTATCATAAAGCAGTTTGGGTGTTGGGGAGACTAGATTCTCCTGTAGAGGCATGAATGGTCATTTCAGTGTTTACATTTGCCCTTAAAAATCAGTCAGTAGGTATGGAATAAGCTTCCTGAAGATGATTTTGTTTTGACAGATATCTCCTAAAAGTTCAAATAGTGAATAGTACCTACTATGTGCCAGGAAGTATGTATGTTATTTAATCCTCTTACAACCAATAAGAAAGGATTATTAGAATCCCCTATTTTACACATGAGAAAATTAACCTTCCCAAGTTCAAGTGACAGATATGGGAAAGGATCTATCAGAGTGTGCCCCAAAACCTCCTGGTGATTAATTAATACACAGCTTTCAGACAACAGCGAGAAAAATGATGTCAAAAACTCCAGTCATCGTACCCTTACTATAATATCTAACGATCAAATCAAAGGGATATTTTGCCCTTTCTAATGAGCAATCTGAACTTTCCAAGCCATCACAAAAATGAGCTGTACGTCTCCCCAGCTCTAGGCGGTCTCAGGCTTTCAAATGCCCATGACTCACCGTGCCCATGAACCAACTTAGTTAATCACACAATCATCGTGCGTGTTCCTGGGCTGGCTTCAGACCTAATCATGTCATATCATTGGGTCACAAAAAAGTGCCAGTGATCTAATTGAATGTGACTTTGCAATTACAAGTTACATCTTGATGTGATCATATTGTCAGCATTCCACTTGGCTGGGATTTACAAATCTCTGTGGTTGGGCGGTTCATCGAAGCTCAGAGCAAAAGGTCATCAGAAAGGTGGTGAGGGCCCTCACAGAGACTCACTTGTCCATCGTTTCTACTCCATTTGGATAGCATTTATCACACTGCCCTCTTTTACGCTCTCCCCACCCTGTACTGAACAAACCTCTCTTTGCTGGATTCTATCTTGCACTGTTGCTTACCCAACTCTTCCCAGGATTTGGAGCTCTCAGAGAATAAAGCACAGGTTATAATGGGTGTGCTGTATTTGTATCAGTTCAGATCACATTACAAGTTGCAATAAGAGGCATTCCAGTTCTTTCCTAGAACTCTTGTATTATTCTCATAAGTACTAGCTGTTCAGAAGACTTCTTTACACAGGTCTGGGCTTCCTTGGTGGCTCAGATAATAAGGACTCTGCCTGCAATGCTGGAGACCCAGGTTTGATCCCTGGGTCAGGAAGATCCGCTAGAGGAGGAAATGGCAACCCACTCCAGTGTTCTTGCCTGGAGAATCCCCGTAGACAGAAGAGCCTGAGAGTCTGTGGGGTTGCAAAGAGTCGGACACGACTGAGGAACTCACCGTCCCTTTTTTTCCTTTCCTTAAACAGGTCCTACAATAATAGGAACTGACACACAGGTCATACAATAATAGGAATTGACACACAACACTTTTCAATTAAAGTGTGTTTATGGAGCTAGTCTGGCTACTTCACTTTTCCTCATTCTTAGTTTTCTCTTCTGTCTCATAAAGGCCCATGTCAGGACATGCTGACTGGTTCTGTCTGCATTCTTACCAGGTGACAATGCTATTGTGCCGGCCTGGTTTACTGTGCCTTAGATTTTTATGGCATTAGCTCCAAGAAGGCTGCGTTAGAACCCATCATGTTAGTGCATGCATGTGTGCATCCTCAGTCCCTCCGTTGTGGGCACTCTTTATGACCCCCGTGGACTGCAGTCGACAAGGCTGTTCTGTCCATGGAATTCTCCAGGCAAGGATACTGGAGTGGGTTGCCACTTCCTTCTCTAGAGGATATTCCTGACCCAGGGATTGAACTCAAGACTCTTGAGGCTATCACATTGGCAGGCACTGAGCCACCTGGGAAGCCCTTCACAAGAAATACATGTCCTTAAAACAGCACAGAAATCTTCACAGGGGTGGCATTTTCGAGGTCACAGTTTTTATTCTGATTTTGTCCCACTTTGGTTATACTTCAGATTGGCATGATATCACATTGAAAGAAATGGGTATCATGGCCTTCTCACACATTTTCTCTATTTTTTTTTTACAAGAGAACCTTTGAGGTACACATACCTCAAATATCTTTTATTCACCACCACCAGAATACTCAATTCTTGTTTCATTTCTCAGTGACGCTTAATTTCTACCCAAAGGAAAACATATTGTGCCTTCATTGTTTCAGCTGCGTGTCGAACCTTCATCGCCTCTAAAGGGACATTCTTTCTACTCAGAAAATAAAATGAGATGCGGAGAATTAATCAATCATTTGGACATTAAAAGATTCTATATGAAGAACTGCTAGTTAACAGAAACAGGAATATTAATGTCCTTTAGTCTCCAAAAGAGATGGTTGAAAATATTTTTGTGGCAGCCAGCTTTCAGAAGAGACATCCCAATTATATGAAGATTATATCGTGGAGAAATAGTCATTTCTCCATTCAGGGCCAGAATAAACAGCAAGTCTCCAACAAGCACGGCTCTAACATTTTAGAAACATGCCAATGCTAGGTAACTAGCTGGTGTGTTTATATGCAACATGCAGATGTCTGACCTAGATACATCTCTAAAAATTAATTTAACAGTGCTGCACTGGGCTCGGCTAATACTCTAACAAGTTTTTTTCCCCCTTTAATGATGAACATCAACCCTGAGGGCATTGTGTTTGATAGAAGTGACAGCTCTGCAAGATGCAGGCTCCTCTATGAAGTAAGTGTGCTGACTCAGAAAACAGAAGGTCAGCAATGGATAAGAGGGGAGTTGTCAGACAAATTAGTAACCTTCTCGATTAGAAGTTATGTAGCTGATCAGTGCTCTAGGTATGCTATAGCCATATCCCAGAGGCGATGGTGACGTCCTTAAGATTTACTCCTTAAAAGAACAATCGGTGTAGAACCTAGAATCTGCACTATGAAACGTCCCGGGTCTCTCTCCTTTGATTGTTTGATATATTTTTGAATTCCATAGCCTCTGAATAAAGGAAGTCATTTTTTCCCTTCTTTCTTTAACTCCCTTCTCTCCCTACCCCCAGCCTCAAGAAGGTCCATCATGTTACAGAAACCACACAGGATATTGAAGTCTTTGTCATTCAAATATGCTTAGAAATAAAATCGCAGATGTTTGTATATTTCTATGATATTGCATAATTAAGTCTGATCTCAATGAGGGAATTCGAACAAACAATTCTACCAGAAATATAGGTATTTATGTCTATTTGCCTGGGATTTTCTTTAAAGGAGCTAAAGTTACACTGAGGATTAATTAGTCTTGTGACTGATTGCTGTGATGCATGGAGCTGAGGGAGCATTCGGAGGATTTGGGAAGTGTTTGCATGAGATGTGGTGCCCAGACTGAAATAAACATACTGAAAGGGACATGCAAGAAATATCTTACATGGAGCAGGGTTTAGATATTTTATTTTATTTTATTTATTTTTTTTTTTGATAAGTAAATGAATAAATGTATTAGGCCAAAGTATTGCACACTGCTCACTCAGCACATGGAGAGAACAGATAAATATAAATATAATCACTTAAATGAGTAACTCATGCTAAACAGCTTTCTTGAAGTCAATAAACATATGTCCAAAAATATGTCTAGATATTTTAGATAAAAGGGGAAGTGACTTAGAAGGTTTAGCAGCTCAATGTCAACATTAGATTCCTAATTATTACAGGTAGGATCTGCCCAATTGTGACTTACAGAGGTAACTAAAGGATTCTTGAGACCCTATTATAAACTCTGGAATGAGAGCCAAAGGCACACTTACCATGTAGTAAGTGCATAGAGCCTCATAGTAGTGATTGGAGGTTCACACAGGAATTTAATGCCACTCCTCACTGTGGATTTTTAGTCTTTAGTCTCCTTCTGGTGGTCGTATCTGGACTCCAATTCTCCATGCATTTCCTTCTTCTTTAGGTTTCTTCTGAGGTCAGGTATATGCAGCTACAAGCAATAGCAACCTGACCTAACAGGGATTAAACCATATGGAATTTACGTTTTAGTTAACAAAGAAGTCTGGCAGTAAGAGTCCGGAGATTCTGATGGCTCAGAGATGTTCCCCTTGTCTTCCTCCTCAGTGGCCTGGCTTTTCTCCTCAAGTGTGTCTCTGTTGGTCACAAGATAGCTGCCATTATTCAAGGCCTCAAGTCTTCCTGTGACATTACACAAAGGGTGATCTTGTTTTCTCCTTAGAATTCTCTGGTCTTTCATCAGGAAGAAAATCTCTCTTGGAAGTCCATCCTGACCTTCAGCTCATCTTCTTTTAGCTTTCATTAGCCAAGACTGAGTCACATGCTCACCCTGGACCAGTCCCCAGCAAGGGGTAATGTGATTTCTGTGACTGACTTGGACCCTCTCTACTCAAGGTATGGCCCAAGCAGAAGCACAATTACTTCACCAGGGAGCCTGTTAGAATTGCAGGGTCTTGACTGAAGTGACTTAACAGCAGCAGCAGCAGCAGACCCACCCCAGACCTATTGAGTCTGCATCATGATCCCAGCTTTAGACCAATGATGATTCATCCTCTGGGGCTGGGCATGTTCAAGGGAAAATCAGGATTATGCTAGCAATAAAGATGGAAAGTGCTTTGGGGGTAGGCAGCCATCAGTATCTGCCACAATCTTCTAGTCTCGAATCACTTGGAATCATCACTTGTTTTGGTGACTATGATTTTCTCTCCACACAACTCTGCAAAATGTCATCTGTTTATGTTATATGCTAACCCTCGGAATACTTTTGGTCCACTTGAGTGACCCTGCAGCAGTACCCCCCGTCTGCTAGCACTCAGATCATGCCAGTGATCTCCCTGAGTGCTGGGTGTCATCCACTCCCCTTGGCAAGAGGGATCCCTGCCTGCGTAGGGCCCAAGCTGAAAATGGTCTTCCTGTTTCGGTAGGCAGAATAATGGCCCCCAAACATACCCATGTCCTAATCCTTGAAACCTGTACAAGTTACTGCAAAAGACACTTTACAAATATGATGGAAGTAAGGATTTTGAGGTGCTTCCCTGGTGGTGGAGAGGTAAAGAATCTGCCTGTCAATGCAGGAGATGCGGGTTCGATCTCTGAGTTGGGAAGATCCCCTGGAGAAGGAAATGGCAACCCACTCCAGTGTTCTTGTGTGGGAAATCCTATGGACAGAGGAGCCTAGTGGGCCACAGTCCATGGTACTGCAAGAGTCAGACTTGACTAAACCACTGCCACCAGGATTTCCTAGCTGCTAAATTGAGAAGATTAAATGGTGGTAATGTTTCATTGCCTGGGGCAGAATGAATGTTCCAGAATGCCACACGCAATGCTTAATCTCAAGTCAGTTGGCCATTTGGTCCCATTACAAGAGATGGATGGTGGCATTGTGCCCTGCTTGAGATGTTGACAGACTTAGCCATTAAACAACAACAACAACAAAGGATTTTGAGATGGGAAGTTTATCCAGTTAGGCCCCAAATGTCCTTGTAAGAATAAAGCAGAGGGAGGATTGATTTCAGATGAAGAGAAGACAGTGTGACACCAGAAGTTGAGGTTGGAGTGATGAGCGACACACTGGGGAATGCCATTGGCCGCCAGAAGCTGGAAGAGGCAAGGGAGGGATTCTCCCCTCGAGCCTCAGAGTGAAGCAATACTTGCTTTTAGTCCCAAAAGACTCATTTCAGACCACTGGCTACCAGAGCTGTAAATAAATAAATACATTTCTCTTGTTTTAAGTCACTAGGTCTGTGGCAATTTGTTACAGCGGCCATAGGAAACTAACACACCAGCTTTACAGTCCCTGCAATTCCCTGTGGCACAATTTGTAATCCAGCAATATTACCTTTTCATGATTTTAATATAGTTTGCAGATGGAATTAATAGTTTCATTTCTACAAGACCTTCAAACACTGTCAAAAGAAGATCCTCTTTGGGTTAGGATAAGAAACTAGACTTAGGGAGCCTAGTGAGGTGGTCACCTATGCAGTTTCCATCTTTTCCCTCCCAGAAAGAAGAAGGACATTTGTGGAGCGGGGGGAGGGGGGAGGTCTGGTGGAGAGGGAGAAGCTGAGCTTGACTTTAGCAGCTCACAGAGAAGAAGGACAGTTAGAAAACCAGCTTCACCTATGCCTGCCAGCTGCCATTCTACAGTGAGTTGAGTCAATTGCACTTTTCTCCACCAAAACCATTTGACAGGACAATAAGGACTGAGAAAGGTCAAAAGCAGAAGCTCTGAGCAGACCCAACAGGCCACTGAAATGAATAAAGGGTGGTCTTTAGCAGCCATGGAGAAACACAAGATGGGTCTGGAAAAGACTTAGTGGGGGCACTAGGGTCTCATGCAAAGCAGGGACTGCCGCTGGGTGGGCAGAGGTCACAGCACCAGCGGTCTCAGGGGAGGCGGTAATTTTGCAGACAGGGAGTGGGGGGACCTGACCTCCAGCAGGGAGAAGGAGCCATGGCTGGCATCGGCACATTTGTGCTGAGGGAGGCTTTTAAAGGAGCTCTTTGGACAGTGTTCATCTCGGGCCGTTCGGATGGAGATGGATGAGGGCCTGGAGGGAGGCAGACTAATGTGAAGAATCATTGTTTGCACTGCTGGGAAGGAGGGGGAAGGAGCTGTCACAATCTTGCAAGCACAGCTTCTTCTCAGAAGTGAGCTCTCAGCCTTGATGTCTGCTCCTAAACGCCCTGTGCTGCTAAGCGATACTGGTGACCGCTCGTCCCGCTGCCCACCAGGGAGCTGGGCGCTCTGGAGCCGGCTTCTCACCTCCAGTTCTGCGGAGCACAGAGCCTCACCCCGGAGCTGATTCCTTCGCTTGGAAAGAGCCAGCTTACCTTTCACGCTCAGCTCTCTCTCCACCACTGCCGTGCTTTGCCTGCGGAAAGGGCTTGTTGTCGTTCAGTCGCTAAGTTGAGTCCGACTCTTTGCGACCCCTGAACTGAAGCACACCAGGATTCCCTGTCCTTCACTAACTCCTGGAGTTTGCTCAAATTCATGTCCATCGAGTCAGTGATGCCATCCCACCGTCTCATCCTCTGTCGCCTCCTTCTCCTCCTGCCCTCAATCTTTCCCAGCATCAGGGGCTTTTTCAATGAGTCAATTCAGAGCTTCAACTTCAGCATCAGTCCTTCCATTGAAAATTCAGGGTTGATTTCCTTTAAGAGTCACTGGTTTGATCTCCTTGCTGTTCAAAGGACTCTCAAGAGTCTTCTCCAACACCACAGTTTGAAAGCATCAATTCTTCGGCACTCAGCCTTCTTGATGGTCCAACTCACACATCCATCTGTATATGACTACTGGAAAACCATAGCTTTGCCTATACAGACCTTTGTCCGCAAAATGATGTCTCTGCTTTTTAATACTCTGTCTAGGTTTGTCACAGCTTTTCTTCAAAGAAGCAAGCATCTTTGCCATGTGACGTATATTGGGTGGGTTTCTGTTTTCATTTTTGTTTCTTCGACTTTGCCCTTTTTTGGTTTGTTTACATCATCTTTGTGGTGTACCTCACCCCAATAAAACAGACAGTCAAGCAGAGCAGACCTGGTTTCTTGTTCCCAGAGAAAGAAAGACCAAGCAAAATAGAAAGAAAATACATTAACATTCAGTTCTGACTTTTAAGATTCCAAGGTCCAAAGCTTAGCAAGAGCAATAGGTTTGACAGAATATTTAGCCAATGGTCCTCTGCCCTCAGCCATGCTCAGCCACGGAACGGGGCCATGAGAGGTGCCTAAACTGATGACAGGGAGAATCTAGAAAAGAAGAGAAAGCTGGACGAAGAGTTGAAGGCCTTGTCCCACCTTTGCTCTAAGACCAAAGGTCATGGGAGTGTGCATGTGCATATCTTTGTGTGTCAGGGCTGTAAGGTCATGGCTGTTGACAGCAGCCTGTGGCTCATGCCAATCCAAGGTTAGCGAAAACCAGCTGCCTGGGCAGATACCAATGGGGATGTTGATGGGCAGAGCAAAACAGGGTGATAGCCATCCCCAGATGAGTCAATTCCTAGACAGGTTGATAAGAAGTCCAGGGGTCTCCAAGGAGAAGTTCAGTTCAGTCGCTCAGTCGTGTCTGACTCTCTGCGACCCCATGAATCACAGCACGCCAGGCCTCCCTGTCCATCACCAACTCCCGGAGTACACTCAAACTCATGTCCACAGAGTCGGTGATGCCATCCAGCCATCTCATTCTGTTGTCCCCCTCTCCTCCCGCCCCCAATCCTTCCCAGCATCAGAGTCTTTTCCAGTGAGTCAACTCGTCACATGAGGTGGCCAAAGTATTGCAGTTTCAGCTTTAGCATCAGTCCTTCCAATGAACACCCAGGATCGATCTCCCTTAGAATGGACTGTTTGGATCTCCTTGTGGTACAAGGGACTCTCAAGAGTCTTCTCCAGCACCACAGTTCAAAAGCATCAATTCTTCAGCAATCAGCTTTCTTCACAGTCCAACCCTCACATCCATACATGACCACGGGAAAACCCATAGCCTTGACTAGACGGACCTTTGTTAGCAAAGTAATGTCTCTGCTTTTTAATATATTATCAAGGTTGGTCATAACTTTCCTTCCAAGGAGTAAGCGTCTTTTAATTTCATGGCTGCAATCAGCATCTGCAGTGATTTTGGAGCCCAAAAAAATAAAGTCTGACACTGTGTCCACTGTTTTTCCATCTATTTCCCATGAAGTGATGGGACCAGATGCCATGATCTTTGTTTCCTGAATGTTGAGCTTCAAGCCAACCTTTTCACTCTCCTCTTTCACTTTCATCAAGAGGCTTTTGAGTTCCTCTTCACTTTCTGCCATAAGGGTAGTGTCATCAGCATATCTGAGATTATTGATATTTCTCCCGGCAATCTTGATTCCAGCTTGTGCTTCTTCCAGCCCAGCATTCCTCATGATGTACTCTGCATATAAGTTAAATAAGCAAGGTGACAATATAGGAGAAAGGGGTCTGGAATTCTCAAGGAGGAGAAAAGGACAAACTTTTTTCCCTCTACATTCCTTAGGTTTATATAACAATAATGTATCCTGCTTGAGGATGGTTTCTGGAAAAAATCTCCTGGCTAATCCTGTTATCTTAAAATGTAAATTATGGGAGTGGATCTAGTAAGGTCTTTACAACCTCCAGATATTCTTTTGATTCACTGTAATAACTAATTAAAAGTATATAACTCCATTGCTAACACTAGTGAGGGGGTACTCTTTCTGCCCTCTTCTGATGTCTATGTCAGAAGCTTTCTCTGTCTCCTTTTACTTTAATAAAACTTTATTACACAAAAGCTCTGAGCGATCAAGCCTCGTCTCTGGCCCCAGGTTGAATTCCTCTCCTCCGGAGGCCAAAAATCCCGGCGTCTTTCGTGGCTCAGCAACAACCTTTCACAGAGATGCCTCCGTGAATAGGTTAAGGAGACAAAGACCATCTTCCCCACTGACGTGGGCACACCCCCTGCTTCCCATCACTCTGCCCACAAGAGGGTAGATGTGCCATAAGGGAGAGATACAACTGGAAACCTTAGGAGACACCTTCAAGTAGCTGAGTTTCCTCAACTTGCCTTAAATTCTGCCACAGTTGGAATGGAAGCTTGGGAAAATAAATGGTTTGAGTAGTGGGGAATAGTTCAACTATTTATACACCTGAGTTAAGTGGCTTATGAAGTAGTATAGCCAATATGCCCATTTAACCACTACCATGGGGCTTCCCAGGTGGTGCTAGTGGTAAAGAACACGCCTGCCAAGGCAGGAAACATGAGACATGGGTTCGATCCTTGGGTCAGGATGTTGTAGCCACACATTCCGGGAAACAAATTCACTCAGAAGAACAATGCAGATAGTGAAGTGCGTTTTATTACACCAACGGGCCCAAGACAGAGTCTCCTCTTAGCCAAAGACCTCAACCAGCATTTGTGAAAACCTTATATACCCTAAGTGTACTTGCTCAAACCCACCTCCCCAAATTCCTTGAAACTAGTCTGGACAAGGTAAAAGAGAGATACGATCAAAGTTAACCCATGATTCACGTGTTACAAGACTAGATAAACAGTGGATATTTATCAATAGGCCTGTGGTCATATCCCGATAAACATAATGGAATTTACCACTTTGTTCTGTTGCAGAGATAATTAGCATATTCTTTTAGGCAATGGTGAGTCTAAGTAAAAGTCCTGAGGCTCTTTTATCTGGGGGTCTGGTTTTCCATTGGTATGCCATTTCTATAGACACCGGGCACCAAGTTCAGAGTCCATTGAGAGGGTGACCGTGCATGTAGCCTAATGTTTGCAGCCTGGCCTAAGATGGAGTCCAGCTCTGTCTGTTTCCTCCTTCAAGAAGATCCCCTGGAGGAGGGCATGGCAACCCACTCCAGTATTCTTGCCTGGAGAATCCCACAGACAGAGGAGCCTGGTGGGTTACAGTCCATAGGGTCACAATGAGTCCAACATGCCTGAAGTGACTTAACACACACACAGCACATCATGAAAAAAATATTTCCTTTAAGCTCTCCATTCCAGCTCACTGGAGAGTCTGGTTGGACGTTTCATCTCCTTTAACTGCCTTTTCTAGCCTTCCCAGCAGGGCTGATGTGAACAGACGATGGATTCCTCTGGATGGTCCCATTCACCCTGTGAACTCATTGAACATGGTTCACATGTGAATTAAAAGTACCCTTGACATAGAGGAAGAGCCATCCAAAGGGGACTAACACTAATACTTGTTGTGACACCATTGTTCTCAGAAAATATCTTGCTCCATTCAGTCCCCTCCAGTGACCTGTGACATGGTTGCTGTAACTCTCCACTTGCAGAGGAAAAAGCAGATTCTCGGTGGTCTACCCAGCAATGCATGACTCGTGCTGTACTGCCTTGCGAAGGAAATTCAGAAGTACATTGAATATAAGACCCACAGGAGACTTAAGAGGGAGAAGGTAGAAAATACCAATGTTGAACAAATCAGACCCTCTAGGGGACTAGAGATGCCTCAGCCTGGGGGATTTCCTCTCTAGAGGCTGGAGTTCAGTCCAATAGATGGTAGTTGAGGAAATAATTTGAGATGAGGCATAATCAGTAAACAAGTTGCGGGACACCAAAGGATTTGATTAAATGGATGTCACATGGAAAATCATAAGCCCGCAGCCAGTCAAAGAATAACATGCATAGCGGAATAACATGGCATCCAACACAGAACCTAGAAACCTAGCTGATAATGAAAGAGCTAGGCGTGGCCCAAGTGTCACTGAATGTCACTTCTCCTCAATGTCAGTAATGAAGCAGAGAGGGCTCGGACTCTAAAGGAATACTTACGTGCCAGAATGCCTGGCATCATCTCCTCAAATGACCATCCTCTCCCTCTGGTGGCCAGCATTTACACACATGAGCTGGCCCAGGCATCATCCTCAGGATGCCAGCAGCTAACTCTGTGTTCATGGATCAGTTATCTCTGCTGAGCAAGGAGCTGTGTAATGGGGATCAGTTACCTCTTCTCTTACACTTCCTCTGCACGATAAGAGTATTGGGGATAGTGGAGGCCACTCCCAGTTCCAACACACTGTGATTCTCTCATTATAGTAAAGTGAGTTTAGCTCCAATGGCTTCATCCATTCAGCTGCTATAACAGAATCCCATCAATTGAGCGGTTTATACACAGTTGAAATTTGTTTCTCATGGTTCTGGAGGCTGAAAAATCCAAGGTCTCAGTATCAGTAGACTCAGTGGTTCCCAGGCAAGTGATCTTTTCATTGTGTCTTCACTGGGCAGAGTGGACTAGCCAACTTTCTGGAGTCTCTTCAGTTCAGTTCAGTTCAGTCGCTCAGTCGTGTCCAACTCTTTGCGACCCCATGAATCACAGGACGCCAGGCCTCCCTGTCCATCACCAACTCCCGGAGTTCACACAAACTCATGTCCATCAAGCTGGTGATGCCATCCAGCCATCTCATTCTCTGTCGTCCCTGTCTCCTCCCGCCCCCAATCCCTCCCAGCATCAGAGTCTTTTCCAGTGAGTCAACTCATTGCATGAGGTGGCCAAAGTATTGGAGTTTCAGTTTTAGCATCAGTCCTTCCAATGAACACCCAGGATTGATATCCTCTAGAATGGACTGGTTGGATCTCCTTGCAGTCCAAGGGACTCTCAAGAGTCTTCTCCAGCACCACAGTTCAAAAGCATCAATTCTTCGGCGATCAGCTTTCTTCACAGTCCAACTCTCACATCCATACATGACCACGGGAAAAACCATTGCCTTGACTAGACGGACCTTGGTGGGCAAAGTAATTTCTCTGCTTTTTAATATGTTATCTAGGTTGGTCATAACTTTCCTTCCAAGGAGTAAGCGTCTTTTAATTTCATGGCTGCAATCAGCATCTGCAGTGATTTTGGAGCCCAAAAAAATAGTCTGACACTGCTTCCACTGTTTCCCCATCTATTTCCCATGAAGTGATGGGACCAGATATCATGATCTTTGTTTTCTGAATGTTGAGCTTCAAGTCAACCTTTTCACTCTCCTCTTTCACTTTCATCAAGAGGCTTTTGAGTTCCTCTTCACTTTCTTCCATAAGGGGGGTGTCATCTGCATATGTGAGGTTATTGATATTTCTCCTGGCAATCTTGATTCCAGCTTGTGCTTCCTCCAGCCCAGCGTTCCTCATGATGTACTCTGCATAGAAGTTAAATAAGCAGGGTGACAATATACAACCTTGACGTACTCCTTTTCCTATTTGGAACCAGTCTGTTGTTCCATGTCCAGTTCTAACTGTTGCTTCCTGACCTGTATACAGGTTTCTCAAGAGGCAGGTCAGGTGGTCTGGTATTCCCATCTTTCAGAATTTTCCACAGTTTATTGTGATCCACACAGTCAAAAGCTTTGGCATAGTCAATGAAGCAGAAATATATGGATTCTCTTATTAGGACACTAATCTTATCATGAAGGCTCAACCCTTAATACCTAATCACCTCCCATAGGCTACACCTACTAACACCATCACCTTTCTGGTTTGGATTTCAACATATGAATTGGGTTGGGGGGGCAGGCAGGGAGTGCACAAGTATTCAGACAACAGCACCTGATGGAGAAAATCCTGACTTCAGCCTTGAGTAACTGCAATCAGTTCAGAGTGTGCATGAAATGGTTTTCTTCTCAGAGAGCCCACTGTTCCTAGTGATGTGATTGCCATTCAAAGTTACAAAAATCTGTTTATAAGATTTTTTGCTCCTGCCACAAAGGAACTGACTTACATATTTGTCCATGCATAGCTTGTTTTCTGAACATTTTTTAAGCAATCAAAAATTCACTGTTATCTAAAATGCCTGACCCTTTATAAGGCTCCAATGATTTTCCTCTGGCGCACTTCCTCCTTCACACAGACTAACATTTCACTTTGCCATCTTTACGGTTGAATGTCCAACTCCCTCTTCGTATTCCTCCCAAGAAATCGTGTCTGCAGGCATCCAGTGCTCCAAAATGGGGAACAATCTCTCTGGAGCTCCCCGCCCCTCCACCCACGCCCCAGGCTCTGGTTCATTTCTCTCCAACTATGATTTAATGAGAAAATGTCCCCCCTCTTTGTAGATCTTCAACTTCACATAACTTTCTGGGTTCTTCTGAACATATTCAGAGCTTAGACAGCACTTGATGTTATTTTTCTAACCCAATAAATTTGTTTTTCTACGTGAACAGAACTCTTTTTTAACCCATAGAAGATTTCTCTTTCACGTAATAGAAGATGTCTTTTCCTTCCAAGTAAACAGAGTTACAGACACCTGCTTAGCTTGATCAATAAACAAATGGATTATCAAGTATCCAGCAAATAAATAGCCCATACCACTTGACTGCCAATGCAAGTGACATCTTTGAACTAAATCTAATAGAGAGAGGCTGGAATAACTGATTCCTGTGTGTGTGTGTGTTTTCTTTCTTGAGATAAGATGAAACTCGAGCCTACAGACAACCCTGTCATTGATTTTTAGCCTTTTATCTTCCATGAAAGAATCCCCCTTGTTCCAGCTTTTGTTGTTTTCAGTCTTTAAGTTGAGTCTGACTCTTTGCAACCCCATGGCCTGCCAGGCTCCTCTGTCCTTTAGCAAAATAGCAAACAGCTGTTGCCTCTGTTTCAAGTCCCGTGTGCCCTCTCTCTCCCCTCCTTGGATTAGAGGGTCACACAGTCTGTGGTGATGCAGGATTCCTCAAGAAAGGCCTCTGAACTGGCTCCTCCACTGGTCCCCTTGAACCTGTTAGAACATAGCGGGCCAGGGCAGGTGGTGGGGGCTGCAAGGTGGTGGGAACAAACACAGCTTCTGCTGAGAACAGAAATAATGCAAAAGGCTGCTGAACAGCAGTGAAGTGCAGCATTGGTGGGATTTAGACACACAAATAAGATGCGCCAAAAGATGGAGAAATATTCAGTTATTCAAGACCAGTGATATGGGCTTAGAACTAATGAGCTCACGGCACACCCAGTGGAACCATGCGAAGAGGAGCCCGGGGGTTTTATCCTGCAGGTAGACTTTTTATTCAACTCCGCATCTGATAAACCATCCCTTCTCTCTAGACCTTCCTAGGACTCGGCTTCCTCCTGGGACCACTTGCAAAGGAGCAGCTAATGATTCTGCTTGACCCTCAAGAGCCCACAGTCGCTGAGCCAGACCACCAACCTTTTCTGTCACCTCCCTCACCCCTGGAGTCTTCCATTATTCAGGTGTGTGTTGGCACCTACCAGGAAGTCAGGACTGTGCCCAGGGTTGGAGAGACAAGAAAACTGTGGCTTTAAGCTTTTTGGTTTTATGAGGTGAATCTCTGTGACACAGTATGATAGGTGCTGTGAGACAGTAATCAGAGCAAACTTGTGAGTACCCCTTCCCTCCACTGCTCTGAGTGATTCACAAACATTACATCAATATTCAGTGCCCACAAGGACCTGGAAGTCACTGCTGTTACACCCATTTTAGAGATGTGGAGACTGAGGTGTCTACTCTTAAGGAATTGCTCGAGGTTGCAGCCTTGTCTGCAGCAGTCCAGGGCCAAAGATATCATGGGTACAGAGCCAGTGGAAGCACGAGGGATTTTTGAGGACACCCCAGCAACTTTCTAGCTGACTTTGGCAGACACATCGGGGGAGAGCCACGTCTGAAGGAGAAGCAGAGTTAAATATAACTGCAGAGGAGGAGAGTCATTTCAAATATCAAAAAACAGCATGGCCACAGACACAAGGCTAATCTGATGCCTGTGACCCCATCGGGATCATGACTGGGGTAGGGGTGGGAGACAGGCCAGCAGATGAGGCCAGAATGAGATGCCCTTGTGTTCTGGTGAATGCTGTCATCCCAGCCTGACCTCTAACAGCTCCCTCTTGGTTCAGAAGTGTCCTGGTCTTGGTGGGGGTAGGTGGGGGGCTTCCCAGGTGGCACTAGTGGTAAAGAATCTGCCTGCCAAGCAGGAGACCTGGGTTCAATCCCAGGGTTAGGAAGATACCCTGGAGGAGGGCATGGAAACCCAATCTAGTGTTCTTGCCTGGAGAAGCCCAAGGACAGAGGAGCCTGGTGGTCTACAGTCCGTGGGGTCAACAAGAGCCAGACATGACTGAAGTGACTTAGTATGCACTCATGTCCTGTTCTGGATGGTCAATTGCATCATTACCTTGGGCCAGATGGAGAAGCCAGGGGAACATTCTTGCTAAGGAAACAGACGGAAGTTTTGGAAAAGTTTTCCTGACAGCAAGGGGGAGGGGTTTGAAAATAAGGGACCCCTCAGGAGGTCATGACCAGGGTCCAGAATGTGGCCCTGAGCCCAGGCAGTGGCTGTGACAGTGACAGGAAGGGAACAGCCTCTTGACCAGAGGTTAATTGATACAACTCTGGAGCTTGTCATTGAAGACTGCGGATGGATGACAGGTCTAGTGTGGACGGCTAGAGACGCCTCGGCACACTCGGAAGGCACAGACTAAAGACCTGCTTTTTGAAATCTTGAACTTGAGTTGCCGAGGCACTTCCTACAGGCAGAGGGAAATGTGGGGCCACCGATGGGAAAGAAGTGAGATTTAGAAGGTAGATGCAGGAATAGCCAAAAGAGATTCAGATGTTGAAAGGGAAGGGGTGCCTGAAATGAGAGAGGAGAGGCCAAGGCCTGAGAAAAACTGTCAGGGAAAATGAGGGAACAAGAAGAGCCCAAGAATCAGAGACAGAGGGGAGGCAGGGGCGGTCTGTGGGCCATGGGCTGGCTACTGCTAGCTGTATCTTGAGAGAGCAGTGGCTGGAGGTGGGAGCAGAGATTTCCTTCAGGGCTTTCCAAGGATTGTGACTGGTGAAGGCAGAGGCTGGGATCCAGAGCAAGATCCCTGCAGGAACTGGATCACCCCATCTTGCACCCAGAAACCTACACCCCTTCTCCCTGGCCTCCCTGGCCTTTGCTCTGCTGTGCCCAAGGCCTGGCCCATCCTAGCTGGCTTACTACTCACTCACCCCAGACCCTTCTCTTCTCTTATCTTCTCACCACCCACAGAGAAGTGACTTCACTCAGTCACTCAGTCGTGTCCGACTCTTTGCGACCCCATGGACTGTAGTCCACCAGGCTCCTCCATCCATGGGATTCTCCAGGCAAGAATATTGGAGTGAGTTGCCATTTCCTTCTCCAACCCACAGAGAAGCAATCAGCAAATCCTGTCTCAACCACTGCAGGGGTTCCAAAGCCAAATCAGAGGACCAGCCCTCACGTCCCCACGATCACCTGCCTGGTCTGAGCCATCACCACCCATCACCACCTCACCAGCGCCCCCTGCTCCATCCTCCATGTCAGATCCAGGGCAGGCCTATTAAGGTGTAAGTCACAGTGTGTTACTCTCTGACTCGATGGCAACCAGCCAACTTCAGACCTCAAGTTCTTGCTGGGGCTTAGGGCTGTGGCTCTGATGCCCCCTCTCACTCTCCAACCAACTATTCCTGAAACCCTCCCTGGAGCACCAGCCTTGGGCCCCTGCACTGTGTCCTGTGGTCTGGAACATTCTCCTGTGGAGGGTCACATGCCCCACCAGACCCACTAGCTCCTGCCTCCCTCACTACCTATCTAAAACGCAACCCCTTAGCTGTCTCCTTCTCTTCCCTTTTGTTTTTCTTCATAATCGTTATAACTTCCTATTATATTTTTCCATTCTCCTGATAGAATCTACATACAGTAAAATTCATTCCTTTTAATGCACAGTTTTCTGAGCATTGAGAGAAACTTCAGTCCTTTAATCATCACCACAGTCAAGATCTAAAACAGCTCCATCACCCCCCAAATTCACTCAAGCCCCCTTGGAGTCAATCCTTCCACACCTGGTCCTCAGCAATCTGTTTTCTGTTCTTGTAGTTTTGCCTTTTCCAGAACATATGGAGTCATATAATATGTGGTGTTTTTGTGTCTGTCTTCTTTTCTTAGTGTAATGTATGTGGGGTTCATTCATGATGTTGGATCCAGTAGTTCGTTCCTTTTTTGTAGCTGTGTAGTATTCCAGTGTGTGGATGACCACACAATGTTTATCTATTCCCTATTGAGGATATTTGAGTTGTTTTTAGTTTTGAGTGAATATGATTACAGTCCCTCAGCAACTTGTGATCAGGTTCTTGCGAACACATGAGGTCTCATTTTTCTTGGGTAAAGAAGTAGGAATAAGAATTGCTGGACCCTATCAAGTGGGCCTTAGAAAGCATCACTACGAACAAAGCTAGTGGAGGTGATGAAATTCCAGTTGAGCTATTTCAAATCCTGAAAGATGATGCTGTGAAAGTGCTGCACTCAATATGCAGCAAATTTGGAAAACTCAGCAGTGGCCACAGGACTGGAAAAGGTCAGTCTTCATTCCAATCCCAAAGAAAGGCAATGCGAAAGAATGCTCAAACTACTGCACAATTGCACTCATCTCACATGTTAGTAAAGTCATGCTCAAAATTCTCCAAGCCAGGCTTCAGCAATACGTGAACCGTGAACTTCCAGATGTCTAAGCTGGTTTCAGAAAAGGCAGAGGAACCAGAGATAAAATTGCCAACATCTGCTGGATCTGGAGAAAGCAAGAGAGCTCCAGAAAAACATCTATTCCTGCTTCATTGACTATGCCAAAGCCTTTGACTGTGTGGATCACAATAAACTGTGGAAAATTCTGAAAGAGATGGGAATACCAGACCACCTGACCTGCCTCTTGAGAAACCTGTATGCAGGTCAAGAAGCAACAATTAGAACTGGACATGGAACAACAGACTGGTTCCAAATAGGAAAAGGAGTACGTCAAGGTTGTATATTGTCACCCTGCTTATTTAACTGATATGCGAGTACATCATGAGGAACGCTGGGCTGGAAGAAGCACAAGCTGGAATCAAGATTGCCAGGAGAAATATCAATAACCTCAGATATACAGATGACACCACCTTTATGGCAGAAAGTGAAGAGGAACTAAAAAGCCTCTTGATGAAAGTGAAAGAGAAGATTGAAAAAGTTGGCGTGAAGCTTAACATTCAGAAAATTAAGATCATGGAATCTGGTCCCATATCTTCATGGCAAATAGATGGGGAAACAGTGGAAACAGTGTCAGACTTTATTTTTGGGGGCTCCAAAATCACTGCAGATGCTGATTGCAGCCAGGAAATTAAAAGACGCTTACTCCTTGGAAGGAAAGTTATGACCAACCTAGATAGCACATTAAAAAGCAGAGACATTACTTTGCCAACAAAGGTCCGTCTAGTCAAGGCTTTGATTTTTCCAGTGGTCATGTATGGATGTGAGAGTTGGATTGTGAAGAATACTGAGTGCCGAAGAATTGATGCTTTTGAACTGTGGTGCTGGAGAAGACTCTTGAGAGTCCCTTGGACTGCAAGGAGATCCAACCAGTCCATTCTAAAGGAGATCAGTCCTGGGTGTTCATTGGAAGGATTAATGCTAAAGCTTAAACTCCAATACTTTGGCCACCTCATGCGAAGAGTTGACTCACTGGAAAAGATCTGATGCTGGGAGGGATTAGGGGCAGAAGGAGAAGGGGACGACAGAGAATGAGATGGCTGGATGGCATCACCGACTCGATGGACGTAAGTTTGAGTGAACTCCAGGAGTTGGTGATGGACAGGGAGGCCTGGAGTGCTGTGATTCATGGGGTCACAAAGAGTCGGACATGACTGAGCAACTGAACTGAACTGAACTGATGGTAGCTGCATGTTTAACTTTACAAGAATCTGCAACCCTTTTCCAGAGTGGCAGTACCATCTTACATTTCCACAAGCAAGAGGTGACAGCTGCAGTTGCTCTGCATCCTCACCAGCACTTGGTGTTATGGGTTTTTTTGGTTTGTTTTTGTTTTGCCATTCTAACCAATATACAGCGGTATCTCATCATGGCACTGTCATTACCTGTTGATTTGTGAGTCTGTATATACAAATGGACAATGGCTGGATCACATATGACAGTAGAACTCTAACCCATCACCTCTGTACCAGCCAACACACAATGGTCCAGCCTGAATCAGAGAGTACCAGCTCCCTCTGATGTTTGCACCCCATGCACTTCCCACTCAGGACCTACTCAAGAGAGTCAAATATGCTCCCCTAACTAAGCACATAGGATGCTCTGCTTCTGTTAACCCCTCTCCAGCTTCCCATGGTCACCAGCCTGCAGTCAGGGCACACCTGAAGCCTTCCTTTTACATCCACTTACATCTAAAGCTGTCCCACATCCTGCCTGCCTTTGACTCTGCCTAACATGAGTGAGGGTAGCTGGTTCCCTGCTCTAGGAAGCACTCAATAAATAGCCTCTGCTTGTTCTCCTTTGGGCTTCCCTGGTGGCTCAGACCATAAAAGATCTGCCTATAATGCAGGAGGCCCGGGTTCAGTCACTGGGTTGGGAATCCTCGATCCCTGGTTCTCCTTTGGCTGGTCTTCATTTGTTTTCCAAATTTCTGTATTTACTGTCTTCTTCCATCAGGAGAAGGTCTCCAGGAGCAGTGCCTGGAGATGCTAATAGATGCTCCAAAAATTCTGTGGGCAGACTTCAGAAATCTCTAGGACTCAGTTTGAGCCCTTGGCTCATTTCCTGTGAGTGGAGGCAGAAACTGTAGCCCAGGAAGTTGCCTGATCAGTAGGACCTGGGGCTCCCCTACCCTCTGCTGGGGTTGGGGGGCAGGGTGTGACCAGCTCTGCTGCTTCTCCAGACCTACCCCATCTCCTGATTGACAGCTTTCCTGCCCCATCTGAGCAGCTTCCCTCTGCTTCCCTGAGGAGAGGCTCAGACAGTTTGGGCCAGCTCAGGGCATATGGGGAGAATACCTTCTAGTTCTTTCTAAACATCTTGTCTGCTGTGGAAGAATGCAAAGCCCCGAGAAAACAAGCCCACAGGAGGCTCTTTCGAAGGCAGCCAGAATCTTCTCTACTTTTGGAAACTGCCTTGTGGGAAGGGAGGCCTGTTAGACTAAACATCTCATGGTCCCAAACTGCAACAATTTTGGAAATGCTCCCCAGGCTATGTCTCTCTCTAGGAAAAGGGAATTATAAACCCTGAGTCTGAAGCAGCTGTACGTGCATCTCAGCTCAAGGGCTTTCTAGAGTTCCTTCTGGAAGTCAACTTCAGAAATTGGACTTGCAGCAGCAGAAAAGCAGATGCTCCAGCCCTGGGTGGGATGGGGCTCAGCCCTGGTCTCCATGGGTCCCATCTCTCCTGAGGCTGATGGGGAGATGGCATCAGTGCTATAGGGGGACCTCAGAGCCCTGGAGGCACCCACTAAATTGAACCATAAAAACAAACAGCAGAATAAAACTTTCAAGACTGCATCTCCGTATGTGAGATTTTTAATATATTTTTGTCACTATGTTAGTCACCCAGTCAAGTCCAACTCTTTTTGTGGACCCCATGGACTGTGACCTACGAAGCTCCTCTGTCCATGGAATTCTCCAGCAATACTGGAGTGGGTAGCCATTCCCTTCTCCAACGGATCTTCTCAATCCAGGGACTGAACCTGGGTCTCCCACATTACAGGCAGACTCGTTACCATCTTCACCATCTGAGCCACCAGTCGAACTGATTTTCTTCAATATGTCTAACTGTTCCTTAATCAGCAGTTGTTTAAAACACCTTGGTTTCATCTCAAATTAAGTATCTAATGATCTCCCTTGTAGCTCAGCTGGTAAAGAATCTGCCTGCAATGCGGGAGACCTGGGTTCGATCCCTGGGTTGGGAAGATCCCCTGGAGAAGGGAAAGGCTACCCACTCCAGTATTCTGGCCTGGAGAATTCCATGGACTATCCATGGAGTCGCAAAGAGTCGGACACGACTGAGTGACTTTCATTTTCAATGATCTCCAAAGGAAGACATGAAGCTACTCAGCAGGGCTCCAATTTTTCTGTAATGTGATCCATTTTACCTGCTATCTGTTGGAAAACCAGCCACTTGGTGAAATTTTTAAGAATGAGTGAATGGGTGATGCAGGGAGAGCGGGGTCACGATCCTCACCCTGAGCCTTGTTCCCATAAAATGCCTCAGCTCGAGGCAGCCTGAGCTTGTACAGGACGCCTGTGGAAAGGCTGTGAATTTGGGCTCTGGGATGAGTCTTCACATTTGTCTGGTCGGCAACCACAGGGTGACTCATGAGGTTTAGGCTCCATAGCTCAAGCAACACTTGACAAACAGGAGCCTTTATTACTACACGTACCAACCCCGATAGTTCAGACACACAAAAACAGATTGAAGTTGGGAGAGCACTGGGCAGAACTGTGATGTTTGAAGTATTTACTCCTATTGCCTAAGACTCTTGGTTGTGTCCTAGGAGGGAGAGTTTGTTTTGTTTCTTGTGGATCACTTTGCTATTTAATGAAATTTCTTTTTAATCTGGCAATTCTGCGTAGGACACACTTCAGGTTCATTTCCAGGGGAGAAATCAGAACCATCAAATTATTGACAATGAACGAGTGGATGGATGAACTGATGGGCATTGAGTTGTTGAAGCTCCAATATTTGGCCACCTGATACGAACAGCCTACTCAATGGAAAAGATGCTGATGCTGGAAAAGATTGAAGGCAGAAAGAGAATAGGCTGACAGAGGATGAGACGGTTGGGTGGCATCACCAATTCAATGGACATAAACTTGGGCAAATTCTGGGAGATGTTGAGGGTCGGGAGGCCTGTCCATGGGGTCACAAAGAGTTGGGCTTGACTTGGTGATTGAACAACAAAAGAGTTGCTGGAAGGCACAGATGTTGGGCCAAGGGATTTTACATTTTCTCTTTTCTTTTCATCTGCCCAACAAAGACTTCTTGTGAAATATCTTAACAGACCTGGGTGCAGGCTTACTCAGGATTGTCTTTGTTGCTTAGTCACATCTGACTCTTCGTGACCCCATGGACTGTAGTCCACCAGCCTCCTCTGCCTGCCTTCTCCAGGCAAGAATACTGGAGTAGGTTACCATGCCCTCCCTCAGGGGATCTTTCCCACTCGGGGATCAAACCTGTGTTTCCTGAATTGCAGACAGATTCTTTACCCTCTGAGCCACCAGGGAAGCTTACTCAGGATTACTGAGAGGCAAAGAGGAAGTCTGATCCCAGCTGAAAGGGCCCTTGGGGTCGTGAGTGCCTGGACTTGCGTAGAACCAGTGACTTCATCCTGAGCCTCAATGATGCTCATCCTCCCCTTTTCCTGATCCTGGTGAAGGAGGCTTGCAAAGTTGGGGTACTGCCAGGAGGAGGGGGAGAGGTGCGTGCAGAGGAAGTGATCCCACACCATCTTTTCCTCATCTGAGTATTTTCCTGGGCCTTCAAATGATATTCTGCTCCCTGACACCCTCCGTCTCCTGCATCGGTAATGGCTGGCCTCCTGGGCTCTCCACTGCTTCTCTGCTGTTTCCCTGATCCAGCACTTTTTCTTCGGTGCATTATTTTCCCCTGGATTTTCAAATTCCCTGTGGACCATAATCAGACAGCAAGCTGCGCACACTTGGCAAGTTTTGAGTTTTAATAAAAAATCGTGTTTATTCCTGTGAAGGCTTTTTTCCATCCCCATGAATTCTCCTAACAAATGCAGTTTTTTCTTGACTCGGGCTTTTTCTTGAGGTTTTTTTTTTTTTAAAGCTGACTCTACTCCCAAGTTCACTCTGATCTCAAGAGCCAGGAGCCTGCACCGCAACAGTTTCAGGTTCTGGGGAAGACTTGCATTAGCCCCCTTCTGGTTTTTGCTCCTGGTGTGTCCAAAGCAATTTAAAATATCAAAGGAAAGGGGGAAAAAGAAAGAAAAATGACCCTGCATGAAGATGTAAAAGGCATTCTGATATTCTGAGCAATAAATCAATGGCACCTGATGTCTTAGTCAAGATCTGGACGGGCAGCAGGCCACTTGATATGTCTGTGGTCCCCGGTTCTGTCCTGGGAGCCACCACGGCAGGGACCACTCTCTGATGCTATGTCACGAATGCAGAGAGGATGATGTTCACAGAAACTGGTGTGAACCCAGTCCTTCCCCATCTACTATTATTACTACTACTCATAGTTCACCATGAGCCTGGTGTGTGTGCCCAGTAGTGTCTGACATTGTGACCCCTTGGGCTGTAGCCCACCAGGCTCCTCCGTCCATGGGATTTCCCAGGCAACAATACTGGAGTGGGTTGCCTGCCCTTCCCCAGGGGATCTTCCCAAAACCGGCAATGAGCTCATGTTTCCTAAGTCTCCTGTATTGCAGGCTGCTGCTGCTCCTGCTGCTGCTGCTAAGTCATTTCAGTCATGTCCGACTCTTTGCGACCCCATGGACTGCAGCCAACCAGGCTCCTCCGTCCATGGGATTTTCCAGGCAAGAGTACTGGAGTGGGGTGCCATTGCCTTCTCCAGTATTGCAGGCTGCTGCTACTGCTGCTGCTGCTGCTGCTGCTAAGTCACTTCAGTCATGTCCGACTCTGTGTGACCCCATAGACAGAAGCCCACCAGGCTTCCCCGTCTCTGGGATTCTCCAGGCAAGAACACTGGAGTGGGTTGCCATTTCCTTCTCCAATGTGTGAAAGTGAAAAGTGAAAGTGAAGTCGCTCAGTCGTGTCCGACTCTTAGCGACCCCACGGACTGCAGCTTATTAGGCTCCTCCATCCATGGGATTTTCTAGGCAAGAGTACTGGAGTGGCTTGCCATTGCCTTCTCCGGTATTTCAGGCTGCTGCTGCTAAGGCACTTCAGTCGTGTCCGACTCTGTGCGACCCCATAGGCGCCAGCCCGCCAGGCTCCCCCGTCCCTGGGATTCTCCAGGCACGAACACTGGAGTGGGTTGCCATTTCCTTCTCCAATGTGTGAAAGTGAAGTTGCTCAGTCATGTCTGACTTGTAGTAACCCCATGGACTGCAGCCTACCAGGCTCCTCCGTCCATGGGATTTTCTAGGCAAGAGTATTGGAGTGGCTTGCCATTGCCTTCTCCGGGTATTTCAGGCTACATCCCATCAAATAGCTGAACTCAGTTTTTTCCTTCCCTTCCTGTCTTAATCCTCTAGCATTGGAGGTGACTGTCATTGAGGCAATGAAAAATGTGATGATGAAAAGTTGCAAGAAGCAGTAAAGACTTTGTATTGTCTCAGTTTGCACCTCCGGACAGTGAAAGAATTAGAAACTAGATCTTCATCAAGTGGAATGACCTGGAGAGCTTTCTAACACTTCACCTGCCCAGTCCTGACCTATTTGATAGTCTCTGAGAAAGGGGCAGATTGTGTATTTTGTTGTGCATTCCTTGGTTGAGGGGCTTCCCAGGTGGCACTAGTGGTAAAAAAAAAAACCTGCTTGCCAATGCAGGAGATGTAAGAGATGAAGGTTTGATCCTTGGGTTGGGAAGATCCCCTGGAGGAGGGCATGGCAACACACTCCAGTAGGTTTGCCTGAAGAATCCCATGGACAGAGGAGCTTGGTGGGGTACAGTCCATAGGGTCACAAAGAGTCATACACAACTGAAGCGACTTAGCATGCATGCATGCACCTTGGTTGAGACCAATTGGAGAAAGTGATGACTGTCAGGATCCGTCCCCATCCAGATACTGAGTCCATGAACCCCTTCTGCCAGAGACCGCAAACTCCTAGGAAATTGTTTCTTTCTTCCCAGAGGATGACACCCTTCCCATCAAAACATAGCAGGTACTCAGGAAACATTTCTAGAATCAAGTAGATGGAGTTATCTTCATATGTCTTGTTTTCTTATTTCTGCTGCTTATGAAAGTACATTAGTGGGAATGGACAATTGTGTAACCCCTAAACCATGTGGATTTGATCCATTTAAAACACAAAGTTAATCTAACCCAGGTTAATCATCCTGAGGCTCTTAGCCATTTGGAATCTCTGTCCGATGCGACAAGAGGTCATGTGTTTACAACGTGTGGGTTTATGAATAATTGTTTCCTCTTCCAAATTAAGCTTGTTTTCTCAATGAAAAAAATCTATGGTTTTTTTTCCCACCTGATCTGAGGTTCTTCTCACACTTGGAGACATCTCAACCCTTTTTTCTTTTTAAATAACTCTGGGTCTTTGGACCTTTCATCTCAGTTTTCCTACATATGCCTCTAAATGCAGTGGAAAAATCTATAATGTGCATCTAGCAAGTGGCTTCCAGAAGGGCCTGACTTGTGGGTTCACCGCACCTGTGTTTTCTAGCGCTTTCTCATTTTAAATGCTCCTAAACCAACAGCCAGCAGCACTGGTCATTAGGGAAGCCGTGGACGCTGAGCTGGTGCATCAGCCCAATTACTGGGGCAGGTCCGGCAGGCTTTCTGCTGTGCGTCGGGGCCCCCGGCACTGCAAGTGTCTTCAGTGCATTGGCAGCCTAAGCACTCGTTTTAGGCTTAATTGGCCCGAGGCTGGTACACGGACCCCAGCTTTGTCCCCTAAAGCAGTGCACAGAGCACTGTACTCGAGAAGGGATGAGCTGCTTCCGCAAGGCCTTGTTCAAGAGGAATAAAGCCCTGGGTTGTTGTTGCCACATGGTCGCGGCCACCTGCTTTGGCCCCTCTCACCTGGGGCTTGCTGCGTAATGTGGCACGTGGCGCACCAGTAGTGATGCAATACACTTTTCTTTTTAATTCTGAGCTCCAACCAAATGCTTTCCCATGATGTTTTTCTCCCGTAAATCAGCCTCAAGAATAAAGCATGTGTACACAAACATTTCTTACCAGTCAGCCCTTTCTTGACTGCTTTGTAGGAAAACAAGTGACAGTGTTTTTCCCACCCTGCTGTCCAGAGAGTGGGTATAAAGAGCACTGGGAGTGGGAAACCAGATGACAGGCTGTAGCCCTGGCTCTGATCCAGTGTACTTGGAGTTGACATTTAACCTCTTCTAGCCTTAGTTTACCCATAGGAAAAATGGAAATAGTGATACCTATCCTGTCTGTCTCACTGATAATTTAATAATTATTGTTGTTCAGTCACTCAGCCGTGTCAGACTCTGCAACCCCATGAACTGCAGCACGCCAGACTTCCCTGTCCTTCACCAACTCCTGGAGTTTGCTCAGACTCATGTCCATCGAGTCAGTGATGCCAACCAACCATTTCATCCTCTGTTATCCCCTTATCCTCCTGGCTTCAATGTTTCCCAGCATCAGGGTCTTTTCTAATGACTCAGCTCTTCACATCAGATGATCAAAATATTAGAGCTTCAGCATCAGTTCTTCCAATGAATATTCAGGACTGATTTCCTTTAGGATGGACTGGTTTGAGCTCCTTGCAGTCCAAGGGACTCTCAAGAGTCTTCTCCAACACCACAGTTCAAAAGCATCAATTCTTCGGCACTCAGCCTTCTCTATGGTCCAACTCTCACATCCATACATGACTACTGAAAAAACCATAGCTTTGACTGTACGGACCTTTGTCGGCAAAGTGATGTCTCTGCTTTTTAATAATTGAGAGAAAGCAATCTGTGAGAAGTACAAAATTATCCAAATCCATGGTGGTGTTAATTTCCCCTACTTGAATGAATGGGGATTTTCCCTTTGGATCTGCGTGGTGGACTGTTTTTCAATTGCCGCAGAAAAGCGTCTTCAGGTCTGGTGTGTCTGGTAGCAGTAGTACAGCCCTCCCTCCTCATCTGTCACTGTGTGTCACATTTCCTAAAGAAGATCTCTGTAGATCATGTGCCGATTTGTTCGGGGCAGTTATCCATCAAGGTGGAACCTGGGTCATTCATCTTTACACCTGGCAGCTGCCGTCGACACATAGCAGATGCTGCCCTGAAGGGCTAAGAAGTGACAGGAACAGCTCTTCTGAGAGGGAGCCACAGTACCCGGTGACTTCTGATGTGTGCTTTGTGGGGGGAAATTCCAAAGAGAGGAGGTGTGATTGAAATTATTTCTCCCCAAAACCCCAATCCTGTTTCATGTGTTTTTTTGCCCCAATCTAACACCCAAGAAGGAAGGGATGGTCTTGGGAGACTCTGGTCCCATTTCCAGGTGTCCTATCGTCACTATGATTAATATTCAGTTCATAGACGGTATGGAAAGCTCAGATGAGGCTTTGTGACCACTCACACTTTGAGGAATTAGGCATCATTTGTGCAGTGAATGTCTGAGCGTGCGCTCTGCTCCGGGAGTACGGTGGTGAACGAGACAGACAGGGCCTTTGTTCTGGAGGTCTGACAGTCCAGGGGGAGGACAGGATGACAGGTAACAGGCAGTCACTGCATAATGTGACATGGAGTCGTAGGGGGATCGAGGAACTTCTAGGGAGGCAATTCATCTGGATGTGGCGCCTCAGGGAAACTCCTGAAACATTAACCAGGTGGGAGGGCTGGGAGTCAGAGGGTGGGAGGGCTGTGCGGGCAGAGGGACAGCAGGTGTAAGGCCCAAAGTGGAAGGGGTGGGGGCTGCATTTGAGCAGCAGTCCAGGACTAGCATCACCTGGGAATTTGTTAGAAATGCAAAGTCTTGGGCCCTACTTCAGGCCTACAGAATCAGAAACTCTGTGAGTGGGGCAGGCTCGGAAGTCCATTTTAACTAGTTCCCAAGTCACTCTGATCCACATCCTAGTCGGAGAATCACCATGTTGGAAGAAGTGTAAATTGTTTAGCCCAATGGAGCATCTTTCCTTCTGGAAGAGACATGACCTCCATCTCTGCCACTGCGGTGGGGTCTCTCCTGGCACCCTGTCCTCCTCTTCTTCCCTGCCATTCGACTATAGGGCTTTATTAATATTCTCAGCTTCTAGTGGGGATGGTACTCAACTTTCTGACCGCCACATTCCCCTCCCGCAAAGAGCTACGAGAGAAATAGACATATCCAGTTACAGTCAGAGATGTCATCAGTCATCTCTCCATAACTGAAGGAAGAAGGGAAAACAGAAAATCAATAAGGATAGAAAAGACTTGCACAACAATATCACTCAACTTGACCTAGATGACTTTTATGAAACACTCTACTTCCAAACAGGAAAGTACAGATTTTTTTTTCCAAGCATGCACATTTACCAAGACAGCCTACATTCTGAGTTACAAAACAAGTCCCAACAAATGCAAAAGGATTCAAGTCACACAAAATATTTCTCTGACCACAATAAAATTAAATTAGAAATCAATTACAGAATGATATCTATAAAATTCCCAAATACTTGAAAACTAAATAGTACACATCTAAATATCATATGACCAAAGAAATCAAAAGGGAAATTACAAAATATTTTGAACTGAATGAAAATGAAAACACACTGTTTCAAAATCTGTGGAAGGCAACTAACGTGGTATTTAAAAGGCCGTTTTTAGCATGAAACACCTATATACGAGAAGAAAAACCTAAAATAAGTGATCTTAGTTTCCATCTTAAGAAACTAGAAAAGTAAAGACAAATTAAGCCAAAAATAAGCAAAAGAAATGAAATAAAGACCAAAGTAAAAAGCAACGATGTAGGAAAAAATCAAAATAGATAGGAATGAAGCCAAAATCTAGTTCTTTGAGACCATCAGTGAAATTAATAAGCTTTCAGCCAGATTAATCAGGAAAAGAGGAAGAGATAGAGAAAAGACACAAATTGCTAATATCAGGAATGAGATAGATAATTTTACCACAGATTCTACAGATATCAAAAGTATAATCAGGGCATAATACAAGCCATATGCCAATAAATGTAAAATCTTGGATAAATGGACAAATGTCTTGAAAGACAAACTACAAAAGCTCATTCAAGAAAAAAACTGGTAACCTGCATAACGCAATAGCTTTAAATAAACTTAATTCCTTTATATTTTAAGTAAATTCAAGACATTCCCGTGAAATAAAACTCCAGATTCAGATGACTTCACTGGTAAATTACAACTGAACACTTTAATGAACTGCTACTGCTGCTCCTAAGTCGCTTCAGTCGTGTCTGACTCTGTGCGACCCCGTAGACGGCAGCCCACCAGGCTCCCCCATCCCTGAGACTCTCCAGGCATGAACACTGGAGTGGGTTGCCATTTCCTTCTCCAATGCATGAAAGTGAAAAGTGAAAGGGAAGTCACTCAGTTGTGTCCGACTCTTCGCGACCCCATGGACTGCAGCCCACCAGGATCCTCCGTCCATTGGATTTTCCAGGCAAGAATACTGGAGTGGGGTGCCATTGCCTTCTCCTATTTTAAGGAACAAATGATATCAATTCTATAAAATTCTTCCAGATAATAGAAGTGGGTTATCTCCCAAACCTTTCTGTGAGACCATCATTACCCTAATACCAAAACTAGACAGACATTGCAAGGAAACTACAGGCAATATTCCTCATGAATATATATGCAAACATTCTCAACAAAAGTTCAGCAAATAGAGTTAAACAGCATTTGTTGTTGTTGCTGAGTCCCTAAGTTGTGTCCAACTCTTTGCCCATGGACTGTAGCATGTCAGACTTCCCTGTCCTTCATGATCTCCCAGAGTTAGTTCAAATCCATGTCCATTGAATCAGTGATGCCATCCAACAGTATCCAATGGTTAAACAGTATATCTAAATATAAGTACACCATAACAAGTGGAATTTATACTAGGGATACAAGACTGCTGGGAAAGTTTGAGGACAGAAGGAGAAGAGGGCATCAGAGGATGAGATGGCATCACCGATGCAATGGACATGAACTTGGGCAAATTTCAGGAGATGGTGAGGGATAGGGAGGCCTGGTATACTGCAGCCCATGGGATCACAAAGAGTCAGACATGACTGGGCAACTGAACAACAAGACTGTTTAACATTAAAAAATCAATCAATTTATTTCATGTTAACAGGATAAAGTGGGAAAACTACATAATTCTCCAATAGATGCAAAAAGAAAAAAAAAGAGGGAAGGGAGAAAAAAATATTTTACAAAATCCAGTATGTATTCCCAGTAGATGTTGGCAAGCCAGGTGGAGAAAGGCTATAAAAAACACAGTTCTTGGTGTTCTGAAACTCAGTTTCAACTTTTGGGTAGGAGAGGGGGCGGTGGTTCCCCAAAAATGCAACAAATGATTTTCAGACACTAGTAGGGTATCCTAGAATTCAACTAAATTCTGACACTCTCTGACACCAGGAGACAGCATTAGAGTCCACAGGTTAAGGGTTCAGTCCTACAAGACTTCTGCCTTCAACACCTTACCCATCAGCAGCCGGTCAAAAGCCCAGGCTGTTTGTTATCTGTGCTTCTGACCAACTGGCTATAAATCCAAGGTTTCCATGGCCTCCTCCTCAGGTCTGATTACCTTGTGAGAGAGGCTCACAGACATACAGGAAAAACTGTACTTACTAGATCACCGGTTTATTATAAAAGGCTGTAACTCAAGAGCAGCCTGATAGCAGATTTGCACAGGAAAGGCATGTGGGAGGGACTCAGAGCGCCCGTACCTTTCCAGGTGCATTCTTGTCCTAGCATCTCCTGTGATCACCAACTTAGAAGTCCTTCGAACTCTCTCCTTTGGGGTCTTTATGGAAGCCTCATTGTGCATGCATTTATGCTAATTCGCTTCAGTCATGTCCGACTCTTTGCAACCCTATGGACAAAAGCCCACCAGGCTCAGCTGTCCACGGGATTCTCCAGGCAAGAATACTGGAGTGGGTTGCCACGCCCTGCTCCAGGGAACTTCCCAACCCAGGAGTCTCCTGTGGCTCTTGCATTGCAGGCAGATTCTTTACCTCTGAGCCACAGGGAAGCCCAAGGCCTCATTACACAGGCGCAATTGATTAAATCCTTGGCCTTTGGTGATAGAACTCAATCTCTGGCCCCTCCCCCTTCCCCAGAGGTCTGGGGTTGGGCTAGAAGTTTTGACCCTCTCATCACATGATTGACTCCTCTGACAATCAGCACTCTTCCTTTGGTTAAACCTGGCTTTCCAAAAGTCCCCTCATTAACATAACAAAAGACAGCTCTATTGCTCTTTTCATCAAGGAAATTCCAAGTGTTTTAATAATTCTCTATCAGAAAAGGGGAGAAAGACCAAATATATACTTCTCATTTTACATCACCAGGGTTCAATCCTTGTGTCGGGAAGATCCCCTGGAGAAGAGAATGACTACCCACTCCAGTTATTCTTGCTTGAAGAACTCCACAGACGGAGGAGCCTCGCACGCTACAGTCCGTGGGCTCTCAAAGAGTGAGACAAAACTGAGCAACTTCCACCTTCACTTTCACACGTCACAATATCACAAGGTGACATGTAAAACCGTGACAGACTGATTGCTTTGCACCTGACATCTGAGCGAAGCAAAGATGTCTGTTCTCATCACTTCCACTCACTGGGAGATTCTAGCCAATGCAACAATGCAAGAGAAAAACTTAAAAGACATCCAGATTGGAAATAAAACAGGAAACTCTTTATTCACAGTCAGCGTGATTGCATAAGAAATCTACCAAAATAAAAAAATAAAACTAAAAATCTATAAGAACTAATAAGTTAACTATAGCAAGGTTTCAGGAGGCAATATCAATACAAGAAAATCAACTATATTTTTAATTATCAGAAACAAACGAATGAAAATTTAAACAAGATATCACTTATAATACCATCAAAAAATGAAACTAGGGATTGATCTAACAAAAAGATGTACAACTAAAATTCCTGTCATTACTAAGAGAAATTAAAGAAATGCTAGGTAAACAGAGAGGTATAGTTTGTTAAAATATCCAGAAACTGGATGTTATTATTAATGTATCAGTTCTCCCCATATTGAATATACATTCAATGCAATGCAATATACACATACAGTGGACACTATGCTAAGTGAAATAAGCGAGTCACTAAAAGACAAATACTGTGTGATTTCACTTATATGAAGTATCTAGAATAGTGCAGTTTGGAACATAAAGTGCAGTGGTGGTTGCCAGGGGCCAGGATAAGTGGGGGAATAGGACACAGTGTGTAATGGATACAGCAGTTCATTTTTACAAGATAAAAAATTTCTGGAGGTGGATCATGATACCATTAACAAGGCAATGTGAATGTTCTTAAAGCCCCTGAACTATATGCTTAAAATGGTAAATTTTATATTACTGTATTTTATCATAATTTTTTAAAAAGACACAAAAAAAACTTATGGAAGTCATAGGTATGTTCACTATCTTGATTATGATGATGGTTTCACAGGTGTATACAAATGTCAAAGTATCAGATTGTATACTTTAAACATGGACACTTTATTAAATGACAAATATATCTCAGTAAAAGATGTTTAGAAAATTTAATACAAATAATTGCATACATAATGTAGAGATGTAGATTCTTATGAAGTCTGCATGCATTTTTTTTTAAGTGTTTGAAAAACTATCTTAAAGTTCACCTTCAGGAGTAAACAAAGAGGTACCTCTCTTTTTACCTTATTATGCCTTGTATACTTGTCATTCTTTTTCCCACAAAAAGAAGACTGGCACAGCCTTTTATCAAGGAGTAAATTATTCACTCAGTCATCCTCTTATATGTGAGATCCTGCCACAGACCATGCACCCGTGGCATCAGGTGCTGGCACTCAGAGAAGAAGAGCATCCCGTTAGGGGCGCCTGGCTCCCTGTTGAGGAGGAAACAGTCAGAAAATCAGCCTACAGGGCACACATGAGAAACGGGGTAAGACTGTTTGTAGTCATGTATCAGTCGGATCTTGAGAAATGTACAGATGTCTAATGATGAGAGGTGAGGGAACATCTTTGCAGAGATAGGGACCAAAGCGTGCAGGTGTGGCCACCTGGAGCACTGGATGAGAGGTTCTGTGTTGCTTTCCTGGGGCCACACACGGACGGTTGGCCCAGAACACTAGTTCCTTGCAGTTCTGGAGACCAGAAATCTGGAATGGAGGTGTCATCAGGGTCATACTCCCTCGGAAGTCTCTAGGGGAGGGTCCTTCCACGCCCATTCTAGCTGCAGGTGCTTGCCAGCAATCTTTGGTGTTCCCTGGATTGTGACAGCACAGCTCTCAATTTCTTCCTCCACCTTCACATGGCCGGTGTCCCACTGTATGTATCTGTGTCTCCACATGGCTTTTTTATGAGAACACAAGTCATCAGATAAGGTATCCCTTTATCTCAAAGAATTACATCTACAGAAATTCTGTTTCCAAATAACATCTGAGGTTCTGGGAAGAAGTGAATGTTTGGGTCCCAGGCTCTGTAAAGGATACATCAAGTCCCTGGTGGCTCAGTTGGTAAAGAATCTGCCTGCAATGTGGGACACCTGGGTTCGATCCTTGGGTTGGGAAGATCCCCTAGAAAAAGGAACGGCTACCCACTCCAGTAGTCTGGCCTGAAGAATTCCATGGACTGTATAGCCCATGGGGTCGCAAAGAGTTGGACATGACTGAGCAACTTTCACTTTCAGGTTCTGTAAAGGCTACATCAAGAAATGGGAGTGCAGCAAGTGATAAAAACTGAAATTGATGAAGATTGCAGATTGATAAAGAAAGGTTTGTGATTATTCTAAAGGCAATGGATTGCCTTCTATTTCTGAACAGGACACAGAGGGTGGTCAGATCACCACCTTTAGAATCTGTGTAGTATCCACATAGCAGATAATTTCAGAAGGAAGAGATGATGTAAAGTGTCCTAAATCTGGGACTATTATAATTTTTCTCCTTATTTTTAAAGGGAAAAACTACAAGAGGGGCAGGAGTATGACTGGATTATGAGGTTGGATGTGGAAAAGAAAAATAAAGAATAAAGGAAAGAAGAATTTTAGGGGAATGCACGTTTTCCAAACTGGAAAGAAGGAAACCTTTATAGAAGGAATTACAAAGCCCTGACAGGAGAAAGAGGAGCATTAGCAGCATTAGCAACAGAGATGACAGAGGAGCAGCTAGCTGCTCTCGGGTCTGGGGGCTCAGAAGGTGGGAGTCAAGGTTTATTGTAAAGATGGAATCTAGCATGAATCGTGCAGATCAAACCCAATAGATGAACAGTTTTGGAAAGGTTAGGGGTCAACAGTTCTCCCGAATGTCAGCCCACAGTCTTTCCCAGGGCACCAAGCCAGGACTCTTATGAGCAGCCGGAAAGGAGGATGGGACACTTAAGAGAGACATGGAGACTGAAAAATGGAGATGCAGGATTCTCTTCTGGAACAGGCATGTCTTGGTTCAGCAGGTTGGGGACTTGGAAACGTCTGCTGAAGAGGGGAAGGAAAGTGCTTCTTCCTGAGGTTTCTCTTTCCCTCAAATTGTGTTGGCTTGGGCTGCAAGCCTATGCCTATATCAGTCAACAGCAAGACGACTGGACCAGCTGTCTTGTACCAATCACTGGGAATGGGGAGGGGGGCTGGAATAATTGTCTGGAAGTCAATCAATTCACACTAAGCACTAAAGGGGCTGGTGGGGCTCCAAGAGAAGGCATGGACTTCCCCATTCTGAATTAAATACAGAACTATTTTTGTACAGCCAGTTTGAGGAAGGTTGTCCTATGGAGCACTCATAGAAGAATCTCCACCTAAGACTGAGCAGGAATAGCCAGACAGGTAGGAGGAAAACAAATACCCAAGATATCAGATACGTCCGGTCCAGAGGACTTTCTAGAAGGTAAACACTTTCTCTAAAGACTCTATTTTAACCTTCATTCAAAAGGTAGTTTGCATGTGTTGAAAGTGAAAGTCACTCAGTCGTGTTCGACTCTTTGCAACCCCATGGACTATATAGTCCATGGAATTCTCCAGGCCAGAATACTGGAGAGGGTAGTCATTCCCTTCTCCAGGGGATCTTCGCAACCCAGAAATCCAACCAGGGTCTTCTGCATTGCAGGCAGATTCTTTACCACCTGAGCTCTGAGGGAAGCCCAGTTGGCCTCAGGTAATAAACATCCATATTTTAATCAGCCCTCTTCCCCTTCTCACCTCCGACATCCTGACTATGCCCTATCTGTTCTACTTTAACAGATTCCACAAGCCAGGAGATTCCACTCAGTGCATAGTCAAAAGGGAGTGCTTTCACATGGCCCAGAGCAGCATATGTCCCAGTGACTGATAACTGTATTCTGGAGCAGGATTTGGGGTGTGTGTGTGTGTGTGTGTGTGTGTGTGTGTGTGCGCTCGCGCATACTCCATCACACATGTCATTCTTCTGCAGAAAAGGAGAGAATAAAAATCTCCAATAGGGAAGTTAATGGCCAAAGTCATGCTATCTCTCCTCGCACCCCACACACAGAGGCAGCCAGAGCTCAGCAAGTTCACAGATGGAGCCCACTTAAAGAAAATAGCACCTCTTAGAAGCCACTACAGCATCCAGTCACTATGGACAGTGACTGCAGCCATGAAATTGAAAGACGCTTGCTTCTTGGGAAAAAAAGCTATGACAAACCTAGACAGTATATTCTAAAGCAGAGACAATGTTTTGCCGACAAAGGTCCATATAGTCAAGCTGTGGTTTTTCCAGTAGTCATGTACAGATGTGAGAAGAATGACATAAAGAAGGCTGAGTGCCAACGAATTGATGCTTTCGAACTGTGATGCTGGAGAAGACTCCTGAGAGTCCCCTGGACTGCAAGGAGATCAAACGTCAATGCTAAAGGAAACCAACCCTGAATACTCATTGGAAGGACTGATGCTGAAGCTGAAGCTCCAGTACTTTGGCCACCTGATGCGAAGAGATGACTCACTGGAAAGGACCCTGATGCTGGGCAATAAGAAGGGCAAGAGGAGAAGTGGCACCACAGGATGAGATGGTTGGATGGCATCACTGACTCAATGGACGTGAGTTTGAACACACTCCAGGAGATAGTAAAGGACGGGGAAGCCTGGTGTGCCACAACCCATGGGGTCACAAAGAGTTGGACATGACTGAGCGACTGAACAACAACAGCATCCACATTAACTGCCAGCTCAGGAGTAGTGGGCGTTCCACAGCATCAAGTCCTCGGGCCTGAAGCTCCTTGTCCATTGCTCGCTGACCCTGGTGGCCCCGTTACAAAGGCTCGTTTGTTAGCTCACCCAGCAGTCTTGGTTTAGAAACCTGAGGGAGTTCATGATGAGAAAATGAACTTGGTGCATGCACTTCTAATAGGTGTGGTGCCTGCTGCCTGCAGATACACAAGCTGCATTGTTGCTAGCTGGGTTTTCTCCCAATGAGACAGAGATTAATTACAGGAGGCGAGCAAAGACTCCCATTCAGGAATTTGGGACTGTGCAGCAGTCAAGACAGAGACAAATTAGGCGTGCCTACACCCGAGGTGCCTGTCAGAGGAGGACTTGAACAGATGGGCTTTACATGTATGCACTTCAGAGGATTGTTTCTTCCTCCATGGAAGCCAAAGCTTTCTAAGGAGGGTATCCGGATACAGAACAATAATGGCCGCCATCTGCATTTCAAAACCAGTGCGGACAGACAGATGATGGCTCAGGGACTGAAAGAGAAGTTTGAATAACTGTCTCAAGGAAATCACTTTTAATCATTGCTCTTGGAGGCTGGCTCATCAGTCAAAACAGCAACTGTTACTGACAATGCAGCTTTCATACATTTGATATCAAAGTGTAGTCAAGAGACCCCAATCTCTTTGAATTCTCTTCAGCCCATTAAGCGACTCCCAGTGAGTGGGAACTGGTGACCTTAAATGGGGAAAATGATGCGGTGAAAGATGTGCAGTGAACTTATCAATGGTGGGGCATCGGGACAGTGGCAGAGCTGTGTCTTTCTGAGAGAAGTTTCCTTCCTGACAGATGGGTGTGTGTTGACAAAGCCTTACTCCTTTCTGAGGCATCTGCCTCAAAGAAAATGCTGGGATTGTGGAGTCGGAGGTTCCTGTTCTCTGAGTCCCACAGCAAATGACAGTGGGCCCAAAGGGCTGAGTGCATCCCCTGCCCCGCCCAGGTCAGGGGGGTAGCTCCTATGGGCCATTTGAGCCAAGTCCAGCCCTCTGGCCCCCGGGAAGGCAGATCCAGCCCTTTTCTGGGAAGGACGATCCTACAGTAAGACTAGATGGACTGAGGGATAGTAATTGGGGGTGGGGATGGGAGGAAGGTGAGTTGGAAAGGGGAAACCAGCTAGGCTTTAAAATACTTTCCAGTAAATCTTAAATTCTGCATCTGGTTTGTGTATCGCTGTGTCCCTGGCACTCAGAGCAGAGACTGGCCCATAGTAGGTTGTTTCATGAACATTCTTTCTTCGCTCCCCAAAATCTTTCCACGGAGGGCTTGGTCTTAAACCGCAGGGCTCATTTCATGGACCTTACTGCCAACCTACTGGATTGGACTGTGAGGGTGGTTTTGAGACCATTTCCAAGCACCATGGGGTGGTTTGCATTGTGTAGGATCTTGAAAGGCAGGTTTGGCTTCTGGAATTCAAATGTAATGAATCACTCGGGAGCAGGGACCTTCACAGAGTCCTTTAAGCAGAGCATCTTGTTCTTGGTTTTGATGTGTCTCATCCATAAGCCAGTCAGTCATTATTTACTCATCAAAACAGACAGTGAGAAGGAAGGAAGGCATTAGGTTGTCTGTTCTGTACTGTGAGTGAGCTCTTTTATACGCTATTTTTTTACTGCAATTGAATTTAATCAAAGACAGGACGTCCTGTTTAATTATAGAAGCCTTCCTTGAATGTGATGCCTTGTAGGAAACGTTGACTCCAACCAGTTCGGTGCTCTGGTCAGCTCGCCCTGGACGATGGGTACGCATCTCTTCCCAACCCCTGTTCAGAAGGCATATCGCTGCCTGGAAATTAAATATAGAGTGAGCCCACTGACTCTGGGATGGCCAGTCATATCTGCTCTGAAAGAACAGAATCTTACTATTGCATTCAAGGGAGTGTGAAAGAAGGAACACTTGCCAGAGTGAGAGCCAGATGTGTCCCTACAGGATGCCACCCTGGGAGGGCCAGTGTGACCCTCTGGGGTACACTGTAGAGCTTTATGGGCATCCCTTCCCCACACCCTTCTGCCTACAGTGGTCCTCTCCTCTGACTCCACCCACGTTTGTCTTCTTGTCTATCCTGCTTGTTCCTAACACCAACCAACGTGCATTTCCTGAACACTTAATGAGCCTATCTATTCCTGTGTCTGGCACTGAGGGGCATAAAAAGGTGTTTGAGGCTCTGCCCCTAAAGAAATTAGGATGGAAGAGGGGTTGTGAAAAGAGAGGCTAACCTGTGAGCACATTCATGAACAGCAAAGCGAAAAGCCAACAGTAAATTGAAATTCAGAGACTGTAGACATGAGGGCATGTCAGGGGCTTCTGAGTAACATCCTTAGCTCCCTTGTGATTCTGCAGGTCCCTGTGCCTGCCTCCTTACGTAGGACCTTACTGCATTCGAATGACCACACACACCTGACCCCTGTCCTGGCCCTTGGGCGCCCAATGGGACACGACAGTGGTCTGCTGTCTTTATAGCCAGGCTGTACGTGACAGTGTCCATTGTGTCCCTGATACCCAGCAAGCAATGGTGGGTGGAGGTGAGTGGATGAACTTGAACCTGAAGAATGGGTGTACTCAAAATCTGGGGTAAGTTGATACACACAGTGCTGAGAAAGACTTACCCAGGGGCCCTGAGAAGTCAGAGATACCCCCTCCCCACCCCACACTCCCTGCCCCAGGATGGAAGTGCCCTTTGTGGAAGCAAAGGTAGTGAGGTTGAAAGAGGAAAGTGAAAATGCATGAGAGCTTGGGCCTGCCTGAACAGGTCAAAGATTTTCTAATTATGTTCTCCAGAGAAGCCCCAAGGCACAGCAGAGGTGCTCCTGGAGCTCTGAAAATAATTTAAATTTAATTTTCCAAATTACACATTTTAAACAGTAATATGATTACATTGGCACACACAAATTTGGTTTACACTAAATTTTAACACGTTGTTGACCTCCGGTCGATTAACTTACACTACCTGATCAATTCTCTGAATACAACTCTGGGCATCACTGTTTAATTGAAGACTACTCTGAGATTGCCACACATGCTATTAAACTGTAAAGGGTGTCAGTTTTACTGACATGAATCAAGATTTTCTCCATTTTATGCAACTTAAATCTCATACAGAAATAAATTACATGCTGAGGCTGATATAAGATTACCATTTTCTTCCATAAACACAGATTTCAAATTTTTATGTTCCTCAAAATAGCTTCATTATTCTCATCGACTGTCATCATTGTATTCACAAATGTTTAATCATTTGGACTTACGAAATAAATTTATATTAATGTTGCAGAGTACCTAAACAGAAAAGTAGACCCTAAGACTTTTTGAAATCTTACTGAGCAGAGCTAAAAAATGCAACTAAGAAAATCCAACCTGCCTTTTAACAAACCAAAACTGATCCTCTTGTAGGAAGTGGGAATGTCAAAATTCCTTTGGAGCAAAAGGTTTCTTTGTTTTCAGAAAAACATCCAACTGGGGTCTTTATGGAAATGTAAAGACAAAACTTTTTCTCTGAAATAGAGATGTTTGAGATGCAAGGCATTGCTTTAAGAAGCTAAAAGCTGCTGTGGGAATGGGGAAGGAAGTTAGCTAATATTAAGGGACAGAGCAAAGACGATGGGTTGAATTGTGTCAGCCAGAAAGGTATGTTGGATTCTTGTGCTTCTAAGCTGTGCTTAGTTGCTCAGTTGGGTCCGACTCTTTGCAACCCCATGGCCTGTAGCCTGCCAGGCTCCTCTGCCCTTGGCGATTCTTCAGGCAAGAGTACTGGAGTGGATTGCCATGCCCCCTCCAGGGGATCTTCCCAACCCAGGAATCAAGCCCAGGTTTCCTGCATTGCAGATGGATTCTTTACCATCTGAGCCAACAGGGAAGCCCAAGAACACTGGAGTGGGTAGCCTATCCTTTCTTCAGGGGATCGTCTTGACCCAGAAATTGAAATAGGGTCTCCTGCTTTTCAGGTGGATTCTTTACCAGCTGAGCTACCAGGGAAGCCACATGTTGGATTCCTGCTGCTACTGCTAAGTCACTTCAGTCGTGTCCGACTCTGTGCGACCCCATAGACGGAAGCCCACCAGGCTCCCCCGTCCCTGGGATTCTCCAGGCAAGAACACTGGAGTGGGTTGCCATTTCCTTCTCCAATGTGTGAAAGTGAAAAGTGAAAGTGAAGTTGCTCAGTCGTGTCCGACCCTTAGCGACCCCATGGACTAGCCCACCAGGCTCCTCCATCCATGGGATTTTCTAGGCAAGAGTACTGGAGTGGGGTGCCATTGCCTTCTCCGCGTTGGATTCCTAACCTACAGTAATTCAGAATGTGACCTAAATTTGGAAATAGGGTCTTGGCAGAGGTAATCAAGTTCAGATGAGATTATTGCTGTTTTCCAGTCACTAAGTCATGTTTGACTCTTTGTGACCCCATGGACTGCAGCACATCAGTCTTCCCTATCCTTCATTATCTCCCTGAGTTTGCTCAAATTCATGTCCATTGAGTACATGATGCTATCTACCCATCTCATCCTCTGCCACCCCCTTCCTCTTTCGCCTTCAACCTTTCCCAGCATCAAGGTCTTTTTCCAATAAGTTGGCTGTTCACATCAGGTGCCCAAAGGAGCTTCAGCTTCAGTATCAGTCCTTTCAATGAATAGTCAGGGTTGAGTTCCTTTCAGTTCAGTTCAGTCGCTTAGTCGTGTCCGACTCTTTGCAACCCCATGAATCACAGCACGCCAGGCCTCCCTGTCCATCACCAACTCCTGGAGTTCACTGAGTTCCTTTGCTGCTAAGCTGCTAAGTCACTTCAGTCGTGTCCGACTCTGTGTGACCCCATAGACGGAAGCCCGCCAGGCTCCCCTGTCCCTGGGATTCTCCAGGCAAGAACACAGGAGTGGGTTGCCATATCCTTCTCCAATGTGTGAAAGTGAAAAGTGAAAGTGAAGTCGCTCAGTCGTGTCCAACCCCTAGCGACCCAACAGACTGCAGCCTACCAGGCTCCTCCATCCATGGGATTTTCTAGGCAAGAATACTGGAGTGGCTTGCCATTGCCTTCTCCGCTGAGTTCCTTTAGGATTGATTTAATCTCTTGCTGTCCAAGGGACTCCCAAGAGTCTTCTCCAGCACAGCAGTTCAAAAGTATCAATTCTTTGGCCCTCAGCCTTCTTTATGGACCAAGTTTCACACCTGTACTGATGCCCTTATAAAAACGAGAAATGATGGTCACAGAGATAAGCACCCACACAGGATGAATGCCATATGAAGATTGTTATGTCACCACAAGCCAGAGGACTACTGGAAACTAGGAAAGGGGGCTGGAACAGAGCATTCTCGAAGAGCCTACAGAAGGACCATTGCCTTGCAGCACCTTGACCTCAGACGTCCAGCCTCCAGAGCTGTGAAAGAATACGTTTCTCTTATGTAAGCCACTCACTTTGTGGCACTTGTTATGGTAGCTCTGAAACCTGTACAGCAGGCCAGGGCTGCTCCTGGAGAAGATGGAGTGTGTCGTGGCATCTGCGGATTACCCACCACTCCCACAGGAGTTGAGCCCCTGTGGCTTAAAGGGGAGAGAGTGTCAGCCCTTGAGGGGAGCTTCTGAGCAACAAACACAAGGCCTACGCTTCCGGGCCCAATCCCATCATAGGCTGGGGTTCAACAGGAAGCTGTTTAAAAAGGGAATTCTGCTATTCAAAAGAAGCTTGGGTGGCAAAACAGAAGTATTTTAGGAAATCTATCTGTTGGTGTTATACAATGTGATTTAACAGCTGCAGCCCCCCAGGACATGGGGAGGCATTCCAGGCAACTCAACTCTCCCAACCCAGGCCAGGGTGGGGGCACCTCTCGTCACTTGAGGCCCAGAGCACAAAATCGCCTAGAAAAGTGATTGGACTCCAAGCAGGTAGTTCTCTGGAGCCATGCATTGTCATCCAGAATGATTTCTTGCACCCTCAGAGAGGAGATGTGAGAGTGACCAGACAGGACTTCTGCTCAGGGCTCATCAGGCTTTCCTAAGACAGCTTCTCTTAGGCTGTTGACCTGGTCAAGTGTAAACCCTGCTGCTCTGAGTACCCTGTTCCTGACTTAGTCTTTTCTCTTTAATCCACAGATTGAGAAGGGAGTTTAGTCACTAAGTCGTGTCCGACTCTTTTCGAAGCTATGGACTATAGCCCACCAGGCTCCTCTGTCCATGGGATTTCCCAGGTAAGAATACTGGAGTGGGTTGCCATTTCCTTCTCCAGGGGATCTTCCCAACCCAGGGATAGAACCCACGTCTCCTGCTTGGCAGGCAGATTCTTTACCATTGAGCCACCAGGGAAGGGAAAGGGGCAATGACAGGGCAGGCTGATCAGGGCAGGCTGGACATCCACTCTGAAGTGGCAAGTGGCTCTAATGGCCTTTGGAAGAGCCCTCCCCAAGCATCTGGGTTCCCTTGAGCCTCTGAAAATGGACTGAAGGAGGAAATAGAACAGGCTCCATCTTGAAAGCAGAACTCCATCTTGGGCTGGACTGTGGACTTTGAGCTATATGCCTGGTATCTATGGAATGACAAACCAACTGGAAAACCAGGCCCCCAGAAAGAAGAGCCGCAGGTCTTTCCATCACCTAAAAGAATACCCTAATTATCTGTGTAACTGAATAGAATCATACATTCTATTATGCTTATTGGGGTATTACCACAAGCTATTGATAATTGTCCACTGTTAACTACCTAAGGTTAAGGCATATGAACCACTGGTTAACTTTGATTGTATCTTTCTTTTTCCTTTGTTCAGACTAGTTTCAGGGAGTTTGGGGAGGTGGGTTTAGGCACATACGCTTAGGGTATATAAGGTTTTCACAAAAACTGATCAGGGTCCTTGGCTAAGAGAAGACTCTGCCTTGGGCCTATTGGTGTAATAAACTGCACTCTACTATCTGCATGGTCCTTCTGAGTGAGTTTGTTTCCCAGAACACGTGGCTACAACAGGACTAGAGAGTCAGCCTTTAACAATTCACCCACCCTCAGATAAGAGGTCACCTGACTGGTTGTCAGGGCTGCTGGCTGGGCAGGTGGTCCTTTGATACTGCGTGGCAAACTTGCACATTGTTTAATGAGTTTAACTTGGTTGCTTTGCTTTATTTGAACATTTGGCTCCTTCACCTACTCCTGGTCTTTGAAGTTGATTGAAGCACTATTGTTCATTCAGAACTTCAATAAATTCAAGAAACCACCCACCCTCTAAAAGAAGGGAAGTGAAGCTTAAGCTGCCAGATATGGAGCCGGATGAATGCCCTGCCTGATGCCCTACCAGGGCTGCTCAGGGTAGCCGACCATGCAGCGGGATTGGAGGGTCTCGCTGACCCCAAACATTTCACCCACAGACTTGTGCTAAAGCTAGAACTCCCGTTAATGTGGAGAGCTTTAGGGTTAATAAATGGGCTGTCACATTTGTCGAGAGGGCTTACCCCGTTGAGGGAAATATATTTTCTTTTATCTAGGGTAGCTGCTGAAGTCAATGGTCCTCCATACGACACTGTCAAGGACACAACCTACCATGGGTGAGTCGTGGTGAAAAGAGAAGATGCCCGGGGCCCCCAACACTAGTAGTCTTTCCCAGTCTCTCCCCGTAAGCCTCTGAGCTAAAGAGGCCTGGAGTCCTGCAGCCTTAGCAGAACCCACCCTCTACTGGCTACGGCCCTCTGTTTTTTTTAACCAAATATTTATTTATTTGAAAGCACTGAGTCTTAGTTGTAGCATGCGGGATCTTTAGTTGTGGCAAGTAGGATCTAATTCCCCAACCTGGGATTGAACCCAGTGCCCCTGCATTGGGACTGTGGAGTCTTAACCCCTGGACCACCTGGGAAGTCGCATCCCTCTACTTTTAACCAAGTGCTTAATTAGAGGTTGATTGTTTTACATGTGAAGATCGTTGGCCTTAAGCTCTCTTTCTTCTCCTAAAAAAGCCCCTTCCCTTCTCCAGCTTTATTTTTTATTCGTTAATAGAAATTTCCATGATTCTTTAACTCTATCATTCATTAGTCTGAAAGTTTCTTTCAGGCACGGATGGCAAATTTTCCTGGCTGGGATATGCTTTGCCCTCTAAGACCCAGCTGGGGGCTAAGCACTCAGTTCAGTCGCTCAGTCATGTCCAACTCTTTTCGACCCCATGGACTGCAGCACGCCAGGCTTCCCTGTCCATCACCAACTCCCAGAGCTTGCTCAAACTCATGTCCATTGAGTCAGTGATGCCATCCAACCATCTCATCCTCTGTCATTCCCTTCTCCTCCCACCTTCAATCTTTCCCAGTATCAGGGTCTTTTCCAGAGAGTTGGTTCTTCACATCAGATGGCCAAAGTATTGGAACTTCAGCTTCAACCCTTCCAATGAATATTCAGGACTGATTTCCTTTAGGACTAACTGGTTTGATCTCCTTGCAGTCCAAGGGACTCTCAAGAGTCTTCTCCAATAGCACAGTTCAAAAGCATCAATTCTTGGGTGCTCAACTTTCTTTCTAGTCATTAGGGGAGCCTTGTAAGTCCTGTGAGTTGACATAAGGGTGGGTGGGCTTCCTCTTGTCCCAGTGCGGCCAGAATCACAAAGAAAGACAGTTCTGACTGCCTGATCACACTTCCCTGAGTAGTTATGTTAATGACATTCATTTTTGCATGTGTGTTCAGTCCTTCCAACTCTTTGTGACCCCATAGACTATAGCCCTCCAGCCGTTCTCCTCTGTCCATGGAATTTTCCAGGTAAGAATACTGGAGTGGTTTGCTATTTCCTACTCTAGGAGATCTTCCTGACCCAGGGATTGAACCCACGTCTCTTATATCTCCTCCATTGGTAGGCAGATTCTTTATCTTTGAGCCACCTGGGAAGCCCAGTCATAGGGATCAGGATTTATTGACTTCTCTCTACAAGTCTGGAATTGGGTTGACTAATCTTGTTTAACTCCCAGAGCTCCACTGTCCTGCATGTATGACTATTGAGCTCTTGAAAAGTAACCATAACCAGCCTGAGCTGAATGAGTTGTAAGTATAAGATGCACACTGAATTTAATAGACATAGTGTGACAAGAAGATTATAAAACACCTCATTAATGACATCAATAATATTTTATATTGGGACTTCCCTAGTAGTCCAGTGCTTGAGACTCTAAGCTCCCCATACAGGGGACCTGGGTTCAATCCCCGCTCAGGGAACTGGATCCCCCATGATGCAACTAAGAGCAGCTGGGGAAAAAAAAAGAGTAAGGCATCGTTATTTCATATTGATTATATGTTGAAAAGTTACTATTTCAGATCTACTAGGCTAAATAAAATATCAGTTCAGTTCAGTCACTCAGTCTGTCCGACTCTTTAGTTAAAATTAATTCCACCTACTTTTTTTTTAAGTAGCTACTAGAAAATTTTGAATTGTGTCAATGGCTTATGTCTGTGGCTCTCAGTATATTTCTGCTGGACATCACTGCCTCAAAACCACAGTCAGAGGGGCTATTATTTTCATTTTACGGAAAGGACAGTAGGGCTCAGAAAGGTTAATAAATAACTTAGGGTCACATGGGCAGTAATTGAAGGAGCTGGGATTTGACCCCAGGTCTGTCTGGTTCTAAACACTGTATACATGACCATTTCATTTTCCTGTCTCTCAAATTTATTACTCCCTAAGTGTATTTTGATTCTCAACAAGAGCTTAAAGCCCACCCATGGGCTAATGGAAGAGGGAGCGTTTATGTGTTTTGCACACCAGCATCACATATGATTAAAGTCTCATCATTCTTTGCACCGTGCTAAGTCAGAAGTCCTTGGAGTTCAAGTTCAACCACTGAGAACCAGCCTGCATGCTCTTCATACCCCAGCAGACCTCAGGAACTCGGCTGGCTTGTTCAGTGTCTTTTAGGAGCATAGCATACAGTCCTCGCTCTACGTGAGTCTCTTGACTGATGGAGGAATAAGCGGAGACAATTTTGATCGGATATAATCTTAAGGTCAGACAGAGGTCGGGATGACAACCGTCCTGGGCGGATAGAACAACAAAACCCGAGACACACTCCGACTTGTGAATCCCATCCAGAACTTCCAGCCTGTCACTCTGCTTGATCAGCCTTTAATAAAAGGCAGTTCCTTCTCCCTGACGGCTAGAAGAGCAATATTATATATCTGTGGTTTGGGATCTGACAGGAAATTAGAATTTACCCAGAGACGCTGGGCAGGGGGAGGGGTGGGAAAACCAGAGCAGTACCTGGAATCTGTGAGTGTTTTCTAGACGTGTTTTTCAAGAACACCTTTATTTTAAGAAAAGGCGAGAACAAAGCAGCCTTTAAAGACAGAGCTTTTATTTCTCATCTCAAAAAATATCCAAACACAGTGGGGTTGTACAAGTGTCACAAAAGAAATTAGGTTTCTCCTTTTCCCTGCAAGAACAAATGTTTATAAGTGTGTCATTTGCTGGGTCTCACGGTGAGGAACATAAATACATGATTTTGCTATGCTTTCTGCCCAGAGCAAAAGCAAGGGAATGTTGTGAGTATGTGTGTTTTGGGGGTTGGGACCTAGGGGTTGGAAGTAGCTTACAGGAGAAGAAAAAAAAAAAAAAAAAGGCAAAAGAAGCTCTCCCTTTCCCCTTTTGTCTGCCTGGCTAAAAACCCAATTAAAACTTTCCTGTTGGTTTGTGGGGCTGCTGACAGCAGGTTCCACGTCACTGAACTTTGGCTGCGGTCCTGCTCCCAGAAAAACAATGTGAGATTTCTAAACTGGCCTCGGTGTTAATCAGGGCCATGGGGGATGAAGCGGTACAGATTGCTAGGGGCTCTGATCCAGTGTGTTCATTCATTTATCTTGCTTTTTCCCCGACATGTTTGCTGTCAGCTGCAGAGCTAAATACTGAGGCATTCTGAGGTGGTTAACTTCTGCTGAAGCTGAGAAAATAGCTTTCGGAGCCCCTGATCACCAAATCAATCTATCTGGTAAACCCCTGAAACTAAAATAATATGTTTTCACAAATTCTCTTCTGGTGTTTGACGGCCCTGCGAAGTTATTTTTTTCAATTTAGTTTAATTTGTCTTTCTCTCTCTCTCTTTTTTATTTTTGCAAATTGAGTTTTTATTTCCCCTGTTCATTATTTAAAATTCCTTTAGAGGCAAAGTTCGTAAGACTCTCCTGTGGATTTTTCTGGATTTTAACTCAATGCTGCCCTGCCTCTGGCTCCCCTCTGCTCCTGTGTGCTGACTGGGAAATAGCTAAGTCAAGAATACCTGGAGGCTGTCCTTGGAGGGTACTTTTGGACATCTTCCTGGTTCTAGGGACCTGTCATCGGCAGTCTGTGCCCTTGAACTCCCAAGAGAAGAGGTGGCCTAAGTCAGAGCTGTCCAGCTGAAAAATAACATGAGTTACATATGAAATAATACATTTTTTAATAGCTACATGAAAAAAGTAAAAGAGAAATAGGTGAAATTATTTTAGTGTGTTTTATTTAATTCAATATATTCAAAATGTTATTTCAACATGGAATAAATATGAACAAATTATTAAAATAATTATTTTCAGTGCAAAGGCTGGGAAATCCTGTGTACTTGACACAGTACATCTCAGTTCCAGCCTGGCCGCATCTCAAGTTCAGTAGCCATGTGTGGCTGGTGGTACCATAACGAGCAGCTCAGGTCTAAGTTAACAAGCTGTGCTCACTCTCTCATGCCTGCCAGCTGTTTGGGAACAGCCACGTGATGGTTTAAGGAGAAGTGTGCCAACTCAGCCTAGGAAGTGGGCACGATGACCCTGTACTGAATTACTGGGAAGAAATGAATGGGGGATGGGGACTGGAATTTCCAAGGAAGGTTCCCAGAGGAGACAGGACCGAGCAGAGGCTGTAATGCCAAGGAGAAAGGAACCTGTAAGCTGGGCTGGGAGCATCCACATCTCCGGAGGCAGAGAAGCTGAGGCAGGATATTTCCCTTCCCTCTCCCAAACCCCCATCCCTGAGTCAACTTCCCAGCAGCTCAGTGACATGTCAGGGGGTCAGGGGGCAGCCATTCCATCTGGGGTGATGCACAGGACCTGGGGCATATGGCAACATTTCTCAGAGACACTCAAAACACAGCACAGGATGGTGGGACAAGGAGGAGCTTCCATGCCAGTCATCCTGGCTTTACCATTTAGCAGCTGTGGGCTTTGAGCAAATGGTTTATCCTCCCTGAGATCGTTTCCCTCACGTGGAAGATGAGGACAACGGCAGCACCTACTTCATCGGGTAACTGACAGGATTAAATGGAGTCCTTGGCTCAGAGGCTAGTAACCCCGATGGTAGCTCTTCTGTGTTTTTCAGAACAGTAAAAAGGATCAAGTGTGGATTTCTGTTACAAGCAGCATCAGCAGGTGCCATGTGTGTCAGGTCGCAGGTCATGGGCTTTCAGGACTCGAATGCTCTAAGGGAAAGAGGAGGCTAGTTTCCAGGTGACTCCATTGTTCCCTGATGACTGTTTGCATCTACAAATGCCCAACCTGGTACATTAAGCTGAGACTTGACATTCTTGCTTTCAAACTCGAATATTTTATACCACATTTTTGGTCATTTAAGTTCCAATCATGAAGTCCCTCTGTCACACTGTCCAAAATCAATAGCCCAACAAGAGGAAAAGTATTCCATCTTTTTGGACGTAGAAAGGGGTGTTGGGAATGATCATTCTGGGATGACCAGTGTAGATGTGCGTGCTTGTGCACATGTGAGTGTGTGTTTATGTCTCTAAAACAAAAGCCCACCCCGAGGGGTCATGATATTTTTCACAATACCTGTATTTCTTCGAATTAACTTTTCCATTGTTTGTGTGGTCTGTGACGGCATTGCAAGCCTGATCAGGCCTCACGTCTCCATCTGCAACATCACCTACTCCCAGTCCCTGGGTGGGAAGACGATCCGTCTCTTCTGCATTTCTTCCCCATCCCTTGGCCTCTGCCCCCAAGACCATGGCCCAGTGTCCATGAGGCTGACTTGGCAAACCCCTCAAAGACAGGGCCCACTTCTCTAGAGCCATAGGCCAAAAAAACCCTTTCCACTCCATTGCGAAGTCCCGGGAAACTTCCTTGTCATTGTCATCTCCACCATTTATTAAGCTTTTATTTTGCTCCAAGAAGTTACACGCATTTTCTCTAATCCTCAGAATAGTCGTGCAAATTGGCTACAGCTCAGCTGTTTACCCACATCTCAGACACAAGACCAACTCATTATCCTCCAGGGCCACTCTCTTCTAAGCCTTTGAGTTACACTAACCCCGAGAGAAATAAGCTTTGTTAAGACACAGTTCTGCACGGGAATTGACTGCTTCCATGCTTTTATCTGCTCTGGGCACTATAATTTTGACTGCAAAGTCAGGCAGGGTCTGCTCAGTTAAGATACTTATCTGTAAGGGCATGTCGAAATGTTCTTTCACTCAGGGACTTTATAAAGACAGCCAACAAATTAGTTGAGAACAACTGAAAACCCAGTGTGGAGGGAAAACTGCATACATTTTATCACAGTCACCGAGGCTGTTTACTTCTTAGTGTTCCATTCTAGGAGGAGAAGGAGGAGTTATTATTTAGTGAGGTTCTGCTTCAGTTCTTTTTTTTTTTTTAAACTAAAGAACTAGTACATCTTTCAGTAAAAGTGGGTAAAAAGAAGAGAGACTTCATGGTCAAACACTGATATGGCTTTTCAGGCATTGTCCAAATTATCAGATTTTCTCTTTCTGTGTCACCCTCTCCTTATGTTTCCCTACTTAGCACTCAGATTTTTCTTCCTCACACTAAGATCTGTCTCTGAGTCTGTGCCTTTGGACTTGCTCACATTTCAGCACAGACCTATCAATTCCATTGCACAAGAGACAGTGTTTTCTTCCCAACACCCACCCAAACGCTGCTCCCTGCTTTTCTCGGTAGCCTAAGTCCAGCTTCTCACTTTCTTGGCTTAATGCACAAATCTCAGTCCTCTTGGGTCGCAGTTTTCTTTACATGCGGTGCAAGGCCATGATTGGCGGGATATGTTAAGCAACATTTGGGGGTTAAACTGAAAAGGAAATCTCCTGTTAGACAGAACCATGAAGACCATATGGGACACTACTCACCATTTTTCCTCCTAGATATAGAAGCTCAGGGGAGTCTTCTCATCTTAACATTTCACGCTCATTTGCACGTCGTCGTGGTCGGTGTGAATGGAAGTATGAGCATATGGTCTCACTGTGGTCATCTGCTCACGGCGCAGCTGTCCCCTAAACCATACTCTGATTGTGGATTATGAGTCAGGCATTGGAAGCGCTGGAGGTGGGGAAAAGGCAGTAGGACAAATTGTTTTAATCAGGAGTTCACAATCTAGAAGGGAAGAGGGAGTCTAGATGAACCCAGAGGACACCACTTCTTCAAGGGCACTTCTTCACTGAACACCAGAGTGAGCACTCCAGGTTGTCTTCTGGGAACTTAGCAAGGGGGAGAGCACAGCTGACCGGACCAATAATAAAACTTCTGTGCAACGACAGAGGATGGAGCTAGATTGATGGGTTGGCTTTGATAAGTACAGGAGCATAGGAAGGGCAATCAGAGCAAAGGATGAAAATCTTCAGTGACATAACCCATTCAAAAGAGATAAGCCTAGCTGATTAAAAAAGGTTCATGCTGGGGACGTGCAGAAGAAATGGTAGGATGGAAAGACCAGTGTCCAACAGATGGTCTAGGAATGTGTTGTCCATTGTGCTTGCCTGTAGCCACGTGTGGCTATTTATTTTCAAGTCTAAATTAATTTAAATGAAATACATTAAAAATTAAGTCCCATGTTTGGGACTTAATTAAGTCCCATTGCAAGTGCTCAGTAGTCACATAGGTCTAGTGGCTACTGTGTTGGGCAGTGCAATTATAGAACATCCATTTCCATCACTGCAGAAAGTTCTAATGGACATCCTAGGATACTGAACACCATGCTGAAGAATATGGATTTTTCATAAGGGCATCAGGGGATCATTTATGGTATTTAAGCAGGTTACATGAGGGTGAAGTAAAGTGAAAGTGTTAGTTGCTCAGTGCTGTCTAACTCTTTGCAACCCCATGGATCCTAGCCCACCAGGCTCCTCTGTCCATGGAATTCTCCAGGCAAGAATACTGGAGTGGGTAGCCATTCCCTTCTCCAAGGGATCTTCCCCACCCAGGGATCCAACCCAGGTCTCCCACATTGCAGGCAGATTCTTGAGGGCATAGTCACTGAATTTTTAAAAAATAAACACGTTGAAAATTTTATTTAACTCAGTAATTAATGAAGGAGCTAGTAAAAGGGTACAACTGCTTCAGTAATTGAGTTTTTAAAAATTGAGATGAAATTCACATATTAATAGCATAAAATGAACCATTTTAAAGTAAGTACCTTAACATCTAGTTGTGGTTGGGGAAAATTAATCTGCTCGCTGTATGAAGGATGTTCTGATAGGGAAAGAGATAGGAGACAGGGAGGCCAGTTGGAGGTCTGGGCAGGGCACTGGGTCTGAAGAGCCCCTGAGGCTTGTATCAGGGAAGCAGGAATGAGGTTAGTGGGTAAGGAATAGGCAGCAACATTTACAGGCAGAGCTGGTCAGATTGCTGGCTGGATAAATAGATGATAATTAGCAATGCAAAGTTCCTGAAAAGTGGAGAAGTTATTGACCTGGAGGAACAGATAAATTCAGACCCGCTGTTCCCATAAATGGATGAAGAGCCATCCAAGGAATGGCTTCTACAAAGCATTGTAGGTAGAGTTGTAGAGGGACCAACGTGTGGGTCTGGCACATCATTGGTTCCATCAGGCGAAAGGTGTGCAGATGTCTTGACATAGACAAGGGGAGAAGGGCAAACCCACAGTGAGAGACATTCTGAAGAAGAAAAGGAACAGGTGGTTAAGTAGGACGGGGAAGGAGGGCTTGGTTCACTTAGCCAATATTCATTGATAACGTACTATGTGCGAAGTATCTTGCTGATCCTGGGGAAATGATGGTGACGATGCTGCTCAAAACCCAAGCAGCTCCAAGATTCATGGGACATATGATTCAATTAGAGAAGATAGATTTGGAAACAGGGAAGTGGTCATTGCCAATTGCTGCCAAGAAGTCAGTGAGGAAAGGGAGTCCCAAGTAGAGCTTTTGGGTTTGGCAAGAAGGCAACTGTTGCCAGAGGCTAGGAGAGACAGCCACAGAATTGATGCTTTTGAACTGTGGTCTTGGAGAAGACTATTGAGAGTCCCTTGGACTGCAAGGAGATCAAACCAGTTAGTCCTAAAGGAACTCATTCCTGAATATTCATTGGAAGGGCTGAAGCTGAAGCTCCAATACTTTGGCCATCTGATATGTAGAACTAACTCTCTGGAAAAGACCCTGATACTGGGAAAGAGTGAAGGTGGGAGGAGAAGGGAATGATAGAGGATGAGATGGTTGGATGGCATCACTGACTCAATGGACATGAGTTTGAGCAAGCTCTGGGAGTTGGTGATGGACAGGGAAGCCTGGCGTGCTGCAGTCCATGGGGTCGAAAAGAGTTGGACACGACTGAGCGACTGAACTGAACTGAACTGAACTGAGGAGAGACAGCAATCTGAGGGAGATCAAGAGAGCAGAAGGCAGATCGCAGCAGACTGAGGAGTGATCGGCAGGCAAGGAAGTGGAGACAGCTGCTGTCACCACCAGTTCAGGAGGCTTAACAGTGAGGGGAAGATAGAAAACCCATCTCTAGAGGAGGCAGCAGGTCCGAGCAGAGGCTTTTTGTGGGGATGGTGTTATTCTGAGGGCAGATGGCAAGAAGCTGGTGAAGAGCAAGCTGGGGAATTTACTAGAAGGAGGTGCTAAGAGTGGCAGGGAAGTTTCTCAGGAGCTGTGAGAGGATGAAATCTAGTGCACAGGTGACAATTTCTTTAATTAATTCTCTTTAAATGAAAAAAACTACACATGCTCATGGTAAAAATTCACAAAATGATAAAGCATCTCTCTCACTCTTCCCAGAAGTAACTGGCTCCAATTCCTTATGCATCCTTCCAGATCCTGTATCCACATGCCACTAGGTATGTGCCTGAGTTTGTGTGTAGAATCCCAGTACCCCTCTTTTAATTTAAGTAATTGGGTGGGAGCAGATACTACTTTCTTGTTTTTTTCCCTTTTACAAGGAAGGTTTGGAAATCATTTTCTATTTATACATAGAGAGCCAGCTAATTATTTTTAACAGCTACATTTTCTTAAATGTGCTGTTTTGTTTTCGTACCAGCTTCCAATTCACCAGCACTTAGGTTGCTTCTGGTGTTTTGCTATTACACCCAGCATTGCACGGAATATCTCATGTTAAGATATTTTCTTTTTTATTGTGATAAAATATGCATTAAATGTAAATTTTAAATGTACAATTGAGTGGTATGGGGTCACAAAGAGTCGGACACGACTGAGCGGCTGAACTGAACTGAAGGACATTCACATTGTTGTGCAAATTTCATCACCCTCCATCTCCAGAACTTTTTATCTTATAAAATGAAAATTATACACCCATTAAACAGTAAGTTCCTATTCACTGCCCCAGGCCTGCCACCCCACACCCCCTGCCTTCTCCTATCCTCTGGCAGGTACCATTCTACTTTCTGTCTCTAGGAATTTAACTACTCTAGATACCTCATATAAGTGGAATCAGACAGTATTTGTCCTTTTCGTGACAGGCTCATGTCACTTAACATAATGTCCTCAAGGCTCACCTATATCATAACATGCATCAGAATTCCCTTCCTTTTTAAGGCTGAATAATATTCCAGACTCTGGGAGATGGTAAGAGACAGGGAAGCCTGGTGTCCTACAGTCCATGGGTTCATGAAGAGTCGGACACAACTTGGCAACTGAACAACAATGTTCCATATTATGTATATACCACATTTATTTACCCGTTCATCGATCAATAAATGTTTCTACCTTTTGGCTATTGTGACTAATGATGCCATGAACATAAGTAAGCAAATACCTGTTTGAGTCCTTGCTTTTCTTTCTTTTAGGCATCTACCCAGAAATGAAATTGCTGAATGATACAGTAACTCTATGTTTAGTTTTCTGAGGACCTGCCATACTATCTTCCAGCGACTGTTCCATTTTACATTCTCCTCAGCAATGAACAGGGTTCTAATTTCTCCATATCCTTGCCAACACCTGTTATTTTCTGTGTCTGTTTTGGTTTGTAAATTGGCTGACTGTATATCATTTTTGGATCAGTAGCTATTCAAGACCTTTTCTCATTTTTAAGTTAGGCTGTTTATAAGTTAAATTCATATTTGTAGAGTTGCCAGATTAAGAGGTAGGTGCATTTGAATGTTTTTACATATTGCAAGTTGTTGAATGTAGGGTGGTATATGGGGATTCTCAAGAATTCAATATGAGTAGAATCATACAGTATGCACTCTTGATTTTCTGTCTCTTTTTGCTCAGCATAACTATTTTGAGACTCATCTATGCTGTGTGTGTTGATAGTTTATTTGTTTTTATTAATGATTGTATTCCTTTTAGAGCTCTATCACTGTTTGATGGACATTTGGTTTAGTTCCAGTTTAGAGCTATTAAAATAAAGCTGCAATAAACATTGATTTCAAACAGGTCCATATGTAAACACATGCATATATTTCTCTTGGATAAATACTGAGGTGTGGAGTGACTGGGCCCCATGGTATCTGCACAATTAAATTAAAAAAATAACTCAAACTATTCCCCAAAGTTGTTGCACTATTTTACATTTCCCAAAGCAGCAAATGAGAGTCCCAGTTGCTTCCCATCCTGGCCAGTACTTGCTTTTTTTTTTCCACAAAGCCACTACAGGCTTTGTAATTTTATTTATTCCAGTTAATGTATAATGGTATATTAGTGTGGTTTTAATTTATATTTCCTAATAACTAATAGTGTTGAGCCTTTTCTCATGATCTTATTTGCCATTTGTAGAAGAAACTGATGAAGTAACTTGCTAGTATTCTTATGTTGGAGAAGACTCTTGAGAGTCCCTTGTACTGCAAGGAGATCCAACCAGTCCATTCTAAAGGAGATCAATCCTGGGTGTTCATTGGAAGGACTGATGCTAAAGCTGAAACTGCAATACTTTGGCCACCTCATGCGACTAGTTGACTCACTGGAAAAGACTCTGATGCTAGGAAAGGTTGGGGGCGGGAGGAGAAGGGGACGACAGAGAATGAGATGGCTGGATGGCATCACTGACTCTGTGGACATGAGTTTGAGTGAACTCCGGGAGTTGGTGATGGACAGGGAGGCCTGGCGTGCGGAGAGTCGGACACGACTGAGCGACTGAACTGAAGAGTTTTTTTTAATGTAATCTAATGACAAGTCCTTTATAAAGTATATGTTTTACAAATATTATTTCCCATGCTGTGGTTTGCATTTTTGTATTCATAATGCTGCTGCATAGTGCCTTTTAAATACAACTTAGATGTGATAAGGCCCAATTTATTGAGCTTGTTTCTTTTGTAGTTTATGGTTTTTATGTCCTGTTTAATAAAATCTTTAGGAAATGTAAGATTGCTTAGAAATTTTCCCCTACATTTTCCTCTAAAAATTTTATAGTTTGAACATATTTACGTTTAGGTGTATGATCCATTGAGTTAATTTTTGTATATTATATGAGGTAAGGGTTGAGGGACTTTTTCTTCTTTCAATCCAGTTGCTCTTTTTGGCTTTATTTAATTATTTATTTATTGGCTAATCAGCTATTCCAGCACCACTGGCTTAAAATAGTGTACCAGTTTCATTGAATTGTTTTCACACCTTTCGTATAATCAAAAAGACCAGAGGAGGCCTATTTGTGGATACTGACCTGTTATGATGATCTATATACTCACCTTATACCAATGCCATACTGTTTGATCACTGTAACTGTACAAGGTCATGAAACCATTTAGTGCAAGCTCTCCAAATGTGTTCTTTTGTTCATATTTGCTTTGGCTTTTCTAGGTTCTTTCCTCTTCCATATAAATTTTAGAAATAGCCGGTCAATTCGTGATCAAAAATAAATAAATAAATGCTGAGATTTTTATTGGGAATATGTTGTGTCAAACCTATCGATCAATCTGAGGAGAACTGAGAGTTGCCTTTCCAAGCTTATTTCCTCAACTTCAAAAGTAGAAAACAGTTGTGAAGCCAGAAAATGTGAGATGACAAGCTGACTTAACTTCTCATCTTCATTTTTGGAAGATACATTTGCTGACTGTAGAATTCTAGGTTGAGAGGCCAAACCCTCCCCTACAAAAGAAGCCCCAAACCAAACAAACAAAAAGCCTTTTAACAATATCTAAGCACTATGTCGACTGAGCGACTGAACTGAACTGAACTGAAGCACTATGTTTGGGCTTGCGTTACTTCTGAGAAGGTATTTTCTGTCATTCTTATCTTTATTCCTCTGTAAACAATGTACTCTTTTTCCTCTGTCTGATTGTAAGAGTTTGCTTTTTGTCACTTGTCTCAAGTGTTAGTTGCTCAGTCATGTTCAACTCTTTTCAACCCCATGGACTGTAGCCAGCCACGCTTCTCTGTCCATGGGATTCTCCAGGCAAGAATACTGGAGTGGGTAGCCATTCCCTTCTCCAGGGGATCTTCCCAACCCAGGGATCAAACCCAGGTCTCCCTCATTGCAGGCAGATTTTTTTATTGTCCGAGCCACCATGGAAGCCCACTTGTTTTAAACAGCCAGATTAAGATGTATCTTTGAATAGTTTATATATGTATTTCTTGTGCTTAAGGTTGTTTGGCCTGTGAATTTATTGTTTTTATCAAATTTGGGAAAAAATTGATGAAAATATTTTTTAAAACTATTACTTTAAAAACATTTTATCTGTCCCTTCCTCCTTTTCTGGGGGACTTGATGTTGTCTCACAGATCACTGCTTTGTAGTTTGCTTATTTGTTTGCTTTTTAGTCTTCTTTTCCTTCTTTTCCTTCTCTGTGCTTTATTTTTGGGTATTTTGCTCTGTGTTCAAGTTCAGTTTTCTTTAGTATTGTCTTATATGCTGTTAATACTATCTGGTGTATTTTCCATCTTTTTGTAATTTTCACCTCTAGAAGTATGACTGGAGAAGGCAATGGCAAGCCACTCCAGTACTCTTGCCTAGAAAATCCCATGGACGGAGGAGCCTGGTAGGCTGCAGTCCATGGGGTCGCTACGAGTCAGACATGACTGAGCGACTTCACTTTCCCTTTTCACTTTCACACACTGGAGAAGGAAATGGCAACCCACTCCAGTGTTCTTGCCTGGAGAATCCCAGGGACGGGGGAGCCTGATGGGCTGCCGTCTATGGGTCACACAGAGTCGGACACGACTGAAGTGACTTAGCAGCAGCAGCAGAAGTATGACTTGAGTTTTTTTAAGTATCTACCATGTCTTTCCTTGTCATGGAATATAGTTATAAATGCTTTAATGTTCCTGCCTGCTAATTCTAGCATCTATGTCATTTCTTGGTCCATTTCTATGTTGATTTTCCTCCTCTTTACAGGTTGTTTCTTCCTGGTTCTTTACATACCTGATAATTTTTATTAGATGCCAAATATTATGAATTTTACATTTTTTGGTGCTGGATATTTTGTGCTCCTTCCACAGCATCCTAGTCTTTATGCTCTATGGCACCCATCATGGTTATATTAATAATTATTTGTTGATGGCCATGGCTATCTCTGATGCTGAGCTAGGGGCTCCAATGCTGAGCAAGGGGCTCCAAGGGAGCAGAAATCACGTATATTGTGTTCCTATTGATTTCCCTGATAGCTCAATTAGTAAAGAATCTGCCTGCAAAGCAGGATATCCCAGTTCGATTCCTGGCTCAGGAAGATCTTCTGGAGAAGAGAAAGGCTATGCACTCCAGTATTCTTGGGCATCCCTTGTGGTTCAGCTGGTAAAGAATCTGCACACGATGTGGGCAACCTGGGTTTGGTCCCTAGGTTGGAAAGATCCCCTGGAGAAGGGAAAGGCTACCCACTCCAGTATTTTAGCCTGGAGAATTCCATGGACTACAGTCCATGGGGTGGCAAAGAGTTGGGCACGACTGAGTGGCTTTCACATACACTGATTCCCCAGCAACTAAAAGAGTGACTCGTATGCTTCAGGTACTCATCAAGTATTTGTCAAATAGACAAATATAAGAATGAATGAAAAAAAAAAAAAACACAACACTTAGATGTCCTTGTGTTTTAGTTTTCTTTTGTTGTGTAACAAATAACCCCTAAACCTAGTTGCTTAAAACGACAACTATTTTATTACATCTCACAGTTCTGTGGATTGAGTGGGTTCAACCTGGAAGTTCTTTTGCTGGTCTTGAGCCTCACAGGTGGCTGCAATAAAATGGGGCTGGAGTTGTATGAAGGCCTATGGGATGCTAGAATGACTGCTCCTCTCTCTCTCCACCTGGCCTCAAGACCTCTTTCTGTGCGCAGTCTCTTGCTATGTTTGCTCCAGTAGGATAACCAGATTTTGTGATTTGGGTGCTCAGTCTCTCTGAGACACAATCGTACCAGGAGGAAGGAATCTGAGGCTGCCAGTCCCCTGAAAGCCTAGGTTCAGAAACTGCTCATCATCACTTCCATAGCCTTCCACTGGTAAAAGAGCCACAGGACCAGCCCCAATGCTGGCAGAGAAACTGAACTTCACTTTCTGATGTAGCACTTTAAATGCACCTATTCCGTGAAGAAGTCCTGGGCTGACACGCTTTTTCTCTGCAGGACTTATCAGACTTAGATTTAGCGACAGCCTCAGTGGGAAGACCAGGAGGGTCTCTGGTCTCAGCTATTTCTCATTTGGGGTCCTTACCTGCTGGTGACGTGTCCTCAGGGATAGCTTCAGATCTAGCAGAGTTTCAGGTCAGCATAACAGTCCTGATCTCATCTAGTCTTCTAAGTGGAGTGCCTGTTTGCTGCCGACCCTGGACTGTGATTACTTTTCATGCCACCATTTTTTTTCTCTGCCACTACTTTTAGAACTCTTAATATTTAGAACTAGTTTCTTTCTTTCTTCTTAGAAATTTCATTTGGCTCTTGAACTTTGGATCGTGGATCTGGAATAGTTTTTATTTTTGCCAAAGGGACTTTTTTATTCTTTTTTTCTCAACCGGTGTTTGCTTCTCAAATCCTAACATGATTTGGACAGTTGACTAAAATTTTTTAAATATGGTACATATAGGTTTTGTAGAGTTGGAAGAGTTTTGGTAAAAGACCTTCCCTCCTTCTTTGCCAAATTTTCATTCAGGGAAAAATAAAACCTCAACGGAAACCTGAGTAGGTTTTTTTTTTTCTAACACTAAAATCACCAGGAGGGCAGGAATAAAAGCCATGAACTTCTGTTTTTGTAGTACCTGCTACCACTGGCATTTGAGAACTTGAGACATGCTTGTCAGAGCTGATGTTAAACAGAGGCTTGATGACCTCCAGGAGTTTTAGTCTTTGGTTACATTTCCTCATTGCCTGCCCCTGATGATCACAGTCTCCTCAGACCCAGATGTTATGATGATCTCGACCCACTGCCTTTCTCTCTGAGGTCACCAGAAGTTCAACTGAACTAACTAGAAAACCACACATTTCCAAGTTTTAGATTCTACGGCAGACAGTCATGAAGAGCTGGACTTGTTAAGTTACAGTTCTCTATCTGGAACTTCTAACTCCCTATGTCAGCAATGGAAATACATGTTTATTTCCATGACAAGAAAGGAGAAAAGCTGTTTTCTCCCATACATAGGTTCCTATACCATCAGTCAAACCCTCTTCCCCGGAGATTATCTGATGAATAAATTAGCCTTCTATAAATATATGTTGTAAGCACTCTTGTACCATTCAGAACCATTACTGTAATTCATCAAAGCAAATCTATAAATGGGACAATTACATCAAGGAGGGAAGAATTAGGACATAAAGATTTACCCATATTTTTGAGCAGATTCAAAACTTCAATTTGGTACCCAATGATTTGGACCTTACCAATGTCCTTGGAAAACCCAGCAGCCTCATACCTGGCCACCTTCCCACTTTTTTGACCTTTTTGCTTGGGATGCAACACATTGCGTGCATTGTCTGATATTTTCTGCTAGATAATACTTTGGGCTATTTTTTAAGCCAAGCACTTGAGCCGATAAGAGTCATATTTTTCCCATCTGTATTTCCAACATATTGCCAGAGGTTCTGGGCAATAGATATGTTTTGAGTAAATAGAATACTAAATCGAGGCAATGGATCATAAGTTTCAGGCAACAAGGCTCTGTCTTCACCATCCAATAAAAAAGGTCACTAGACAATGAGAAAGGAATGGAATGATGAGAGACAGAAAGGTTTAATAATGCCGTCATCAGAAAGATCAGTCAGGCTTTTCTTCCTCTTCCTGGGCTTGAGAAGATGAAGTCCTCATCAGAGCACAGGAAACACGCCTATTTTCCATCTTAAAGATGTGCGGTTTGGGGGAATCGATCACAGCAGTCCCTGCCATAATCTCCTGAAAATTCATCAAACTTGTCTCTCTTGGGTTTGGGGCTTGAGTCATTGCTCTGAGGAGGTACAGGAAAGTGCTCATTTATTGGTCTTTGTGTGTTTTTTTAAAAAGAAACAGGAGTCACTTCATCTTTCCCAGGCAGGCTGAACTTTCTTTTGGGTTTGAGACCTTTTCTTCTAAGTGCCCTTTTGCCATTGGTGGAAATAGGAGCTTGTTGTTGTTTAGTCAGCAAGTCATATCCGACTCTTTTGTCAGCCCATGGACTGTAGCCTGCCCGGCTTCTCTGTCCATGGGATTTTTCGGGCAGGAATGCTGGAGAGGGTTACCATTTCCTTCTCCAGGGGATCTTCCCAACCCAGGGAACGAACCCGAGTCTCCTGCATTGGCAGGCGGATTCTTTACCACCGAGCCACCTAGGAAGCCCAGTAAGTGAGAGCAGGACGTAGTGAAAGAAGTACCTTCTCTTTTACTGCTGCTAAGATGAAAGGGGGTGTAGAAATTAGAGGCGAGGAAACCTTCTCACCTCACGTTCATCCAACCCCACGCCAAAGCCTTCTGTACGGTGCGCATTCACACTGCCAGGAAGAGCAGGAAGGGCGATGAGCTAGTGGGGATGAAGGAACAAAGGGGAGAGCTGGTGCTCTGTTCCCTCTACCCTTCCCTCTTTGGGGAAACATTATCATCGCTCATTTCGACTTGAAATGCTGAACCGTGGCCTTGCTTTCTCAGAAGCTGACAAAAGGAGGAGTTGATTTTTATTTTAATTTTTCATAAATTCTGCAACAGTGCCAAGTGATGGTTGATTGTGAATTACCTCCTGTAGCGCAGCTGCTGCTGTTGGAAAGTTCTGCTGATCATATAAACAAATCACTTTTTTCCTATAATGGTTCTGAGCTCTACGGTGGCTCAATTGCTTGTGTTGTTTTTGGATTGTTCTAGAAGCAATAGGCCATTGTACAGTGTCTTGGGAAGAGAGCTTCTGTCTCGGGCTTAACTGGCATCTATGACTCTGCTAGATTTTTTCAAACTTTTTTTTCCTCTCTCTCTCCTACTGCTTCTAAGCTTTATGTGATGTTTTATTTAATATGGCATATAAAATATTGGTCTTCAGTCCAAATTGCAATTTCACATCAAAACTGATTCTCCTGACAATTGGATGAGGGTGATCCATTTCTGAAGTTTACATGCTGCCCTAATTCTGGAGGGGAAAATAGAACAGCTACCTAGCTTGAGACTTTGTCCACAATAAAACAAAGGTTTTTCCCCCAACCAGTGTGATGTAATTTAGTAGTCTCCTTCAAATGCTTTGCTGCAATAAGGGATCGTGGTAAAATACTGCTTCCATTTCCCAAGAAACAGGCCCATCGGCACTTTAAATCTACACTGGCATGCAACTCTAACATTAACAAGAATCTGGGGTTACTGAAGCAATTATCTGTGAATTTTTGAGTTTCTCCTTCACAGGATCTGGGCACTACCTGGCCTTCCATCTCTTTATGAAACATACAACTTCAACACAAGTTTTTATAGACTGGTCTTGTTAACGACAGTTGGGCCAAAGCCACTGAAAGAAAAACTTGAAACTCATGTGCTGATACCTTTTTAGCAGCCTAGACAATATATTCAAACTGTTTGCCTGTGGAAAGAAAAATAAGATGGCACTCTTAAAAGTACATCAATAATTATTCGTAAGGCTGAAATGAACAGAAACACCCTAATTCTCTATGGAATGTGGTAGGGTGGCTTTCAGCTCTCTTGAAAGGATAACCCCAATTAGACTTCCAATTTTATCTCCCATTGCTTCCCTGTTTGTTGATTAATTTATTCAGTTTGTACAACCAGCGTTCATGGTGCATCTTCTATGTGCCGGGCACTGTGCTTGTGTTGAATAAACCTGGTCCCCTTTTTTTCAACCTATAGGAATTCTGCCACCTTTCAAGGTCAAACATTTCTACTTCCTCCTATACCTTCTCAGATGCTCCCAGGCCACTGGAATCTCTCCTGACTCCTTTGTGTTCTCCTTCAGCTCCTTTTACACTATTCTCTCCTGTTCCCCCCAAGTAATTCTTCCGGGATTCTGTGTCCTGAGTGGGTATATTTCCTCCTTCAAGGCTGGATTGCTCCTTGTTGTTTCTCCCTTGGCCTCATAGTTCACAGGAGGTGCTCAGTGTGTGTTTTAGTGAGTGAGTGGTCACAGGCTCCCACTGTCCCACCTTCTCTAGCCCCAGCCGTTCTATCCTTCTGTGAGGCTCCTCTAAGCACACTGCTCAGAGGCTTGACACTCACTGTTCCCACTGTTTGGACCACTCCAGTCTCCGTTATCCGTGTAACTTCCTCCCTCACTCCCTTCAGGTCTTTACTCAGTGTCACCTCATTGAAGAGGACCTGCCTGACCACTTGGTATGAAACACCACCACTGCCCACTGGACTTCATTCTTCTTTATCACTAACCACTGGCCGTATTCTTTGTTCATTGGTCTGTCTCTCACCCCTCACTAGAACATCAGCTTCTTGGCTTGACGGACTTTTTTTTTTTTTACCAAGCTATATCTTGAGTACCCAGAGCAGGGACTGGATCATGGGAAGCACTCTTATCTGCATGGAGTTAGTGAATAGAAAAAGTGTGTTTTGCAGGGCAACTTTGCCACTGTGGTGGGTCCCTCCTGAAGGATTTGTGCACCACAGTGGTGGGCATCAGTTTCATGCTCAGGAGCCCATCTTCAGGTGGATTTGAACTAACCAGGATTGACAGTGTGTGCTCTGGGGTTTATTACCCTGCCAGAGTCTCAGGCCAGGTCCAGTCATATTCCTCATAGCAAGGTAACCTCTCTCTCCCTTGGTTTCTTTACCTGCAAAATGAGAGATTTTATTGTTGTAAAGAAACGAAAAATCATAAATCAGCAAAGTTGGTAGCACAGTGCCTGACACACAGGAAAAGCTTGGGTAATGTCAGTTATTACTGAACTGGATGGATGGCTTTGATTGACTCTTTGGTGCTGGCTATGAGAAAGGCAGTGTAGACAATGGGCTCATGTGGATTCTATGAATGTCCTTAATTCATGAATTCTTGAGAATGCAGATGTCAGAGGGTGTAAGGATCTTAGTTCCCCAACCAGGGATTGAACCTGGACCCTCGGCAGTGAAAGTGCTAACTTTCTGCAATTTCTTTTTCATACAGAAAAAAAAAAAAAGAAAGTCCGCAAGGAGATCCAAACAGTCCATTCTAAGGGAGATCGATCCTGGGTGTTCATTGGAGGGACTGATGCTAAAGCTGAAACTGCAATACTTTGGCCACCTCATGCGACGAGTTGACTCACTGGAAAAGACTCTGATGCTGGGAAAGGTTGGGGGCGGGAGAAGAAGGGGACGACCGAGAATGAGATGGCTGGATGGCATCACCGACTCTGTGGACATGAGTTTGAGTGAACTCCGGGAGTTGGTGATGGACAGGGAGGCCTGGCGTACTGTGATTCATGGGGTCGCGGAGAGTCGGACACGACTGAGCGACTGAACTGAACTGAACTGAACCATTCAACTGCCAGGGAATTTTAGGAATGGATTTTATTTATTTTTTTTTATTCCCATACTTTCATTTCTTTGTCAAATTGTGCTCACATGGTGGGAGTCACATTTTCAGGAATTCTGTATGAAAAAGAAATCTCTAACTTTGGATGTTAATAAGCATCTTAATGTACAGAATTTTGTCACATTTTCTCCCTACTTCCTATGATTTTCTCTACAATTATTCATAAACAGATGTGTTAGTGACAATCATTCTGCCACAAGGCATCATAAGACTCAATTTGTTGTTGTTACTGTTTAGTTACTAAGTCCTATCTGACTCTTTGTGACCCCCATGGACTGTAGCCCACCAGACTTCTCTGTCCATGGAATTTCCCAGACAAGAATACTGGAGTGGGTTGCCATTTCCTTCTCCTGGGAATGGGCTTTCAATGAAAGGTCTATAGGGTGTCAGTCAGCTGTCCTGATAAGAAGCATTGGGGGCCATGAACTTGGCTGTGCCCCTCACTGAAGCCCAGTCATCTGGTTGCCCCACAAAACCCAGACTCCAAGTGAGGGTGGTAGGTCTGGTTTTGCTGTTGGCTGGTGCTGATCTGACATAGAGAAAATGGAAGAAAAGAAAGAAGAAAACGGGAGAGAATTCCAATGTCAAAACCTAGGTGAATCTTGACTGACTGGCTTTAGGGAGTTCTCTCCTAGGCTGTTTGTTTTAACTACACAAACAGTTCAACTTTTTTTTTTTTTAATTTTCCTTTCATGCCTTTGTTCAGACAGGGGGATGGAGATAAGAGCTTCTAGATGGCTTTTTGTCTTGTTCCCCTGGTAAGCTCAATTGGTTTCTTGCAACCTAAGGTAACAAATTCATTGTAACCTGCAAATACACCCAGGGCTTTGGTCTAGCAGCTTCCCATGTGCATGTCAGAAACTTGGCATTGACCAGCATCAGTGCCACAGTAGAACTAACTCCTAGCCTGCTACCTACCCACTTCAAATACCGTGTGTCTCTTCACACAGTGCATATTTTTCTTATTACTTAATTTTAGCATTTGATTCATTCTCATAACTCTAAAAGGGGATTGGCGTTCTCTTTCTATTACCTATCATTAGGATGCCTAAGACTAATTTTCCGTCAGTGATCCCAAATATTCTTCAAAGACTAATTTGACCTTGAGAAGAAGAGTCATTTTCATAAGCAATTTGACAGCAGAGCTGAAAAATCACCTCTGTGCCTCCTAACAGGCACTCTCTTTGGGAAAAGCCAAGGAAAGCTGAGAAATGAGGTGCAGATGCTCTTCAATCATGTTTTCTCAAAAGGCATATCCGATCCTAAAGTGATGGAGTCTGGGAGAGAAGATCAAGTTTTTTTTTTTTTTAAAGAAAAGGATGACTAAAGGAGTTTCATTTTCCTGATAAAGTTGAGACAGTGGTCAGACATTTTTCTATCATGCCACCACAATATTAAATTTCTTACTTACCAGAAATTTAAATAAAAAGAAGAAAACAATTACCTATCACTTTCTTGCAAGCATCACTCTTTATTGACAGCACCTGCATTCTTTTCTTGAAAACGGCTGATCAGCCAAGGACACAGCCTTCAGAAAATGGGACAGATAATTGTTTAAATAGGTGATGCCTCAGCAACCTCCACATTCCTGCCTGGCTCGGGAGGTCTGGACTTGGGCCTCACTGTGAATTTCACAGTTCAGAGCACCTTATGAGGGGAAAGCATGGAGTGACCGAAAGTTTGAGCTGTCTATAACACTTGTGATGGTTATCAGCAAAGGCTCTGGATCTGGGTTCACATCTAGGTTCTTCCATGCACAAGGGGTGAGCTTTCTATGCCTCAGCTTCTGCATCTTTAAAATGGGACTAGGACTTTCCTTGTGGTCCACTGGTTAAGAATCTGCCTTCCAATGCAGGGCACATGTGTGTCCCTAGTCAGGGAACTAAGATCCTTTATGCTGTGGAGCAGCTAAGCCCTGACCCCGTAACTACTGAGCCCGCCGGCCACAGCTAGAGAGAAGCCTGCACACAACAGCAGAAAATCCACAGGCCACAGCTAAGACCCAGTGCAGCCAAGTGAATAATGAAAACCACATAATGGGACTAATGATCCTGCCCCTCCTGGAGGCTGTGATGAGGTACTTCCGGTTAAGGAACTGGAGCCGGGCCTGCCCCTGAACAGCTTAGGCATTGCTGCCGCTGCTGCAGGCCTCAGTGTTTCTATAATCGGTTGAGTCTCTGGATCTGCGAGGGCAAGATTCCTGGAAGCAGGGCTTGGGAGACTTAAAGGCATAGAATCCAAAGAGGCACACATTGTTTTGCTTCTGCGGTTCCCATTTCAATGCCAAAATCTAAGTCTGGATTGTAATTTTGAGGACAATGTGCTGACAGTCCTGGGAACGCTAATTGGTATTGTTTTTAAGCCCACTAGAGAACATTGACGTATCTGAATTCAATGTGAGTGTTGGACACATGCAATCTAAACACCCTCCCAACATTCCAGCCTTCTTTCCCAGGAAGAGGAGTCGGAACTTCTGTCTTATCTGTCTGGGGAGAGACAAAGTTTCACAGCAGTGGTTTCCAAAACTCAGTCATTCTCCAACTGTCTTCACGTCTCCTGCCATGTCTAAGTAATGTAGCTGTTGTTCAGTCACTCAGTCCTGTCCAACTCTTTTGCAACCCCATGGACTGTAACCTGCCAGGTTTCTCTGTCCATGGGATTTCCCAGGCAAGAATACTGGAGTGGGTTGCCATTTCCTCCTTCAGGGTATCTTACTGACCCAGAGATTAAACCCAAGTTTCCTGAATTGCAGGCAGACTTTTTACCACTGAGTCACCAGGGAAGCATCTAAGTAATACCAGTCCTATGATTGACTTATTGTTATTTACATTTACCTAAATATACCAGTCCCTTGGACTGCACGGAAATCCAACCAGTTCATTCTAAAGGAGATCAATCCTGGCTGTTCATTGGAGGGACTGATGCTAAAGCTGAAACTCCAATACTTTGGCCACCTCATGTGAAGAGTTGACTCACTGGAAAAGACTCTGATGCTGGGAAAGATTGGGGGCACGAGGAGAAGGGGACGACAGAGAGTGAGATGGCTGGATGGCATCACCGACTCAATGGACATGAGTTTGAGTGAACTCCGGGAGTTGGTGATGGACAGGGAGGACTGGCGTGCTGTGATTCATGGGGTCGCAAAGAGTCGGACACAACTGAGCGACTGAACTGAACTGAACTGAAACATACTAGAGGTTTCCCTGATGGCTCAGCAGGTAAAGAATCCACATGCAATGCAAGAGACAAAGGAGATGTGGGTTTGATTCATCGGTCAGGAAGATCCCCTGGAGGAGAGCATGGCAACCTACTCCAGTATTCCTGTCTGGAGAATCCCATGGACAGAGGAACCTGATGTACTACAGTCCAATGGATTGCAAAGAATCAGACATGACTGAGCAACTAACTTGTACAAACATACTGGGTCAGGATAGCAGCCACTCCAGTATTCTTGCCTGGAAATTTCCATGGACAGAAAAACCTGGTGGGCTGCAGTCCATGGGGTCGCAGAGTTGTACACAACTGAGCTACTGAACACGCACGGGTTGGGAAGATCCCCTGGAGAAGGGAATGGCTACACACTCCAGTTTTCTTGCCTGGAAAATCTCATGGACAGAGGAGCCTAGCATGCCACAATAGTCCATGGGATCATAAAGAGTCGGACACACCTGAGCGACTAACACTTTCACTTCAAACATATTGACTTTTATTATTTTGCCTCATTCTAAGTAATCCTACCTCTAAAATTATTGCAACATTTGGGTGCATTAATTGTACTTTCAATAATACCCAGGACAGTAACTCCATAGAGATTAAAATGAAGTCTACATCTGTCTCACCTAAAATGAGCTTGTCCACCAACTTTAGAACACAGGGCATCCTTTGGGGGGCTCTGGCCCCAAGAACCTGGTGGGAAGGAATATTGATTTGAGGCAGATCCTTAACCAAAGGCCCCTTCAAAACCATGGCCCTGGGCCCTCAATGGTTTTGCTCGACTGTCAGCCCAAAGCCGAGGACTCCAGAAGGACAGACGCAGAGGAGCCATTTTCTGTCAGTGACAAGGGAGTATGTCTCAGACAGCTGTCACTGAAAAATTAATCTTCAAAATGAGATCTCAATTACCAAACATGTGTTCTCATGAGCAAGGCCCTTGTCTCATCATCCAGAGCTACTATTAGACACAAATAATATATATTTTTTCCATTCATAATTATCTCCTCTTACTGCAGTTTCGATGATTATGATGTATGTTGTAACTGGTTGACTCCTCGCAGTTGGAATTGTTAACATATTGTGAAAATATGCACAAAATTATTCTTTCTAGGCTGACTTTTGGTGTTAAAATTAGAAAGACCAATATGAGTTTGAACAGCATGAAGAGGAAGACTAGATGATCAATTCTTGTGCTTGGGAACGCAATTGCCTCTCTGGAGCTAGGATTTCTTGCTTTTACATCTTATTCTTGTGCTTATTAAAACAAAGACAATAAAGTAAAGTGAAAGGGGGTGGAAGCTGAGAGGGTATAATGGGATATTTTAGTATAAAGTGATTTTGATTTTAATATTTTTCTATCTGTATTAACAGGTAGACTTAGCTATTAGAATTTTTACACAAAAGTGCACTTAGTTTTTTGAGGGGTTTGGAAGTGAATTTTTTATTTTACTGTCTTTTGATTTCCTGTTCATCTGAGAGGGAGAAAAAGTATTGAAGACTAGAAAAAAATCCATATAATGCACATATCTTTAAAAAATTGTCACTAAAATTAAACACATAACTATTGAACTGACAAAGCCCAAGTTGATTTGTTCAACTCTGAAACTTGACAATGGTGTCTCCAAAGAGACTAATGACTCTTTTGATTATTTATAACACTTAGGATGTTTGTTTTAACAATTGTAACTGGATGAACAACACTTTCTGTTCTTTCTCCCGTCCCTTTTGAGAATCCCTCTGATTTCCTGCCCTGAACTGATTTTCCTTCTGCCACTCTTCCATTGGCATTTTGTTCCAAGAAACAGTTGGGAGGAGCAGGTCAGTCACTCATGGAAGCTGAAGTTGTGCTTTTGGCTTTTCATTCCAGAAGCATTCCATGACCCACAAGTCCCAGAACTGAGGTCCAAAAGCCATTCCCAACCCCACCCTGTCACCAGAACACCCTGTCATTTTACCCTGACCCTACAAAAATCTCCCCTTACTCTGGGTCACAATAAAGCCATCTTCCCTGTAGGGGCTCCAGACTCTGTAGAAGAAAACCTTGTCCGGAGGGTCTAGTGAGTCTGACATCTAGAAATCAGAAACCTGCCTTGGTGAACCCCCAAAAGTTGTTTTGAAATAATGAGCACTTCCGTTGTTTTAAATCATAAGCACAGATTTGTTACAGTTCAGCAGAGCTGTCTGTCCCTCTTGCATCAAACGCTAGTGGTAAAGAATCTGCCTGCCAATGCATGAGACGCAGGTTGATTCCTGGGTCAGGAAGATCCCATGGAGAAGGAAATGACACCCCACTCCAGTATTCTTGCCTGGGAAATCCCACGGACAGAGGAGCCTGGCAGGCTACAGTTCATGGGGCTGCAAAGAGTCGGTCACGACTGTATGACTCAGCAAACACCTGACTCAAGGGAGTGTTTCAAAAACTTGAGTATTCTCCTCATACCCAGCACTAATGAGAAGCAGAAATAGGAAGAGACAAAATTCCTGTAAGCACATACTATGAAAAATTAATACCATCCCAAAGCAGACCACCAGGACAGAAAACATGCCTCCTGTACAAAATGAGGGGTGAAGGAGACATTTCTAATTAAGTTTCAGTCTTCATCCAGATCTTTGTTAAAGCACAGAGAAAATTTTTTTGCAATGTTTGGTTTCACTCTGGATAGTTTGAAAAGATAACATTGAGGTTTAGCTCAGCACCAGAATCTCCATTAATATTTATTTCCACAGAGTCTGGGTTCAGGGTCCAGATCTTTTTATGGGAAAGGAGCTACCAAAATCCTAGGTACAACATTCCCTTTGGATGACTTTAAAAATTGTACATAAAAGTTTATTATTTAAAATTGCACAGGGTGCTTTAAGGAAGCATACTTTCAAAGTTAGTATAACCTGATAATAAACATTGCAAAATAGCACATGATCTTTTAAGGAAACATACCTTGAAGTTAGGATAGCCTGGTTATAAACATCTGTCTCTGTGTTTCATCAGAAATCTCTGGAGTTTTGGGTTTTGGGGAGAAGTGAAGTTCTGGAACATTTCTGAGAAAGCCTTAGTTGGGTTGATGGGTAAGTCGTTGGTTTAAGCACTTACCTTCGTGGGGTATTGATCAGAAGTTGCATATAGGGTTTTACTTGATGTCCTGACCGTTCCAATGGATTAAATGTATTTCAAATAGATAAGCTAGAAGACGGGGTTTTAAATATGCAGAGCAACAGAGCAGGAAGTCCATATGGCATGGAATAAAGACACATACACTTCTGAAAACTTAAAAGGCTGTCATCTGCTAAGCCTGCCCGTAATAACCACTCTCAAAGTTAATTGCCACCCATGTGTCCTTGATGAAAAGTGCATCCTGCTGCCCAGGAAATTGGCTTAAACGGCAACAAGAAAGACGTAGATTAGCTGAGGTAGGACTTCCTGCCTGACCAACCTGGGTTATGAGAGTGAAGGACTCTTAGATGGGCCTTACTGTCCTCAGACTTCCATCACATCTCCTTGTTGGAACTTGAACTTCTCCTTGAGCTGCAGAGTAGACAGGGTGTGTCTCCAGCATAATTGGAAATATGGGAAAGTGAATTGTAAGGAACTTAGCTTGTTTCCTCACTTCCCACGCGTGTGATTGTGAAGGACTCTGATGGAGTCAACCAATGCAGGAGGAGTGGGGCCAGCTGGATGCCCTTGGGCACTGTTCTGGCTGCTGGGTGGCTGCACTCAACACCTTATCAACTGGCCAACAACCCATAAGCACCCAACGATCTCATCCATAGGCAGAGGCTCAGGAAAATGAGAGGGTGGAAAGGGAAGACAGTGAGGACCATTTAGGAAATGATTTCACTCACTGAGTAGGACAGTTTCAAAGATGGATAGGCAGGGGACCAAGGAGAGACTGGGGCAATGGGATGGTGGGGAAATAGACAGACTTGAATCAATGGGTTCCCCATCCATGCCTGCAGAGCTATGAGGTGTGGACAGGAAAAGTCAAAGAGGGAAGCAGTCCAGGTTTGAAATCTTACCTCCTGAGCCTGGTGGGACACACAGCTAGCATGGCAGCCCCATGGGATAGCCAGGGAAACCAATGATTTGTAATCCATTTGAGGTCAAAGCTTTTGAATCTTAAGTGTTTTTGTGAATCTCTTGAAACTGTAAATTTTGAGAACATGCTGACCACCAATGGGTTTGCACTTCTGTACGCAGTTAATTAAATCTATCATGAGATCCTTGAACACATGAACAGACAGAACTAAACACTGGTGACTTTTGTTGATGCCTCTGAGTCCGTGTCTATGGGGTCACTTCTGACTCCAGAGCACTTTCATTCTGGGAGCACAGCCCGCTGCCACATAAGCTCGCAGAGGCCTGAGCGGGGCCACCAGGGCCAGGAGGGAATGGCCAGCACTGGCATTTGTAGATCTGGAATGGACACAGTGGTTTGCCTTCCTCTCATGGACCACATGCGCTTCTTATGCTGCATGTTCCTTGGTGCCCACCCATGTCTTCCAGAATGGGGATTGCTGGTGATAGCCATGGAATCTGCCCTTTACAGGCCCCACTTCCTTTCAAAGCCCCACACACTCAAGCAAGGAATGCAAACGGAACCCAGGCAAGACTCCCGCTATCCAGGCATCAGGAGTCGGGCTCCACACCCCCTTCAGCCTGTGTGCCAGACCCTGGTGCATCTGAACAGTTCTGTCAATGCCCTTGAGCTGCATAATTTGCACTCCTGCTTCAGAGACTGTTAGAATTAGAAACATACTTTTCTGTGGATCCTAGGCTATTTTGTCTATTTGGGGGTAATAATTCTTCTTATGCTTTGTAGTCCTTTTTAATAAAAATGACATTCCCCTTATCTTTAAAGGTTGAAATCTCGGCCTAATGTATGACCCATGCTATCCTTGGAGGGTTATAAAAATTAGATTATATAACCTCACATTTCCTGCTAATGAACATGGCGATACTTCTGCCCAATGAGAGGGAGACAAGAGATGGGGATTTATGCTTTAATAATCCTCCTTAGATTGGTGTGTGTGGCTGTGGGCAGCGGGCCACCATTGGGCGCAGCAGGCATTGTGGCTTCCTGGCCAACAGGGCAATATTTTTATAGCAGTAAATCTCTCTCGGGTGAGGGCTTCTTATATTGTATCAAGGGACAGCTCTGGCAGTGGCTTAGTGTATGAAATTGCTCTGAAAATAAGACTATTCTTATCATCTGGAAAAATACTAGTTAGAACTGTTGCTCTTCGGGTCCTAACGTTTAGACACTGTCCTGGGCCCCCACTGCTGCCAGGCTTGATGCTGGTTGCCGCGCTTACCGTTTTTCCACTTAAGCTTCCTACTCTCCCTATGAGGAAGGCATTGTGAATGTCCCTGCTTTACACTGTGACCTTTCTGAAGGCAGAGACCATGTCTTCATTTCTGTGTCCCCACTGTGTAGGGCAGTTCATAACAGGTGGTTAGTCAATGTTTCTGAATAATGAATAACAAACCTGTGATGGTTAATTTTATGTGCCAACTGGGCCAGGCCACAGTATTGAGATATTTGATTACACATTATTCTTAGATGTTTCTGTGAAGTATTTTTTTTGGATGAGATTAATAGTTAAACTGGGAGACTTTGAGTAAAGCAGATTATCCTCCATAATGTTGGTGTGCCTCATCTAATCAGTTGAAGCCCTTTAATAGAAAAAGCTTGCTCTCTCCAAACAAAAAAATAATTCTTTCAACAAACCACCTTTGGACTAGAACTGCAATGCTTCTCTGGGCCTCCAACCTGCTGGTCTACCCTGCAGATGTTGGATTTGGCAAGACTCTGCAGTCATGGGAGTCAATCCTTTAAAATAAATCTCTCAGATAAATAGATAAATAGGCTTCTATCTTCCCAGGTGGCACTAGTGGTAAAGAACATGCCTGTCAGTGCAGAAGATGTAAGAGACACGGATTCAGTTCCTGGGTTGAGAAGATCCCCTGGAGAAGGACATGGCAACCCACTCCAGTATTCTTGCCTAGAGAATCCCATGGACAGAGGAGCTGAACAGGCTATAGTCCATAGGAGAGCAAAGAGGTGAACACGGCTGAAGTGACTTAGCACACACAGCGATCTATTATCTGTCTCTATCTCTTGTCTCTGTCTCTCTATATCTCCTATTGGTTATGTTTCTCTGGGGAACCTTAACTAATACAAGACCTAACAGATTTTTAAACATGAACCTCATGAGACACCCTAGGGATTTTGAAACAAATACTAATTTCCTGGGCCCCATAATCAGATATTCTAATTTAATTATTCAGGGTACAGATAGAAAGTATAGTGCTGTCATTTCTGACTCTTTGTGACCCCATGGACTGTAGCCCACCAGGATCCTCAGGGTATAGATAGGAAATCAGTGTTTTGTTTTGTTTTTTTAAAAGCTCCCCAGGTAGCAATCAGAGAAATGAAAATCAATGAGATTGTAGGCTGGCTATAATATAAAAGACAGATGACAGAAAGTATTGTTGAAGATGTGGAAAAATTGAAACCCTCATCCATTGCTGGTAGGAATGTGAAATGTGTGGCCAGCTTGAAAAACAGTCTGAACATTTCAAAAATGTTAACTGTATAATTACCATATGACCTAGCAGTTCCCCTGCTAAGTATAAATTCCAAAGAAATGAAAACATACATTCTCTTAAAAACTTGTGCTTGTGTATTCATAGCAACATTACCCACAATAGCCAAATGCAGAAACAACACAAATACTCAACAACTTGCTGCTGCTGCTGCTAAGTCACTTCAGTCGTGTCCGACTCTGTGTGACCCCATGACAGAAGCCCACCAGGCTCCCCCATCCCTGGGATTCTCCAGGCAAGAACACTGGAGTGGGTTGCCATTTCCTTCTCCAATGTGTGAAAGTGAAAAGTGAAAGTGAAGTTGCTCAGTCGTGTCCGACCCTTAGCGACCCCACGGACTGCAGCCTACCAGGCTCCTCCATCCATGGGATTTTCTAGGCAATAGTACTGGAGTGGCTTGCCATTGCCTTCTCCCAAATCTCCCTTACCTGGGCCTTATTAGGAGTATAGACCCTCAGGCCCCACCCCAGACCCGCTGGATCAGATGCTGCATTTTGACAGCAGTGCCAGTGGCTTCCTGCACACGTTCAAGTTTGGGAAGCAGCCCCTGTAATGACCTCCCCAGGCCTCTGTCCACTAGGACAGCCTCATCCTAGAGCTTCCTGGATGTGTGGGGCAGCTACTCCAAGCTTCCCTGAAGTCACATGTTGTAGGAAATATTTGTATTGTATTTGGGTCGTTTTCATTTACAAAAGTGATGATCTTCCTGCCAGTCCATCCACTGAGCGGATGAGCAGTGAGGGAGCAAAGGGGGAAGACAGAGAGGGAGTCCCCCTACGACGGCTCTGTCTGTTCACCCTGCTTCCAGAGCGAGGGAAGCTCAGGCCTAGATTTACAGAATGGCTCCCTTGGAGCTCGCGGAGCAGGGGTGGCTCTTTGTAAATCAGCTGCTCTGTAAGTCATCCATTCGTTCGTTCAGGGGAGTCCTTCAGGAGCAGGAAGCACATCTGATATGTCCCTGACTCCAGCCCTCGGTGGGTCCTTGGTAAACAGGAGCTGCAAGCGCCGTCTGCACTCACTCCCCTCTGTGCCTGGCCCTGGGCTGGGTGGGCGTCCTCAGTTGCCCCATTCACGCCTCACCTCAGCCCCTGGAATGAAGGGAGCGCCGTGTTCATGTCTACGGGACAGACGAGGAAGTTCCAGAAGACTAACTTGCCCACTGTCACTCAGCTAACACTTGTCAGGGCCAGGATTCAAATCCAGGGTGTCTGACTCTGCCCAGTGGGTGGGCAGGCATCCAGTACCTCGGGCTGATTTGGGGTTACTAGTGTCTGGGAGTGGGGCCACGTTATGGCAGAGAGCAGCCCTCTGGGGCTGGCTGTCTACCAGGTGATTTGGAGAGCTGGGAAACTGAGGCTGGGACCCAGGGAAGGTTGACTAACCACACCCGCCGTACACCCAGCCCCACCAGCTACTGCCCAGGGACAAGTGAGGGACCTGGTGGCAGGGGGTGGTCTTTCCACCTGCTTGTCAGGGCTACACCCGTTCACCACCTCCTGACTGACCTGGCCTGCTGCTTGCAGTTAAATCATAAACACAGTGCAAGTTCAACTCCATTCCGATTCTTCTTTTTTTGGCATCTTTTTTGTTGGAACACTGAGCCCTAAAGAAGAGAGGCCAGTGGCAACAGATGGCACTTCAGAAGAGCACCTGTGAAGGGCAGACCTCTCTTTTGATCCCGCTGATTGTTAGTAGCACATTTTCATTTCACTAATTGCAGGAAAAGTGTCCCTGAGTGAGTAGTGGTGTCCCCGGTTCTCTGCTGCTTTCGCTTAGTGAAGACCTTCCCCACGCCCTCTGCCCAGGGTTTGGACCCGACCTGAATCTGTGGCCAGGGGGTCAAGTATGAGTTGGCTGCCTCTGGCACATGTGGAAAACCTGCCCACTCCCCTCTGGGGACCCCAATCCACATCCTCCCCTGTTTCCTGTGCCAAGTATTCCTATCTCCCGAGCATTACAGATCAACACAAGGGCTGGGTTTTTGCACCTTGGAAAGGCCATCAGGTCCTTCAAGTCCATCTGGTTGGAAGGCAAGTGCTCCCAACGCTGCCCTTCCCTGCACCTGGGCAGGGCCCTCAGCTCCAAGGCTGGGTCCCCATGCCCGCTGCATGGCCTGTGCTTCCTGGCTGCTGATGCGCTTACCCACCTCCCAGCCTTGATCTCCACTAACAGTATGAACCCACTCTTGCTGTGTTACAACCTGCTCCACAGTTGTAGCTGAGTGCAACCACTATTTACAGATCTTCTTTGACTTATGGGTATAAGCCCATCCTAAACAGAAATTACAGAGAAGGCAATGGTAAGCCACTCCAGTACTCTTGCCTAGAAAATCCCATGGATGGAGGAACCTGGTAGGCTGCAGTCCGTGGGGTCGCTAAGGGTCAGACACGACTGAGCGACTTCACTTTCACACATTGGAGAAGGAAATGGCAACCCACTCCAGTGTTCTTGACTTGAGAATCCCAGGGACGGGAGAGCCTGGTGGGCTTCCATCTATGGGGTCACAAGAGTCGGACACGACTGAAGTGACTTAGCAGCAGCAGCAGCAAGCAGAAATTATCATGTCAAAAGTGCCTTTAATGCAGTTAACCTACCAAAAACAGCATTGCTAAGCTTCACCCACCATAAATATGCACGGAACTCTCACATGAGCCTGCAGTTGGGCAAAATCATCTAACACAGAAACTATTTTAAAATGAAGTGCTGATTATCTCATGTAACTTTTTGAATGTATGTGTATGTGCTAAATCACTCAGTTGTGTCTGACTCTTTGAGACCCCATGAACTGTATGTAGCCTGCCAGATTCCTTTGTTCATGGAATTCTCCAGGCAAGAATACTGGAGTGGGTAGCCATTCCCTTCTTCACAGGATCTTCCTGATCCAGGGATTGAATCCAGGTCTCCTGGATTGCAGGCAGATTCTGTACTGTCTGAGCCACCAGGGAAGCACCCCTCCCCACTTTTAAATACTGGATTGAAAGTGAAAAACAGCATGGTTGTCTGGGAACAGACTGGCTTTGTCAGCATGTAGGCTGTTTGTTCACCCTCGTGATTGTGAGGCATCTGCCCAGCACCACGAGGCAGTATCACATGGAATATTACTAGCCCAGGAAAAGATTAGAATTCAAAATTTGAAGTTTGGGGTTTTTAACAATGGCTTTCACACCATTGTAAAGATGAAAAATTTCAAGTTGAACTATACTTAAGTCTGGGGCCATCTAGACATGGGTCACAACTCATAGGCAGGTCATTTGGGCTGGTTGGAACCGTATGATTCTTCTGGTCTTGGCTGGGCTCATGCATGCAGTGAGCTTCTGGGCCAGCTGGGGCCTCACTGATCTAAGAGGGACTCAGCTAGGACTGCTGGGGTCTGCTCACACAGTCTCCCACTCACCATCAAGCCAGCTGAGCTTATTTACAGGGCGATGACATGCTCTGGGACAGGAGAAGGTCTCAAGGCTCTTGGAACGTGGGCTCAGAACTTCCCTCTCTGGCAAGTTATTTCCACTGTCCTCTACCAGGCAGAGCAGGTCACAAGGCCAGTCCCGATTCACAGGTGGAGAAATAGACGCCAGGTCTTGAGGAAGGAGATGCAGAGTTACTTTACAAAGGGCACAGGTACAGGAGGTATGGGATTTTATTATATGCAGTGGGATCGCATATGAATAGAAAACTGCTTTTCTAGAGCCATAGCCTAAATTCCTCCTGGTCCACAGGAGGAAGGTGGACGGTTTAGCTCACCTAGTCCCAGAATACCTGAAACATAAGGGGGAGATGGATCATAGCATTAGCTAACACTACTGCCTCCTATGAAATCAATCTTTATGGAATACAGTAGGGTGATTGTTGGGGGAAGAGCTATTCTACATTACTGCTAACCAGCCCTGCTTTGTTATCTACCACCCTACATATAAAGGATGGATTGGAAATACTTCTTTTCTTCTCATTTTAATCCTTGCTATAGCTTATCCAGAGCAGACCAGGAAGTTAAGAGACTTAAAAGGACTTGACCATGCACCTTCATGCTTGATGGTTGCCATTTCCAGTATGGGATCTTCTATTAACTATCTCTGGCAATTGAAGTTTGTTCTATCATAGCTTCTCAATGGCTTGTGGATGAGCTAAAACCAATTATCTGTTATGTTTCCCAGAAAAACTACATCGTCTCAACTTGTATAGGCTTTCCTAAGAACTTCTGAGTAGTAAATAATCACAAACAAATGAAATACAAAGTACGTGTCAAGATTTAGTTATGACAAGTGAAATAAAAATCAGAAGGGGCTATTCAGTTCAGTTCAGTTCAGTCGCTCAGTCGTGTCTGACTCTGTGACCCCATGAATCACAGCACGCCAGGCCTCCCTGTTCATCACCAACTCCCGGAGTTCACTCAAATTCATGTCCATCGAGTCGGTGATGCCATCCAGCCATCTCATTCTCGGTTGTCCCCGTCTCCTCCTGCCCCCAATCCCTCCCAGCATCAGAGTCTTTTCCAGTGAGTCAACTTGTCGCATGAGGTGGCCAAAGTATTGGAGTTTCAGCTTTAGCATCAGTCCTTCCAATGAACACCTAGGATTGATCTCCTTTAGAATGGACTGGTTGTATCTCCTTGCAGTCCAAGGGACTCTCAAGAGTCTTCTCCAGCACCACAGTTCAAAAGCATCAATTCTTCAGCAATCAGCTTTCTTCACAGTCCAACTCTCACAACCATACATGACCACGGGAAAAACCATAGCCTTGACTAGATGGAGGATCTCATTAAAATTGAAAGCTTAGCTAGTATTTCTCATTCTCTCAAAGAAGCTAGTTGAAATGAACCTCCAGGGGAAGGCTAAGTTTGGCAGTCAGATCTAGCGCTGAGAGAACTTTCACTTAGTTAGCTGATGTGACCACATTGCAAGGGCTGTATTGACCCAGATTCTGAAGGATACCTCAAAGGTTTAGTCACAGTTTTACAAACCAGAGTTCAGTTATTGCTGTGGAACTAGTGAAAGCCACATGTTGCCTTTTTATTGTGTAACTGGTCAAAAATCTAAAGTTTTAAAAATACCTGGGTAAGATTTCTCGTCAGTAGACCTTATCAAGAACTGTACCTTTCTAAGTTAAACTTTAGCAACCTCACAGGTGAGAGACTTCTTGTCTCTCTCATTTGCTGATTCTTTCTTTTGGTTCCATTCTACTGTTGAGTCCTTCTAATGAATTTCTAATTTTGGTCATTGAATTTTCAAATCGAGAATTTCCATTTGGTCCTTTTCTTAAAAATTGTTATTTCATTATTGATATTCTCTATTTGATATAATACTGCCATCCTTTCCTTCCTTAAGCATGGTTTCCTTTAGTTTTGTGAACACATTTACAATGGCTATTTTGAAATTGCCATTACAATGGCTATTTTCTCTTTTATAGCTATATGACATCTAGTCACTTTCATAGGTATTTTCTGTCACCTAGTTTTTTTGTTTTTTTTTTTACCTTTAGTGTACAGGCCATTCTTTCCTCTATCTATGTATGTCTCATACATTTTGTTGGAAAGAAGACATTTTAGGTAATATGTCACAGCCACTCTGGTTATTGGCCCCTCCCTGGGACTTGTTGCTATTATCTTTATTTGTTGAGTGATTGGTTGGATTATTTTAGTAACTCTGAGGGTAAAGAGTGCCTGCAGTGCAGGTGACCTGGGTTCAATCCCTGGGTTGGGAAGATCCCCTGGAGAGGAAAATGGCAACCCACTCCAGTATCCTTGCCTGGAAAATTCCATGGACGAAGGAGCCTGTCAGGCTACAGTCTGTGGGGTCACAAAGAGTCAGACATGACTGAGCAACTTCACTTTCACTTCATCTCCCCTCCTCAAAATGTGAAGCTGCCAACATTACTTGTCAGAGGGCATGGCTTAGAGTAATCCCACAATCACCCAGGGATGACAGTAAATTTGACAGGGTAGTTTTTGACTGTCTCTCTCCCTGACCATACGCAGCTATTAAATCACACTAATTGCCATCTGATTATTCTACTTTTTCAACATTGCCCTGAGGGCATAAACTGATAAACTCAATCAAATCCAAGCTCCTCTGAAGGGATAATTCCCAGAGTCGGTGTTTTAGATTTGTTCTGACCTTTGGAGGGCTCCTCCCTGATGTCTCTTTCCCTGGGTCTCTTCAGCAAACTTACTAGCCTACAATTTAGCCTGTATCTCCAAGGAATCCACCAGTCTCTCTCAAATGCCTTTTACCACAAATTCCACGGTTTTTGAGAGAGCTCTTAGACTTCACACCCCATTGCTGACGAAGTCAGTTACTTTGGGGAGGGATTAGTTGTGTTTCTTCCCCCAAGCAACATCTCTGCTGTACAGTTGTGTGGCTGGGTGAGGGAACAAAGGTGTAATTCTATCTGAGTGACAACCCTATTTTAGGAGCCAAGTACTTGGTGGGCGGATGGGATGGGGAGGCAATAGACTCAGAACTTCTCAACTTGCTGCTCCTGACATGGAACCATCGCCTTGTGAGCCAGGACAAGGTGACAAGGACTCAGTATTCTTTTTTTTTTTTTTTAACATTGGAGCATAATTGCTTTACAGTGTTATTAGTTTCTGCTGTATAATGAAGTGAATGAGCTATAAGTATACATATATCCCCTCCCTCGTGAGCGCCCCCCTGCCATGCCACTTCTCTAGGTCATCACAGAGCACCAAGCGGAGCTCCCTGTGCTATATACAGCAGCTTCCCACTAGCTCTGTTTTACGCATGTATTTTTAGCAATCCTACTCACCCAATTTGTCCCACCCTCCTCTTCCCGCCCACAAGAAGGAAATGGCAAACCACTCCAGTATTCTGTTCTTGCCTGGAGAATCCCACGGACAGAGGTGCCTGGCAGGCTGCAGTTCATGGGATCGCAAGAGTCGGACACGACCTAGCGCTATCTCTCCCCTCCCCACACTGTGCCCACGTGTCTGTTCTCTGCGTCTTGCATCTCTATTTCTGCCCTGCAAACAGCCTCATTTCTACCGCCTTTGTGGATTCCATACATATGCTTTAATATACTGTATTTCTTTTTCTGACTTATTACACTCTATGATAGATTCTAGGTCCATCCACATCACTGTAAATGACCCAGTTTTGTTCATTTTGGTGGCTGAGTAAACACTTCACTGTATATATGCACCATATTTTCTTAATCCAATCATCTGTCGATGGATGTCTAGGCTGTCTCCCTGTCCTGGCCACTGTAAGTAGTGCTGGGATGAACACTGGGGAACATGTGTCCCTTTGAATTATGGTTTTCTCAGCGTATATACCGGCTTCTCTTGTGGCTCAGCTGGGAAAGAATCCACCTGCAATGCAGGAAACCTGGGTTCGATCCCTGAGTTGGGAAGATCCCCTGGAGAAAGAAAAGGCTACCCATTCCAGTATTCTGGCGTGGGGAATTCCATGAACTGTATAGTCTTTGGGGTTGCAAAGAGTCGGACAAGACTGAGCCACTTTCACTTCAGGATACATGCGCAGTAATGAGACTGCTGGGTCACATAGTAGTTCTATTTTTAGTTTTTTAAGAAGCCTCCTCACTGTTTTTCATAGTGGGTGTATTAATTTACATTGCCACCAACAGTGCTAGAGGGTTCCCTTTTCTTCACATTGTCTCCAGTATTTATTGTTTGTAGATTTTTTTGATGATGCCCAGGACCCAGTATTCATACTGGTGTCTCGATCAAGGTAGAGATTTCATCCTTTGAGAGCAGGCTGGGGGAAAGGAGAAAGCCACTACTTCTTAGTTACATTAGTTATTGATTTCCAACTTAATCATATTACAGAGAAAACATGCTTTGCATGATAACAGTTATATGGAACTTTTTGAGACTCGTCTTATAGCTAGAATGATCATATAATGCAGTGTACACACAGGGACAATTTTATCTGGAGTAACTGCCAAACTGAATAGATGGGAAGACAAGATGTATAAACTGGTACTGTCCTAGAAACCAGAATGTGTTATCCTATTTACGGCTGAGTATGTGATGAAATTTTTAAATGTTTCATGTGCATTCGAGAAGAATATTTGTTTAGTTCAGTCTTCTTTGCATGTCCATTAGACCAGACTTGATTATTTTCAAACGTTCTTTATCTTTACTGAATTTTTGCTTGTTTAATCTCTCAGTTGCTGGAAGATGTGTCAAAATATTCCAAATGATTATAAATATATCTAGTCATCCTTGTGGACTGTCAATGTTTGTATCACATTTTGAAGATATGATGCATATCTTTAAAACAATCTGTATAGGTTTCTTTGTGTTTTACTTTTATCATTTTGAAGACCTTAACCTCCACTAACAATTTTTTCTCAAAATCCAAAATGCACGATCTGCTACTAATACGACTACATCAGTTTTCTTTTAAAATTTCTTTATTTTTTTGGCTGTGCTGAGTGTTTGCTGCTGGCTGTGGCCTTTTCTCTAGTTGCGGCAGGTGGGGGCTACTCTTCACTGTGGTGCGTGGGCTTCTTAGTGCAGTGGCCTCTCTTGTTGTAGAGGTCCAGCTCTATGGCACGAGGGCTTCAGTGGCTAGTGGGCTCTACAGCACAGGTTCAGTAGTTATGGCGTGCAGGCTTTGTTTCCCCAAGTCATGTGAGATTTTCCCGGACCAGGGATCCAAGCCCTGTCCCCAGGATTGACAGGTGGATTCTTAACCACTGGACAACCAGGGAAGTCCCTCAACTTTCTTCTAGTAGAGACGTGGTTAGAATTTAAACCTTAGGGCACTACCATTAACAGTATTATTATTAATATCATCATTATTCTGAACAATCAATGTTTCAATTTAAGCATATTCTTTCCTCTATTCCTTCTTTATTCTCAGATCTTCCATGTGGAAAATTTCAAAGAACACAGAATCGTATAATGAAGCCTAATGTACTCTGGCTTTTAAAATATTTACTCTTTATCTTTGGTGTATTAAAGTTTCATATGTGTGTGTTCCTTTTTATATATTTGTGGGGATCACTGTGATTTATTTTTTTACCTCTTCAAATATTACTTTTGCTCCATTCAAGTCTAATTCTGGAACTTAACATGGATCCAGATTTCTCAACTTCATCACTTTTGCCACAATTCTTTGTGGTGCAAGGCTATCCAAAATATTTAGGCTGTCTAAGACTGCAGCCATGAAATTAAAATCTGCTTGCTCCTTGACAGGAAAGCTTTGACAAATCTAGACAGCATATTTCAAAGGAGAGACATTTGCCGACAAAGGTCTGTCTAATCAAAGCTATGGTTTTTCCAGTAGTTATGTATGGATGTGAGAGTTGGACCATAAAGAAAGCTGAGCACTGAAGAATTGATGCTTTTGAACTGTGGTGTTGGAGAAGACTCTTGAGAGTCCCTTGGACTGTAAGGAGATCAAACCAGTCAATCCTGAAAGAAATCAGTCCTAAATATTCATTGGAAGGACTGATGATGAAACTGAAACTCCAATACTTTGTCCACCTGATGCAAAAAAACTGATTCATTGGAAAAGACCCTGATGCTGGGAAAGATTGAAGGTAGGAGAAGAAGCGGATGACAGAGGATGAGATGGTTGGATGGCATCACCCACTTGATGGACATAAGTTTGAGCAAGCTCTGGGATTGGTGATGGACAGGGAATCCTGGCATATTCAGCCCATGGAGTTGAAAAGAGTCGAACACAACTGACCAACCAAACTGAACTGAATGGACCTGCACTCGTGACCTCTAGCTACTAGATACTAATAACTCACAGCCTCTACCCTCTGCCAGTTGTTGCTGCTGCTGCTGAGTCACTTCAGTCGTGTCCGACTCTGTGTGACCCCATAGACGGAAGCCCACCAGGCTCCCCCGTCCCTGGGATTCTCCAGGCAAGAACACTGGAGTGGGTTGCCATTTCCTTCTCCAATGTGTGAAAGGGAAAAGTGAAAGTAAAGTCGCTCAGTCGTGTCCGACCCCTAGCGATCCCACGGACTGCAGCCTACCAGACTCCTCCATCCATGGGATTTTCTAGGCAAGAGTACTGGAGTGGCTTGCCATTGCCTTCTCCGCTGCCAGTTGTTACAACTAAGAATTTCTTCTGGAAGCCCAAACTAATCCTGGTTGAGAACTGCTGACTTAGACATATATTAATATTAAATATTTTAATTTATCTTTCCTATTTCTTAATGTCGTGTTCATGTATTCTAAATCTTTGTTATTTCTTGACAGTAATTTGGATAAATTCTTCACTACCACTTTCTTAAGCTATATTGTCATTTTTTATAGTGTTCAGTCGCTTCAGTCATGTCTGATGCTATGAACTGTAGCCCACCAGGCTCCTCTGTCCATGGGATTCTCCAGGCAGGAATACTGGAATGAGTTGTCATGGACTTGCCATGCCCTCTCCAGGTGATCTTCCTGACTCGGGGATCGAACCACATCCACCTGAGTCTCCTGCATTGCAGGTGGATTCTTTACCCACTGAGCCACCTGGGAAGCCCCATAGTTTTCTTATCTCTGCTTATATTCAATATTATATTTTATATCTATAAACATAATTCTCTTAGGTTCTGTCTCTGGTAATTTTAGTATTCAAAATTGATACGGATTTTTGTTTTTGCCAATCATCACTTTTCTTCCCTCATTTCTGTGTATGCTGAGCAAATGAGCTGTTCATTTTCCTTGGGACTTTATATGTGGGGATTTCTTATCTGTGGAATAAAGGTGGCTTCCTTTAGTGAGGGTTTAATTTGGCTTCAGCTGTAGGCCTAGAATCACTACTAATCTAGGGTCACTTAAATTGTGGGGTTGAGGATTTTCAGAATCCAGGTCATAAGAATTCTGACTGCAGACCTGAGCGTGGACTTGCTTGTGGGTTATCAGTTCTCAGGAATTCTTTGTTCCAAAGTTCAAGGTAACATTTTCAGGAATGCCACTGGTAGTAGGGAGGTAGTAGAGTTACTTCTAATTCAGCCTTACACAGAACTTGTGGCTCCTGGGATCCTAGTTTTATTAGTTAGTGTCTCCTCTTCAAGTCCTTCCCTGGCGGACCCTGCACTCTTGTCTTCTGTACCCCGAGAAGCTGTGAAAAATCTAAGCTCACTATATTTAGTTCTGCAAATGCCCCCAGGGTGAATGAAAGCTGTTCGGTTTTCTATTTACCTCTTGGGTTCATACCTTTGCTTGTTTTTTTTTTTTTTTTGTCTTCATGCTCCTTATTTTCTTGCCAGCTCATCATGCACTTCAGAAGGTGTTTACAATTTTTCTTTTTGCTAACATTTCAAACTATTTTCAATGGGAAAATTGGTCAAGGTACCTCGTTTGTTATTTTGCTGGAAATGAATATCAAGTTCCCTGTTTTTTTCTTTCCCTGGTTAAGGACCAATTAGTTTATTAGACATGACACTTATAACTATACATGTTTTACCCACCATGCACAGCCAGCCTGAATTTCTTAGGTCGGTGTTTTACAGGAGGTGCAGATGGAAAAATAAGTCAGGAGTACTATTAGATGGCTGCTTTCACAGACCTTTCTCTCCTTGTTGATTTCCTGTCTACAACCAATTATAGGCCAATATGTGTGAACCTAACAAAGTCTTGTTACTGAGGCTTGTCCAGACCACGCCCTGGGATACCACTGAGCGTATCACCGCACAGCCCCAAATGGTTGCCAGACTGATCAATTAATAATTCCCAGCACCAAGGAAACAATTTCTGGCATCTGCATCTTTTCAACTTGTTCCTTAGTGATTGAGGGCACTTTTTTGAATGAGCTTGGAGAGTGCCTACATTCAATAAAGAATAGAAAAATATGCCAGGGAGATAGTTTGCTGTTACTACCTGGGAGTGGCCAGTAATAATAATGAGCAAGAGGATGACATTGGGGGGTTTACTTTGTACAGTTCACCATTCTTGCGACTTACCCAGACTTACCAATCCAGGTGATCTCATCTAATTAATCTCAAGAACAACTGGCCCTGCTGTTTAATAATTGCCAGAATCAAAACTCACCGAGAGCTGCTGTATGGCTAATAGACCACCTCAGCCATTCATCTCATTCACGCACCTTGCCATTAAATTTTGGCAACTTGTTCATGTAGGTGGGCGAAACTCTCAGCATTGCACCCCATAGATGTTTCAATGGTGTATTTTTATGGATGAGGTAGGTATTTAGTTTTCCTATTGCAAAGACATCTTGAGATAAAATTATTACAGTTATATGACATGAAAATGTTAGGCACGAATCCCTATTTGTCTAAAACAGATATTTTGGGGTGTGCAATATGGAAAATCTTGTGTCTGTCTGCAGGGGCATCTTTCATCACAGCCAACTGGAGATGGAATGGCTTCCTCTCCTAATTCGGAATCTGGATATACAGCCCATTCATTCTGTTCACCAGTGATTTTCGAACTTTGTGTAAAACAATCTCAACCTACCCCAAAATTTGACAAGGATGCTACAAACAGGTTTCCTGTTCTGAAGTACTTGAGAGTAAGCTGCTGAATTACACATTATCAACTCAATTTTTTCATTCCTGTGTCGGCACGGTCTTGTCTTCACTTACCGGTTTTGCCTCCTGCATGGGTAAAGATTGAGAAAAACTTAATGAAGTGAAGGTCAGATGACACAGTCTTGCCAAGAATAAAAGAGGGGGCCCTATTTGGGAGGAACATGGGGACCAGCACATGCCAGCCGGGGTCTGGTTCTCACACTTCTCTTGGCAAACCTGGATGACAGTCCTCTGAAAGGCCTAGGTTCTGAGGTCAGAGACCTGTTAGTGAAGAACTCAACAGAAAGTTCTTATAGGACTCATGGGTTCATACTGACATATGGGATGTTTAAGGGGAAAGAATCTGTTCCTAGGGAAATGATCCAGGGAAAGTCTTTGGTGGTAACAGGAAATATCTCGTCCATTTTCTGTGAGATTTTGTATCCCAGTTCCAGGACTTCCGGTCTCTAGACACTCTTAACTTATTCTTGTGTTTAGACAGCCTATCTCTTCTTGAGGGTAGGGTGATTCCAAGATGGGATGAGCTTCGGGAAGTGCCTGAATGAACTTTATGTTGTTGTAAATTATTATAACAGGCAGGGCCCATCTATCCAGTTTACACTGTGAAAGCGATGGTGCTCTGTATATTTTTCATTGATTTCTTAAGATGGCTCAAGTCTTAACCATGTCATCATGGGTGGAGAGAAAGAACATGAGCTTGGGGATCTCACTCCCCAATATGCTAGGTCAGGAGAGAGATGAATTTATAATCCTCATCTGTAAAATGGGAGAAATCATCATGTCTTCCTTATGGGCTGCCTTGAGGAGTAAATGAGATGAAATGTAAGCGCTTTGCCAGTACCTGACACACGGTGGGTGCTGCGTGAGAGTAGCTGAGCTGCCGATGGTGGTCGATGCACTCGGGAGTGATTTCTTATCATTGGGCAGGGCGACAGTGAGGAGCTCCGAGGGTGGGAGATGCCACTGTCCTTCTCAGCTTCACTCTGAGTTGAACTGGTTGACTACACTGCCTTCCAGAGGAATCACTGGCCACAGCTGATTAAAAAACAATTACCAAGTCTCCCCTGGAGAAGAGAATGGCAACCCACTCCAGTATTCTTGCCTGGAGAATTCCAGGGACAGAGGAGCCTGGTGGACTACAGTCCATGGGGTTGCAAAGAACTGGACATGACCGAGCAACTAACACTTTCACTTTTTCACTTTTCACCAAGTCTTTCATCTCCTAACTGCCAACTCAATCGCTGACTTCTCAGTAGACTTTTCCACCAATGCTCTGCCAGCAGGTTAAAATATCCTGGCCCCGACATTCAACATGATCCCCCTACCCCACCTCGCCGGTCCTATCCCTGGAAGCATCTCTGAACCTTCCTTGCATCCTCTGCCTCTTTCCCTGCTTTCCCAAGCCAGGGACTTTCAGTATGACAGCATTTCCCAAGAGCCAATATATAAGTTAAAATGGGGAGTGTGGAGTGGAAGGCAATAGAGTAAGCACCGCACCTAACCCTTTCCTTCAGCCCTGACCCTGGGGCTCTCCCCAAAGCTCTGGGGAACAATTTGAAAGCCACTGCCTTGGACAACTGTGACTGCCTTCCAAAGGGCCCCCAACCCCTGCTGCATGCCGCTGTCACAGGGGGTATCTTTGGTAACTTCTGGCTGTGTTCCTTCCTTACCTAAACTGTCTACTGCTAATACAGCCCACTGCTCAGCTTGGTAAGTAACTCAGTCTCTCTGCATCTCAGTTTCCACATCTGTAAAATGGGATTGTAGTGAAGTCAGATCCAATTATGCATAAAAATTCCTCAGCTCTATGGCTGGCACGTTATGAATAAGTGTTCAGGAAATCTTAGATAACAATCTATTCGTTATTTAAAGACATCTCATGCTTTTCTTATTCGATTATAAATTTAACCCAGAAAACTTATAATCTAGTGTTTCATAGGGGGCCTGACATATACGTTTTTACTCAGTGAGAATTTTGACTTTCTATATAGTTTTTCAGAATTGTGGCTTTGGACTTCTAGATCATTATCTCAAAGTGTGGGTCAGATATGACCTGTATCAGAATCATCCCGAGCATGTGGAAGTGCCGAGGCCTTATTTCAGACTTCCCAGGGGCCCAGGAATCTGCATTTCAACATATTTACGTAGGAATTCTTTTTAAAATTAATTAATTAGGCTGCATCGGGTCTTAGTTGTGGCATGCAGGATCTTTGTTGTGACACGAGGGATCTTTCATTGCGGTGCACGGATTCTCTACTTGCAGCGTGTGGGCTCTCTAGTTGCGGCACATGTGCTTAGTTGCTCAGAGGCATGTGGGTCTTAGTTCTCTGACCAGGGATCAAGCCTGCTTCCTCTACATCACCACTAAACCACCAGGGAAGTCCCACATCTAGAGATTTTTGTGTGCCCTGTAAACTGATGTGCGTGTTGGATCCTTGCCTCTGGTTCTATCCTAGGCTCAGAGGACCTCTCTCAGCTTTGAGATGGTGATTCTTTGGTCCCATTCCCATTAATCCATTTCTATCAACTTTTAATTTTGTTTCAAAATCGTCTTCCTGCCCCATGTTGATGCATGTGTGCTCAGTCAAGTCTGACTGTTTGCAAGATATAGCCCAACAGGCTCCTCTGTCCATGGAATTCTCCAAGAATACTGGCGTGGGTTGCCATTTCCTTCTCCAGGGAATCTTCCTGACCCAGGGATCGAACCCAAATCTCTTGAGTCTCCTGCATTGGCAGGCAGGTTCTTTACCAGCTGAGTCACCGGGGAAGCCTACCCATACCGTCCTATACTGCCCCATACTGTCACATAATCAGCCCTATGCCAGAAACATTGATTCAACACAAGAAATTCTTGCAAAGCTATTTCTCCTCTGGCTTAAGTCATGATATTATCTGGGCGGGGGTTGGGGGGTGGACTGGGTCTTTTTGAATGGTTAGGTCTCACTGTTCAACAGTTCACAATTAACAGCAAAAGGCTTTCCATTTTTTCATTCATTTACCTTCACGGTGAAAGCTTATTTTGGTTCCATAGAGGCAACTAATTAATTACCTAATGTTCTTTTGCATTTTTACCAACATTAGACCAAATTTACGTCGTGGAACAAGCCATCCATACCGTATGTGTCATAATTACTGTTTTGCAATTTCACACCAGCAAAAATTTATTAAAACTTCACGACTCATTAATAGTAAGTGATCATAATTGCTTAATAGAAAAGGAAACTGTGCTAATGATGGCGGCTTTGATTAACATATTTGACCTTAAGTCATAAAGTCAAGTGAAATTAATATCGCTGAGTGTTGAACATAAGGTTTTTTACAGTTTGCATCATTTCGATCATCATAAAAGGCAAATAAACTAGTTTTGAGTTTGACTAGATTTGAAACCCTTTTAACTCTTCATAACAAATTGAGGGAACATCAATGAGCTCCTGTATAATGACAATGAAGTGAGAAAATGTGAGTAGAAGCAGAGGAGGCTCTTTTCCGTCAGGTCCTGGAGCAACACCATCAACTGGCTGGGTAACTGTGCAGACACGCCACTGGGGTAGGAGCCTGTCTTGGCAGAATCCAACATATGGTGCATGCATGCTAAGTCACTTCAGTCGTGTCTGACTCTTTGGGACCCCGTGGACTTTAGACCACCAGGCTCCTCTGTCCATGGGATTCTCTAAACAAGAATACTAGAGTGGGCTGCCATGCCCTCCTCCAGGGTATCTTCCCGACCCAGGGATCGAACCTGTGTCTCTTATGTCTCCAGCATTGGCAGGCAGGTTCTTTACCATTAGTGCCACCTGGAAAGCCCCTAACATATGGTAGTAAGGGACTTTTATCTCCTAATTTCGTCCACTCCTCTTGCCCTCAGAACCTGCCCCACCCTCCTTTGCATGGACCCTGTACTGGCCCTGACTGTTCTCTCTGGCCTTTGCTGGCCTCATGAATATGGGGAGATCTCCTGCCTACAGCGCTGTGCCCTCTCCCAGTGCACAGGGTTCTTACCCCTCTCCAGCTTCCCCATCTCTCTCCTTGGTCCCTCCATGCCAGCCTCCAGCCCCCCTGGACTAACCACATTCATTCCCACCTCTTGGTCTTGACACCGCCGTTCACCTGCCTGGAGCACTCCTTCCCCACTTCTGGTGCCTTCTTAATGTTTAGACTTTACATCTGAGGACGGGCTTCCCAGGTAGTGCTAGTGGTAAAGAACTCACCAGCCGATGTAGGAGACATAAGAGATGCGAGTTTGATCAGGAAGATGTCCTGGAGGAGGGCATGGCAACCCACTCCAGAAATCTTGCCTGGAGAATCCCAAGAGTTGGAGATGACTGAAGTGACTGATCACACAAACTCAATAAGCACTTCCCATGTATTTAGTGCTTCACTGCGTGCCCATATTGTAAATACCTTGCCTGAATAAGCTCACATAATCCTCAGCATCTCCCTGGCATTATCATCCTTATTTCTCAGATGAGGAGATCAGAGAACTGGCCAGCTCACATTTTATTTGTTTACCATCATAAGTGCTCTTCCCTTGCCTATGTAAGGGCCAATGGGAAGAAAAGTTTGTCTTCTCCTATCCTCCAACCTGAGCCTCCCAGATGGCACTAGTGGTAAAGAACCTGCCTGTAGGAGATGTAAGAGACTTGGGTTCAACCCTTGGGTCAGTAAGATCCCTTGGAGGAGGAAATGGCAACCCACTCCAGTATTCTTGCCTAGAGAATCTCCTGGACAGAGGAGCCTGGTGCATACAGTCCATAGGGCTGCAAAGAGTCGGACACGACTGTGCAGACACAAAAAAGATCCTCCAAACCATCCCCTGGGGGAAGGATGCCTGGAGTAGGGCTGACAGAAGTCAAAAAAGCCAGTGGGTTGTGAGAGTTGGAGGGAGGAGATCCTCCCCTGTGAGCAGGCTCGTTCGAGGAGGGTTCATTCTTCCCAGGGAAGCGGGAAATACTGGAAACTGCGGGGGTGGGGAGGGTATAGGGAAAGCTGTCCTGGGTCCTCACTCCAGGTGACAACTGAAGCCAAGCCGGGGCAAAGAATGAAATTGCCAGAGAGGGCAGGGCAGCAAGAAAGAACAGAGGAACAGAGGCCAAGCCTTTGTGGACAGGGGAGTTGCTTGTGTAGATACACAGGCAGAGTTTGGAGTCAGAATTGAAAATGCCACCATTTCATTCATTGCCTTTTCAAATAAAATGGGGCATAGTTGCTTTACAACGTTGTGTTAGTTTCTGCTGTACAACGAAGTGAATCAGCTATATGTATACATGTATCCCCTCCTGGACCTTCCCCCCAGCCCACGTTCCACCCCTCTGGGCCATCACAGAGCCCCTAACTGAACTTCCTATGCTGGACAGTGGGCTCCTACTAGCTATCTGTCTTACACACGGTATAGATGTTTATATGTCAGTCACAATCTACCAATTCAGCCCAACCCCCACCATGTCTATACATCCATTCCCTACATCTGCAGTTCTAGTCCTGCCCTGCAAATGATTCATCTGTACCATTTTTCTAGATTCCACGTACATGCGTTAACATAAATTTGGTTTTCTCTTTCTGACTTCACTCTGTATGACAGGCTTGTTCATTGCCTAAAGGACAGTTCTGTTTCACTGTCAGTAAATCCCAAATTAAGAAAAAAAAATCCACACACATACATTGGTTTTTTCACATCACAAGAGGATTACCAATTTAAAACCTCAGGTTTCCTTAAAGACCTAATCCCTCTGTGGCTTTGACAAATGAGGTGATTTTGCAGGAAGCCGCTTCAGGAGCCAAGCAGTTGCAGGATAAACACCCAGTTGGTATCAGGCAGACCCTCAAGTTGAGCTGCTGGGGTTTGAATGCTAGGGTCTCCTGGCCAAGTTACCTAACCCCTGAGGCAATTTCTTCATTGGCAAAACTGGGACAGCAGCTCTCATTTCAGGGCTGCTGGAAAGATCCAAAAAGAGGGTCAGTATAAGTGCTCAGTAAATAAGGGCACAAGGAAACACAGGTCTTCTACAGAAGATAGGAAAAGGTAAGGAGCAAGCAGGGACCAGACTAGAAATGGGCTCGATACGGGAGGGGCTGGGAGTGGGGGCCAGAGACAGATCTGGAGTTTCCAGCTCGTGCCTGGGCTTTGTGGTTTTGTGCAAGCGCTGAGTTCTGAGGATGCGGCCATGCTGGACATGGGGGCTCCCTGCCAGGCGAGGCAAGGCCAGCTCATCAGCCCCTAGAGGGAATGGGGTCCTCCAGTGGGCAGCACTGGCACTGCCCTCGTCACCCTGCCCCCACACCTTGCTCTTGGCGTGCAACCTTGAGACACCAACCTTGATGGTGATGCAACCACCATCCCCGGAACAGAGGCCACCCTCCCCTGCCTCTGCTTCATCTGTTGGTCCAGCATGGCCCAGGCTTCAGAGTAAGAGAAGAGCACAGATCGCCTAGCAGATGGGCGCGAAGGTTCTGGATTACAGAAGAGGGCTTCCCTGGTAGCTCAGCTGGTAAAGAACCTGCCTGCAATGCAAGAGATTCTGATTCAATTCCTGTGTTGGGTAGATCCCATGGAGAAAGGATAGGCCACCCACTCCAGTGTTCTTAGGCTTTCCTTGTGGTTCAGACAGTAAAGAATCCGTCTGCTATGCGGAAGACCTGGGTTCAATCCCTGGATTGGGAAGATCCCCTGGAGGAGGGCATGGCAACCCACTCTAGTATTATAGCCTGGGGAATTCCATGGACAGAAGAGCCTGGAGTCCATGGGGTTGCATAGAATTGGACATGACTGAGTGACTAAGTACACAGCGCAGATTACAGAAGAACACTTAAAGCTTCTAAAAATTGCCTTGATAAACTCAGTGGAATTAAAAAAAACTCTAGATGTGTTTGGCAAAAGCTGATAGTCAAAACAGTTTGCAATTCCCCAGTGAGTGGGAAGATGCCAGCAAAGGAGAAGGGAAGCTAAGGAGAAGGTCATGTTGTCCGAGGCGGGGCTGAATGAGAACTGGAGGTGGGGCAGGGGGCCTCTCTACCACTTGCAGGATAAAGACCTCTCTGGGCTTCTATTTTCACATCTATAAAGTGGAGGTGCTCAGTAACTCCCCACCTGGCAGTGGGAGAACGGAAGGAGAATGCGTGTAAAGGACCTTGGCAAACTGTAAAGCACTTGCAGGTAAAGGAGATATTATCTGAATACCCTAAGGGTCCCTCAGGGACAGAAATATTCTGGAAGAGTGAAAACCAAGGAGCTTCACATCAGAGCGCAGTCACTTCTTCCCTATTCCGATACTGGTTCCCATGGTTAGTGGGAGGGGCTTGGGGATTCAATCTCAATTGACTGCAAGGGAAGCAAACCTAGATGAGGCTCATGCATTGCAGAAATCACTTTTTCTTTCTGCCTGTTGTCCATTTTCTTCTCAATTTGGGTCACATTTTCTGAAGACCCTGTCCTGGAGCAGGAATGGAATCCTGGCAAGTCAAGGAATAAGACCCACTTTCCATCACCACTCTTGGTCTGTCCATTTCGAAAGTAGATACCCTAGGCCTGAGATAGGATAAAAGTGGCTGCTAAAGCCACAGGCTCTCTCTCCCCGCACATCTTCCCGTCTTGGGGCAGAAGCGGGAGAGGTCAAATTTAGGGAATGAGGGATGAAGCGGTTTTCCTGAGCCAGCCACCCTGACAGTGACAGCTGGGGGAGTTGGGGGGGGGGGTGTTCTGAGGATGGTGACTGGGCGCCCCTCGAAGTTGGTACTGGGTCAAGTACATCCAAAATTTCACAGTAACAGGCCAGTCATGTTTTTCTGGGCACAGTCTGTGGGTAAATGAGATCTTGAAAGCAGTTAGGCAGGCTTTTGTCACTTGGTGTTAACTGTATATGTTGCAGCGACTTTAATTGGTTTTATGTCTACAGTGAGATGGAAGTGGGACTCTTGGGGGAGCGGTCCTGGCGCTCGGATGGCTTGTCACATTTCTTTTTTAATCTGCTGTTCTTTTCCTTAAGGCGAGGGAGGTAATGTAATTATCTTTTGAAGACGAATGCATGCTGCAGTATGTCAGCTTGGGCTGCTCTCATAAAATGGCCTCCAGTGTAGGTGGAGGTAAATGAAGTGGGAATGAGGGTGGGTCTGTGAGCCTTCCTACTCTGAAGTCAGGAGAGTTTTCCCCAACAGGCTGGAGGGCAGAGAAGAGTTTGAATGTGCACAGCCCTCAAAAATCTGAATTCCCGTCCAGCTTTCCCTCGGCTGTGTGACTTTGCATCAGTCACCCTCTCTGAGCCTCAGTGACTTCTGAAGCAACATGAGATGAATTCTATCCAGGAGTTACTGTGAGGCTCTGAATGCACAGAGCCCATCCATCCTGGTCTGGGGGGCACGTGGTGAGCATCCTGTCCCACCAGCTGTTATTACCAGGCCATTATTGTCTTGAGCATTCTGAGGCACAATCCACAGTGCAGGGTGGGCAAACCCTTGACACTCTTGTCACCAGAAGAGCCGACTCAGCCTCCCCTTGGCTGGATGGACCCTGCACAGAGAGGACTTCATCTCATGTCACCAAAACCAGACTGAGGAATTATTTTAAAAACCCTCCTACGCACACAGTGTACACAGCACCTCTGAGGTGCTTCTTCCCCAGACTGTGGCAATTCATCTTTAAAGAGGTTCTGCGGGGCAGATGCTCACTGCCTCCTGGGTTCGGGAGGGCTTTGCTGGACACAGTAGAAACACTCCAGTCCTGAGTGAGGGCTGAGGCAAGGCTGCACATGCCTCTTTCTTCCGAAGGGCGGGGGCCAAACCCTGAGCTGGTTTCCAGCCACTGCACATCTCAGTTTACTTTATTCTTTTCTTCTTTAACACTATGGGTAAAAATAATAGACATGGTAAAAATGCTGAATCTGGGTAATGTCTATCCATCCATCCATCATCTATGTATCTATCCAGCCATTTCCATCTTCCATCATGTCTTATCTACATATCATGTCTATATCTGTCATCTAGGTTTTTAAATGTATACAAATAGGACTGTATTTTCATTGTTCTGTACCTTTGCTTTTTATTTAACATATACCATAGACCACCTTCCTTTTCAGTGGATGTACATCTAATTTTTAAAATAGTTGCATTGTCGTTCACTCAGTCATGTCCAACTCTTTGTGAGCCCATGAACAGCAGCAGCACACCAGGCTTCCCTGTCCCTCACTATCTCCCGGAGTTTGTTCAAACTCGTGCCCATCGAGTCGGTGATACCATCCATCTCATCCTCTGTCGTCCCCTTCTCCTCCTGCCCTCAGTCTTTCCCAGCATCAGAGTCTTTTGCAATGAGTTGGCTCTTTGCATCAGGTGCCCTAATATCCCCTTATCCAAATGCACCATGAGTTCTTTTACCAGATCACTGTTGATAGACATCAAATTGTTTCAAGTGTTTTGCTATTGCAAATTATTCTGCCATGAAAATCCTTTTGCATGTATCTTGGCACTCCGTAAGAATGCAGGGTAAACTCCCTGCAGTGGAATTGTTGGCTCAAAGAGGATGTGGATTTTAAATTATGATATGTATCGGCAAACGGTTTTCTAGAAAAAGATTGCCCCGTTTTATGTACCCACCCAAGGTTTTCTCAGGCCAGGCGCTCACTTTATCTCTGAAACATGGTGAAGTCTTTGTCTACTAGCTGGGAAGGGAGAAACCTTCTCGAGGATAAAACCCATCAGGGCAGCAGCACCGCCAGTTTATGTGACTTTTATGGATACCCCTCTCGTATCTTTCACATCATTGTTTTCGTTCATGCTTTATTTATTTCACCAAACACAGGCAGTCTTGTATCTTGCTTCTGTCACCGCTTTTATTCACTTTCTTGGCATTTCTCTCAGGGTTTTATTAGTCATTGCTTGTTCCAGCTCCTAAAATTTCTATCACCTGTATGCTGGGGATTTGGTTGTATTCAGGAGATGATTAGAATACTAAGAACTGCTGGAGGAAGCTTGAGGTCTCCCTCCCCTTCTGTTTGGTGAGTCAGGGGATGGCAGAGTTCTGTCCTTCCTGGGGGGCCAGCCTGCTGCTGCTGGTCTCGGACTGAGCTTGGAGTTTTGATCAGGCTGCCCCAAGCCTGATGAGATGTTGGGGTCTAGGGTTTTCTTGTATCTTTAAAATACCAGGCTCAGCTCCAAAAGCTCACAGACTTTGAATCCAAACTATTGAGTCTGGCAGAAATCACCCTCAACTTGATCATTTCAAAGCAGCTCAGAAAGGGTTCAGTTCAGTTCAGTCGCTCAGTCATGTCCCACTCTTTGTGATCCCATGAATCACAGCACGCCAGGCCTCCCTGTCCATCACCAACTCCCGGAGTTCATTCAAACTCATGTCCATCGAGTTGGTGATGCCATCCAGCCATCTCATTCTCTGTCGTCCCCTTCTTCTCCCGCCCTCAATCCTTCCCAGCATCAGAGAAAGGGAGTAGGAAAACGCAATTGAATGAAAATTCACAAAGAATAAAAATACATTCTACAGAATCTCAAGCAAAATGCAGCCTTTTCTGTCTGAACAAACAGCAAGGTCTTCTTGGTGTTGAGTGGGCTGCAGCTTTTAGACCGAAGCAAATAACAATGGTGATATTAATTGCTGTGATTTGTGTTTTAATAATTTACCTTAAAAAAGCCAGGTGGTGATTTGGTACCAGAAATGATAACTTTCAGGGAAGTGAGGAAGTCATATTTTGAGCAACCGTGATCATGATAAAAATCCAGCCTTATGTGGTATAAAGTGATTCCTCCTTGCCCCAGCACTGAGTTAGAAGCTGGAAATGAGAAAATGGCCCTGGGGAACTTCCCTGGTGGGCCTGTGGTTGACTCTGTGCTCCACTGGAGGGGGTGTGGATTTGATCCCTGGTCAGGGAACTACGATCCCACATGCTGAAAATGGTCTACTCTGTCTCAGCTGTTGAGCGCTAAGTCATTTGCAACTCTTTGCGACTACAGCACTGCAGGCTCTTCTGTCCTGCACCATCTCCTGGAGTTTGCTGAAATTCTGTCTTTAGTTTTTATCAAAATATTTATAATTTGTAACTGAATACAAATAATTTAATACATGTATGATAGTAACCAGAGAACCCACCAACCTTATCCTCTTAACATAAAACTGTACGCTGAAGACACGAGATAAATATCAGACGTGGCCTCACACTAGAACCAGGTTCCTCAAGGTATAGCACAAAGGAGCTACTAGGTTGGGTCTAAAACTGTGGCTTCAACAAGTGGTGATGCTGGAGATTTGCTCCTGCCCCCTCCCAGGGACTTGCAGTGTCTTTGGCGGAGGTGAGAGGCTGCCTCTGGCATCTGTGGAGAGAGACCAGGGATGCTGCTAAACATCTTACAATGCATAGGACCAGAAACCCCTTGACATCATGACACTGTGGACTTCTAGTGTTGGGAGATTTCAGTATCACTTTCCAATGCATTACAAGAAAAGAAAAAGGCACCACGATAACCACTTTAAAAACAAACAAAAAACGAAACAATGTTTATTAGGATATTCTGGGGCAGGGGAGATGGTTGAAGGGACTCCGTACATACATTCTGTAATGCTTGAGCAATATGCTAACAGAAAATTCAAACATCACAAAGCTACTTCCAAAAGTCCAAAGAACAAAAGGTGTACTTCTGCATGGAGATGGTCTTGCGTGGGTGGTGGTGATAAAGTAAGGTGCGAAACAGCTGCGAGGGAAGGACCCCAGGAGAACATCCAGGTTCCTCAGGAAGCAGATACACGAGATGATGAAATAAACACGTTATCTTCTACATGTGAAAAACTCAGGAAACACACACTGTGAAAAGGAGACCAGAGGAAAGCTGCTCATCCATAACCTCTTCTAACTGGGGGCTTCCGCAGGGCTCACTCCACCCCTCACCCCAGCTCTGATGAGGCTGGGTATCTGAACCCCTCTCCCAGGACACAATTCTAAAATGATCCTAAAACCCAGAATCCTTCTTCTCTTCCACCTGTATCGTTAACTTGCGTGAAATAGAACTAACATAACGGAGATGTACCCTCCGGTTAAGAGTAAAAATGCAACACCATCCAAAAGACCCAGCAAAACAGCCCCACTTCCTACAGCTCACAGGGCTTCTCAGCAGGAGCTGGATTAAACAAGAGAAAATAATTTCAATATCAAGGGGAAATGCACAGAGGATGAGAAAACTCTTTAAAGCAAACTCCAGTTTAAAAAGTGTTTGCCCACCTCCCTCGGGGGAGAGAAGGGAGAAAAAGAGAAAAGACAGATAATTAGGAGAATTCTAAGGCCCTGGATTTCAGGTTTCTGAAACCACTGCTTCAACCCTCTGAGGACAATCAGCTCTTTCTGAATCCAGAAAAACACATCAGGAATGTCTGATTACCAGAAGACCACAGCCAAATCAGTCAGGCAATCTGTGATTTGGTTCGATCGTTTCCATTCTCTTTTTCTCCCCCCTCATTTCAGAAATGCCTTCAGCTAAGGCTAAAAAACACAAAACCAAATTCCAGACCAAGCACGCTTTGCACACCAGGAAGATAAAGCTGGATCATTCAGCCCTGCAGCACTTGACACAGAAAGAGAATGGGAGCTTTACAGATGGAGCTTTAAGTGCCGCTGGGCCCAGAGAGCCCAGAGTGCCTTCACCTGGACCCATGCAGACATCTTGCCAGCACGGTGACAGGTGGCAGGCTTTTACTGACTTCTAACAGCCTTACACCCAGGGCATCCACTGGGTGTTCTGATTTCTCTTCTACTCTTCGCTAGTTCTAAGATCTGTTTGGCAGACAGCTCTGGGGTCTCCCATTCCCACCAGCACCATGGTTGATGCCTGGCAGCTGGGACTTCCACTGGCCTGTGGACCTGGCCGTGCTCCCATGCTCACAGCCCCTGGAGGCTCAGAGGGGTGACTCCATTGGATTTTCCATGTGGCCTTTTGGGTACAGGCTGAAGGTAGATATATCTGCCTTCTTCATGATGGGTGGACTTGGACTTACAGACTGAGTCTGAAAAACAGCTTTATGGACTATCTACAAAGACAATTTAGATTCTCCAAGAGATATCAAGAGTGAAAGATTATGTCAATCTGGAAATGATGGTTGTTCCCTTAAGCGGCTGTCAGAGGGCCTTGTATTCTCAATTTACTCAGCTTCGGCTCCAAATGATAGTTCATTCAAGCACAGTAGATGTTCCACACACATGCTGAATTGTTCAGCACCCAAGTTCACTTCTCAGGATGCTGGCAGAGGCTGCATCCCTGGGGTTGGTCAAGACTGGCAGAATGGTCCATCTTCCTTGCCAGCATCCTGCACTTGAGGCAAGGTTAAAACATCAGCAGACTCCCTGGCTAACTTCCCACGAAGTCCACCCCATGTGGAGTCCTGTCCTTCCTTTCTGGTGACACTGGCCCATCACGCTTAGCTCTTCCTGGGGACAAATGCTAGGTTTTTCATCTCTCGGCAGAAAATGCAGCAGACAAATTGAAAGTCACTTTGACTCTAATGCTTTTTTTCACCCTTTCTCCCAGGTCACCCTCAACAGCTTCAGGAGGATACCTTGCAGCATCTTCATGGCTGCAAGAGGATGTTAAATGGGCCAGTCCTGACTACTGTATTACAGAGGCAACCCTTTGACGTCCTGAAGTTTTTCATTTACCCAGCAGTGTTTAACTTCCTACTATGGGTCATAGTTTCTGCTAGGGAAGCTGCTAAGGTGAGCAGAAAATAATGTTAGAAAGAAGGAGGTGATGGTCTCCGGCCAATCCCTTGGCATTTTCTGCAAAACGAAAAACAGGGATGGGTAAGAAAGCTGGTCCTGGGATGAAGAGAAAATCAGAGAAAACCATCTATTGATGCTGGTGCTGGGTTTGGCAGCTGCCCTTGAGCGAAAATAAACTCCCCATGGCAGTGGGACAAGATGCTGAAACCTGCCAGCAGATCGCCGAAGTCGCAGCTGTGCTGGTCAAATGAGCCTGGAGCCCTCAGGGGGCTGGGAGCGCCATGGCTGTGAGCAGGCTGCCGTTCTCTGCTGGCAGTTTATTGAAACAGGGCTTGCGTGCCTTCCCCACCCCTCCGGGCTGGGTCTCAGAGCAATCAGAAGTGCAGGTGGTGCAGCCTGCTGAACAACCCAGGCTATCTCTGGGAGGGAGGAGAAGCTCGACAAAGAGCTCTGGGAGCAACAAAGGGATGCAGCAGACAAGACAATCCCAGAGTTCAGAAGAGGGAGCTCGGGAGAGGGCTGGATGGATGAACTTTCTACTCCGGGATCAGCATCATCTTCAAATCGCCTGGCTCCTCAGAGAGACTTCTCCGATTCAAAAAGCCAGGGTTACATGTCGAACCAGCATCTGACTGAACCGAAATTAATTTAGGTAGGACTAAATTTAGAATGATTACAATGAAGAACTGATAGGAAGGGACTCTATTAATTACTTGGGCAATAAGTTAACAAGGGCGGGGACTAGGGTTATCAATAATCAGTATGCAAGAAAAGAGAATCAGCTGGTATCTTAAGTTAATGACCCCTGGGCAATGAGGTGTCTCACTGAATACATCCCAGGATGGAGGCAGTGGCCAAATCCACAGATTTAAGGCCTCTGCAATGAGAATGAAGTTCAGAGATATAGTCGTCTTGAAAATCCTAGACAACAGACTTCAAACAAATGGTCACTTGAGAATAAAAGCTGTGTCAAAGTCAAGAAGTATCAGATAAACACACGAGATGTTTATCTTAGGGAGGAGAGAGAAACATAGCTTGTAAGGGTGTCTAATGAAATTCCCAGCTGTTTTATTGTTTCAGAATTTCTAAAAAGGAATTTCTTCCTCTGTCCTCGAGATATTAGTTCTGGCTTGCTTTCTGCAAAGGCACTGGTATCTAATTCAGGGAACTCTGGCTGTTTGGTTGGGACAAGTTTCCTATTTGGGTCAGACGGGATACACCATTCAGCCATAGCACGTGGTCTCTTGTGGCACCTTGATCTTTGCTCCATCTCTTCAAACTCTCCAAGCTCAGGGCAGACAGGCCCTTCGGCCAACATCATGTTCAGGCTGTTGATAATTCACTCTTGTGTGTTGTCATTGCTTTGGGGTTTTCTTGAAATGTTGGGTCTGACATGGTTTCATTTGTTTAATCAAAGAGCAGGAGCAACAAGGATCAGGGGTGTATGAACCCAAGAGATCAAGAACAGTTTGAAAGAGAATGAGAAACTGTGCATTCATTTAATGCATTTTCTGGTCCCGCAGTTTATTGACTTAAATAAGCCGTGCATGCCTGACTACATGAATGAAAACTTATTTTCCAAAAGACAGCTCCTTGGAGGCCACTATTTTGTAAATAATAACAACAGAAATACATGTTAGCTGGATTCTAAGAAAAGAATTTGCTAATTATATAAACTCCCACTGCTCTTACATCTCTTTTCTCAAGCACTTAACACTGATTCAGAAACGCTTCCGCTCCCCCACTTCCCTAGCTCAGCAGATGGAGTGTTTGGGAGTGTCTGATTTAGACTACAAAGGGGCAGGTGGGGGATGGCGATACAGCTGGAGACAACCCATCCTTGGAACATGTGCTGGATAGGAACAATCTTAGCATAGACCAGATCAAAGGCCATGGCAGCTCTGGGGGAGCCGCGGACTATATTTGATGAGCTTGAAGACAAAGCTTCTAAAACATTTCTTACTACAGGATTAAGAATTATTAAAAAAAAAAAAATTTTTTTTTCTAAATAGAAACAACACTCCTATCACACTTTGGATACTGTTTGCTATACTTAATGAAAAATAATCTATGTCATTCTCAACTTAAGCTTCTTCTGCTAGAGCCTTGGGGAAAATCAAATATGGAAAAATAAATACTCGGGTGGCATTCTGAATTTCCTCTCTTTATTGTGCCCTTTCTCCTTCATGTGCTCTACTTTAAATGCTCCAACAGCTCCAACACTTACTCCAACACCTCTTGGTCAAAGATACTCAACATTCCCAAGCAGACTGTATGTGCTTCTAATCAGTTTCGGAATCTTGCTTTTTTATTTTTCCTCTCTGAAAGGAGTGGGGCATGGCTAGACTTGATTTGGGGGCCATTGGTCTCCATGCATTTAAGTTACTATTTTATGTTTTGCCAAAATCAAATACGAGATGCTTTCTGCAACAAGCCCAAACCTCAGCAAACAGTCCTTGGACTTTGGTGGCACCTTCAATGCAGGGCAATGAAGGACAGGAAGTAGTGAATCATGTTTTGCTTTTAGTGCTGCCAGAGGAAGCCAGAGAAGATAAACGGTTTGGCCTGCTCCAGTACTGGGGCAAATGATCATGTTTCTGGGTCACCATGTTAAACTGAGATCACCCTAAATGGCATAAACACTTGCTTGGCATGATTTTTCTTGTTTTGGCCGCACTGAGAAGCAAGTGGGATCTTAGTTCCCTGACCAGGGATGAAACCCACACTCGATGCAAAGGAAATGTAAAGTCCTAACCACTGGACCACCAGGAAAGTCCTGGCATGAGTTTATAAGAATCTCTCTAGTGAGTCATCATGGAACATCCTTCCCCCTGTTTATTTTATCAGTAATTTACTTTCTGACGATTTGGTAACTCTCATGTGCTTCTATCTCTGAAGAAAAATGCGATCTATGTTGGTGAAAGATGAGGCTGTTTACAATTTAATTTATGTGTTACACATCCACGCATTCTTCACTGAAGGCTACCCTTGTTAGCTCTGGTAACTTCCATTTCCTCTTTGGTCATCTGAAACTAATTAGAGATGCTGTTTATTACAGAAGTAATCAATAGCTTTCTACAGTAGATTACATAGAATCTGACCTCTATGCAATTAGTCCAATGTAGATACACAGATACCTTAATTAAAACAAAATATGCTCTGAAGAGATATGTTTTCACAGATGACTGGAATTCCAAGTATTTCAACACATTTAATGTGTTTATTCAAAGTACGAGTCTTTATGAAACCTTTCACTAATCGAATTTGTTTGATGAATTTCCCATGAAAACATTTTGAAGTGAAAAAACTCGGTACTTAGTATTATACATTTATGTTTATTAACATTTGGATATAAATGTACTTCAAACACCAACAGAACTAAAAGACTATGCCTTCATCTTGGGTTTAACAGATTTCCCACCCTAGTAATTGGATTAATTCTTACAAGGCAAACATCCGTGTGCAAAGGGAATCAGGATGAAATGGCCACTGTGGGTTTCCTCCTCCATCCACTTTACTGATGTTGGAAGAAAGTCAACTTTTTGGACACTCCATTGGGTGGAATTTCCTCACCTCTGTTCAGCTGCAAAGAAACATGGCTACTAGCACTCGATCCTTGTAGATTTCAAATCTCACCATTTCAACAGACTTCAGAAGTGCACTTTCGGGGCTCTTCACTGAAGGAAGAGAATGATGGAAGAGATGTGCAGTTAACAAGTCAGATGCTTTATATCCAGAGTCCCTGTTCTGTGACTCTGGGCCAACTTATCTCCATGGACCTAATGGTGACCGTGACCCTCTTGAGCCTCCAAACTTTTTTTATTTTTCACAGAGTCAGTCACAGTCTATCACGGAGGACACAGAACACAGTGCAAGAAGATACCTGATGACTTCAGACCAAACCGATCCACAGAGCGGCCAAGCCATCACAGTTGAAAGTCAAGACAATCCTTAGGAAAAGAGATGTATATCCTGGGCACGAATCTGCTTCAGAAGACAGGGCAGCGGGTCCTGTCTCCTGTCCCAGTCAAAGCTGCCATTGTCAGGTAACATGAAAACCAAGGTCCTGGTTTGTGTCAACTGGCAACAGTGCCATTTGTAGAGTTTGTAGAACACTGACGAGGGGCCACCAGTTTTCCCACAGGTTTGCACGCTTGTGTTTCCAGAAATGATAAAAGACTACGGTTGGCTGCTCTGTTTCCTACTGCCTGTCCACAGTACATGATGCAGAGCTTTCTGCTAAAGCATGAGGATCCTCAGAGTCTGCTGTTGAAGACCTGTCTTCGAGAAGTCAACATCAAAGCTAATGCTACCAATAAGAGGAAAACAAGCTCCATGTATTTTGTATTAAACCACCGGTAAAAAAAAAAAAAAAATGAAGACAATATCATTACTTTCAAAATATAGAAAGTCAATAGCTGAAATCATTTAGTAGTAAAATTTTTTCTACATATAACCTCATACATGTAAAGATTATTAGAATGACGCTTCAGCTGTATTTGACTCTTGTTAGTGTGAGGGATTCTCACTCAAGTAAGGCTTTGGAGACTGTCTCAATGCTCAAGGTTCTATGAAGTCTCACACCCACTCTCATTCTCTATTTTGACTAGGAGACAGACACTACATTGAATGTGGCAGGTGTTTTTTTGTTTTCATAAGAGAGTGCAGAGCTGTTTACTGTACATAAACATTAGCGTGGAAAACGCTAGTACATATAGAAAGAACACTGGTACAAGCCTGTTTGCACAAAGTCCATCAAGATTGTCATGATGAGAATCTTCGCTTTGTGACAAAAAAAAGTTTGGCTTCCACATACCACTGCTGTGGTATGGTCATGTCATCAGAAAGCAAACCTATTCCATAAGATAGAGAAGATTATTTAGGAATCCTGACTCCTTCTCTAGCTAGTCAAGAGCAGGGTGAAACTATTAAAAACCATCATCCTTATCAGGATCTTGAAAGCCCAAGGCTCCAGTCTGTTTTACAGCCACATCAACAATAAACCATCCTTTTACAATCCAGCATGCCCCAAAGCCTTCTGAGTGTGGAATGTAGCACTGTATCCGGGGATCCCATAAAAGCCTTAAGGATCACAAGAAGCTTTCTCAGGAAAAAAAAAAAGAAAGGAAAAAGTTCCAGTTGGATGAAACTGTTTTAGCAGTGTCTCAACTGAGCTCCTAAAACTGGAATTTCGGATATACAAGAGGACAGGAAACAGATAACTTGGTTTTTGTCTTTTTACATGTCCGTATGGTTCTGTAAATGCAGCTACGATGCTTCGGCCAAAGATAAAGACAATAGGGTGGACAGGGCAGTTACCACCAGGGCCAGCAGTGGGCTCAGACCGCAGCTTGGAGGAGCAGCCATTGATTTTGTGGTTATGTGGCTGGAAGCCCCAGCAAGACCATCCTTTTCATAATCACGCTGTAAGAAAGAATGTTTTCATTATCACCCACTGCATGCGTCTGTTCTATCACGGCATAGTTTAGCTGCACTCTCTCTCTCTCCGATCCCCGCCCCCAGCTAGCTATGTGGTTTACCAAAGCCAACCCAAGATTTTTACCCCTGCTCCTAAGGTCACCCACCAGCTGTGCAACATGGAACCATCCTCCCTTTGGGTAGACTGAGAAGGGATGCTCGCCCTCTCTCTCGTCATGAAGGAGGGCAGGAAGAATCACCTCAGGAAGCCTGCCCAAGCAACTACGGGCTCACACAGAGATGAGTCACAAATCGCACTGGAGCCTGGCAGTAGCCTTTCCCTCCACAAGCTGGTTCAACCCTGGACTTTACAGACGGAGGATCTTGCCCTGTTTGTCAGTCAGAGTCCCAGCCAGGACCCAGGCTCCTGAACTCTCAGTCAGCACAGCTGTTCTTCCCCAGGAAGGATTCCTACATCCCCATCCCTAGAACCTGCTCAGTCCCAGAAAACCACATCCTGCCACGATGAGCTATAATTGTAAATTGGGGAGGGTAACGTGGCCCGCATTGGCTACTTCTGGGTCGCTGTGAAAGTCAAAGGAGCAGTCTAGGGGACATCTGGTAAGCAGCAAGAGGTGCTATGTATCTTCTCTGTGTCTGTTGAACTTATGTGACTGATCACAGAGGTTCTCATGGTACCGGGACAACAGTATCTATGCTGGTCCAGTTCTGAGATAAGGATCCCACACTTGGCGCTTGCTTTGTACACCAGGATCTGCACCTGGCTCCATGGGCAGAGGGACACCAAGGGAGACTTAGATTTTTTTCTGGGCCTGAAACCTTGTTGTCTTTGAACCCTTTCATATCATACCCTGTTCCAGGGACCCGAAGGCTCTGTTTCTAGATGCAGGGAGACCCAGAAAGAAACAACTTACATCAGAAAGACAGAGGTGGGTACTGCCTGATATGTTGGATTTCAGCTTCTGTGCCTGGGAAAAGACAAACACACACAATTATTCGTACATACTATGGAAGAGTTGGAGAAGGAAATGGCAACCAACTGCAGCATTCTTGCCTGGAAAATCCCATGGACAGAGGAGCCTGGTAGGCAACAGTCCATGGGGTCACAAAGAGATGAACACGACTGAGTGACTAAACCATTAGGGAAGAGTAGTTATTGATGATCAACAGTATAAGGTCATGTCATTGTTAGAAATATGTGAGTCACAGCTGTGAGCCCATATATAATTAAAAATTTTCTACTAATCCCATAAATAATGAAATAACAGGTAAAGAAAATTTTAATGACATTTTCTTTAACTCAGTATATTACCATCTCAACATGTAACCAGTATTAAAGATGATTAATGAGATACTTTTCTACATTCTTTAAACTTTCATACTAAGTCTTCAAAATTTGGTGCGTTGGACAAAATACACCTCAGTTTGTACCTGCCCCCTCTCAAAGCCACTGCACAGGTTACAAAAGAAAAAAGTTTTAAAGTCATTTACAATCTGTACTCATTTATAGTTCTGAATATTAATGTTTATGAAGTGCCTTCTAGGTAAAAATGTTGTAGTAAAAATTCTCATTCATCAGTAATATAGAGATAGGTCTTCCTGAATCTTGTGTATTTGTCCACTTGTTTATTAGTTGTTCCAGTCCACAAACACTTACTGAACAATTTTCCAGGGTTGGGCATACAGTGATATGACAAAAAGGATGTGGTCCTGGGCTCCTGGGCCTGCCTTCTGGTGGGTAAACCACTCAACGCTGGGGGTCTCGGGCACAGGGCAGGGACCCTTTGACAGGTCCCTTCCACGAATCATGAAGGGTATCACAGACCCCAGATCTATCCATCTTAAAACTGCTTCCTGGGCAGTTATAAGTTCCTGAGCTGTGAGGGCTTTAAGCTCCCTATTTTCTCACAAATGGAACAAGTTTCCACGGGGTTTCTACCTGAGAAATTGAGTTAGAGGAAAAACTCCATTGCTCAATTATAATCAAAACTGCTCACCCAATACAGCTTTCTTGTTTTATAAAGGAAAACAAATTAGAGAGCACAGAGGTTAAGTGACTTACTCAGGGTCACAGAGTGATCTGCGTTGGAGAGTCAATATCTAGAATACAGGTCTCTGAAACTTCTGAACGAAATCGTGCTCTTTCCTGCTTTCCAGTGTTTCTCCCAGAGATACTAGCATGCTTGACTCTTCATGCGCTACTTGCCCCCCAAATCCACTCAAAGAAACCCTCCTATACCCCGTCCCCCTGAAACTAGGAGCCCTTTGGTAGCAAAAGGCAGAGAGTTTGTTTGCCAACAGGATGGCCCTGGTTAAGCCTCACACCTGAATCTAGGAGCATCTGGGCAACCAGCTCTATGGGGATACACTGGCAGGCTGCCTGCTGCAGGACAACTTTTGCGACTTGTTAAAGACATGCCAGGCTGAGATCACGGTATAGTCACACAAGGAGTAATTTACTGACCATAATGCTACTTGGGAGGCATCATAATCTTTACCTATATTTGCATATGCCAGCTGTGAATATGAAATCGAAACCTTTAAACAGGCCTCAAGAAAAAGACACTGTGAAGCACCCCTGGGCTGTTCAAAGGTCACTAAATGTTACATATAAGAAGATCAGAGGGCAAATCAGAAGAGGGATGGAGCCCTCCTCAAAAGCCTACTTTTAATCTATCTTAATAGCAAATCTGGTCCACTGCATTGTAACCTACAGAGAATAATATGTAGAACTTTGCACATTTTATTTCTGCTCAAAATTGGAATTGTGCCAGGCTCCAAAATGGCCCTAAAACATCACATTCTGTCTTTTCTTTTCTAGGTGGTAATCTATAAAAGACATAAAACCTTGCTAAGTACCTTTATAAGTAAGAAGTTCACTAAGACGTCCAACTCTTTGCAACACTATGAACTGTAGCCTGCTGGCGAGGCTTCTCTGTCCATGGGCTTCTCCAGGCAAGAATACTGGAGTGGGTTGTCAATTTCTACTCCAGGGAATCTTCCCAACACAGGAATCAAACCCATGTCTCCAGTATCTATCTGCATTGGCAGGCAGGTTCTTTACCACTAGCGCCACCTGGGAAGCCCCTAATATGTAAAAGACATAAAGCCTTGCCAAGGGCCTTTGCATAACTAAGTTCACTAAAACGTGCAGAAAAGGCAGCCTGACTCGTCTGGGACGCATTGATCCTTCAATTTCTTCTGCGCTATTGTCACAGTTAAGCTACACCTCCGTGTCCTAGACTGAAGTGCCCACCAAGAGATGCAAGGGCTGGTTGGGCTTCCCTCCTATTTTGTTCTATATGATTAACAACAGACTGCAGTGTTTTTCTCTTTGCACCATCTGAGAGACTCACTGGCTACACTTCTAAGTCACTTTAGGAAACTGCTGATGTATTAGAAAAAATGCCCATCTATATTACCTGATTGTAAAGGGGCTCGGAGAAGGCAATGGCAAGCCACTCCAGTATCCTTGCCTAGAAAATCCCATGGATGGAGGAGCCTGGTAGGCTGCAGTCTGTGGGGTCGCTATGGGTCGGACACGACTGAGCGACTTCACTTTCACTTTTCACTTTCACACATTGGAGAAGGAAATGGCAACCCACTCCAGTGTTCTTGCCTGGAGAATCCCAGGGATGGGGAAGCCTGGTGGGCTTCCGTCTATGGGGTCACACAGAGTCGGACACAACTGAAGTGACTTAGCAGCAGCAGCAGCAAAGGGGCTACCACCAATGGAGTTTAAAAGGTCTTTGTGCTGTGCTATGCTTAGTCACTCAGTCATGTCTGACTCTTTGCAACCCTGTCACTACTTTAACTAATTTTCTTAAATGGACTCTGCATTGACATAGCTAAATTCTGGTCCTCAACTAGTCACTGAGAGTTCAACTGTATACAGGATTACAGTTGTACAACTGGGTAGACATGCCCTGGTCTAAATTCTTGCTTTCTGTCTGAGAATGATTGGGATGACTGGTCAAATCACACAGGAAAATACATGGAGAACAACTCCAAGCCTGTGAAAGCTCTGGGCTCTTCTTCACCACAAGGCGGGCCTCTTGTTGGCCTCTGTCTAAAGCAAATAGTCAATTTCTGGCCTTGTCTCCCTGCAGCCCTATGGCTTCATTAAAGCTTGAGGCAGCAACTTCAAGCTCATCTGGCTTCAAGAACTATTCTGTGGGCAGAACTGGATGAACTGCTGAGGGAAAGTAACCATGTGCCACCAGGCTTCTGCAGTCTCTGAGAAAATGCCTTCTCTCCTGTCAAACCCATGACCAATCTACAGAAGCACTCAGCACTCCAGAAGCTTAGCAGTCCATGTACGCCAGCTTCTAAATACTCTGCTTATATAGTGAGTTGACACTGCTTCCCATCGAGAGGTTGGGGGAGCCTGGAAACCCTCACAACCTCAGAGGCAGGGCAGAGCAGACCCTGAGTTCCACCAGAACCTCATGAGAACCACAGTAAGATCTGTGATATGATTAGGAGGCGGAGGGAAGATAACATCTGCATAAACGAATCAGATTGCACACAGACATGAGATCTTTTAAAATCCCACACCAAACCTGGGCTGGAGGGCCAGTGGTCTGCTGCTTGCATTCAGTGGTGTCAGCTGGGTGTCCAATGCCTCTAAGGGGTTCATATGCTGCAGGTGGAGGGGCAGAGCCTGGGAATTTATACCTGTGCATGCCTAGCTGCCTGCATGCTTATAAGTCCTGTATTCATTCTGAATCCCTCCTGTGACCACCAAGGGTCAGAAATCCCCCTACGCATATCCAGAGCCCATTTAAGAAAATCCAGCTCTTGAAGTCCCTTGCAGAAGCCTGAGCAATCTGTTACTTCCACCATGAAATTAAAAGACACTTGCTCCTTGGAAGGAAAGCTATGATAAATCTAGATAGCATATTAAAAAGCAGAGACATCACTTCGCCGACAAAGGTCCATATAGTCAAAGCTTTTTCCAGTAGTCATGTATGAATGTGACAGTTGGACCACAAAGAAGGCTGAGCGTTGAAAAATTGATGCTTTCAAACCGTGGTGCTGGAGAAGACTCTTGAAAGTCCCGTGGACTTTGAGGAAATCAAACCAGTCAATCCTAAAGGCAACTGACCCTGAATATTCATTGGAAGAACTTATGCTGAAGCTCCAATACTTTGGCTACCTCAAGCAAAGAGCCGACTCACTGGAAAAGATTCTGATGCTGGGCAAGATTGAAGGCAAAAGGATAAGGGGGTGGCAGAGGATGAGATTACTAGAGAGCATCAGCAACTCAGTAAACAGGAGTTTGAGCAAACTCAGGGAGACAATGGAGGGCAGAGGAGCCTGGCCTCCTGCAGTCCATGGGGCCGCAGAGTTAGACATGACTTAGAGACTGGACAACAATGACAAAAATCCTGAGTGCTTTTTAAAACATCAGCTATCACTGTCTTACTAGTCGGGTCTGATAAATGCAAACATGCATCTCCCACTTCTAACTATTACAGAGATTATTTATATATTTTGAACATGGCCTCAGTTGATGAAAACTGGGACAGTCCCAGGAAAACTGAAAACAAAATAAACCAGCAAAAACTTCTGAGACCTTGCAAAGTATAACGTAAGGTAGAAGAAACTGGAAGAGCACCACTTCCAAGTCCTAAATTGATAAAAGCAGGAGTGTAATAATGGAACGAATCCCATTTGCCAAGCCCTGCTTATTAAGAAGACAGTGGACTTCCCTGGTGGTCCAGTGGTTGAGAGTCTGCCTTTCAATTCAGGGGTCGCTGTTCTATCCCTGGTCTGGGAACTAGGATCCCATATGCCGTGTGAAGCAGTCAAAAGGAAGAAAGAAAGAAAGATATGCAGGGGCCCAACATAGAGCTTGACTAGCTAGAAATCTAGACACCAAACCATACAGTTTGTGGCTTTAAAATATGGTATCTTTCTCTTAAGAAAAAAAGGGGGGATACAAAGGAAGAAAATGGATTTCAATTTTTCTAAAAGCCAATTTTAACCACAGTTCCAGCATGTTGAAAAATAAATTATTTAATCTCTTTTATGAAAGAAGGTTTCATATCACCTAATTCATAGTTATGTGGTTATGGGAGAAGCTTCCAACTTGGGGAAACCACCACCAAAACATGGTACCACAAGGTTTTCATCTTGAGACAGTGAATAGACTGCTAGAGAAATCCATCCACAAACCAGTAGCTTTTCTCTCTTTCTGGAACTTGGTCTTTAGGTTCTTCACAACCCTTGTCCCTCCAACAGTCTTATAAAACTGTCACTGGCAGTAATCCCCAAGTCCAGGCATGTCACGTAATAGAATTTCCATGTCACTGTAATTGCAGCCAGACTCGGCCAGTCCCTGGCACTAGAGGGTTAATAAATACATTAGATACTATTAATCTCTGTTACCTGGAGTCAGAAAATGACTCTCCTGCTTTTTAACCGTGTGATTAGCATTTGGAAAGCCTGCCTGGTGCCGACTGCTTTCCTGTACAGAATGCTCAGACATACATAGAGTACAGAACTCTTGGTCAAGCTAACTCATCAGGCACCGCGTGCCCCACGTGTTCTGGCCGCAGTGGGCTCTCCTGGAGCCTCGGGTGGGATCAGGCTTTGGAGTTGCACACTTGCTGTGTTTACAGAACTGGAGACTTAATACCATACCCACTTGCAGCTTGGTGTTTGCTGCCCTAGGACTCCATTTCTGTAGAAAAGTCAGTGTTTAATCTTGGGTTTTTAGGCAGCTGTCAGCCAGCAGGGCATGAAACATTTCTCTACTCCTCCATGTATAAGAAAAGCCAGTTTCTGCTCTACCTCCAGAAAATAAAACTGGAGGAAGTTGCTCAATCCAATAGCAACAGATTGCCCAGGCTGCAGCCAAATGGTCATAATTAATGATGCTTCTGGTTCTTTTCTCCCTTGCTTTACTGATTAGAGAGATTTGCTATATTAAGAACCTGTTTGCTTAATGACAGAATACAAGCAATAAACAGAGAAATACACAGACTGTAAAATGCAATCAACTTTGCTCTCCAGCACTCACTAAGTACCAAGCTGTATCTATCACACTTGTCAATACCAGTTTATCAGCATACAAGCCTCTTCTGCAGCACAAATTGGACCGTTGCTAGGGAAAACCATCGCATGAGTTCTTTCTGAAATAGTCCAGAACTCAAAGCCACTTCTCAATTTAAATCTGCACATCTTATATTTTCTCACAAGACAAAGCCTAAGAAGGCTGTGTACCTAATTTGAAGGATAACAGAGCAGTCAGTTATTACTTTCTCATTTTTCACACTGCATTTTAACAAAATGGATTCACCCAATTATAGACATTTATGGGTACACCTTACTATATAACAATTCTGTATGTGCACTTGACATATATTTGCCCAAATTAATTTCTACACACACAAAGAAGACAGAAAAAAGAAGTTGCCTGCTTAGTGGATCTAAGCAAAGTAACGGTCGCGTGCCCAGTGGCACACTTTTCAGCTTTTCGGATTTTGCCTGTTGACTTTGGGAGAGGCAGGGGATGTTTTATTTCTGGTCAGGTCACAAGCAGTTGGCCAGCCTTTCTAAAATCCCTGTCCCTGTCTGTTTTGAAACTTCTGGGTGATTTGCTTTTGCTACGAACTTAGTAACAACCACTTGCAACCACTGGTCTGAATAATGTGTAGTCAAGTCAGCGTGTAAAACAAGTGGACACATAAATAAGGTCTGCTCTGAGCCCCTGGGTTTGGGTGTTTGTCTTTCAGAGCCGATGTTCGGCTGTTTCCTCCAAGCCGCTTTCTGCCAGCCCCACGGGCTGGGAAGGGGCGGAGGGTCTGTGAGGAGAGTACGAATGAGATGGGAGTGAAATAATTCTTGGGCAGCTTTCCTACCACGTCTCGTCTACCTACTCCCTCCAAGACACTGTGTCTGCATATTACCTGAACCTCAGCCAAAAGGCTTTCATTATATTAAGCTCTAAGAAGACCTTATAAAGATGTTTCATTCTACAGGTTTCGGAAGGCTCACTGGGTGCCAAGTTTAGTTAGTCTGGCAGGCTCTAAGCAGGTTGAGGCCGGTCACAAGAAGGGGGTAGGGAGAGGACTGGAGGCCTGAAGGCATACTTCCTCACCCCAAGAAAGCATAGGCTCAGATCCCAGTCGGGCTGTTTAGACAAGGCCTCCAACAACCAGAGTGCAGTGAACTCAAATGAGGCCAGATTGCATGTGTGTGTGTGTGTGTGTTTGGGTGATGTGGATTCATGTTCTAGAGTCTAGAAGGTATTGGATACTTGGTACCTGTGGGTTGTTCCAAGTGTAACATTGCAATTTAGGTTGAGTTTATGGCCAAGCCTGAGGAAAGTCCCTGGTGGTCCAGTGGTTAAGACTTTTCCCTGCAATGCAGGGGGTACAGGTTCGATCCTTGTTGGCATTAGTGGTAAAGAACATGCCTGCCAATGCAGGAGACATAAGAGATGTGGCTTCAATCCCTGGGGCAGGAAAATCACCTGGAGGAGAGCACGGCAACCTACTCCAGTATTCTTGCCCGGAGAATCCCATGGACAGAGGAGCCTGGCGGGCTATAGTCCACAGGATTGCCAAGAGTCAGACATGACTGAATTGACTTAGCATGCACGGCCAAGCCTAGAGTAGAAACTTTCTAACCTGATAGCACTGGGGGCTGGGCCCTTGGTCATTTGAGAAATTAAGTTAAAGAGCAAAATCACTAAATCATTTTAAAATTACACATTTGCATCCATTTTTTAAAATTTAGAAACCCTTTTTTTTTAATCACTGTGATAAGAACACTTCACATGAGAACTACCCTCTTAAATTTTTAAGTGTACAACACAGCACTGTTATACAGCAGATCTCTAGAACTTACTCATCTTTCACAACTGACCCCACGTCACTGCTGAACACTGCTGAACATCTCCTCATGCTCCCCTCCCTCAGCCCCTGGAGACACAAATTCTATTCTTTGCTTCCATGAGTTTGACTATTTTAAGTACCCCGTGAGAGTGGAATCATTCAGTATTTATCCCTGTGATGGGGATGGTTCACTTATCATGAGGTCCTCCAGATTTGTTCACATTGCTTCATACTGCAGAATCTCATCGTTTTTTAAGGCTGAGTAATACTCCATTACATTTCAATAGCTGTGAAAAGAAGAGAAGCGAAAAGCAAAGGAGAAAAGGAAAGATATAGGCATCTGAATGCAGAGTTCCAAAGAATAGCTAGGAGAGATAAGAAAGCCTTCCTTAGCAATCAATGCAAAGAAATAGAGGAAAACAACAGAATAGGAAAAACAAGAGATCTTTTCAAGAAAATTAGAGATACCAAGGGAACATTTCATGCAAAGGTGGGCTCGATAAAGGACAGAAATGGTATGGACCTAACAGAAGCAGAAGATATTAAGAAGAGGTGGCAAGAATACACAGAAGAACTGTATAGAAAAGACCTTCATGACGAAGATAATCACGATGGCGTGATCACTCACCTGGAACCAGACATCTTGGAATGTGAAGTCACGTGGGCCTTAGAGAGCATCACTATGAACAAAGCTAGTGGAGGTGATGGAATTCCAATTGAGCTACTTCAAATTCTGAAAGAGGATGCTGTGAAAATGCACTCAACATGCCAGCAAATTTGGAAAACTCAGCAGTGACCACAGGTCTGGAAAAGGTCAGTCTTCATTCCAATCCCAAAGAAAGGCAATGCCAAAGAATGCTCAAACTACTGCACAACTGCACTCATCTCACACGCTAGTAAAATCATGCTCAAAATTCTCCAAGCCAGGCTTCAGCAATATGTGAACCGTGAACTTCCAGATGTTCAAGCAGGTTTTAGAAAAGGCAGAGGAACCAGAGATCAAATTGCCAATATGCGCTGGATCATGGAGAAAGCAAGAGAGTTCCAGAAAAACATCTATTTCTGCTTTATTGACTATGCCAAAGCCTTTGACTGTGTGGATCACAATAAACTGTGGAAAATTCTGAAAGAGATGGGAATCCCAGACCACCTGACCTGCCTCTTGAGAAACCTGTATGCAGGTCAGGAAGCAACAGTTAGAAGTGGACATGGAACAACAGACTGGTTCCAAATAGGAAAAGGAGTACGTCAAGGATGTATATTGTCACCCTGCTTATTTAACTTATATGCAGAGTACATCATGAGGAACGCTGGGCTGGAAGAAGCACAACCTGGAATCAAGATTGCTGGGAAAAATATCAATAACCTCAGATATGCAGATGACACCACCCTTATGGCAGAAAGTGAAGAGGAACTCAAAGGCCTCTTGATGAAAGTGAAAGAGGAGAGTGAAAAGTTTGGCTTGAAGCTCAACATTCAGAAAACGAAGATCATGGCATCTGGTCCCATCACTTCATGGGAAATAGATGGGGAAACAGTGAAAATAGTGTCAGACTTTATTTTTTTGGGCTCCAAAATCACTGCAGATGCTGACTGCAGCCATGAAATTAAAAGACGCTTACTCCTTGGAAGGAAAGTTATGACCAGCTTAGATAGCATATTAAAAAGCAGAGACATTACTTTGCCAACAAATGTCCGTCTAGTCAAGGCTATGGTTTTTCCCGTGGTCGTGTATGGATGTGAGAGTTGGACTGTGAAGAAAGCTGATCGCCGAAGAATTGATGCTTTTGAACTGTGGTGCTGGAGAAGACTCTTGAGAGTCCCTTGGACTGCAAGGAGATCCAACCAATCCATTCTAAAGGAGATCAATCCTGGGTGTTCATTGGAAGGACTGATGCTAAAGCTGAAACTCCAATACTTTGGCCACCTCACGCGATGAGCTGACTCACTGGAAGAGACTCTGATGCTAGGAGGGATTGGGGGTGGGAGGAGACAGGGACGACAGAGAATGAGATGGCTGGATGGCATCACCGACTCGATGGACAGGAGTTTGAGTGACCTCCGGGAGTTGGTGATGGACAGGGAGGCCTGGCGTGCTGTGATTCATGGGGTCGCAAAGAATCAGACATGACTGAGCGACTGAACTGAACTGAACTGAATATTCCATTACCTGTATTGTATCAAACATTTTAATTTAAAAACTGAATGTCACGCATTAACTGATTTTTGGATACATAATCAGGGCCACTTTGAAAAGTTTTTTAAAGAAAGAGTTTGCTGACTGGAATTCCCTGGTTTACGTTCAGGCTAAGTTACACCTATCATTTACAATCTACAACATCCAGTTTTCATTTCTTTAAAACAGGAATGACTTTTTTTTGATATCCACCAGGGAATCTCAGCGCACAATTTCCCAATACTTAATTTTTTTTTTCAGTCTTTTATTGTTTTAGTCGCTCAGTCATGCCCGACTCTTTGCGGCCCCATGGACTGCAGCCCACCAGGCTCTGCTGTCCATGAGATTTTCCAGGCAAGGATACTGGAGTGGGTTGTCATTTCCTTCTTGGCCTAGACCTAATCAAAAGCCATTTTTCAATGGAAGCGGAATTTAAACTATGTTGTAGTCAGCTTATTTAATTAAAATAGGTAAGCAAGATACCAAGTACAACAGCACCTAAAGGTTTGAGAACAAATGATCCTGAATCTTTCAAGCTTGCATCTCCACTGGAGAAAGCAAGGGGCCCAGTGAGCAGAAGGAGAGGCCCCTAGTGTGGGGCATTCAGCCTGCCTTGAGTATCGGATGTTTATAGGGGAATGGTGGAGAGGTTGGCTTATGTGGTGAATTCGTTAAATGTGGGTCAGTTAGAACTTCTAGAACTGATTGAGAACTCTAAATTGAATGATTTAGAACTCACTCCTGGTACCAGCTTGATTGTTGTGGTATGCTATAAAGAACACAGGTTAGGAAGGTCCTGTCCTGGCTTTTCAACCATCATCTATAATTATAATAACCGCACCCTGCTGCCCACTTCACAGAGTCGTTGTGAGAATCAAACGTGATACTCGTGTTGGAAGTGCTTTTAAAATCCAAGTTGCTGTTGATGATCTCTGAACTCTTCTGTGCTCCTTATGCTGAGTGTTCTTAGATTCAGGCAGGGGTGGGAAAAATGCAAAAGCTTCAGCTAATTTGCCTTGTGAACGTGATACTGAATAGAACTGGCTTGTGATCGTCTGTGTTTCCTCGGATTTAAAAATGAATGCGATGAAAGAGATACAGTCCTGTAAGATACATCAACAGTCCTCCATTAGCTAAGCAGTCCCTCGGGCTGGCCTGTCAGTCTCCCACACACCATAAAAGGATGTCTGCAGCCTGGTGCTTGTAATTTAACACTAATGGCAGGATGGCAAGTAGTGCTGTATGCAGACACTGTCTACAGCAGGGAGCTTAACGTGGTACTCAGCCTGGCCTTTCTTCTTTCCCTAACTTCACCGGATCATCTTACATCTATTTCACTTTCCCCCAAGTTGGGGCAAACACAGGTTGCCAACTACATCAGAGAATTGTGTGTTTTCATTCATGCTTAACTTGCGTGATTAGTAAAATATTCAGACGAGAAGCAATTATGAGCTGCATTTTAGAAAATTAGGCCCAATTAACAGGAAGATTATGCCAAACATTGCTTGAAACAGACGTTTTGGTTTGGGGTCAGGGAGGAGCTTTGTAGAGCAAATATTCAGTGATCATGGTGTAACAGTGACTAGGGGGGAAAGCCCTAAAAGGAAGAATTTGTTTTTTCAAATGTGCATTCAGAAATGCAAGTGTGCAGAGAGCAGCAGAAAAGATTCATCGTGGTCCCTGATGAGAAGTGCATAAAGCCGATCTCATCAGACACGTGCCCTCATCACCATCAGATAATATTTATTAAGCCTCTCATTCTCCTGTGCATTTATGTGCAGCTGAGAATGGCCCTGTAATGGTTCTGTGACTTATGGTGGCAACTAAGGTTTGATATAAAACGCCCAGGTCTGGAGACAGAACGGACCCTGGGCTTTTGTTCACTTGCTGGATGGCAATATAGAGCACTCATGGTGCAGCAAGAAACAAAGTAAAGGCAAAAACTGAAAAACTTTTTTAAAAAACTGTGCTTTTAGTAGCCAGAGAAAAATATTCTAGAAAACAGAGGAAAACTAAGTAGACTGATAGTGAAAATGACTGTGATGATCATGAGAGGCTCCACTGATGATGATTCCATCCACATGTTACTGAATGCTCTCCAAGAACTCAAATGACTTTCTGAGGGGGGCATTCCCCTTTGGTACAGATCAGGACACAGGGGTTTCAGAGAGGTTGGGACCTGCCCAAGTTTCCACAGCTATGAGTGGCTGTCCTGAGATTTGAATCACTCAGTCTCTTTGAATGTAAAACTCATGCGTATTAACTCCATGCCAGACAGGGTGAACTGAAGTTTTAAGTCACTCACTCATGCCTGACTCTTGGCAACCCCATGGACTGCAGCCTGCCAGGCTCCTCTGTCCACAGGATATCCCAGGCAAGAATACTGGAGAGGGTTGCCATTTTCTCCTCTAGCAGATCTTCCCTGCCCAGGGATCGAACCCAGGTCTCTGCATTGCAGGCAGCTTCTTAACTGTCTGAGCCACCAGGGTACACATTACCTATTATCGCCCATAATCCTTAGAGCAACCCTTAGAATAATAAGGGTAAGATGCCTGGGGTCACACAGCCACCATGGACAGAGCCGATAATAAGGGTAGGATGCCTGGGGATACAGCCACCAAGGACAGAGCTGGCTGAGGCAGCCTAGAATCAACCCAAAGGGTCAGAGGTCAAGCCAGGCCTGGTGGGTTTTGCTCTCCCAAGAGCCCCCAGAGGTGAGCATCTGTCAGGTCACACCTAAGGTCCCTGTAGCCAAGGGGCAGGCAGGGGACACCTGCCCTGGGGGAAAATCCTGTGATGTCTACTTAGTGCCCACCATCCTGAGCTCACTCTCCAGCCTCATCCACGATGTGAACAGGCCTCAAACAGGAGGGACACAGGGGAGGGGCGACCTTCATTGAACCTCCCTCCAAGAAAACCAGAGCCAGTTTCCTCCCACAAGTGAGCTCCACGGCTCAAACACAAGGCACAGTCTATTATTCAGGGAAGCACCGTTGGTTAGAAGTCCTAAGGATAAAAGGTCAGTAGGGGATACAAGAAATTGGATTTATTTATAGTATGCGATCTAAGTGTGCTCAGAGGTATTCTTGTAGGTTCCCCAGAACAAGAGAACATATTTATAGCCAAGATGGTACAGACGTCCTATTCCTTTTTATTAAGCATGTTTATTACCCAGCAATTGGGTTAAGCAATTGTCCAACTGCTGAATTACTATCCCTCTGATGGGCCGGCCTCACTGCCCTCTGGACCACAGGGGCTGGTGGCCTGATGGCTTTTCCCAGAATGCACTGAGGGACCCTACTCTTTCCCTCTCCATCCTTAAGTGGTTATTCTCCCTTTTTGAGAAAAGCAGCAAAAAAAAAAAAATGTTTAGGAGAATACATCATAAATGGGTGACCACAGAAATTATTTCAACTTGAGACCCACTTCCACAGGGTCCACATCCTGTACAATGCCCATGTTCATTTCCCAGATTATTTTGGGATAAAAGTCACTGAAAGGTCCCTCTGTAGAGGCTCCTTCTGTCTCATGGTCAGCACAGATGAACCAAGAGGGTAAAATAATTATATAAACAGTTACTGTGCTGGAGGCTCAGTTACTACGCTTAAGAATTTTAATTTGTTTAATTATCACAACCCTCCCAGGTGGTCCGCACATTTCCCCCATATTACAGACGATGAATCCAAGGACTGAGGAGCTGAAACTACTGTCTGCTACAGTCCACAAGAAGGCCTAATTTTATTGTACCAAGAAGTCTGGTCCTTCAGTATTTTCTACTTCGAAGCACATGCCCTCTTTTTCCTAAAAAAGCAACTTTGAGAAACAACCATGCCACTCTTTATATACTGTCTGCATGATCCCTTGTCCAGAATCGGCATGGTCAAGGCTTGAGGTACATTACCTGAAAGTGAACTTGGTTTTGGAGAAAAACAAATGATGGCATTGCCTTGACTCTCCAAAGGAATCCAGAATTACTAAGTGATACCCTCCCCTGATATAACATAGGGGTTGTCGAGTGCTGGGGTGGGAATAAATGCAGATAGCAGCTGAAGCCTGGAGCACATGCCTGTCCCTGGGCAGCAAGAATGCCCTTCAGCAGTGGCATCAATGCTGAGATGACCCTGACGTGGCGAAAGATAGCCAAATGCCATTGGATAATGGACAGTCTTATGTTGTTCCTAAGCAACACCAAATTTCAACTAGAAATTCTCTGGAGCTGACTAAGAAGGGTGTATCATCTAGAGCAGGACTTCCCCGGTGGCTCATTGGTGAAGAATCTGCCTGCCAATGCAGGAGACGCATGTTTGATCCCTGGGTCAGGAAGATTCCCTGGAGAAGGAAATGGCAACCCCACTCCAAGTATTCTTGCCTGGGAAATCCCATGGACAGAGAAGCCTGGTGGGCTAGAGTCCATGGGGTTGCAAAATAGTTGGACATGTCTTGGGGACTAAACAACAACAATCAACTAGAGCCCTGAGTGTGAGACAGAAAAGGAGATAAGCCTGCATCATTTCCAGGTGATGCAGGAGACAGGCTGCAGTCACCATGGATGACCACACACTCCCCTGTTTACTTCTCAGGTGGGCAGTTCAGAGTCAGCCTTCCCACTATCCACAGAACAGACAAGGCTGCTTACAACAGAGTAGAAACAGGCTGTGGGCCCCAAGTCCCCAGACTGCATCTCAGAAAGAAAGAATTCCAGCCGCATAGGGCTTCCTCTGATTGATGCCATTTCTCTGTAACAGAAACAGGGCTCTGAGCCAGAGCTCCACTCCCCTCACAGCCCCGGAGAAACACACTGCACCCAAGGATTCTGGGACTGTATTCCCAAGGTATGCTCTGTATGCTCCATGGTTACGAGTTTGGGTACCTGGCCCAGGACCTCTTATCTATTGACTTTATTGGTGGGACAATATACCCTGGAAAACCCTACAAATACAATAACATGAACTATAATTCCAATGATAACATGACACAACGCCTTCTCCCTGATACCACATGCCAACACTTTTATTATGTATAATGAGGAAATCAATCCTGAATATTCATTGGAAAGACTGATGCCGAAGCTGAAGCTCCAATACTTTGGCCACCAGATGTGAAGAGCCGATGCACTAGGAATGACCATGATGTCAGGAAAGATTGAGGACAGGAGGAGAAGGAGGTGGCAGAGGATGAGATGGTTGGATGGCATCGTCAACTCAATAGACATGAGTCAGAGCGAACTCCAGGAGATAGTAAAGGACAGGGAATCCTGGTGTGCTAAAGTCCATGGGGTTGCAAAGAGTCGGACAGACTGAGCGACTGAACACAACGATAGTGTACAATTGTATGATTATGTGGGCTTCCTGGTGGCTCAGACAGTAAAGAATCTGCCTGCAGTGTGGGAGACGTGGGTTCGATCCCTGGTTTGGGAAGATCCCCTGAAGGAGGGCATGGCAACCCACTCCAGTATTCTTGCCTGGAGAATCCCCATGGACAGAGGTACCTGGTGGGCTACAGTCCGTGGGGTCACAAAGAGTTGGACACAATGGAGCAACTAAGCACAGCAGAGCAATGTAATAATGCAGGGCTCCCCATGTTGCCACTGACACCACAGAACAGTGAAGTAGGGGGTTATCTGGAGGCATTTATACAAGACTTCATAGAGTTCTTAGAGCTCTTAACTTCTTAGAGTTAAAAGTTGGGGTTGAAGTGGTGAGATCAAGGGGCTATCTGTAAAATGCAGAATCTTCTTAAGAGAAAGCCAATTCATTCCCTGTTCCTAATGAAACTTTACTGGCCTGGCTGCCATTCACCCCGTGGGGGCCACAGGATTATTCCTGCTCTAGGAGATTAGGGATTTAAGAGGGAAAATGGGGAAAATGATAACTCAGAGACACTGTACTCTGTGTGCTTAATTTGTAGTGCTTTGTGGCTGAGAAAAATAGATGTCGCGATCTGCCTTTCTTGAGAAGGTGACATCTGGGTTCATTAAAGGTGTACAATAGATTTGGATAAAGGCTATTTTTCTCAGTCATTCAATTGGTTTTTAGGAACTTTACACTCTCCTTCATTTGAACAATTATTAAACTATAAAATAGAATTGCGCAATTGCTAGAATCGTAATCTGAAATTTTACAGCCAGCTATAAAATGCTATATTATTAAACTATACTGAAGATGCTCGAGCCCATTACAACTTTTTAAATGAATTATAAAACCCTTTACTGCTGATAAAATAATCTTAAATTACAGTATTGTGGATTCCAACAGTATGTTGAACTGAAGTCAGCTACCATGCAAATATGGCAATCACAAAGAAATCGTTACTTGAATTAAGTTTGCAGAAGCCCGAAATCTGATAGCATCTGATTCAGCAAGGCAGACAACACCTGATGTTTGCAGGCTTCTCAGGAGAGCTGGTCCTCCTTTCCTCTCCCCATATTCCTTCAACCACAGAACCACCAACAGTCAGAGCTTCTCATGTTCAAAGGCTGCACAGGGGACACTCAGCAGAGCCCTGGGGACTGAAGAACTGCTTATGATAACAGCAAACTTCTCCCCTTAAAGTCACTCCATAGGCGAGATTTTGAAAATGTCAAATGTTTTGTTGCTGAGTACCTGCCACCTGTGTTATGTTATGGGCTCAAAAATTCATACATTGAATCCCTAACCTTCAGTTACCTCAGGATGTGACTATCGCTGGGGTGGTCGCATAGGTGACAATGGGTGGAGACAGGGTCTTCAAAGAGATAATTAAGTTAAAATGAGGCCATTAGGGTGGCGCCTCATCCAATCTGACTGGCATCCTTACACAAAAAGGAAATTTGGACACACAGACTCCAGGGTGTGCACACACAGAGGAAAGGCCATGTAAGGACACAGCAAGAAGGAAAGGCATCTACAATCCAAGGAGAGAAGCCTCCGGGGAAACCAAACCTGTCGACACCTTGACTTTGGACTTCCAGCCTCCAGCACAGGGAAGGATTGAATTGGCCAAAAAGTTTGTTCGGGTTCCCTACCCAATGCATTTCTGTTGTCTTGCCCGCTCAGTCTACGGTACTTTGTTAAGGCTGCCCTGGCTAATGAACACAAGGGACGACACTGCACTCTGTGCTACAGGGTGATGTGCGTATGTACCTACGAGGAAGCCTAGCCTCCAAGATGAAATTCCTGTGTTTTGGTACCTGTTTTACCCTGCAAGCTTCCATTTCCAATAGGCTTTGATTACACAGTTGAAAATGCGTTCTGGCATGCTGGATTGTATGGCAGCCTTAACAAGAGTCCTACCCAATTCTGAACTCTGAATTCAAGCACTCTCCTGGATGAAGGGCTTTGAAAACGCTCCACAAGCAGTTATTTCCAAAAGCGTTTTTACAACAGCCTGTTTCCTCCCGGGTTAACGTGGTGGATTCTGGGATACGGCTTCCCTCTGAGCTCATCTGCTGGCACCTGAAGCTGGCAAGATTAAGTCCCAGGAGGTCACTGTCAGTGTCCACGCTGTGAGTAGCTGGGCCCATCACACAGGGCCCTGGGGCCACTTGGCAGTCTGACCCCGAGCTCTGTCACCAGGCTGCTGGGGGAACCCAGGGGCCGCAGGGGGTGGGGGGCCCTGAGGCTTTGTGCTTCTGCTAAGGGAAGACCACCCCCACCCCTCCAACTCCCCGCAGCTCATTTCTCCCAGGACATAAACTCCCTCTGAGCAGGAGAGCATTCTGCAAAGGAAACTCCAGGTGCAGCCAAAATTTGGATTTTTTTTTTTTATGACACACAAAACAACAGTGGGTGCTAGAAAACACTGTGTATTACACAGAAATGATGGCAGCCTCACAGAAACCGTAAACCAAGTGCCACAAATAACATACCACACTAAGACTGCTTTCTTAAAGGCCCAGGAAATGGCACCCAGAAGTCACATTCATCTAGATTCAGTGCATGAATGAGGGCTCAGTGCTGACCCGTCTGGCACTGGCCTCATGACCCCAGGGGGTCCCAGCCCCTCCTAAAACTCCCCCAGCCTCAAAGTCCATGCAGGAGAAACCCAACTGCAGTTTGGTCTAAACACTTCTATCCATTCTGGTTGCGGAGTAAAAGTCATTTGATGTGCCACCAGCAGGGCACTTATCTGGGATGCTGGATGGGTGAAATTATCACTCAGAGGGGCTGAGGCCTCAGAGGAGGCCCGAAGGCCACAGATACCTGCGGGTCCCTGAATGATGAGAAGCAGGTCAAATACTTCTGTTAACACCGCTTAGGACTCTATCACGGGCCTCACTCTGAGGCGAGTGTGGCCTTGGGGAAGTTAAGTGTTGCAAATTGGGCATGTGGTGGTCACCAGAGCCCCTTTCCGTTGCTCTTGCTGGCACAACTTAGAAAGATTTGGTCCAACGCACCCGTCTGCTCTTCCATCTCCTGATGGTCCTCACCACACACAAGAAAGAAACCCAAAAAGACTCTCACACACCGCCATCTCCCATATTAGTAGAAAGGAAAGAGGGCTTTTGAAGCAGCCCTCATTTCCTGGGCAAGTGTGTGTGCTCAGTCGTGTCTGATTCTTTGCAACCCTGTGGACTGCAGATGACTAGGCTCCTCTGTCCATGGGATTCTTCAGGCAGGAATACTGGAGTGGCTAGCCAGTCCCTCCTCCAGGGGATCTTCCTGACCCAGGGATCGAACCCGAGTCTTCTGTATCTCCCACACTGGCAGGCAGATTCTTTACCACTGAGCCACCTGAGTGGGCCTCCACCAGGGGTGAATATGTCCTGCAGGGGACATTTGCTATGGGTGTGGGGCCACTTTTGGATATCACAGTTGGGGAAAGGGGCTCCTGGCATCTAGAAGGCAGAGGCCCAGGGTGCTGCTCAACAACCTACCAGACACAGGGCAACCCCCACAACAAAGCATTACCAGACCCACAGGTTAATAGCGCTGAAACTGAGTAAGCCTGACCTATAGTTGGCTCAGTTCATAGCCAAGAGGTCACTGAACAGCCTTTATGGAAGTTTCCACGATTGAATTTTTAGCCAGTTGGTCAGAAAAGCAAGGGGCTTGGAGACCCCTGAAGTTTGGCTGGCATCTGAAGTGGGCAGTCTTGTTGGGACCGTGCCCTTAACCTGGAGCATCTGTGCTAACTCGGGGGGCTAGCGTCAGAATTGAGTTGTACCGCAGGACACCAGTTGGCATCAGAATAAGCATCATTACCTTTCTTTATGCTGGTTTATGAACCAGTCTGGCACCTCAATCTGCCAGATGTTCAACAAGAATTTAGGGACTGATTTAGTCTCTATTGAATGAAAAATGTTATCCAGAAACAAAAAGGTAAAATGTTCTGATTTATGTGTTATACAGTATAGCCAGTTAAAAATGCGCAGAGGAGAAATAGGCTATTGTTCAATTTCTCCTCTCCTTAACAAGCCTCTCTGTGTCTCAGGTCTATCATCTGAAAAGTGGGAATCATAACAGTAGTAACCTCATGAAGTTACTATCAAAATTGAATGAGTTTATATATATAATATATATATGCACACATACATATTGTTATTCAGCTGCTCAGTCATGTCTGACTCTTTGTGACCCCATGGACTGCAGCATGCCAGGCTTCCCTGTCCTTTACCATCTCCTGGAGTTTGCTCAAACTCATATCCATTGAATCAATGATGCCATCCAACCATTTCATCCTCAGCCACCCTCTTCTCCTCCTGCCCTCAATCTTTTCCAGCATCATATAGCATATATATATATATATATATTTATGTAATGTGCTTAGAATAGTTCTTGACCCACCAAAAGAATCATTTGCATATTTGCTTTATTAATACAAAACCATAAAAAGCAGAGGTGATGCAAGTTACCAAAGAAAATAGCTCTAGGATCTGTCGTGCAATAGATTTTAATGTTTCCTAAAGTGGGTTTTGGGAACCACTTGCATATGGGACATTATTTAGTAGCATAAAAACCATTTTTATTACTTTAATATATATAATGATTTTTTTAATATAGAGAGCTATTGCATTGATTTTGGTTTCACAAATGTTATTAACAGTATACCTATTAATAGACACTGAGTTTAAAGATAAATATTAGGCAAATAAGAGCACTGGTGGAATGCAGATACAGGAAAGACTGCAAACTCCTGGTCTTTGAGGCTAAGAGGCAGGGTGAGCTCTCAAACACTGTCTTTTTAGCAAATAAGAGTGCTTCCTTTTTACCAGTGTGTCACCTCTTCCCAATGTCAGCACTAGTTAAGGAGATGTGGCAAGGGCCTAGGGCAGATAGTCCTACCCTGACACCCAGGCTGGACCAAGACCTGACTACTGTCATGGCTCCAAGTTCACAGCATAGAGAATCTGATTTTAGGCAGTTCTCTCATGAGACTCCTGGGCATGGAGGGATGGAGTTTCAAACAGTTCCAATCCCAGGTCCTTTCTTTATTGCTTTGGGTTTCCTTTCCTTCTTGGCCGGCTGTCCACAGAATATTCCTGCCCTTTCCCTCCTTCCTTGGAACGTTCTACAATGACCACATAGTAGAACCAGCAAGATATCATGAGGTTCAAACCCTTCTTGCAAGTTAAGGAAGCAAAACCTAAAGGGCTCCATCTTTCCTCATCCATGTCCCCCCCCCCACCCCCAACCCAAACCAGAGAACAACCTTCCTGTGTGGCTCCAAGATCCAGAGCTAAAGCTCATCAATCATGGTAACAGTGGCCACTTTCAAGTGCAGAGGGCTGGCTAGTCACGCCGAGCCCTCTGCATAGTGGCACTAGTTCTCTAATCCTCACAACAAACCTCAGAGGTGGGTGATAACTTACAGGAGACATTTAGAGACAGTAAGAAATATGCCCCAGGGCAGAGAGCAATGGGAAGTGAGCTAGGAACCTCACTCAACTTCAAGCAACTCCAAAGCTGGTGCTCTTTCCAGCAAAGCAACTCTTAGGCTGTCAACCACAGGCTGAAAAGGAGGTACCCGCCAGGCAGCTCTAACCACTGGCAAGGATGGCATGAGTCCAGGGGACAATCCGCCAGCAAGGGGCCGGGTGTGGAATAAGCAGCTCTCCCTGTCTCCTTCTTAGCTTCCCCTCCTCCCAGCAGTCAGCCTGAGCAAAACCCCACCACCCTGGCCTTGCTCTCCAGCGCCTCTTCTCCAGAAGATTAACGGGACGCCAAAGCACCCCATTGCTCTGCTAGCATAAATTGCAAGGAAAACATTTAGAATATTGATTAAGTGCTTCATGCTAGAAGATTTAAATTTACCTCCTGTATTTCCAGGATTAGCTGACATAATGGGGTCAGTCTGCTGGCACAAATGATTTACAGAACACCCATTGGCAGCTCTCCTTTTAAAACTCAACACTTAAAATTTTCACTTGGTCACAGCCAGCAGAGTCCTGGGTATTTAGCAGGGTTGGCTAATTGCCTTCTTGCCATACTGAAACTTTTGGGGTTTGGCCTGCCTGGGAAGAACTTCAAAATCATTTCCGGTCTGGTCTGGCGCTATCAGGGCAGATGGACTTTGTTTAGGTCTGATGAGGTGCTGGGCCAATCGAAGGGTAAGGCATGCTGTTTTTCCAAGATGGAAGATCTTATGTCAGATAGAGATTTTTGCAATATTCTAATATTCAATATTCAAATATTCTAATATGTATGAGTTAAAGAGGTTATATGCAGAGGTTAAAGATAGCCAAATTGCATCACCCCCTGCCCCTACTGGGCTTTCCTGGTGACTCAGCTGGTAAAGAATCTGCCTGCAATGAGGGAGACCTGGGTTTGATCCCTGGGTTGGAAAGATCCCCTGGAGAAGGGAATGGCTACCTGCTCCAGTATTCTGGCCTGGAGAATTCCATGGACTGTATAGTTCATGGGGTCACAAAGAGTTGGACATGACTGAGTGACTTTCATTTTCACTTTTCACTTTCCTGCCCCTACTGCTGCTGCTGCTAAGTCGCCTTAGTCGTGACTGACTCTGTGCGACCCCACAGACGGCAGCCCACCAGGCTCCCCCATTCCTGGGATTCTCCAGGCAAGAGTACTGGAGTGGGGTGCCATTGCCTTCTCTGCCTGCCCCTTCTACCAACCTGTAAATGCTAAACATTTACAGGTTGTGCTATAGCATACAAGTGGCTTCCCTGGTGGCTCATTGCTAAAGAATCCACCTGCCAATGCAGGAGACGCAGGTTAGATCCCTGGGTTGGGAAGATTCCCTGGGGAAGGAAATGGCAACCCCTCCAGGATTCTTGCCTGGAAATCCCATGGACAGAGGAACCTGGAGGGCTACAGTCCATGGGTTTAGAAAGAGTTGAACACAACTCAGTGACTAAACGACAACATATAAGTGCCCAAAGCATTTCTATAAGCTTCAAAATGTACTTGGCCAAGAGAAGGGACTTTACTGAGAGGCCAGGGAGGTGCAAACCTAGCCTGAAATTGAGTGAATCCAGGTGGTCTGCTCCAGAAAAAATGCCCACCTCAAAGTCTTTGCCCTCGTGGCCCACAGAGGGCCAGCACGGTCCCTCTCAGGGTTAGCACAGTCTGACTGCCAAAGAAAACCACAAGATTGTTGAAGGGGAGAAAGGACAGCCAGCCTTTGCATTGTTGACTTCAGGAATAAGCATTCTTGCAAAAGTTATTCATTTAGACTCCACTCACATCTCCTTTCTGATTGAAAAAGTTGTTCTTATGAACCCTTCTCTAGAATGCTGCCTTAAAAGTCCCATTAGGATGAGGGGAGGGGACTTAAACCCGAGATCCACAACTGCTGTCCCCCCATGTCTCACTCACAGATATGTTTTTCTGGTTCATAAAAACAAACTGACCTTGGATGTCACTAGCTGCGTTCCCAAGAGTCCCCCCCAAGTGCCTACAACCACCTGACCTCCATCCTGCAGCTTTGGCTCTGAGCGTGTGCCCCCACCTATCAGATTTTCTTCTCTCAATCACACATCCCATCTCCTTCCAAGAAAAGGGACAGAGGCAGTGAAGATTTCTCAAGGATCCTCAACACTAGTTCCAAGGCTGTATCCCCCAGTCTCTACAATCCTATTTGATCGTTGTAAGCTAGGGCCGAAAGAAAGGCTACTTTAAGAGGTCGTCACTTTAAGCCACCAGAGTTAAGTGATGTTCAACAATGCAAAGCAGAGATTTTTTCCTAACACCTACACTTCCAAAAGATATTTACTTTAAATAAGTGACAAGTACAGTCCATTTGATTTAAATATGCTGAGCTTTTTCCAGCTCCCTGGCCACTCAAGTGCACAGAACATGAAATAATTGGTAGGATTTTTAATGTTTCTTTATCATGTGACCACTTTGTACAAGTCAAAGGGATATGCCAACAATAGCACAGCCTGTGTCACGCTTGTTACTAATATGCCTGCCAATTAATCCTGACATGGGAGCTTGGCCGGTTACCCAAAACCTGGTATTTTATCACCTTAGGGGGTTAGCTCTTGGACGTTTCTATGACATTTTATACTAATCAATCAATTTTGCTTTTTTTAAAGCTGAGCCTTTCATAGGAACTGCAGATGAGCCTTATATATACCACACCCAAAGCTACTCTTTTCCCCCAACAGAATTGTGTTTGGTTTGTTGATAATTACACTTTGAAACCGACTTTTGAAAATGTTTATTCTTACTTCTTCCCTTCCAAGGGGGAAATCTATCTCAAATGTTAAGACAGAAACCCAAGTCCCTCCGAGTTTTCTCATATTATTGTATATTTAAAAATATTACAAGAGGGTGCTTCTCAAGGGAAGTGAACTTTAGAGCTGCCAAAGATAGTTGACTTTCTCCGAATCTGTTACCAATGGATCCCAAGCTGGTTTAAGTCAGTTCTATTCTGAGTAATGACACATGCACTGGGACAAACGCCATTCTAAGATATTTCTAGGACCCCCTGGCAAATGGTAATTTGTCTGAAGACAGCCAGGCAGGCAAAGGAAGGACAGATGGGAAGAATGAGTCTCCTGGGAGCCCTATGTTGAAGCAGGAGTCCTAAATCAACGCCAGGGACCACGTTCTCATGGGTTAAGTCCCATTTCTCATCAGTCACTCATCCCTCCCGATCCTGGGCCTCCACTGATTCTTTCAACCATTTTTAATGTAGGTCATTTTAAAGAGATCATCAAGCTGCAAGAAGTTTTACTGGCAAACTTTGTCTTTCCCTTATATTCTCTCTCCTGGGATTTAGTCATGAAACATTCCTGCCTAAAGCATGAGCTTTCTGTTTTTTCCATCATTCGAATTGCTGCCTTCAGGAAGCACTGGGACACATGGGTCTGTCAAATACAGCTTCTCCTTTCTTTTTTTTCTATCCTCACTACCCGCCTACAGCTTTATGGAGGTATAATTGACAAATAAAAATTGTATTTACTTAAGGCATACAACTTGATGTTTGTATATATGTATATATTGGGGGCTTCCCTGGTGGCTCACATGATAAAGAATCTGCCTGCAATGTAGAAGACCTGGGTACAATCCTTGGGTCTGGAAGGTCTCCTGGAGAAGGGAATGGCTACCCGCTCCAGTATTCTTGCCTGGAGAATCACATGGGCAGAGGAGTTTTGTGGGCTACAGTCCATAGGGTCCCAAAGAATCGGACAAAACTGAGCAACTAGCACTTTCCCTTTTATATATTGTGAAAGGCTGACAGCAATCAAGCTGAGTAACATATTATTACACACCTGACAGAGCTACCAGTTTGGGGCGTGGGGTGGGGTAAGAACAACTAAGATGTACTCTCTAAGCAATTTCAAGCATATAATACGGTATTGCTAAGTACGGTCACCATGCTATATATACCCAGATCTTGTTCATCTTGCATGTCTGAAAGTTTGTACCCTAAAACCAGCAGCTTCCCATTTCCCCCACTCCTAGCCCCTGGTAACCACCATTTCAGTCTCTGCTTTAAACAGTTCAACTTTTTTAGATTCCACATATGAGATCATGAACCTAGAGGACATTATGCTAAGTGAAATAAGCCAGACACAGACAAATACTGCATGACCTCCTTTTCTATTTTTTACTGCTTCCTCTCTATCCACTCCTAATTCAAAGGAAGAACCCACGTTGTCCAGGGTCATGGAGCAAGGTGAACGTGCACCGGCCTTGGAGTCAGACATCCTAGCCCCACCAAAGAATTACTGTGCGATCTCGGTTAAGTTCCTAGCATGTCCCTGCCTCAGTTGCCTCATTTGTAAAAGAGAAGGATGACCACCACACCCGACTCATGGGATGCTGTGAGGACTAAAGAGCACAATGCATGTGAAATGTTTGACAAAATGAAACTCACTCTACAACTATTAGCGCTAACTCACACCACCGTTCCCCAGTGTAACACCCCAAGCAAAGCACAATGCTACTATCCATCTCTTGCAAAGGGACTAAATGGCCAACTGACTTGGGATGAAGCATCACATGTGACATTCTGGAACATTTGCTCTACCCCAGGCAATGAAAAATTACCACCATTTAGTCCTCTCAATATAGCAGCTAGGAAGTCTGACTCTGCGACCCTGTGGACTGCAGCTGGCCAGGTTCCTCTGTGCATGGGATTTCCCAGGCAAGAATACTGGAGTGGGCTGCCATTTCCTTCTCCAAAGAAGTCCTAGCATCTTGTAGATGAGGAAGTGGAGGCTTGGAGAGGTCACAGTGCTGGTGGGGATGAGAGCCTGGGTCTGCACACATGCTTGACTGCAAAGCCCAAGCCCTCACCCCCTGCCTCACGTGTGAAACATGGGCTCTGATAGGGAGTCACCTTAGGAGGTAAGGGGAGGTTTTGTGGAACCCTTAAGAGCTCCCTAGAAGTAAAATGTTGTTAGCTCCCAGGCAGGTGGATTGTGCGTGTGTCATCGGGAAGAGAGGTGTGGCCGTCCCCCCGCTTCCTCTGTATTCCCCCGTCTCCACTGCCCCACTCTGCTGAGAAGTTAAATGGCAATCCTGAGAGAAACATCACGCTTTAATTGTACTTTGTCCCTCTGTTTATGAGGCAGAGTCCCTACCACTAATACAGGGGAAGGAAAGGCTGTTTCTTGGGAATAGATCTCATGGGTCCCCTAACACTGCCAGGGAAACCCTGCAGTGGTACAGGGTTCCCCTTACAGGGGAGACGGTCGAGCAGATCTAGTTGGAGGTAAATACTGGTGGCCAAGCCAAGCACCGCACCGCAAAAAGCAGAGGACAGATGATCTGGTGGGGTGGGGGCGGACAGGGAGATGCAGAGAAGAACACCTCCTCGTGGCTGGCAGACTACTCTCCCATGGGGAAAAACTAATTTCAAGGAGCTTCCAGTAATGACCATTCTTCTGAGATGCCAACCTAGTCACGGAGTCTGAACTTCCAAAGACACTGAGCAGCTGCATCTTGCCTACCATTTGTACATTCATGGAGGACAGAATTTTAGTTTTGAATGCCCACTTCCACGAAGTTTCCAGAACACCAAGGGAGGTTAATAAACAGGCTGGACACTGCCTCTGCCGTGGAGCTCCATGTACTTAGACATGAGCATAAAGAACCTGTTCTGCTGCAGCCAGAGCTTTGCCTCTTCTTGTGGTCAGGAACCACCTCTGGCCACTGTCATCACCTCATTATAACAGGGTCTTACCCTCATCTGGCCACCAGTCTTTATTGATGCTGGAATCTGAGCGGCCCTGACAAGAACGGAAGGCTGACCTAGGAGGAAGTAGGACACTGAGGCTTGGCCACAGAGAAAGAAGAGACTGCTCTGCGGTGCTATGTCTGCTTCGAGACACACCTCTAACCAGCTGGTTTAGTGCAAGTGGCTTCCCCTCCCTGAACCGAAGGGCTCTGCTGCAGGCTAGGGCGGTTAGATGCCGCAGTATTCCCCAAGCCTCCTCCCACTTCTGGCATTTTTTGCATGGTGCTTTGAAGATGGGGACGGCTCAGGAAATGCTTCAGAAGTATGAAGAACATCTGGTTGACCCTAGGCCTGTGCCTTCCCACCCAAGTTCTCCTTAGTCTTCTGCGTGAGTGTGTCTGAGAGTGTGATGTTGGTGGGGACCCAGGAGGTTGAGAACAGCTGAATGGCACGTGGGATATCTAAGACGAAGAGGGGAGTGTTCGGGCGAGAAGATAGCAAGCAAAGCAGAAGGAGAAAAACTGCCCCTGGGGCCTCCCTGGTGGTCCAGTGATTATGAACCCGCCTTCCCAGCATAGCCAAATAAATGAATAAATAGTGTAAAACAGAAAAAAAAGAAAAGCTGCCCCAATACCTTCCAGGGAACAGACGAGGCGGTGAGTCAAGAAGGTATGCGTAGAGAAGTTTCTGGTAAGTGTTCTGGTGAGGGGGATCTCGGTGGGGCCTGGGGTGGGGGTGATGGAGAGGTGGAGGACATATACTTGTGCACATGCCCCTTCCCCTAGCATGGCAGGACGCAGAAGTCACCATGTGGTCACCACTGCCCCTCAAACCCAGGAGGAACCATGGAAAGAACACAAGCCTCTAGATTCCAGGACCGGTTCCAGGACTTGCCAGCTCTGCGGGCTCGAGCCGAAGCATCCCCTCACTGAGCCCCACATCCTCTGATGAAAGAACAAGGTAACAACACAGGAGTAACAACACAATCATACCATCTCTCCCCCAGCCATCGGGAGGGTAACATCCGAAGAGGTGAACTGTATGAAAATCCTTGGGGAATATGAAGAGGTTCCCAAATAGCTGAATACTCATTATGATGAAAAAAATAAAAAGACAGAATAGGCACTCTGCTTTGACTAAAGTCAGGAAATGACCATTCCGAGGTCATTGTGGTCCTGGCCTTGGAAATCTGCCTCAACCCCAAAGAAGTCTCTGGGCCATTTTCACTGGACTCTGTTCATGCGAGAGGTTTTCAGTGTAGTGTTCCACAGCAACTCAAATGAAAGAGTATCTTCTTGTGCTTCCTGAAGAATGAAGCTGTCCAGGATGCTACATTTGTCTTAATACTTCACTAATAACACTGTCTCTGGCATAGCTTTAGACAGAGTTAAATACTCCACATTGAGTCTAAATGCTAGTGATGGAGACAAAGCCAAGGGCTCCCAAGACAATCCCCTGAATGGGAGAAAATATTTGCAAGTGATATGACTGATAAGGGATTAATATCCAACACATATAAACAGTTCATACAACATAACATCAAAGAAATAAACAACCCAATTAAAAAATGGGCAGAAGAACTGAATACATATTTTTCCAAAGAGGAAATGCATATGGCCAACAGGCACATGAAAAGATGCTCAACATCATAATCATCAAGGAAATGCAAATGAAAACCACAAGGAGCTATCATCTCACACCAGTCAGCATGGCTATCATCAACAAGGACACAGACAACATGTGGAGGATGTGGGAAAAGGGGATTCTTGGGCACTGTTGCTGGGAATGCAAGTTGGTATAGTCACTGTGGAAAAGAGTATGGGAGGTTTCTCAAAAAATACTAAAGACAGAGCTATCGCATGCGTCTGCAGTTCCACTCCTGGGTATACATACAAGAAAAACAAAATGCTAATTTGAAAAGATACCTGCACCCCAATGTTCACAGAAGCATTATTTACAATAGCCAAGATATGAAACCAACCTAAGGGTCCATCAACAGATGAACGGATCAAGAAGATACACACACACACACACAAACACACAACGGAAAACTACTCAGCCATTAAAAAGAAAGAAACTTTGCCATTTGCAGCAACGCGGATGACCCTGGAAGGCATTATACTAAGTGAAATAAGTCAGACAGAAGTAGATGAATACTGCGTATCACTTATATGTGGAATCTAAAGAATACAATAAACTAGTGAATATAGCAAAAATGAAGCAGACTCACAGACAGAGAATAAACGAGTGCTTACCAGTAGAGAGGAGGATGGGGGAGGGGCCATACAGGGGCGGGAGGCACACCTGTATATGATGGGTTCAAGGATGTATTACACAACACAAGGAATACAGACAATATTCTATAATAGCTATGAAAGTAACCTTTAAAAGTCTTTATAAAATTAAAAAAAATTCTTTTTAGAAAGCCAAGAGCTCCTTCTTCCTTTTCTGTATGCTGCTGCTTTGGACAGAATGCTGAAAAAGCATACTAACTAAACAAATAGCCAACTCAAATCTACCACTTCACAAACAGGAAGCTTAAGGATTCATCTGCCCAAGCCCCTCATTTTAGTGCTTGGACCAAAGGTCCATGCCTCGTAAATGGCAGAGTTGGTCCCAGAGTCCATCTGTCTCTCCACTCTACAGTATATCATGATCTTCACCTCCCGTGGTTAAAATGCACTTTTAAGATTTAAACCTGAGCAGCATTCTATCTCTTTCCAACCATCTCTAAATGCATTTCAGAAAATGAGTCTGTGTCCCCACCTGGAAGTCCGTGGCAGCAGAGAGTTCGGGCCTCCTCTCTTACCTGTAAGTTTGCGCAAGGTGGTAAAACATGAGTGGGGATTTCATTCTCAGAGCCTGCTGGCCCCAGGGGCTTGTTCTTGACCCGGAAGGCTGTGGTGGTCGTGGCAGTGGTGGTCTGAACTGGGAGGGCTGGCTGCCACACAGTCACATCCGAGCCATTGCCAAAGGCTTGAATTGCATTTTCTGCAGTAAAACAGGAGGAAATCCAATTTCAAAGTCAAGCAGCAAATGTAATGGACAGGATATGTGAAGCCAGAGAGGCACACTAGAAATTCTGATGAGAGCACTGGACTTCTCTAAGCAAAACCCATCCATCCATCCACCCCCTACATACTGAGAGCCAGCCACGAGTCAGGTGCTCTAAAATCAATTCACTCATTAAACCCTGAGCTGAACGCTTAGCTATGCTTTATAAATGCAACAAATATTTACCGTGTCCCTCTTTACGTACCAGATACTGAATAAGATCCTTTCCCTGAAACATCCATCAGTCAAGTCTTTTGAAACTTGACTCAAAATAGCCTCAGACCTGCTATTTGGGATCACAATCACTGTTCCATCTTTCAAAAAAATGCTTGTGTCAAAATTTTATAATAAAGGCAAGCTAATTAGTAAGTTCAGTTCAGTTCAGTTCAGTCGCTCAGTCGTGTCCGACTCTCCGCGACCCCATGAATCACAACACACCAGGCCTCCCTGTCCATCACCAACTCCCGGAGTTCACTCAAACTCATGTCCACAGAGTCGGTGATGCCATCCAGCCATCTCATTCTCGGTCGTCCCCTTCTCCTCCCGCCCCCAACTTTTCCCAGCATCAGAGTCTTTTCCAGTGAGTCAACTCGTTGCATGAGGTGGCCAAAGTATTGCAGCTTCAGCTTTAGCATCAGTCCTTCCAATGAACATCCAGGATTGATCTCCCTTAGAATGGACTGGTTGGATCTCAACCACATCCCTAATTATGAGACTGGGGTGACTCAGTAGCATTCATACGAATTCAGCAGCAGTGCAATCAAACAGCAAAAAAAAAAAAAAAATTGTGATCCATTACCAAAGAGCACCTACTATGATCCCGGCGCTGCTCAAAGTATAAACACAACCGATTTCTTTAAAAGAAAAATACATCCCAAACCTCATCAATAATATATTGTGAAAATGGAAGCAAGATTATTTTTTTCCTTTCTGCTCCCAGTCTTCTGAACAAAATCTGCATAATTAGGAGGGCGCAGCCCTGCTCAAATGAAAAGTTTAAAATGTAAAACTTTAAAAGCTTATTACAATTTCATGGGATTAGATTGTTTTTTATGGCAAGAGTAAATTGGTTGTGTGTTGTTCCCCTCCCCGAGATGAATAAAAAACAGGTTTTAATCAGGTCCTCAGGGATTTGGCCTGGATTTAGGAATTTTTTTTATTTCATATTCATTGTATAAGAAATCAAACTCTTCCATTTGGGACCTGAATGTGCAAATTGTTAATATATGACTCTTAGCTGGCATTTTTCGATATACGAGACAGAATAATTTAAGCCTAATCTTCCTCTCAGAAGTGACATTTTGTTCTAAAATTGTTATCCTTGAAGTTCAGCAAATTGGAAGCTTGTTTTTGAAAACTTTACATTTTTTAGTCTGTAGGAAACAGCTTCAAATTAATATCAATGCTTCTTGAGCTCCCAGGTGGGTTACAGAGCTTATCAGGTAGGTGGAAGGTAAAGAAGGTGGTACTTGGGCAACCAGTTTCCTTAAATGACCCAGGACTACAACAATAAAACAAAACCTTCCTTTGTCCTGTTAAGGCATGCAGAGTCAGGAGACCCATGCCATTTGTTGAAACTGATTTCCAGCATGTTTGCCTTGTCATTTGGGAAGAGTGTCCACGTGCTCACTCAGTCATTCAGGTGTCAATGGAATATCCACTAAGCGCAGGCACTGTTCTGTGCTGAGAATCAGCAGGGGACAAATGACATCAACACGACAGAAAAGTCCCTGTCCTCTTGGAGGTTATATTCTGGTTGAGGAGGCAAACAGAGAAAGTATACAATACATTGTTGTTGTTCAGTTGCTAAGTCATGTCTGACTCCTTGCGACCCTAGGAACTGTAGCCTGCCAGGCTTCTCTGTCTATGGGGTTCTCCAGGCAAGAATACTGGAGTGGGTTGCCATTCCCTTCTTCAGGGGATCTTGCCTTCCTAGGGATTGAACTTGGGTCTCCTGCATTGCAGACAGGTTATTTTACCATCTGAGCCACCAGGGAAGCAATAGATTGGTGTCATGCTTATGCTAGGGGAATTAGAGAGGTTTGGTTAATTTGAAGGGATGGGGAATTGGGTTATTGCATTTGGGTTGAAACCTACAAATTCCAAATCCTTCTACCCTAGAGCCTGTTGCAAGAGGCTGATTTAGTCTGTGTCTTTGGTAGGCTGTGTTCCATCTAATCAAAGTATAAATGGAATGACTATGAAAAATTCTGGCTGGCTTTGGTCCTCATTGAAGACCAAATGTGCTTATGTTTATTAAAAAATCATTAGCATTAAGATACCATTCTCCCCTTCACCAAAATATTATTAAGCAGGGACTACTTTAATTTCTCTCTGAGGCAGTGGTTTTCCAGCCCAAGTGAGTATAATCTTTTTTTCTCACACTGACCTCTATTGTCATTGCTTTATCTTCATTAAAACCTGGATTCTGCCAGAAGAATGTACAGGACGTGAAAAAGAGGATACACACACACACACACACACACATACACGATTATTTACGTCAAGACCAAAGAAGAGGCTTAAGGTATAGTTCCACAATATAGTGTCCAATGTTATTCTGGCAAATGTCTCCACACTTTAGACTATTTTCAAATTTCACTTCAGTATCCAAAAGCTTGTTTTCATTTTAAGATGATCAAAGCATTTGGTTATAGCCAAGTACCTACTGAGTGAATCTCTTAGATTTGTCTTTTCAACAAAAGAAACAATGCGGAGGTTTTTGAAGTAACACTTAAAAGCTTTCCTGTGTGCAAGCAATAAATAGTTTGCTAATTCTTTAGAAATCAGTCAGAGTACCATGGAGAAATTGTCACCTAAGGGCACAGTGTTCAGAGGTAGGTGAACCCTGGCCCACGCTTCCCACTGGGAAGTTCGACCTGGTCCTTGATGTTCAGACTTGTGTTTTTATCCATGAGCCCCTCAATCTCAGGCCTGACGCAGAAGCCCACGGGGTGCAGGGGCTGCAGAGGAAGGAACTGGGTGGGGTTTTGGACACTGTCTCTGGCGTGGCTGGTCTAAGTGAATCCAGCCACTTATTCCACTGTGACATGGAGATACTATTAAGTGCATCTCCTAGGATTCTTGTGAAGGTTATAGTCAATGAGACAATGTATTGGGCTGGCCGAAAAGTTTGATCAGGTTTTCCCTAACATCTTACGGGAAAACCCGAGCAACGGTTTTTGGCCAACCAGATATATGTTACACTCCTCCTAGAGGGAGTTTGCACACAGAGGAGGCACCCGATAAATGAATGGTGGCGGCTGCAAGACACGAATGAGGTATTCAGCTGGATCCTCGCCTGGGGCGCAAACATCTCGGTGGATAGAAGGGAGACCTGGCACAGTGCTTTCGAAGTTCATTTGATGAGGCTCATCGTTCACACCTGTACATTTCTCTCTATCCCTCTTCCCCCGGGAAACATGTGTCCAAATTGCCTAAAGGACCCTGCAATAATAATGGTACTGTTTCCAAGCAGAAACCTCCCCCCGACCCCCACCCCCAGCTCATCTCATCTCCGGAGATTTTCAAAGCTCCTGGCTGCATCACCAGCCCATTCCACTCAAGAACCGCTGCTTCTCCTTTGAGCCAACCCTGAACATCCAGGGGGCTATTGATGTTAACATTCTAATTTTTCTCACAGAGCCCTTGGAGGCCTACCCTCATCTAACTTGCCCGAGTCTTTCACATTGTGTATGCTGCCCAGGTTTTAAAAACCTCTGGAACTGACGTGGGGCTGGTTGCCAAGATCGACATTTCATCTGAGGGTAGAAGTGTTCCTCCCCACACAATGTGCCCTTGGCTATTGAGTCTTTCACTTCCCGGGGCCTCTGGACTCGCCACCTTGGCAGCACCCAGTTCATCATTTGCTCTAGTCCTGCTACACCATGCAGCGTGGCTAAAGGGATCTGGATTTACCATGAGCAATCAGGGAAAAAAAAAAAGAGACACACACAGAGAGGAGGCAGACATAGGAAACACAAAAGTACAGTTTGAACTTAGGGGAAAACGTTTGTGTGGCTGTTGTCTATTTTTTCAGACTCACTAAGACATGTGTTGTCCTTGAAGAAATTCAGAAATTTCAAGCATTCCTCCAGGTCGTTTCCGCTGTTGTTGCAGTCACACCAGGGGGCCACGCTGAGGCTACTGGAGTCTATGTAGTTGGGGGTCATGACTGTACCTAAAAGAGTAAAAACGTGTTTTATTCCTGTGTGATGATATAAACTTTCCTATAGCCTGAAAAGAAACAAATGTTCCTCTGACTACGGATGCATCGTGGATAACGCCGTGGATAATTACAAACACTGTGTTTGCTGAGTGGGAAATTATGTTAAGCAATGCATTTTCTTGGCAATTTATCTTGAGCACATAAAATAATTTACACATTTACTTAAAAAATTCTAACAGAACTCCTTGAGCTGCGCTTAGGGTATTTTTCTCTGCACAAATGGTATGGATGTCATGGAGCAGGAAAGAATTAACTTAGAATGCATGAATTGCCAAATCCCTTGCATTTTCTTGAAAAATGTCATTAATCTTCACAAATAGATAGAGCTGGTTTTACATATCTTAAAAGGCCTTTTAGGACTCTGCATCTACTTCCTTCAGAAGCAAATGGCTCCTTCAGAGTAACCCAGGGAAGCTGAGAAGCTTTCTTTATGGGTTACCCCACGTTCTAGATGTATTCAAGGACGCCTCTGCTCACTAGACTCTCAACAGATTTAAACAAGGTCTTCCAAGTTGTGATGGAATTGGAAATAAACAGTGGAAATTTTCTAAGCCAGTGGCTCCTCGAGTATTGTCTTAATAGTCCTCAAAAATCTTCAAAGACATGCTGGGTGGTCTCCTGCCTACGTCTTCCCGTGTATTCATCCTTCTTCTAACGAGTTCTGCATTGGTGCAAATAAACAATGCATTTACACTTAACATGACCCAAATGTCTTCTCCTGGGTGGCTCACATCAGGCAATGCCTACTCATGCCAAGAACCTTCTGTTTTTATATATTTTGTGGAAGTAAGAAGTAATAGGCAGTCCAGTGAGCCACAGGATATATTTGGTTTAGAAACAGAAAAAAAAAATTCTTTTTAAGCTCCTATGGACCAAGAGCATATCTTCTTTGCCCTACATTTCTTACTGACTTGAACTAAACGATGTCCTATTCTACCTTGGGAAGAAAACTTCAACCTACGGCAGAGGGAAGCTTGTAACTTTAGGTGAGAAAGGAACAGGCACCCCCAACACTGGCTTAAGAGGTTAGAGTATTTCTGCTAAGTACCCACTGTATGTCTGGCTCCAGAATGGATCCCTGACATTTGGGAAAGGTAGGAACTAGCTTTGTCTTCAGAGATCTTAGAACGCAATGACCAGAGTGGAGGGAAAGATCTGGACCCAAAAGAGAAATAAATTTTGGCTCACAGAATGCATTGTTTCAACTAGTTCTTCCCTTAAGTGATTTCACTATCCTCAGGTATGTAAGTTTGTTGAGCTTAAACCCACATGGACTTTTCAATGAGCATGTGCACCTTGAATATGCAAACTAAGGTATTAACAGTGATTACATCTGAGAGTGGGGCTAGAGATCTTTTAACACTGTGGGTTTCTCTGCATTCTAAAAAACTCTTTACAATGAACACAACTTAATTCATTTTGTTATTTTTTAAACATGTAATTCTATCGTTGATAAATAATCCTTAGTAGGGATTACTTTATTTAAGAAAAAGAAAAACTGAATGCAAATTTGGACGAATGACTTTCCTGGCTGCCCAGTGGTTAAGACTCCAGGCTTCCATTGCAGGGTGGTCATGGGTTTGATCCCTGGTCAGGGAACTAAGAAGCCGCACGCCAATCCGGCCAGTCTCACAGCGTGGCCAAAGAAAAAAATAAGTAAAAATGGAGGGTTGACTTACGGAAGATAAGCTCACGGGACTTATCTGTGAGAACAGTCAATAGCTGGTGAAAAGTATTACCCAAGACAGCACAGGTATCCTTACAGATAAAACTGGGCTGAGTGTACAGCACCTGCAATATCCCAGCATCCAGCATGGCCAGTGATTCTCCCAGTGACTCTTGCTGAAGACACGCTGGCGACAAAGACTCTGGTCTGTGCTGTCACTCTTGATAGGACGTTCTTCCTGCCCAGTGACCAGTGTGATAGTGGCAGGAGCTGGCGCCCTGGCTGAGCCATCAGGCTTCTGACAACTGTGATTTCCCTCATCCTTCCCCAGCTTTCACTATGTGTTCCTTCTCACATGACAGTCAGGAGGGAGCCCTGCCTCCCAGGCTTCCCACAGCCCTGACCAGGAGCCTTGTCTTTTTCTCCTGCTGCCCTGTTTATTTCTGGGCACGAACCTGCCTCACCCCTGTCCTCTCCCAACTCAGCAGTGTCTTGCCTAATTGCACTGCTCTCCTGAATGCCAAGAACCTCAGGTCTTGAAAGACAGAGCAAGACTACTTCTGCTATGTTTGTTCTCAGGGAAAAAATATTAGGGAATCCCCCCCGCTCCCCACCAGGAGCTGAATTACCCAGACTATTAATGGCAAGCAGACAGGCATTTTCCTTCCAAAGGGCCATTTCAGGGAGACAGCCTTTCTGACTTCCCCAGACTGCATGACCTCCAAGCTCCCCCTCTCCAAAGATACGTACTTCAGTTCACTTGGTTTGACTTGCTCTCCTCGTCCATAACCATGCTTTCCCCGCTTGCTTCCGTTCTGTGCAGTCAGTTCTTCAACTGAGATGAGTCCCCGCTCCTCACACTTGCTGCCTCCCTGCTCTTTAATAACCCCCGCCCCCGCCTTTGTGCATCCATTATTCTTTCCCCACCCCCCTTCTCAGAGACAAGTCCTAAAGGACTCAACATCAAAACGCCAGCACAGAGGGTTACGAGATTTTTACATCCACGGAGAGTGGCAGGCTACAACGGAAGGACTCTGGGTGTTTGTGAACCAGCATCTTCTCCCATCCCATGTCTCCCATCTTACCAATAAGCCCCGAGTAGGCGAGGAGGCAGTCAGCATAATTTTCCTTTAGACAGCTGCTGACAGACCTTGACTCCGGCTGGCAGTTGGTGAAAAAATCGGCCAGGCGAGATCTGCAACAGGAAGAAAGTTGGGGGGCAGGGGGAGGATGTGTTTCAAAATAGCCCAAGCTTCTGCACAGACATAATTTTTCCTTATTCCTTTCTCGATAGGCCTTTTTCAACATCCCAATATACAGAGAGTGTAGTCTCTTGAAATGTTAGCATCTTCTCTTATATACAAGCCCCCAGCCATCCCCTCGCCCACCTGTGTCTGCTTCTTTGCAGAGAAGTCTTCAGGGCCTGCAACTGGAGAAATCTTGACGCTTTGAAGTTTCCCTTCAATATTTATTTCTGACTAGACTTATTTGCATCTTTAGGAAATATGCTTCTGCACACACTCACCGGAGATCCACACTGGGAAAATATTTACTTTATACAGAAACATGTCCCTGGCGTCCAAATAGGATCCTACAGCCCATCTGCTCCCGTAATTCCTAGTGGCTTTAAAAATAAGCGTATCTGGTCTTCTAAGTCATCTCTCATCTACCACCCCAGGGAGGGGCAGTGGTATATTCCAGCCAAGGGATGCTGAGGGGGAAGTTCGCCTTTCCAGCACTGCAGGGAAAGGCAAAAGGGGCCGGGTGACACTGGCTCAGGATGCGACTGGGTGTAGGGGGTCCCCTGGTCGAAGTGCAGCACCTGTCTGCAGTTCGGGAAGCCTCCACGGGCCAGTGCAGTCCATCCAGAAGCCCTGGGTGGTGGTGAAGTTGCCTAAGTACAAAGGGGCTGCAAACATCACTGGTCTGTAGAGGAAAGGGGCTCTTTGTGGCCAACCGGCTGTTTTTCAGTATGAAGAGGATATTGTTAGAGAAATTCTAAATGAGAACTGGGCCATCTCTGAGGTCATCTGAGCAGACAACAGCTCTGTTTCTATGTGAGGAACACAATAGACTTCAAGAGAAGCTAAATTATCTGGCGATTACAGGAGACAATGGATGGCTGTCTTAGCTCCTTCTCTTTAGCACACTCAAGTTGGCAGCCAACATACCCAGGGCTGTTTGTATTTCTTTCCACCCAAGAAATTGTATTTACTTAGCATCCCTAATGGTATAAACAGGGTTGCCTGGGTGGGGCTGAGCAAGGTAGAATGTGTGGAGATCACAGGGGTTTGTTAAGGGTCTGTAGGAAGCATATTCCAGGCCCTTTTCCTACAACTTGAACTGGAAGATTAAAAGGCCTGATGAAATGATCTGTGTGCACAGCACATTGGAAAGGCTGCACTGTGTTCCTAAGGGACTGGTCTCTCCTTGAACCCATGTAAACAAGGCGTGTCTGAGCTTCCCTATCTGTGCCGATCTGTACACTCCGTATGTCGTGTGCCTGGTTCCATCACTGTGACTCCCCGGGGCAGGTGCTGGAGCTCTGTTTTATTTTCTCTGCACAGCACCTGACACTCCTCAGAACGCTTCCCTAGTGGGGCCATGTGGTGCAGCTAAGTGGCTTGGCAAAAATCCTCCAAATGAGGCTGGTGCATGCGCCTGTGTGTGTGTGTGTGTGTGCCTGAATCCCTCCCACAGTCTGAGCCTAGCTGGTGTTTTCTGACTCTAATTGAACACACCGAAGGGCGTAAAACCTGGCCATTTTCTGTAGCCTAGTTAAAGGATTTATCTTTCAGAAGAAATCCCTAAAGGTGACTCAGATTTACTCAACTGGCACCAATGGCATCCATCTTGGATCGAGAGTCAATTTCAGAAGAGTTTTCCTGGTCATGAAAGTTAATGATCTCATGGCACTGGGCTTCTAACTTTGCAGAGGCCAACTGTGTGGTTCAGGCAGCTGGGACTCCAGCTCTGCACACAAGCCGATCAGCTCCCTGACCTGGCAGCCCCCCGCTCCCAGCTGTCCCCCAGAGAGGGATGAAAGGTCGCGCTGTCTCCAAGCCTCCTGCTTCTCGTAGTCTCTCGAGCAGACTATTAACTGAACAGCACCGTGACTCTCGGATTACTGTCCTCCAGCGGGAGGCTAATGCCACCAGACTCATTTTGCTTAACAACCTCAGAATTGACTCACAATTGGACTCTGGAATGAAAGGCTAATTGAGTTAGTCTGCTGCAGAGAACATAACCCTGATTGGGAGGATAAAGCTAGATATACTGCTCTGAGCATCTCCCTGAATAGGCTGGTTTTGGAGAGAAGACTGTCAGCCCAGATCTCGGTCCTAAGATGAAACCAGCCAGCGGATGGCAAGAGTTTCAAAAATAATGGTGAGCCCATACGGCGTTGCTGAAACATGAACATTTCACTGATTCCTTCACCTCTGACCCACATCCCTCTGCCATTCATTTTTGGAGACACAATGATCACTTTATGGGATTCATATTTAACAGATAGAAAAACTGAAAGCAGAAGAAGTTTATACGGTGGTTGTGCAAGTGGGTGGGCTGGTACATTTTCATGAATTCTGCGAGTTGGTTAACTTCACAATGGTAGTTTGAAAGTGGACTAGGTGGGAGAATTTTCATCATGGTAATCAGCCAGCTCTACAAATCACAACCCTATGCTCTTGTTAGAGAACCAGTTGTTAAATATTTACTAGCACAATGATCTCAAAAAACCAGCATGGTGTAGTCAATCCCACAGATAAAGGAAGTATCTTTACTTTGAGTTCTTGGGAACTCAAAGTTCTTGGGAGTTGAATTTCAGCACATCCTGGATCAAATGACATGTGAAATGGTGTCATAAATTAACCTCCAATCTCCAGTATCTTCCAAAGAAAGAAAACAGTTCTCTCTAAAGATGCTCCCATCCCAACAACACAGCCACCGAAATCTCTCAAAGCAACGTGTGCAAATGATTACAGGTATTGACAAAGCAGCTGACTTTTTGTCCTTTGTATTGACTGAATGATGGGTCAAGTGCTTGTGTTAATAAGGATGAATGAGTTCCCTGTCCCTGAACCCAAATAACCTGCCATCTAGAAGCCGAGAGAAACAAGTAAAAAGATGATAATACCACGATGGCTAGTTCTCAATAAAAGATAAGAAAGGTTGCTAATAAAAGTAACAACATGAATCAAGTATTTAGAATATGTTAGGTATGTCTTCATATACTTTGTATTTTTTCCTGGCAACTCTAATAAGGACTATTACTCTGTTATCCTAATTTCATAGAGGAGGAAACAACAGCTTACTGAGTTTAGACTAGAGTGAAACAGTGAATAGCAGAACCAGGATTTAAAAGCTATGACAAAACTAGCCGCCGCCGCCGCCGCGGCCGCCAAGTCACTTCAGTCGTGTCTGACTCTGTGAGACCCCACAGACGGCAGCCAACCAGGCTCCGCCGTCCCTGGGATTCTCCAGGCAAGAACACTGGAGTGGGTTGCCATTTCCTTCTCCAATGTGTGAAAGTGAAAAGTGAAAGTGAAGTCGCTCAGTCGTGTCCGACCAGTAGCGACCCCATGGACTGCAGCCCACCAGGCTCCTCCGTCCATGCGATTCTCCAGGCAAGAGTACTGGAGTGGCTTGCCATTGCCTTCTCCTGACAAAACTAGACAGCATATTAAAGAGCAAAGACATCGCTCTGCCGACAAAGATCTGTACAGTCAAAGCTATGGTCTTTCCAGTAGTCATGTACTCAGTGAGAGTTGGACCATAAAGAAGGCTGAGTGCCAAAGAACTGATGCTTTCGAACTCTGGTGCTAGAGAAAACTCTTGACAGTCCCTTGGACAACAAGGAGATCAAACCAGTCAATCCTAAAGGAAATCACTCCTCAACACTCATTGGAAGGACTGATGCTAAAGCTCCAATACTTTGGCCCTCTGATGTGAAGAGTCGACTCATTGGAAAAGACCATTATGCTGGGAAAGACTGAAGGCAGAAGGAGAAGAAGGTGGCAGAGGATGAGACTGTTGGATAGCATCACTGATTCAATGGACATGACCTTGGGCAAACTCCAGGAGTTAGTGAGGAACAGGGAAGCCATGGGGTCGCAAAGAGTTGGACACTTCTTAACAATTGAACAACAGCAACAACAAATTCTGATTCTACAATTTAAGCTTTTAACACAACAGGAACTAGTTTCAGAGAAGTTGTAATATTGAGACTGAGGCTTGGAGGATCAGTAGTAGGATCCTTCAGGTAAAGGTGGAAGAGAGTGTTCCCTCTGCAGAAGGAAGCAATAAGTGATAAAGTAACCACATTCATAAAAATCCAAGGAGAACAATCACAGAGTATTTCTACCTGCCAGGCACTGATCGAAGTATCTGGCATCTATTCACATATTTAATTTTACCTGCAATAGGTGATATTCCCAGTCCCATTTAGCAGATGGAGACACTGAGGCAAAGAGAGGTTAAGTAACTCCTTGGAGGTTGTAGGACTCTGTGCTGGAGCTGTAACGTGACCACATTCTATGTGACTCCAGAGCCACAGGACATTCTCAACCACTACACCTAACACACGGAGTCAAACAGACTCAGACATGACTTGGCAACTCAACAAAAACATCAACAACAGCTAACACATACATCATCCAGAAAATTGTCAATGGTTCACTTGGGATGGCTGGGCCACAGGTGAGTGACAGGAGATGGTGCTGGCAAGATCAGCAAGGGCCTTGAATGACCTAAGAGGCTGGATTTTATCCTGAAAGCAGTGGGAACCACCAAAGGATTTTAAACAGAGGAATAACATGATCAGGTCTGCAGAACAGAAGGACTCTTGGGTGTTTCAGTTATTAAGCAAAGATTTGCTTGAAACTTCTGTGCCCTCCCTTAACAGAAGAGATGAGAAGAGCAGGAAACTGGCCAAAGGAAGGAAGGAGGCTGAAGCCAGTGAGTACCAGAGGCCAGAACTGAGGAAAGAAGAGGAGGAGGTAGGAGGATGCCCTGAGTGGTAGGTGTTGAGTGAGCCAAAGTCGCTCAGTCAAGTCCAACCTGCGACCCCATGGACTATACAGTCCATGCAATTCTCCAGGCCATAATACTGGAGTGGGTAGCCATTCCCTTCTCCAGGGGATCTTCCCAATCCAGGGATCGGACCCAGGTCTCCTGCATTGCAGGCAGATTATTTACCAGCTGATCCACCAGGGAAGTTCATGGTGGGTGTTGATGGAATGAAAGTCAAGACTGGGGACGTCCCTGGTGGTCCAGTGGCTAAGAATCTGACTTGCAATGCACAGAACTCGGGTTCAGTCCTTGATTGGGGAACTAAGATCCTGCATGCATGTGTGCTAAGTCCCTCCAGTCGTGTCTGACTCTTTGTGATCCTATGGACTGCAGCCCGCCAGACTCATCTGTCCATGGGATTCTCCAGGCAAGAATATTGAAGTGAGTTGCTACGTACCCCTCCAGGGGATCTTCCTGACTGAGGGATCAAACTCGCATCCCTTATGTCTCCTGCATTGGTAGGCATGTTCTTTACCACTAGGGCCACCTGAAAAGCCCCAAGATCCCACATGCTACGGAGCAACTAAGCCCAAGTGCTACAAGTACTGAGCCCTCGTTCTCCAGAGCCAGTGTGCCACAACCAAAGATCCCGAGTGATGCATCGAAGATCCTCAGTGCCACAACAAAGACCCAACACAGCCAAGTAAAAAAATAAAGACTTTTTTAAAAAGAAAATCAAGACTGCCAAAAGGCGGGGCAGAATCAGCTTAGTAGATAGTGGAGTCAGAGTGTAGTAGGGACCCCGGAGAGGACAGTTTGCAAGGAAGATAAGAGAGGTGGCTTGTGGCTGTGCTGAGGTCATGGCACCATGGGAGTCAAGCATCTAGCAGGTTGCGCGATTCTCAGACCTCCATCTGTCCAGTGGCCAACCAGCCCCAGCATCCCAGGACGGCCCGGTGTGTACATCCTCCTGCCCACCCTGGGTAAAGAACCACACTATAACCTTTTTCAATGACTTCCTCTGCCTGGGCTGCAGTGATCCAAACAAGAAAGCTTACATGGCCAGGGTGGGATTAACAAAGAAATTCCACAAGTGCATTTCTTCTGGAGACATGAAATCTCCATGACGACAGCAGTGATGAACCTGATTGTTTTTCTCTGAGAAAATGAAAAGAAAATGAATAGGCACTAATGTAGAAATGTATCTCCCTCTGAAATTTCCCACCCTTAAAGAGGAGAAAAATGCCAGCAAATGCCAAGTTGGCCTTAGGAAATCTGCTGAAGAGAAAACAGTGGTTTATGCAGAAAATATCATATTAAAGGAAGCATGCTGCTAACTGGAAATAGAAAAATGATTATAATGATAAAATCTAGGAGAGTCTTCTCAAACAGCAGATGGTCTTTTGACAGTGGAGGAAAAATCATTTACCTACTTTTTCTGCTAGCATTTTTAGGAAAATAGTTATGGGGAACAGTTCAAAAACATACTAGTAATGCCCAGTTTCACTCATCCTGGATTATTCTAATCCTGTAAATGTTTTTTCTTTTCTTTTTCCTCCCCAGGGCAAATCCCATACTTGGACACAAGCTGTGTGGTTGATGGAGTGGAGCCTTGGGCAAAGAACTGTGAGATCCTGAATGGGATCCAGGCTCTGACACTAATTAATCATAATTCCTGAATATCATCAGATGATGCTTGACAACTTTGGATTTCCCTTCCACTTCAGAACAGTCTGTTGGACACTTGAAGCTACTTGGAGAAGAAACCCACTTGTTTTCCATGCGTTATTATTATTTTCATCCATGATTCCATTCAACCATTGCACACGATTTTAGTGTCAAGGCATTTGATTTCTTTTGAGTCTAGAGATCACATCTTTTTTTTTTTTTAGATGTTTTTGATGAGGACCATTCTTAAAAGTCTTTTATTGAATTTGTTACAATACTGATTCCATTTTATGCTTTGGTTTTTGGCCCCAAGGCATGCAGGATCTCAGCTCCCCGACTAGGGATCGAACTTGCACCCTCTTGTACTGCCAAGTGAAGGCTTAACCGCTGGACCACCAGCAAAGCCCCTAGAGACTAGATCTTTCTACAGGATCCCCGCATCTCACATGCAAGAAAGCTGAGGGCCAAAGAGGTTAAGGTCCTGCTCACTGTCACATGGTAAGCGGTGGCAGAGGGCTTTCACTGGAAGGGGAATTTCTAGCTGTCTATAACAGCCCAGGAAGGGAGAAGTAAGGAGGGTGTTGGACTTTAGCTTCCCTGGGACTGAATTAGTCATCTAGTGTAATGGTAATGGCACCCCACTCCAGTACTCTTGCCTGGAAAATCCCATGGACGGAGGAGCCTGGTAGGCTGCAGTCAATGGGGTCACAAAGAGTCGGACACGACTGAGTGACTTCACTTTCACTTTTCACTTTCATGCATTGGAGAAGGAAATGGCAACACACTCCACTGTTCTTGCCTGAAGAATCCCAGGGACGGCAGAGCCTGGTGGGCTGCCCTCTATGGGGTCACACAGAGTCGGACATGACTGGAGCGACTTAGCAGCAGCAGCAGTGTATAACTGCTCTGTCCTTCCACTGTCTGCCCAGCGTGTTCTTCATCCTCTTCCTAAGATTCCTCTGACGCAGCCTCAGCGAGCACTTTGCAGGCAACACTGCGGCTCAGGAGGGCTCAGAGAGGGTGCAAGACTCTGCCCGAGAAGGGGGTGAGTCTGTCCATGGACGAGGCTACCCTTTATTAAGGAGTCTTTGGGGCAACACCACTGCCCATACAGGACTGCAAGACTTGCTGACCCACTAGCACTCAGAAGCTTGGAATAGAATCCATTCATTCATTTGTGTTAGAAATCACTGGTGTTTTGCTCTGAATCCAACATGAGTGTTAGGGCTTTAAAGTCTTGGATCTCAACTCAAGCCATTTAGTTTCTAAAAGCGTTCTCAGTGGGTCGGTTGGAGAAGCCAAAAAACGACGGCCCTGGGAGTGGCATGCACCTGTTTCCAATCCCAGTATTATCTTCCATGGTTAAATAACTTAGCTACGTATTGGATCTCTAATCTTCAGTTTTGTCACCAGGAAAATGGGGTAATGGAACTAGAGTTGCCTTAAACAGCTGCTGTGATAACTTACTGACAGTTATATAAAGCACCTTGCTCAGAACCTAGAATACACTTTGTGCAATACATTTTTGTTTCCCATCCCTTCATCTTTTCTCCCCAATTTCTGGTCCACTCTAATGTGAAGCCCTTGCCACAAAAACATATAGCAAGCTCAATACAGAGAAATATGTATCTTAATCTATCTTCTGCTGGTCTTTATATGACAGACGAGCAGACCTCAGAGATGTTGCAGGTTTGGTTGCAGACCACTGCAGTCAAGCGGGTACTGCAATAAAGCAAGTCACGCGAATATTCTGGCTTTCCCATGGGTGTAAAAGGTTTGCTTTTACTATGCAGCATTCTCATTAAGTGAGGGATATCATTAGGTCCAAAAGATGGACATACCTTAGTTAAAAATACTCTGCTGTTAAAAATGCCAAAACAAATGCAATAACAGCATCAAAGGTCACTGATCACAGACCACCACAACAGATCACTTATGTATTAACTATACAAGAATTACCAAAATGCAACACACAGATACAAAGTGGGCAAATGCCATTGGAGAAACGGTGCGGGTAGACTCGTTTAATGCAGGGTTGTCGCAAACTTTCAATCTGTATAAAACACAGCTTCTGCGAAGTGCAATAAAATGAAGTATTAACACATCTGTGCCTACAACAGGTTAACCTGTGTCACTGAGGGCAGTAAGTCTGACCAAAACAAACTCAACAAATCTGAAGCTAGGGATCCTGAGGTGTTACTTAAAAACCTCTCAGCCATATGAGCTCCTAGAATAAAAGCATTTTAAGAAAAGATATTTCCACCCCCCCCAGGAGTTTAGGGGGAAAAGATATTTTTTAAATGACTAAACATCGGTAAGTTTGTTAATACTGCTGATCTCTTATGAAGAATAAAATCAATTAGAAAAACACGCTGCCTAGGATGACAAAGCAAGAGCAGGGGAATGGTAATTTTCTGGAACAGTGACACAAAACAGATTTTTCCTCTTTCTGTTTTTAGAAAATTACCTTAGCCCTTCTTCTCCAGCAGCCTACTGGAGAACACATCTGGAAAGCATCCTTCAGCAAATCAGAGTCTATGTTGAACAGATTTTGCAGCCGGGAGTGAGGGGTGGTGGTTCTTGACTTGCTGGTCCCTTCCTTGGACTGTACATTCTGGCTTCCTGAAGCAGAGGCCCAGTGTTTGCCAGGGATGGGCTGGGAAGCGGGGCTCAGGCTATCCTTCAGAAAGCCCGGGTCCTCCCACTCCCTGGGAGCAAGTGTGACCTCCCTGGAGCAAAGGCCCGGGGGCAGGTTCGCACGCCCCAGGCACAGAGAGCCGAAACCCCACTGTATTCCTCGGCTCCTTGATGTGGCTTCCCACCCTCAGCCAACTGATGCATTTCTTGGTGACTTAGCCAGACCGCAGCCACATGTGACTGGGAAACGGAGGTGTGAGGTCCCAGCAGTCTTCAAGGCTTGCCTAATGTTTGTGTTTTCCTGGGACAGGAAGGCCCCTGTGGACCAAGCAGAAGTCAATGCCTGTTCCCCCTCAAATCCCTGCTCAGGTTCATCCAGATTCTTAGGGAGGTTCCAGCCCCTTTAACCCAATGCCCTGCACCTGTGCCCCTCATCCTGGGGAGGCCCTGCTCCACTGGCTCTTTGGCGGCTCCCAGTCTAGCACATGGGTCCCAGGAGGCTGTGGTCACTGCCCTTTGAGCCTGACCCACAACACAAGGTGGAGGCATGCATCATTTTAGTCCACGCATCCTGCTTGGGGTCTATCTCTGGGTGGTGGGCTCGGTAAAAGCAGGCTGCAAGGCAGAGATGCGATGCCTCCTCAGCCTTTCTGTTCACATTGAACTGCAGCAGCCCCCAGAGGGAAGTCCAGGTCAGCATCAGCTCAATCTCCACACCCCTCATCAAGTCACCCAGCACGAACAGTGACAGCCATCCATCCACATCTGCAGAGGGCTGACAGGACTTGACAGCTCATCTCTACATGGCAAATCTGAAAAGCAAGCTAGGGTAGTTGGTACGGGGATCCATCCCAACCCAGAAGAGGCTCCTTGCAGTCCTGACTCGATGCCCTGGAGCTGCCCTTCAGCTGAGACTCCTCCCTTCAGCTCCCTCAGCAAATTTCTCCAATGCACACACCGCTGGTCATGCAGTAAGCAGACTCTCAGTCATGATGGGAGTACAGCTACGTCACAAACGATGCTATGCTGCAGTCAAATCAAATAGATCTGATTGTATTATCCATGCTATAGCACGCCCACTATTGCAGAAAACCTACCTTTGGTGGTACTTGATCTTACAGGAAGAAATGGAGGTAGAAAAGAAATTGGGAGGTTTTTTTCTGGATAATGAAAGTATCATTTATGCTCTCAAGTATCCAACAGCTATCTGTGACAAAGATGCTAAAACTCTTGAAGTGAGTCTTATCCAATACTTTTTTTTTCTTTAATATTTCTGTAGGAAAACTTCAGTAATCAGTTTTGTGACTTTTGGCCACTAGGAGAAATAGAAATCTAGATGTTCACCCATTCTTTCGCCAGTAGAACCACATCTTAAAACTCCAAACCAACAAGCTGTGAATTTACTTCACATAGAATTCTGCAGGTGGGGCTTCCCAGGTGGCTCAGGGGTAAAGAATCCGCTGGCTAATGCAGGAGATGAACATTTGATCCCTGGGTTGAGAAGATGCCCGGGAGTAGGAAATGGCAACCACTCCAGTATTCTTGCCTGGGAAATGTCATGGACAGAGAAGCCTGGTGGGCTACAGTCCATGGGGTCACAAAGAGTAGGACACAATGTAGCAAACTAAAAAACAAAATCAACAAGAATTCTGCAGGTACCTCCATCTTCAGGAGTGAATTACAGAAGTTACCTGACATTCATCCTGGAATCTAAGAAACTCTGTCAACTGCCTTAGGTACCCAGGGCAGCAAAGGTCATCCACCATGGTTTCATTTATTTATGCCCACTCTTGCTTCAGAAAGAATTTTGAGATGAATTCAGATGTAGCTTTAAAGCTACAGAATAAATGCAAAAATTAATGTGGGTATTTGGGGCTGAAGAAAGATAGTAGAGAGGCAGTGGTGTGGTAAAGTACAAAATGCATACATTGTCCTGGCTAGATGAAAGCTGGGTACCTGGCTCTGTGATTTCTAGAAACCACTGGGAAGCGAGGGGTGGTGGGAATCTAGTTCCACAATCCATGATGCACCAAAAATTAAAAACAAGACAGATGCTCAGGAGAGAAACTACTATGGGAGGCAGAACAATGGTCCATGATGTGTACATTCTAGACGCAGGAATCTGAGGCCTAAGAACATGTCAGATGCCACGGTAACAGTGCCTCCTTGCAGATGTGATTAAAGTTGTGGACCTTGAGGTGGGGAGATTAATCTGGACTGTCCAGATGGGCTCAGTGTAATCACAGGGTCTTTAAAAGTGGAAGAGGGAGTCAGGTGAGGCGGTCAGGGTGATGCCATGTGAGAAAGACTGGACTGGCTGCTGCTGATTTGGAAGACGGAGGGAGGGGCCATGAGTCAAGAAATGAGACAAGGCAATAGAGTATATTTTCCCCTTAAGCCTCCAGCAGGAACTCAGCCCTGCACATGCCTTGATTTCAGCTCAGTGGGATCCAGGTAGTGCTTCTGACCTCCAGAAACTGGAAGAGAATACATCTGTGTTATTTAAAGCCACCGCATTTATAGTAATTTGTTCCAGCAGCAACAGAAAATGAAAACACTATGAAAAAGCAGGACTCAGTAAAGGTTTTGCATATAGAATCTGAAAATGGGCCAGGACTTAAATTTCAATTCAATCGCTTACTAAACCATGACATTTGGGGCAAGTACCTTAACTTTCCTGAAGCTTAATTTACTCTGGCTGAATGACAGGAAGTCCTTCCAAGTGTTCCTGAAGGATTATGTGTACCTGGCACCTATTACCTGTTTACAACCGAAGCAGATTCCTAGATGAGGGGAGCGCTCATCTGCACTGTTGCTTCCTGTTCTGCTCTGACCTTGAGACCTCTGTGAAGCCCGAGGGTAGAGATGACCACACAGATACTTCCCTTAGAATCCATCTGCTAATAAGTTGGCAGATGAAATGCTTTGTCCTGAGGTCACTAATCCACCTGTTCAAGGTCTGTACGTGCTCGATAAACTCACGATTAACATCAGGCTTTTTCCTTCCATTAGGACCAAAGAGAGCTTTTTCCGGTGAGTCCTCTACATCTTCAAGCAGAGAAATGAGTTTTATGGAGCAGTGGAATCACACCCACAGAAACAGGTCAAGGCAATTCTACAGGTCACCGCCCACGATCCCCATACGGTATCCTCCACTGGCCTGGCTGGCATCAAGCCAGCGCAAATTTAAGGAGGTGCCGTCTGCACCCCCAGAAGGACATAATGTTGCACCACGATGTTTATGATCAGAGAAACTGAACAATAATTATGGATACTTCTTTGATGAAACATAGGTAAATTCTAGAAATTCTCCCCAATGCTGCCTAGCTTTCTTCAGTCAAATCTTGCTGCTTCAAGGGTTCCCAAAAGATGAAAAATTAAAATTACACAGGCTCTCTTGACTTACCAGTTTGCAAAGCTCCCCCAATGTCTCTCTCTACCCCCAAACGACTGCCCTGTGAGACCCGAGCTCCAAGCTCTGCTCAGTCGAATGTTAATCTGCCACACATTAAAGAAGCCTAGTTTCTGTGCCCTGCTAGGGGGTGGGGAGGGGGAAAGGCACACGGATGTCTGAATGGTTACAGCCCTCACTTGCACAAACAGACTTTAAGCAGAAACATATGAAAAGAAGATCTCCTATTAATCTTTAATAGGGTTGCAGACTTCCTAAGGAAAATTATGTTCAATAGTAAATACACACGAGGTCATTTTTCTTCCAGGCAAGTTGTTTTAAGGTCAACAAAGACTTTGAGCTCAGCAAACAACTAGTCCCTAATATCTTCCTTCCTAGATGGGGCACTGTTCGGGAGACGAATTGTGGTGTTACACGTCAAAAGAATAAATCACTTATTCCATGGCCATCAGATGATAACTCCCCCATATTTCAGAAAATACATACTCTTTTCAGGGACCTATTCTCATGTTTAACATCATCCTTTCAACAGCACTTTTCCACCTCACTCCATACCCCACTGCACCCATGCTCCCAAGCCTAGTTTCTACGTTTCCTAACGCTCTCAGTTGAATTTAAAACTACATTCCTCCTTTCTTCCCCCTGCAGAGCAGAGCAGCCGATTTCTATGGTTCTCATAAACCATTTTCTAATTAACTATTCCCTCAACCACTCCACCCAAATGGGTGATCTTCAAGAGTTATTTCGACCCATTTACAGTGACATCAAGGATCTCCTCTGAGCCCTCCCACCAACTCTCCTCCTCTCTTTGAGCCCCACGGAGCGTGTTGGCTTTGGCCTTTGCATCCACATCTCCCTTCCATCAGTTTCTTTTCCACCTCTTCACTTTGATGATACACTGCTTCTGCCATGAGAAGGCAAGCAACTGGGATTATGCCTGGCACAGGCAAACTGTGACGGCAGCCACGAAATTAAAAGACACTTGCTCCTTGGAAGAAAAGCTATGACAAACCTAGACAGTGTATTAAAAAGCAGAGACATTGCTTTGCTGACAAAGATCCGTATAGTCAAAGCTATGCTTTTTTCAGTAGTCATGTACTCATATGAGAGTTGGACAATAAAGAAGGCTGAGCACCAAAGGACTGAAGCTTGCAAATTGTGGTGCTGGAGAAGATGCTTGAGAGTCCCTTGGATAACAAGGAGATCAAACCAATCCATCCTAAAGGAAATCAACCGTGAATATTCACTGGAAGGACTGATGCTGAAGCTCCAATACTTTGGCCACCTGATGTGAAGAGCTAACTCATTGGAAAAGACCCTGATGCTGGGAAAGATCGAGGGTAGGAGGAGAAGGAGGTGACAGAGGATGAGACGGTTGGATGGCATCACCGACTCAATGGATGTGTGCGTGAGAAAACTCTGGGAGATAGTGAAGGACAGGGAGGCCTGCCATGCTGCAATACGTGGGGTCGCAGAGTCGGACAGGACTGATTGACTGACCAACAACAAGGCAGATGCTCAGAAAACATTCATTGAATGAGTGAGCGAACAAATGAACCCAAGTGCCACACACTACATACGGCTCCTGTCACCTGCAGCTCAATATTCTTCACGGACATCTTGGTGTTAAGAGTTGGGTTCAGATGAGGGGATACAGCAGTCCACGTCCAACTGCTCCAATCGCTGCACAAACGGCTAGGTTTATTCACAGCCTGTCACCATGCCCCATAACACCCCATAACCTGACCAGCCAGCTTAGTCTTATTTTACAGTGGAGGACCCTGGGGTCCAGAAAGGCCAAACATCCAGCTGGTAAGAGTTAGAGCCAAATTTTGCAAAGAAGACCAGGGATCCTCCAGCTTACACTCACTCCTGTAGCAATGAAAGAAGAATTAATGTTCCATCTTTTAATTCTAGCTCTTGGACATTTGCCACCATTTTGCTGTGAACTGTGCACATAAGCAGCCGAAATCTGATTTAAAGGGATGTAAGTGATCTTTACTAGGCCCGATAAAATGTAATGACAGAATTAGTGGGCATTCTTTTGGTTTAATAGTGCTTGCAGTTTAGAAACATAAAATAAAAAATAATATCTGTTGTTACTGCTCAGTAAGGTCCAAATGCATTCCGAGGACACAGCCGTGTGGAGAAGTCATCCTGGCCCAGGTGGTCCCTCTCTGAGCATCTCACCTCTCCAAGCTGTGGACACGGTCATCCTCATCAAGGGGAGGGGTGCAAAACGTGGGACTCCCCAGACCCACGGGGAGAAGACAGCGGCTCCCCAAACACCCTTTCCTGGCTACAGAGGCCACTCCTGAGTCTGGAGACATGAGATAGGGACTGGTCTGGCTGGGACCACCTCCTTGGGTGCCTCGCCCAGCAGAGCAGACACATGTGTGGGCCCTCCCTGGCACTGGCGGGTGTGGGGAGTAGTGTAAAAGGCTGTGCGTGAGCCCGGAAGTCAGACCACAGTTCCAATCCCAAGAGCCCCTGCTGGGTTTTGTCTCTGCACTTCCGTGAGTGGGAAATACAAGCAGCTGACAGCAGGGCTGTGGGAGGGTTAAGGCCCAGAATCCAGTGCCTGGCACAGAGTTCATGAAGGACCGGATATGAGTGCAGCCATTACTACTATTCAGGGGCTTTCACGGCCGGCTCTGTCTCCAATCTCAATCCTGAGGGGCAGGTAACAGGGCAGGTGAGTTAAGTGTCCCTTCACATGAAGCGACGGGTATAGAGGAAACAAGTGCATTCTCCAGGACCCTCAGCCTAGGAGGGTCACAACATCAGCTGGGTTCCGGAGGCACCTGAGGCCAGCACCCTCCACTCGCATGTGGACAGGGACACTAAGCCTCACTCCCTCAAGAGGATGCTCTCCCATGGGGCTTGAGATAGAGTCCCATGGACAGGCAGTGTTTAGTGGCACCTCTTATAAATCCAGAAACAGCCCTTCCTGCTTTCTCCGAGCTTAGGGATGCTGAACAGCCTAGACAGAACCCAGCATCTGACTAACAGACTAACAAAGGTACCTCGGCATCTAGGTGCCCAAGACCAAGGGTGCTGATCACCTAGCGCCTGGCACAGTGGCTGGCACAAGTTGCCCTGGGTTCAATAAAGACACCAACTTTCCAAGGACTGCGGTCACTAAGCACCTACAATGTAAGATGCTGCGTGTGAGGTGGTGGCCCTGGTAGAAGAGGGACAAAGATGGAGATATAGCCCCGCTGGGACACTGCATCTGGCCCACCACCAGCTGCACCTGCCCTATGACCAGCAATGAGCTAGCGGCAGGGAGACCACCTGCATATTTATTTGAACACGTCAAGGTTCACACTGATCCTGCTTATCGAATTGTAGCATTTTTGAATCTTGAACATCCATATGTGGTTGAGTAATCTGTGTCATAGCTCCTCCATAGGCACTGCCCATCCCGAGTTCCCTCCTAACAACCAAAGACGCTTCCACTTGGAAAAAGCAACAGGAAGAGCAGAACACGCATGCCAGCTTTCCTCATGTGAATCATTCATGCTGAAGATTGCTCTGAAGGTCATTTTAGAAGGAAGATTTCTATTCAGATAATTGTCTTAAAACGCTCGGCTCTGCTTTCCTTTTTTCTGGCATAACTCAGCCAAATGAATTCCAGTCTCAGGCCAAGCTCAGCCTATGGATGACCAGACTGTCTACTTCCTCTGCACAATCAGTGCAGGCAGGGTTCTGCCTTGCTGCAGGACCGGTTCAGCCGGTAACTAAATAGATTCACCTTGGCCGTGGCTCAGCATCCTCTGAACCCTCTGTGGCTCAGTTATGGCCTGGGAAGACCTTAGAGTCCTCCACAGTGGGTCCCACAGCCATCCAGACAGAGCCCAACTTAGTGGAGTGCAGAAACTGCACAAAGAGGAGTTGGTGTCTCCTCCTATGCACGGCCCCCCCAAATCTGGGCCAAGAGTCCGCACTTCAGCCACAGTGTGCTGGCCTCTTCTAGGGCCCTTGCTAAGTCTCAGTACCCCACAGGGCCTGTCTGGCTGTTCACTCCTCATCCTCAGCTTGCAGACCCCTACAGCAGGGTGAGGCCCATTAGCCTTGGCTATCACTTTGTCAACCTTCCTTATTTTTGTTCAGTTGTTAAGTCATGTCTGACTCTTTGTGACCCCACGGACTGCAGCCTACCAGGCTCCTGTGGCAACGTTCCTTAAGTCAGTGTCTTTCCAAGTGTGGACCCCAGATCAGCATCAGCATCACTGGGAATGCTCCGGGCACCCCAGCCCTGATGAGCCGCTGAAGAAACCAACCACCTGCTAGAAGGTTTGAGCAGAAAGTCAGCATTCTCAAACCATCTTTGTAGTTAAAAATGCTTCAACTCGGATTTTTCAACTTGGAACATGGAAGAGGCATTTCCCATTTGCTTTGGTCTATTTCCACAGAAAGGTTTTCCCACAAGACAATGTCAGGATCCTTTGCTGGAGAGTGAACATACACAGACAGATGAAATACTCTCCCCAGACCCCCATTCTAAGAAGTTTAAAGCTGTTAGATGGAGTCAGCTAACCATCCAATAGGAATTCCAATGTCAGTTTCCCAGTATCTCTTATTCTAAGGGTTATCCCAGGCCTGAGTCCATTACAATCCTTTAGTTTCCCCCATGGCAAATGACGATGGAGTGAGAAAAGCAGAGAAGGGTTGCCTCTGACATGGTCCACATTCCACATATTGCAAGGACCAGACGTTTACCCAGGACACTCTGACCAAGCCCCTCCTGGAGAAAAAAGCACCACTGAGTCTTGGACACAATGTGTTTTTACACGTCAGTCCAGAGTTCTGCCTGACTGCATTGAATACGATGCTAAAATGCTTTCTTGCACTAGAAACCAGAAGGAAGGTGCTGTCTGTTGGGAAGGCATCTCTCAGGGCAGGAAACCAAGCTGGGCCAGACTCCCTCGCTGCCACACAGCCCTGGAGTGACAGCCAATGGGAAGTTCAGCAGCTTCCTGGTTACTGATACCCACTTCCACCTGGAAGGGCTGCGGCACCGGCTCCCAGCCACCTCCCCCAGCCTCACCATCCTGATCTGCCGGAGTGAACAGGCTGGACACGAGGCAGCCACACACATACTCAGACTGTCTCAGTTCCAGGAGACCACATGGACGCTTGTGGGCACACGTCTTCCAGCCCAAGACGATTCTGTTCTCAGTGTATTAGTTCTCAAAGTGGAGTCTGGGAACCCCGGCAATCTCAGAGAGCCTTTTAGGTGTTCTTGAGTCAGAACCATTCTCCCAGCCACGCTAAATCTTGGTTCATCCTTCTCATTCTCGTGTTCTCACAAGAGTTCAGTTCAGTTCAGTTGCTCAGTTGTGTCTGACTCTTTGCGACCCCATGGACTGCAGCACGCCAGGCCTCCCTGTCCATCACCAACTCCCAGAGTTTACCCAAACCCATGTCCATTGAGTTGGTGATGCCATCCAATCATCTCATTCTCTGTCATCCCCTTCTCCTCCTGTCTTCAATCTTTCCCAGCATCAGGGTCTTTTCCAATGAGTCAGTTCTTCACATCAGGTGGCCAAAGTATTGGAGTTTCAGCTTCAGCCTCAGTCCTTCCAGTGAATATTCAGGACTGATTTCCTTTAGGATGGACTGAGTTTTGCGTACTGAGGAGTTTTTCCAGAGGCCAGAGGTGACATGCAATACTGAAACAGTCTCAACACCGTAGCAGATAGAAGACTACAGGTGTCCTCTGGTCAGACACTAGATTTCCAAAAGTATAAAACGATGCTATGCTTCTCCCTGAATTTTTTTGTTTTGGAAAAATGTAAGGATTAAAAAAAGATAAAACTATGTTCTGTTACTCATGGTAACCTGTAATGGGTATCTTGGTGCTATTTTTAAATGAAGTAATAAATACATAAACACTTTTCCAGCTTTGACTCCCAATACGGTAAGCATAGATAGATTTAGCCCACATATACAAAAGCCCTTTGGGATCCTCAATAATTTTAAGAATATAAAGGAGTTCTGAAAACAAAAGTTTTAAAACCACTGTCCTAATGAGAAGTGAATTATTGGGTTGGCCAAGAAGTTCTTTTGGGGATTTTTTTTTTTTTCTGTAACATCGTATGCAAAACTGAATGAACATTTTGGCCAACACAATATATTTAATGAGGGAGCATTTATGCCTTATCAAGATCCCAAGGTCTCTTATTTAAAATTTTTGCTTTAAAATGAATAAACAGACTTAGAAACAAAATCACCTGCAATATCCAACTCCACACACCCTGAGCGGGTGGTGTTCAGGAGACACACGCACCGCACCAGAGACGCGCAGACAGCGGACAGAACCTTGGCTCTGCAGCCTCTTGGACGCTCTGAGCTCTGGTTCCAGTGACACCACTTGGAAAACTTCAGAAGCTGCTCAAGACTGCGCCCTCTCCTCTGCACACCAGGGAGGAGGACATCAGCCCCCACTTCCAGGGTGGTGGAGTGCCCAGCACAGTGCCTGGCGCACTGTAAATGTCACACAAATGTCACCCTCTTGCCATCACCTTCATCACCATCACTGTCACCCACACGTTCCTGCAGTAACGTCCCTGGCTCTGCGGATTCTGAGCCCCTGAGTCTTGCACGAGCCATCCTGCGCCTGGCAGGGGCTTGCTTCCTGACAGGAGGATCAGATGAATCATGGCACAGAACCACGCAGACGAGAGGCAGGGTCGGATTCAGCGGCTCTGAGTCAGTGACTGCCCTTTGCTGGATGCCTCTCATCCCTGACTCAGACACAAGCACCTCTAAGGACACTTTATTCACAGTTACTTGGGGTCACTGAAGCAGCACGTGCCCAGAGAGGCTGCCAGGGGCACCCCCACTGCCCATTCAGTTTAAACAATAGTGAATCTAGGACTCCAGGCCCAACAGACTCGTGGCCAGCTCCATCCGCATCTCAGTGGGTATCTCTGTATGGTGATAATTGTCTCTTCTAGACAGAAGCGTTCTTAAGATGACACATGCTCCAAACACCTCTGGACTCTGTCAGCCCCCACCGCCGCCTCCCACTTTTCCCTAATGGTACCAACTGAAAAGATGGTGATGCATCAGTGTGAAGCTGAGCAGCAGAGCTTCATGTAACAGTGTTGGAATTTCCACGTGCGGCTTAATGTTGTGGGTGCACAAAAGTGAAAAGCAGTAACAACCTACCCTTTCCACCCACAAATCCTACTTGAAAGGTCTCCGTCTGCTGATGGAGCAGGGATGGGGTGGGAAATGTTGCATTTGGAATCTTACGCTTCCTTTGTCCTCTATGATCAGAATGTGTGGAAAGTGTGCGGGAGGGAGAAAGGAAAAAAGATTTATAGAGTGTTTGCTCTGTTAGGTGGCAGGCTCTGTGCTAACGCCTTTGCCTAGAAATTGCATTTAACCCTTATGGCTGCCCTGTGAAGATGGAGTCACTACCTCCATTTATAGATCCAAAACCGAGGCCATGAGCTGTTTATGGCCTTGACCCAGCAGAACCCAGATGAGAGCCCAGGGCCACCTCACTCACAAACACACTGACAGTTTACCGGGCAAGGGGAAAAAAAAGTCCCAACTCCAGCTTGGTGGCACTTTTCACATTGATGGTTGTTTTAAATGCTTGTTTTTTGTGGTTTTTTTTTTTTTGATGCAATATTTTCTGCATAATTAATTGCTTTCGGAAATCACACAGCAATTTCCCATTCACTGAGCTGGAAATGCCTCATAGAAATGCAAATGCCAATGTGACTGCAGGATGTCTAAGTTGGGGTAGTGCCTGAGTGGGGGATCTGGGGTGTCCTTGGGTGGAGTGGGACTCCAAGTCTGGGTGTGAGAGCCGGGCTCTAATCAAACGTGACAGCCACCTGGTGTGGGGCGGGGTGGCGGACTTTCCTACACAAAGTGAGATGGCTCTGGGTCACAGGCTAAGGGAACCAGTGTCAGCTACAAACCGCACATGATCAAAAGAAGTTGTGTGTCCTGTGGAGGCTGGGATGGGAGGGAACAGCCTCAGCTTAAGGGCCCAGTATGCCAGCCAGAACGGGTACCCATGGACCCCAAAAGCTGTTGGTCTGGATAAGGGGAAAGCCCTCTGGGAATACTAGGACTTCTCTTTCCCCCAACTGTTTGCTCTGTGAATAAAACATATGTGAAAAAAAGAAGGGTATGAAATCAAAGACAAAAAAAAGAGAGACTCCAAAATCTGTATGTTGCATTTAGGTCTAGACTTAACGGGGGAGCTAGGTGACCCTGTCTGGGAACTTCGTGGGCCCGAGTACCTGAAAAGGTCACGGGGCAGAGCAGAAGAGTCCCCTTGGAAGAGGAGCAATCTGCACAAAGCAGCAGAGGGGACCAACTGGGATCTCAGACAAAATGGTCTGAAATCTAGGGCCCCAGAGCTCCCTGCCAGGCCCCCACCCACCTGCATTTCATCACTTCTCACCCACCGCATGTTTTATCAGCACTGCATTCAAGATGCAAGCCGCGGCATGGAGGTTTCCTTATGATTCATGAACTGGCCAGAAGGCAAGGAGCACGGACATAGGAAGACCAGCACTTGTATGACCCCAACCTGGGGACAAAACCATGGACTGCTTAGAGCCGGCTGTCACTCTGTGACAGCAGAGAGTTCATCTCCCCGGAGATACACAGCCAAGTTGCTGGTACCTGCTGCCCAGGGGAAGGTGAGGGTCAAGGACTCTAAACTCCAGCGACAGTTCAGCAAGGAGTTATGGAGGGAGCCCAAGCAACCAGGTGAGTGGGAACTCCTGGGTAACAGTCACGTGACTTGCACACCTGGGACCCTTGGGTCAGACAGACTGCGCTCAGTGAATGTGCCCGAGTAAGCGCTTGAGTTAATACTAATAAAGAGAAAATCAGTGTGGTCTAGAAAGATTTTTTCCTATTTGTAGAAACAACTCTTGCCATCAGTAAGCTGTCACAGAGAAACCACTCTATGATAAGCAATGAGTGCTCAAAAGGAAATTAGATAAAGAACTTAATGAGCATGTATTACCTGAGGAGCGCTTTTTGTTTTTTTAACGTTTCAAATGATGCTAAGAGGCTGTGATGAACATTATGTCCTAAGTTCTGTGAAAACTGTCTTTAAAACCGATGCTGTCTTAGTTACTGAGCCATAAAGAGCGTTGAGATCCAGAGGCTGGCCGGGATGATCATTCTGCCTGTCTGGAACAAAAGGCAGTAAGGCTGAACGATGTAAGAACATTGCATTCTCGTCATGAAAGACAATCGTTTGGAAAGAATGACAGAAAACAGGTTTCGGAGTGAGCGAGACCAGGCTGATATCTAGCTCCTCCATGTGGGCTGGGATTACGGAGACCAGTGCCTCTCATCATTAAAACCCAGCAAATGGGTTGTTGCTCCCACGTCTTCCTCAAATCCACAGTCCTGGGCCTCTATCCCATTTCTACCACCGCTGGTCCCTTCCATGCTGCTCATCCTTTTGGCCCTATTCAGAGGGCAGATTCTCCAGGAAGCTTTGCTGACCCCCCAAGCCGAAGCCCAGTTGGCTATTCTTATCTCTGCCCTCCCACAGCACTTTGTGTCTTCCTGACCACAGACTCCCACGCCAGGCTGAAATAACTGTATTTGCACCTGTCTTCTTTTTTGGTATGGCTGGTGAGAAACCAGGTCTTTACTCCTGGCACAGTACCTGCAGACCAGCTGGATGGATGGACAGACAGATGGATAAGAGGATGGATGGATAGACAGGGGATGGATGGATGGGTAATTGGAAGAAGGGAGAGATCTCTGTATGGATGGATAGACGCACAGGTAGATTTCCTAAATGCTAAATCCATTCTGAATTCTCCTCTTCCACCCTCTATACCGTTGAATGACACAACAAGAAGGCTCACCCCACTTTTATTCCTAAGAATCTGATCTCCCTCAGCTCTGCTGAGGTCTTTTGTTGATTCTCCAACTCTCCAACTTCCTGCCTCTGTAAAGCCTTTACAGATACTTTTTACCATAAACCTGGCGTTCCACAGGTTCAGTCTTTGGCCTATTTCTCTTCTCACCCACTTTCTCTGGAGAATAAATTCTATCATATTTACACCCTCAATGACTTCTATGTTGATGGTCCTCAAATCTATCCCTACATCCAACCCCTTTCTCCAACCTTCCCTCAAGTTTTAAATGGATTCACTCACTTATGCATTCAACAAATACTAAGTGTAGAATACTGTTCAGGCACAGTTTTAGGCACTTGGGATATATCACAGTTTGAGAACCCTAACTGGGGAAGTTACATTATAGTGGACGAAAGAGGCAAAGAATAATCAAAACAAATAAATAAATTATACAGTATGCTAGAAGCTGATAAGTGTTTGAAAAAAAGGAGAATAGGATAGGGGAGTGGGCAAGGACTTACACGTTAAATAAGGTGACCAGTGTGAACACAATGAGATTCAAAGAGACTTGGAGGTGATGGAGTTTGTCTGGGAGCATCTGGGGAAAGAGTGGACCAGCAGAGACAACAGCTGGGGCACAGGCTAGAGGTGGACACGCCCAGTGCATTCAAGGACCAGCAAAGGGACCAGAGTGTCTGAAACAGACGAAGCAGAGACAGGGGAGCCAGAGAAGAGGCCAGAGAGGTAACGGCAAGGGGACGGCTCATGCTGGACTCTGAGATCATTAGAAGGACTGAGCCTTCATCTCTGAGTGCCTGGCTGTATGGGCACTTCCATGTGGACAGAAGCGTGCCCTGTGGACCCCATTTCATTTCCCTGAGCCTGGTACTCTCCCCTCCCTCTTGCTGTAGACACTGCCTACGGTGGCTTCCACTGGGCCAGAGGGCATGGGCCCTCTGGCTGGTCCAGAGATGGGTACACGAGCCAAACAAGGCTAAAGTCTGTGACTGGGATTTTTCCAAAAGGTTTCAGTGGGGGAAGCCCACTCTTTGATCATGAGGTGACAAGATAAGCACCTCTTATCTGGGGTCGGGGGAAGGAAGCGGAGCCCCTGAGCTGGGCAGGCGCAGGGAGGGCCTGGCTGGGGAGAGCCAGAAAGCTGAGTATATCTGGACAGGCATTTTTCAGCAACAGGCTCCAGCAGGAACAGACAAATGGCTTCACACCAGCCTCTGCCAAAGGAGAGATAAGGCAAGAGATAGGAGGCGACAAGACAGAGAAAGTTGCAGTGGGTTTCCGCTTGATTCACAGCTCAGGTTACTCCTGTGAGACAGGGACATGGCCGGCTCAGACCCTGCCTAGCTGGTGCCAAATGGATGCGCTGGCTTTGGGGTGGAGATCTGGAAGATCCACCAGGAAGTGTGCTCTTCCCCACCACTCAGCAGATGCTGGGGGAAGACATCCCTGCTCTCTGCTTGATGAATCTGTACACATACAGGAGCTTTCCCCAACCCCATGGGAGTCCCGGGGGGCTCCAGCCCAGAGACTGGGTGGCAGGCAGTTCACATAGGTAGGGCACCTTAAAAAATGAGCCATTCCAGCACCCTGCATCGCTAAAGACACCCATGTAATCATTGGAAATGAAAACTGCTCAAATGAACTGGAAAATGTTTTACTTGTGTTTTCTCATATTCCTGAACCTTTCTTTCCATGGTTCAAAAGTTTGCATTGTCTAATTGCTGATTTCCATTTGTGAATGAATCAGCGTAAAATAAAATTAAGTGCCAAATTAATCTCCCCTTCTAGTTTTAGGCATTAATTATCCTCTGAGCCATTTTCTCCTGCGCTTGCCACATGTCAAGACAAGCCCGGAGATCGCGTGATGTCGAATCTAGTTTTCAACTCAGGAAGGTAGCCCAAATAGCGGAGGATGTCCTTGCTCTTTAAAAGTCGCAGTTTACAATGCAAAACAGCTTTGATTCCAAGCAAGGGAAATACATTCCTCCCCTTTTAAAGATATATTAGCACTGTCAGACCAAGTAAGTCACTGGAAAAGAAATTTGCTGCATGGTCTTGTGACATATTTCCCCAGTTGTCCCAGTTAAAACATTAACAACAACATATTTCCTCTAAGTATAACAGGGTTAGCCTCCGTGTGGAAAATGTGGTGGTGGCTAGGGCAGAATTTTGAAAGTTACATATGCTGTTCCTCTGGAGCTGTACCAAAGGAAACCTTCATGGTTCTGCTAAAAAGGCAAAACAAAACACAACCAGGCCTCCAGGATACAATTATAGGCTCCTTCGTTCCTGGGGAAAGGTAAAACCACATATACTTGGTCACTTGGTCAAAGCTACCACTCTTAGAAACTATGAGGTCGCAGAGCCTGGGTACCGAGTTGTTTTTGTTTAGTTGCTAAGTTGTGCCTGATACTTTTGCAACTCCATGGACTATAGGCTGTCAGGCTCCTCTGTCCATGGGATTTTCTAGGCAAGAATACTAGAGTGGGTTGCCATTTCCTTCTCCAAGAGATCTTTCCAATGAAGGGATTGAAAACCAATCTCCTGCACTGGCAGTGTATGTATGTTAAGTCCCTTCAGTCATGTCCAACTGTTTGTGACCCTATGACTCTTTGTGACCCCACCAGGCTCCTCTGTCCATGGGACTCTCCAGGCAAGAATACTGGAGTAGATTGCCATGCCCTCCTCCCGGGGACCTTCCCAACGCAGGGATCAAACCTGCGTCTTTTATGTCTCCAGCATTGGCCGGCGCTTTCTTTACCACTAGCGCCACCTAGAAAGCCCCTGCATTGGCAGAGAAGCAAGTCAATCTTGGAGGAGGTGTGGCCAAGAAAGCCTTGGAGACAGAGGGCCCTGATCCCTTTCCTTTTAAAATTCAATATTATCACAATCTGTTGAAAAGGTATGCAATACCCTTGACCAAGCACTGTTTAAGCCTTAAAAAAGCAATATGGAACAATATGGATGAACCTGAGGGACATTAAGTTAAGTGAAATAAAACAGTCACAGAAGGACAAATACTGCATCATTCCACTTTACATGAGGTATCTAAAACCATCAAACTCACAGAAGCAAAGAATAGAACTGTCTGCTGCCAGGAACTAGGGGGAGGGGAAGCAGGCAATTTCTGAGCAGTGGGAACAAAAGTTCAATTATGCAAGATGAGTAAGTTCTACTGTACAATATTTTGCCTGTAGACAATTCCATATTGCACACTTAAAAACCTGTTAAAAGAGTAGATTTCACATTAAGTGTTCTTAACCCAATAAAACTTCAAGAAAAGAAGGAAAATGTTAACTACAACACTCAACCCCACCTAGGATGCACTGCCCGGCAAGGGAGAGTCTGAGATGCTGTGTGTTCAAGCTGCAGGGCTGGGTCTGATGGGAATCCACCAGGACCCAGCCCCCAGGGCAAAACGTCACGCTCTGGGAAACAGTGGCTGCAGACCGAGTAGGAACTAAGAGTTGCTAGTCTGCACCCAAGGATGTGGCACCTGGGCTGCAGACGCAGAATGACCAAGAAGGGCACAGCCACCAAACCACCAAGCCTCCTCCAGGCTGTTTGCAACAGCGACACCATGTGGCGGCTGCTAGAGTCACAAGTCAGGAGGGCTGGTAAGTAGCCTCCGGCTCCCTCTTTGCCTGGTGTTGGAAGCAGAACAAGTTCTGGCACATTGCTTGCTCAAGAGGAAGATGCTAGTCCTTTTGGTAATGAAGAACAGCGAAGGTGCCTGAGTGATTAATTAGAAAAATTAAAGTGCTATGAACATATTTGTAGCACCCAATAACCTCAGATATGCAGATGACACCACCCTTATGGCAGAAAGTGAAGAAGAACTAAAGAGCCTCTTGATGAAAGTGAAAGAGAAGAGTGGAAAAGTTGGCTTAAAACTCAACATTCAGAAAACTAAGCTCATGGCATCTGGTCCCATCACTTCATGGGAAATAGATGGGGAAACATTGGAAACAGTGATAGACTTTATTTTTGGGGGCTCGAAAATCACTGCAGATGGTGACTGCAGCCATGAAATTAAAAGACGCTTGCTCCTTGGAAGAAAGTTATGACCAACCTAGACAGCATATTAAAAAGCAGAGACATTATTAACAAAGGTCCGTCTAGTCAAAGCTCTGGTTTTTCCAATAGTTATGTGTGGATGTGAGAGTTGGACTGTAAAGAAAGCTGAGCACCAAAGAATTGATGGTTTTGAACTGTGGTGTTGGAGAAGACTTTTCAGAGTCCCTTGGACTGCAAGGAGATTCAACCAGTCCATCCTAAAGGAAATCAGTCCTGAATATTCATCGGAAGGACTGATGCTGAAGCTGAAACTCCAATCCTTTCGCCACCTGATGCAAAGAACTGACTTATTTGAAAAGACCCTGATGCTGGGAGAGATTGAAGCTGTGAGGAGATGGGGACAACAGAGGATGAGATAGTTGGATGGCATCACCGACCCAATGGACATGAGTTTGAGTAAATTCTGGGAGTTAGTGATGCACAGGGAGGCCTGGCGTGCTGCAGTCCACGGGGTCGCAAAGAGTCAGACATGACTGAGCGACTGAACTGAACTGAGCTGAGCCAGGGTCCAAGTGCTGAGCTTACTTAGTATGTCAGAGTTTGGGGGGGAGGAGGAGAGTCGCAAGTTTAAATTTTGTACATATAACCAGGTGCATCAAGGATAAAGGAATTGGCTCCCTTTAGGATCAAACCCAGTCCTGACATCCTTCCAGGCACTAAGGAAGACAACCAGAGAAAACTGGCAAGGGAGACACTGTGCTTCAGGGTAAGACCTGGAGGCTGTTACATTTCATCACCCCCTTCCTGCTACTACCTCCGAGTTTGTTTTTCTGCAGACAAGCTTAGAGGACTAAACAGTCAGGCTCTCGCCTCTCCCTTACCACCCCAAGAGGAAAGAAACCTGTCAGCTTCTTTAAAAGGGGAAGGCAAAAAAGGAAAATGAAGTCAAAAGGAAACGCTGAAGTTGCGTCTCCTCTGTTTGAAGGCATAAGGCCGGAGAGATAGGTTTTGTGCAGAGGCACCGCTGGTCCCTGGGGAAGGAAACCTGTGTGCTTCGAGTTGGAAAACACTAAGTGCAAGGAAGTTTTAATGAGCTTCAGCAGCTCTTTGATAATGGCTGATGTTGAGATGGAAATGGAGCATTTGCAAGGCGAGCTTTCAAAGAACATGCTTTTTAGGAAGCGATTCCCCCTCTTGTCATCCCTTCCCTTTGGGGATACTGACATTGGGCCTTTGCCATCCCACTAGGGGTACTTCCCTTCCTCCGATGGATCTAGGTCAGAGCTACTTTAACATTGTAGCTACTTTAACATGAATCCCCCTCGCCAAAGCTCCAGCTGCTGCTGCTGCTGCTGGGGGTAGTAGTAACTACAAGGGCTTCACTGAGATGGATAGAGCAGGGATGCAATAAGAGGCATAAAATTAAAGACAAGATTAATAAAACCTGATGAAAGAAAACACTGCCAGCCTACCTAGCAGCTTAAATTACATTTACCACATGCAACAGGGAGGGGGTAATCATGAGTAATAAGTCCAGGCTCAGCTTGGGAAAGAAATTCCGGTCTAAATAACGACAGGTAACACCAGGGGAAGTCACTGATTCACCTTGCTAGAGAGGACTCAAGATGGGGTATAAAACCCATCAATCACACTGAGGCCAATTTCCCTTGGTAGGGCCCCCGAAAGTCTAGGATCTAGATTCCTCAACAGCCCAGAGCCAGAAACACAGCAGACGCACAAAAACAGCTTCTGGTTGTCACTTCCAGTCCAGTGGTGGCTGCTGTCACCACAGCTCGACCTTGGGAGTGACCAGGCACAGTCGGTCCTTAGGTGAGGGCTGTCCAGCTGTCCCCTGTTCCTTGTTGCTCCATCAGCTGGAGTCACTCCATGTCACTGGGGTTGCCGCAATGCAAGTGGTCCCTGGAGCCAACCTGGTCCCTAAACAGCACCCAAACCACCCCCTTACCTACAGATTCCTCCTGCCTCCTCCTCGGAACACTCCCAAGTTCCCAAACTTCTTGTTGTTTCTCACTGCAGCTTAGCAGGGAAGCAATCTGATTTGACTAGTTCTCACCAACCCTCCAAAGAGTCTCTCTTTTTATAGGGCAGGCCAAGTGATGCAAATGAACCCTCAGAATAGGCTTTCAGGCTGCAGAGGGGGTATCAGGAACTCCCTCTGGACCTCTTGTGCAAGACACACCTCACTAGGGAGGGAAGGCTCCATCACCATGCTTTCTCCCTCCTCCCAGCCGTGGCCCAGTGTATGGAGGGCTGACTCACTGCTCCATTCCCTCCCTTTATAGCAGCCTCCTGTCTCCAGGCCTCCTGGCTTGAACCATCAGTGAAAAGGGAACGTCTCCTGCAAAGACAGGGATGACGGGCTGGCTTCCAGCCAAGGAAAACCCTGAAAAGTCCTGCTCTTAGCAGAAGGATTCCTTCTACTCAAAGACTGAAGGGGCCCAGGAACTTGGGTTTCAGGTGCAGGATCTTCAGGTGACAATCTTTAGGTTCATTGCTCCCTGGCATTCTAACCCCGGGGAAGCTCCCGCAGTTTCTCCCTTGGTCTGGCCCCTCATCACACCCAGTGGTAAAGAACTCGCCTGCCAATGCAGGGGACATAAGAGACGTGGGTTCGATCCCTGGGTGGGGAAGATCCCCTGAAGGAAGGCCTGGCAACCCACTCCAGTATTCTTGCCTGGAGAATCCCGTGGACAGAGGGGCCTGGTGGGCCACAGTCCACGGGGGTCACAAAGAGTCGGACAGGATTGAAGTGACTTAGCACTGGAGAGTTCTGAGTCCCTGGATGATTGGTTTCCCCAGGTTATGGCTGCAAGAAGGCCCTGTCTCTTCCTCAGGACCCTTGGAGCACAGCCATCCCTGATCGCAGCCCTCAGCTAGGAGGGTCTCAATGAAACAGCGGTGACAGGTGAGGAAGAGTCCCACTGCCTGAACACCTGACTTCTCCCACAACAAGCTCACTCATTTGAGTTCTTCCTCACATAGTTTCCATCTTGGAAAAAAAAATGGAGACACTACTTCCAGAAAGTCTTCAGCATGAGGGGGGTTCTATGGATAATGAGCACTTTTATTTTCCTTTGGTCACTAGTCTAAGGAAAGAATGGGACTCCATTCTATCAGAAGAAAACTTAAACTGACCAGAACTTTCGCTCAGCAGAATCCTCCCAACTATCAGACAGATTCTTCTCTGCCTTCTGCTCCTGAGAAAGGGGAAACTTAGAAGAAAACAAGCATACAGTCACACCTTCACTACCTGTCCGCCCGTGAAATTTATCAAGTGCATGGGATTTTGTCAGCGACCGTATTTGAAGACTCCTGACTCTGTCCTGGGGGCAGAGTCCAGGTGCTGTCCGATGATGCCCCGTCTGCATCTCTAACCTGACATCCACCCTGCGCTCTGAATGCAGCACCAGCATTGCCTCAGGCTGCGAAGACTCGAGCCTCTGCTAATCAAAATCTACTGGCTTCCATCAGCAATGAATTCAACCTGAAGTTCTGGAAGGACACACATCAAACTGTCGACAGTGATGGCTGGGAGCAAGTAAGAACAGAAAGAAAAGAAACCTTTCGTTCCTTTCTACTTAATTCTCTACAGCTTTTTTGCTCTGAAAAAAGTATATATACATAGAATATATTCATGGAGTCCCTGAAACATTAAATTAATATATGGCCAAAAAGGAAAAGCAAGTACCTGTTTTCAACAACACAGCCCAGACTCTGCCAGGTCCCTGATCGGGGCTGAGATCCGGAAGCATGGAAAGCATCTCTTCTCAGACAAGTCAATGATTAAATGGCCCAGAACAGACCTAGGCGTTCTGGAAGTTCTCTTCAGGGATGGACACAGCTCCACCCTCTTGCTGCTGTCTTCCAGCTTTGTGATCTTGATGCAAAGAGCCCCTACATTTCCACCAGCCCTCATCCCACTTCTTTAACCCTTTTTTGACCCTTGGAAGCTCGCAGTTCTAGCAGTGGGGGTACATGCCTTCAAGCTCACCTGACCTCTGGTGACTGACTCTCCGAACTTAGTGAGCACAGTCCTATTTCCCTCATTCCCTCATTCTCAGATTAAAGATGGAAACCTTCCTGAGAGCAAGAGTCTGATGCCTGACCAGTTTCCGAAGGACCCTGTACTGGAGGCAGAGGTCAGTTTCGGCCCCATCCATCCCAACCACTCCCCTCTCCCACCCCACGCAGAAATTCAGAAAAGAGAAACCGGGCCACCGAAGCCGCAAAAAGGTTCTCTCTGCCACCTCATTCACCACCCAGCTGCCAGTGCACTTACCTGCAGATGTAATTGGTCTTGCAGGAGTCCTGCAAGTTCAGGCAGTTGGGTTTCTCCCTCTCCTCGTAGGAGCACACGGGCACGATGGTCTGCCGCCTCCTCTCGGTGCAGGCGATGTCCCGGCAGGAACAGAAGAGCATCCCATAGCTGTGCTTGGCCGGGACCTTGTCGAAGAACTGCCGGAGGGCCTTGTGGCACTTGCGCCGGTTGCAGACGTCATTGGACATGCTGGTGGTGCACGGGGTGATGTAGGCCGACCTGTACTTCTTGCACGTGTCATCCAGGTTGCAGGCCTTGGCAGCGTCCAGGCAGTTGTTCCCTTTCGAGATGTGCTCCACTGCAGAAAGGAGAGAGAGGCAGGCCGTGACCACAGGGCTGGGTGCCGGGGCGGCTCGCACAGGTCCTCTGCTGTCACGAAGATCTGGCCTCTCACCACCTGGCAGGCCTGGCAGCTCTCATCAGCTCTGTGTTTTGAAGCTAATAACTTAATGAGTTTGTGACAACGAGGAAGCACCAGGGGCATAGAGGCTGGGAACCCACGGCTGCAGACAAGCTCCTAGCATTGTCTCAGAGGTATAATTAGGAGGTATTGAGTGGGGCCAAAGGAGCTCAGACACCTGCCTTCCTGGGTCTAAACAAGGCAACAGGAGAACAAGTTTCCAGCTCCTGGCTGGTAAACTGAAATTAGGATAAAAGAAAAAAGCAGCAAATTATATACTTGTTTATTATATAGTATATAAAATGATATGCTGAATGTAAGTATAATTGCCATGTGATCCTCCAGGAATATAATTATGTAATAAATGCACATAGCACATGCTAATTACTATATGATTACAGAGTAATTGCATGGTTATTTGAGCCCAGAAGACAAAATATTATGCCAGCTCTCTAAACAGGAAGAAGCAACTACATCGAAGCTGTATTTAAGTTTGAGCTCACAGGCCACTGGAAGGAAACCAGAATAAATTACATAAAAATTTGCAAACCTCAATTACCATTTAACTTACCACATAGAAAATGTGGGATCTATGAGTACTGAGGTTGTAGATCAGAAAAATTCAGTTAGTATTTTGGATAGAATTTCAGTGGGTTTACAAACCATAGGCCTTAGGAATCTCACAAAACATATGTTGCCTTCTGCCCAAGCCCTCTGTGCTCAGGCTTTCAGAGAAACCAGGGTCATCCACAGCCAGGAGGCCTTCTGTGAGGCTGGAGAGAGAACACAGAGGAGGTGGGGCCCACTAGGGTGGCTGCGGGGGCTGGCAGGGCCAAGTCCAATGGGCAAAGTTAAAAGATGAACGGACAAGGGAAATGAAGCCTATTTCCCACAATATAGGTCTTACCAAAGAGAGGGGAAAGTGACGGAAAAATCTCCGAGAGCCAAGTTATATACAATACGGCCCATGGAAAATTAACAATTAGGTGCAGCAATGACCCTCCAGAGACAGCTAGGAGGCAACAGACAGGCACCACACAACTGTGGGATTCAAACCCAGGAAGCTCCTGCTCAGGCCTCAGCCCCTTTCATTCTCTTTATGTCCGCTGTCGACAGGGACCATGAAGGCATTTGAGAATTAGCACGAGAGGAAAAGAGTTCAGCTGGATTGGGTGGGACTGAAAGACAGGACAGTGCATTTAGTATCCATATAAAGGGCACATGGAATATTTTTCCGCCTTAAAGAAAGAAGGAAATATGCCATATCCAAAAACCTAGATGAGCCTTAAGGACATGATACTAAGTGAGATAAACCAGTCACAGGAGGACAGTATCCTCTATGGCTCTACATGTGCAAGGCATCTAAAACTCTCAGACTCATAGAAGCAGAAAGTTGAATGGTAGTTACAGCTATTCAACATTACAGATGATAATTACTGCTCTCAGCAGTACAAATGGTATTACCTCCCTTGTTCCAGCAATGGTGAGTTGTTATTCAAGAAGCATAAAGTTTCAGTGATGCAAGAGGAGTAAGTTCTAGAGATCTGCTGTACAACATCACGGTTACAGTTAACAACTCTGTATTGTGCACTTAAAAGCTAAGTGGCATTATTTCACTCTTTTTGATGGCTAAGCAATATTCCATTGTATATATAAACCACATTTGCTTTATCCATTGATCTGTCCATGTACACTTAGGTTGTTTCCATGTCTTGGCTAATGTAAACAGTGCTGCAATAAACATAGGGGTGCATATATCTTTTCAAATGATAGTTTCATCTGAGTATATGCCCAGGAGTGGGACTGCTGAATCATAAGGCAGCTCTATTTTTAGTTTTTTTGAGGAACCTCCATACTGCTTTCCATAGTGACTGCACCAATTTACATTTCCATCAACAGTGGAAGAGGGTTTCCTTTTCTCTACATCCTCTCCAGCATTTGCATATTGTAGACTTTTTAATGATGGCCATTCTGTCTGATGTAAGGTGATACCTCATTGTAGTTATGATTTGCATTTCTCTTAGTAATGAGTGATGTTGAGCATCTTTTCATCCATCTATTGGCCATCTGTATATCTTCTTTGGAGAAAGGTCTATTTAGGTCTTCTTCCCACTGGTAACTAAAAATGATCATACTAAGTGAACTAAGTCAGAAAGAGAAAGACAAATACCACATGATATCACTTATATGTGGAATCTAAAATACAATACAAATAAACATATCTATGAAACAATAACAGACTCACAGATAAAGAGAACAGGCTTGTGGTTGCCAAGTGGGAGTGGGGTTAGGGGAGAGAAGATATGGGAGTTTGGGATTAGCAAAGGCAAACTATTACATATAGAACAGATAAACAGTGAGGTCCTACTGTATAAGCATAGGGAACTATATTCAGTATCCTGTGACAAACCATGGTGGAGAAAAATGGGAAACAATGCATATATGTGTATGGCTGAGTAACTTTTCTGTACAGAGGAAACTGATACAGCATCGTAAATCAACACTGTAAATCAATAAAATTAAAAAAAGAAATATGTTAAGAATATAGCGTTAGTCACTTAGCCAAGTCTGACTCTTTGTGATCCCATGGACTGAAGACCACCAGGCTCCTCTGGGTCTGGGATTTTCCAGGCAAGAAGACTGGAATGTGTGCCATTTCCTTCTCCAGGGGATCGTCCCAATCCAGAGACCAAACCTAGGTCTCCTGCATCACAGGTGGATTCTTTACCACGTGAGCCACCAGGATCTCATGTTAAATGTTCTACTTTTGTAAAGCAAAATTTTATACAAGACAAGAACAGACACAATAGTCCAGCATTTCAGGGAATGAAAAATTCTCCTTGGTCTACTGATGGTGTGCCTCACTTTAAGAAAGAACTATGTGTAAACATCTGAAATCACAAAAATATACCCGGGCACTACCAGGTATTTTATGATGCCCCAGGTTCATGTTTCTCTCTACGACATGCGAATTCAACAATGTAATGCACAAGGCAATAAACAAGACCTTCAGCCCTTCTTAGGTGAGCAGTGCAGGAAGCCAGCAGCTGCACGCACATCCTGCTGGTTTAACAAGCACACTTGGAGCATTTTCTCCATCATGATCTTCCCAAAGTGGCTTCGCTCCTGCGCCTCTGTTTTCACACTCAGGCATTTCAGGACCCGAGGAATGAAATATTCACCAGGTGCCCTAACAGATTCCCCAGGGCCTCCGCCAGGCCCTGGTGACACTTCTAGCTTTTTCCTCTTCTGAGAGGTGGTGCTGTTGGCCCCACTGGCAGCACTGATTGATAATCCTGAAGGACTACAATTGTAGATGTCTTTTATTTGTTTTCATTTAAAGCTGTCTGGGTCTTCAATGCTGTGCCTGGGTTTTCTCTAGCTGCAGCAAGTGGGGATATGCTCGAGTTGTGTCACGTGTGCTCTAGAGTGCGTGAGCTCTGTAGTTGTAGCACATGGGCTTAGCTGCCCCACGGCATCTGGGATCTTCCTAGACCAGGGATCTAACCCCCCAGGTCCCCTGCATTGGCAGGCAGATTCTTAACCACTAGACTACCAAAGGAAGCCCTGGAGATTTCTAAGTTATGCATTTTGGAATGATGATCTAAAATAAAGGAACATGACCAAACTCTGGATCATCCGGATAAGACCCTTAAGGCTAGTTGCTAAGTCGTGTCCCACTCTGTGGCCCCATGGACTGAAGCATGTTAGGCTTCCCTGTCCTTCACTATCTCCCAGAGTTTGCTCAAACTAACCTAGACAGCATACTAAAAAGCAGAGACATTACTTTGCCACAAAGGTCCGTCTAGTCAAGACTTCTCTGGTGGTTCAGATGGTAAAGTGTCTGTCTACAACGTGGGAGACCCGGGTTCGATCCCTGGGTTGGGAAGATCCCCTGGAGAAGGAAATGGCAATCCACTCCAGTACTATTGCCTGGAAAATCCCATGAACAGAGGAGCCTGGTAGGCTACAGTCCATGGGGTCGCAAAGAGTCAGACACGACTGAGCAACTTCACTTTCACTTTCATGGTTTTTCCAGTGGTCATGTGTGGATGTGAGAGTTGGATTATAAAGAAGGCTTAGTGCCAAAGAATTGATGCTTTTGAACTGTGGTGTTGGAGAAGACTCTTGAGAGTCCCTTGGACTACAAGGAGATCTAACCAGTCCATCCTAAAGGAGATCAGTCCTGGGAGTTCATTGGAAGGACTGATGTTGAAGCTGAAACTCCAATACTTTGGCCACCTGATGTGAAGAGCTGACTCATTTGAAAAGACTCTGATGCTGGGAAAGATTGAAGGCGGGAGGAGAAGAGGAAGACAGAGGATGAGATGGTTGGATGGCATCACCGACTCAATGGACATGGGTTTGGGTGCTGCGTGCTGTGGTTCATGGGGTCGCAAAGAATTGGACATGACTGAGCGACTGAACCGAAATGAACTGAATGTCCACTGAATCAGCGATGCCACCTAACCATTTCATCCTCTGTCGCCCCTTCTCCTCCTGCCCTCAATCTTTCCCAGCATCAGGTGAATATTGGTATGCAATTTCACCACCTAGATTTTCATTTTCATTGGTGTTAATGGTACTTTATGATCTCTGGCTAAAATGAAAGGAATACAGGCACATAGGTTGACTTAATACCTACATGATGTAGCCAGGGAGATAGGAACAAACAGTTCATGTAAATTCAAATGGAGAAAAATGACAGAAAAATTAAGTCATCATATGGCACCCAGTAATGTAGGCCTGTCACACTCAAAACAGTACATGTTGAAACAGAGAATCACATCCAACTGTAAGCACCAATTTATTTTCAGCAGACAATATCATTTCTCATATTAAATTTATGTTATCAACTCACATTTCATAGTTTTTAATGTTTTGTTAGCACTTAATTTGTGTGTGTTGTCTTTACCATTGTATAATTTGTATTTGTTGTCTTTATAGTTTGTATAAAAGCAAAGGATAAGGGCTGATGGTTTCATGTTTATAAACTTCAAATAAAATTATAATGAAAATAATTAAACTTAACACACAAGGTCCAGGAAATTTACTTCTCTCTGGCAGTTCTCCATATAATACAGTTTTTAAAAACTGGCCTGGAAAAAAGCTCTTTGACACGGGTTTTGGCAGTGATTTTTTGGGTATGACACAACCAATAACAACAAAAAATAAACAAGACGAATTATACCAAACTAGAAAGCTTTTGCACAGCAAAGAAAACCATCAACAGAATGAAAAGGTGACTGACTAAATGGGAGAAAATACTTGCAAATCATGTTCTGATATGGAGTCAATTTCCAAAATATATAAAGAACTTATACGATTCAATCACCAAAGTAACAACAATAATATCCCAAGTTAAAAAATGGGCAAAGGACCTGAAGAGACATTTTTCCAAAGAAGATATGTGAAAGGCCAACAAGTCCATGAAAAGATGCTGATTGATAAGGAAATGAATCAAACCACAATGAGATATCACCTCAGGCCTGTTAGAACAACTGTCATCAAGAGATAAGAGAACTTGTCAGAAAGACAAGAGATAATAAGTGCTGGTGAGATGGTGGAGAAAAGAGAAGCCTTGTGCACAGTTGGTGGGACTGTAAATTGGCACAGTCACTGCAGAAAACACAGAAAACAGTAAAAAAGTTGCTCAAAAAATTAAAAATAGAGCTAACATTCTCACATGACTGCGAGCTATCATATGATCCAGCAATTCCACTCCTGGGTATATATCCAAAGGAAACAAAATCACTTTGTCAAAGAAATATCTGCACTTCCATGTTCATTAAAGCATCATTTACAATAGTCAAGTGTTCATCAAGGAACAAACAGATAACGAAAATGTGGTGTATATTTTCAATGGAACCCTATCCAGCCATAAAAGGAAGGAAATACTGCGATTTGCAACAACACAGGTGAACCTGGAGAACATTATGCTGAGTACAATAAGTCAGACGGAGACAAATATCGTCTGATCACATTTATATGTTAAATCCAAAGAAAAGTTTTGCATGAAGTGGGAATAGGATGAATCATTTTATGTCCAAACCAATCGCTCATAGTTCACTCCATTTAGCACCTGGCATGCTTCAGCCTCACTTTGAGCTGATTCTGTTTTCAATGATAAATAACACTGCTAGAGCACCATCTCCTTATCATTATTTCAGACAGATTCCAGAATGCACAACCTGGCATATTAAGATAGGCAAGAGGCCACGAACTGATTTCCAGCTTACAGGTAAATGAGTGACTTTTTGCTTCTAATTCTCATTCACACAAAACATTCTCATAATAGCCCTTCCCAAATTGATACATGAAGCCAGCATTACCCAAACAGTAGAATCTAATGGAAAAAAAGAAGATTACAGGCAAATATTTCTTAGAAAAGAGTACAAAAAACAACATTAAATAAACTGGTAAGTTAGATTCCACTAAGTTAAAAACTCATCAAAAGACACCTAATTTCTTAAGAAATGAGGAAAACAAGACAAATCACTGACTAGAAGAAAATATTTGCAAAACATATATCTGAGAAAGGACAAATATCTAAAACATCTTTGCATGCATGTTCATTCCCTAAGTCATGTCCAACTCTTTGTAACCCCATGGACTGTAGCCTGCCAGACTCCTCTGTCGGTGCGATTTCCCAGAAAATAATACTGGAGTGGGTTGACGTTTCCTTCTCCAAGTAATCTTTGCAACACAGGGATCCAGCCCATGTCTTCTGCAGGGGCGATTGGCAGGGTGATTCTTTACCACTGAGCAACATGAGAAGCCCAACATTAAAAACAACCCAATTGAAAAGTGGGTTTTTCTCCATAAAAGAAGTTGTATGAATGGTCAGTAAGCACATAAAAAGTGTTAAACATCATTAGTTATCAGGGAAATGCAAATTACAACCACTATGTTGGTGGTTAAAATTTAAATCTGACAACTCCAAATGTCTACAAAGGTGTGGAGCTCCTGGAATCTCATACATTCCAACAGGAAAGTAAAATTGTCCATCCACTTGGGAAAATTGGGGGAAGATTTTTATAAAATTACACATATACCTACCCTATAACCCAGCATTTCCACTTCGAGGTATTCATCCAAGAAAATGAGGCTATATGTCCATAAAAATATTTAGACAAGAGTATGACAGCACTTTATTGATAATAACCAAAGACCAGAAACAGCTCATCAGTAAGACGCCTAACAATCTGTGGTCTATCCACATAATGGAATAGCACTCAGAAAGAAGAACAGATGAACTATTTATACACACAATGGCATGGATGAATCTCAGAAACACTGTTCTAAGGGGGACGGGGGAAGCTTTACAGAAAAAGTACACATTGAATAATTTTGGGTTGGCCAAAATGTTCATTTGGATTTTTTTTTCATAACATCTTTTTAGCCAACTCAACATATACTTGAAGTTCTGGAAAAAGCAAAATTAATGATGGAAAAATAATGTGAAGAGTGGCTGCTTCTAGGGGATGGAGGTGGGGGCTGACTGGAAAAAGGCAAGAGGAACTTTCTGGAGCACCGGTAATATTCTCTATTTTGGGTCAAAACTCAGAGAATGGGACACAAAGTCTGTACATACAGAAATTTTATGTCAAAGTAAAAAGAAATAAATATTAAAAACTGGCTAATGGTAAATATCCTGAAGCATTTAGGGGAAGCATATTGATATCTGCATTTTAAAAACTTTGATGAACTGCTAGATGCACAGAAGGATGGGTGGGTGGACACTTAGAGCAACTTCATTCAAATGTAATGGTAGCTTCTATAAGGCAGCTTGATGTAAAACTTTTTCCACTTGACTGTTTGAAAATGTTCAAACAGAACACTGAAAAAAGTTGATTCACGTATATACCTTATTCTTTTTTAAAAAAGAAAAGTCTCACATGCACAGAATATGGAAAACAACAACCCTTAGTACCGAAAACTTTCACCTCCCTCTTAAGAGGCCTCACAAATTCACTGCCAGCTCTCTCTCAGATACCCTGCTGCAGTGAGGTTCACAAAATGCAGAGGTGAAATCACAGGACAGAAGTGGGTTAGAAGTGAGTTTTTACTTGGTGGGAAGATCGATGCCCCGTATGCATTAAATGCACTCCCCAGTGCACAACACTGCGACCTCAAAGACTTGAGGGCAGAGGGAGAAGTGGCCAGAGACATGGACTTAGGGCCCTGAGTCGCACCCAGCACCCCGTCCACTCACAACGGGAGGGCGCCGGCGCGGGTGCGCGCCTGGTTTACGCGCTGGGCACGCGCACCTTCTCGCCTGTGTGGGCGGGCTTCGGAACAGCTTTACCATAACTCTGAGTGCCATCCTCTCCACAGCTCATTTTAGAGCTCAGCATTAAAATGTTGTTACCCCCCTTCTCCTCCAACTCTAATCTCCCCCTCCATCTGCTGTTATTCATTCTTTAACTCGGTAGAATGTCTGGGATGCTGTCTGAATGGGAAGCATTCTCAGAATGAAGGCTGTTTACTAGAAATTCTTTCTTCTGGGGGAGGGCGTGCGCGTGTGGGTTTGGCGGGCTAAAGAACTCCCTCCAGCACTGTGTGATGGAGAAGCTCCTTACCCAGCTTTTCATTTCAAAGTTACACATCACCACGCTGTTACTTTGCAGGTTACATATTGCTTTCTCTGTCATCATTCTAAGCTTTTCTGGCTGTGATCACATCTGATGCGACTTGTTTTCTGTTTTCTTGGGAGGTATAACCTTCACAGAAACTGGAGGGCCAGTTCCCAGACCATGAAATAAAAATATGTTGCTAAAGGAGCAATGAATTCAGAGTCAGGGGGTTGAAACATGGTCCAGTTATCTGAGTGCTTTTCCTGGGTGGGCCTCAGTTTCCCCATTTATAAGATGATATACCTAAGGTCCCTTGAAGCCTCAAGGTTTTTGATTTGATGCTTATAATGTAAATTGCCTTTTCTGATTATAACATCAAGTATTTAGGATACAACTTGATCAGGGATGAAACGTAAAAAACGAAATCCAAAACCAAGCCAGCTCTTGACCTCTCAGCTGCTTGCTGCTCCAAAGAGTACACGAACCAACGATTTCCACCCCGACCTTCAGACGGAGCAAATGTAAAGGGTCCCTCCAGTACAGGGAGATGTGGAGGTTTTAAGGATGCATTACGCACTGGGAGACGCTTTCACATTCTAAATTCCTCTGGTGCAAGGATCTGCCTTTATCCCAAGTACAATCCTCACACTGTCCCAAATCAAAGAGGCTATCGCTGTGCCTGGCAGCCCTTCATTATTTACACTTAGAACACACCACCAGTATTGGCAAAGGCTAGGGCCAGCAAACCAGTCAAAATGATTCAGGATGAAACACAGATGCAAGGATCTAGAAATCATCCTATAGGTTATGAGGCGGGATAGAACAGTAACTATATTAAAATTTGTATGGCTCGCATGAAGATGCATTTTTATTAAGCAGAAAGTTCACAAGATACAGTGAAAGACTGTTGTTTACAAATGCTTGCCAATTTCCGGTATCTTTCTGCCCTTCTTTTTAAGGCTGCAGAATTGAATTCACAACCCGTTTCCTCTTTCTTTCTGGCTTGATTAATTACCACGTTGACATAACTACTGTTCTTCTCCTAACAGGCTCCCTCTAACGTGTTATCCCAGCAAATAAAAAAATATGTAAAAAGCTCCAAGATCTTCACAGGGGTAGAACAGGCTTTTCTGGAAGCTCACATTGACAGTCTGGTCTTCTGCTGTCCACGTGGATCAGATGGCAAATCTGATCATACAGGCTGTGACCCTTGTAATTGATCCTAACAAGAGCTTGGCCTTTTCCAGCTGGGGTGCTAAAAATTACATTTAAAAGGCAATGTTGGCTCTTTGGTGCCCATTTTGTCATTCATACACCGTTTCAGACATACTGTATTACACAATGATGAATTTCCTCCTCGCCCTGTTTTTTCACACCTTCCACAACTACATTAAGCCTCAAGTCATATCCAAGATTTCTCTCTAGGGTTCACAGTGACTGAATTATTCCGAATATCGGTGAATTTGGAAATAATTCTTCTGCCTGGTGAAGACAGTGCCCTGTATTAACCACGAGTCAGGCACTCGCCCCATGCTCACTCACTCCAAGTTCACCCATTAGAACTTCCCTTTCCATAAAGAACACACTGTGGCCCACACCCCCCATCCAATCCATATCTTAAAAAATTAGATGCCTCCTATAAGTGGTGTGTAAGTAAGTCACATGCTTGCTGCTGCAAAATGATTAATAGTGCTGTCTCAGCAAATGGGATCATTACATTTTTAATTAACCTTTCCAACCTCTTCCACCTTTTCCTTTTGTTACACATTGGATCTCTGAAGTTTTCTACTTGTTTATGTTCAACTAGCTTTGAAACAAAGGCATGAAAAATGATAGCAGGTGATATAGGAGCTGGTGCCCAGGTGAGGTGCCTGGTGAGGTGCAGTGCCTCATTGTACATGGGACCTGGGGACAGGCACTCGGAACTTGATGGCTGGGTTCCCATCTAATTTTTGTTTTGGCAGCTTAGCGTTATTTAATGGCTTTGGCTACCAGGAAACTGGCTTTTTAAAATCTCTTTTTAAAACCTAATTATAATTACTGTGTATAAATCATACAATGATCAATTATAAAAATCTCGGGTTCATAAATATTTAACTTAGCATTTAAATCCACACTGCAGGAGTGCATGAAAATTCCAAGCCCATCTCTTTGCAAACAACTGCTTTATTACAGTTCCAATGCCAATTACTGAGAATTGAACCAAGTCTGTGCTGCAGCACACTCAGGCACATATTTGAGCATAATGCCTTTCCGTGTATTAAGATGGTACAATTTAGTTATTTCTAAAATATGCATGCCTCTCATTAAAAAGATACTTGCAAAGTCTTCTACTGCCATCTTTTAATTCCTCAAGTGTGGAGAGGCACAAGTATGATATTAGACATAAAAACACTCATTAAAATATATTTTATCTAATGTACGATAGATTCCAAGATAATTGAGGTCAGATTTGTTTGGAAAATATATTATGACATGTGCAAACGCTGATGCAAAGAGGAAATGATCTCTTACAAGGATTCAAATAAAACAGCTAAATATTTTTCAGCAAAATCATAAAGCCATAATTGGATTTCAATTTAGTAATAGTCAGCCTAAGACAGGCCATTTTTAATAATCTAATTATGTGTTTGAGGGCCTACCCCAGAACTCAACCACTGCTTCAGAACTATTAATTGTCCTCAACGCTGTTGCATCTTCAACCATGAAATTTGCTATTACATGTAGGACTGACTCTCATTTATGAGTATTTTTTTTTCCTGAATCTCAGATCATCTTTATAATTTTCCAAAAGCAAGGTCTTTAAATGACTTTCTCTGGACCAGAACACTTGATCCCAACTAGCTCAGATTTGTGGTTCTCCTACAGACAAAAGTCACAACGAGATAGATTTACAGACATCTCTATCTTTGAAGATACAAACAGCAGCCCTTGGTTTTCTCTGATTTTCATTAATTAGAGGTATTTAATTACTAACATCTCTTTAGCAGTAAAATTAATGAATACTTCAACTACAGGAAAAGATCTGCATGATAATGTAAACCTAATTCATTTTACAGGGTGTACACTGTGGCTCCACTAATATTCAGCCTGATATTCACTGATATCAGGCCGTTTCAACAGTAAAGTACTAAACACTTCTTCAAAACTAGTGCTGCTTCTTCCCAGAGAAAACAATAAACGTGGGCCAACCAAGCAGCCAAGAACCTAAGTTTCCCATCACTTTGCCACCAACATACCAGAGGGAGCTAATGGGAAGGGAAACATGGAAAGGTTTGTTTAACAGTTTTCTGCTGCTGCTGCTGCTGCTGCTAAGTCGCTTCAGTCATGTCCGACTCTGTGCGACCCCATAGACGGCAGCCCACCAGGCTCCGCCGTCCCTGGGATTCTCCAGGCAAGAACACTGGAGTGGGTTGCCATTTCCTAAGTTACTATAAAATATAATGGGCCTGAACTTTCAAACTAGAGTGCCCAAATTTAGAAATTTCTAAGTGTGTGCCATGGAAAGTCTTTGCTCTGAGAAGCTGGACACTTATCCCAAAGAGGCTGCCAACACTCTGGACATTTCATGGAACTCTTTCCTAGAAGCCTGAGGCGTGTTCTCTGGAATATTCTGAGAAGCAGCGAACCTCTGCATCAGGGATGGATTTTAAAAGCCAAATGTCATACAGCACTAAGTGTGGTCATGAAATAGGTGATGATGCTGGGTAATGTTTAGGGGAAGAAAATAAGTGATAAATATATGTAAGGATGTTTTCATATGGGGGCACTTACAAATTGGTCATGAAAGTAACCATTGAAGCGGTTTTCCTGAACAGGTTTTGAGCCAATGAGAGCCCTGGAATAAGTGTTTTTCCTCAAGGTGACTATCGGAAGGACAAGCTGCATTTGGATGTACGTGCTCTTGGTACCTTTACTATCCATACTCATACCGATGTGCTGCATTTCTCTACTGAGACAGAGCAAAAGGATGCTACCAGAAGGCAGGCTAGAGGCTTAAATGTCATCATCACTATACAATCTATAACAGTTTTTCTGACCTCTGATACATAAACGGAGAAGAAAAGTATGCATTCTAAAGCCAAAGAATCAGCCGAAACAATGAAAAATGAAGAGGTTGAAGATCCTATTAAGTCCCCTGGATGATGCTGAGATAATAATGAATCATTGATGATGTTGGCAGTTGTCAGGGCCCTCACGGTGCAGGATTTCAGCAAAGATAAGCTAAATATCAGGTCTTTATTTTTAGTTAAAGAGCATAAAATCCAATGCCTTTCTTCCCACGAGCCTATTTACATACCTGCTGTGCTACCTATTTGCCTTCACCTGCTTCCCAATTAATACCCCATTAAGCCGCTCCACCTGCAGTGGCTTTTACCTCCGCCACAGCCCGGTAACCATCACTCATCTGCTACAGCTCAATTGTTTCTTTGGGGAAGATAAACAAAAGCCGCATGAATAATAATGGCAGGGCTTTGTATTTTCAGGGTGTGCTTTCTCAAAAGATAGTAGCCAGATGCTGAGGCTGGTTTCAGGGACAGAAAGCCACTAGCTGGGCAGAAATGTTTATACTTAGTGTAACCACATTCCAGAAAATGATGGGGAGAAGGGACATCCATCTTAATGAAATTTGTGAATCTGGATTTTATCTATATGTATGCATGCATACTAAGTTGCTTCATTTGTGCCCAACCCTTTGTGACCCTATTGTAGCCTGCCAGGTTCCTCTGTCCATGGAATTCCCCACTGGAGTGGGTGGCTATTTCCTTCTGCAGGGGATCTTTCTGACCCAGGAATCGAACCCATGTCTCCTGTGGCTCCTACATTGTGGGCGGATTCTTTACTGCTGATCCACCAGGGAAGCTCATCATTATGTATATATATATATTTTAAATGATGTTTTTGCTTTATTCAAGAAGGTGTTTCATATCAAGTCGGGTTAATAAAATTTTGTTTGGTTGACGATTCTTAGGTGACCTGTTTCAATGAAAATTAGCACACCTTCTCTCTTTTTTGCCAACAGGTTTTAAGTGTTTGAAAAGTTGGTTGCTTCAAGCAGTGACAAACCTCAGGGCCCTCAGAATCCTCTGGAGAACAAACTTGAAGAAATAAGGGGGAAAAAAGCCCCAAACACAGATTCCTAAGTTTTTCCTGTGCTATCCTCCTGAGAATCTGTATTTTTACAAAGCTCCCAGGTACTACCAATGGTCAGACTTGGAAGTCCCTGGTCTTCAGTCAGGTAAGCATTTCTTTTTACTATCCGCCTGCACCTCCATTTATTTTCCCAGGAAATCTAGACTTAACTTTCTGGTTGGGTCTAGTCACACTCTCAGGAGTGCAGTCCCTAAGAGGTACCTTCCAGCGGGCGGCTCATTCAGGCCTCACTCCGTGAAGACCCTGTTGAGGAGAGGATCACTCCTTGACTATGCTTCTAGTGTAACTTCATAATGAAGCCCAGACTAGATTTATCAGGGATGCCCCGCCCAGATACTTCTAAGGTGGGCTAAGACAAGGCCTCTCCCGCACCCCACCCCCCACAACCTCCCATGAGCTGCAGAGAAAGCAGACAGCAGGACCAGAACGGGCACGTATGTCCGTCTATGTACGTGCCTCAGAGAACCTCCGAGTTTTATTTTAACGGTGTATTGGCAAGCGTCCTTGCTCATTTCATTCCTAGCTTTAAATTGGTTCCAAAAGCATTCACACATTTACCCTTTTGAGCCCCAGCATAACTTTCCTTAGATCCCCATTTGAATGACTATACCAGTGAGCTCAAGGATTAAGTTTAAAACCCGGGAATTTTTACACTAAAATTCCTTAGCCAGGACCTCCATTGTGTCTGTGCAACTTAATCTGCGGCTCTGTCTCCTTCAGGAATGGCAGAGTAAATAGAGCTATCTCCTCATGGTGTTCAGTGGGCACCAAGCCACATCTCCTCCCCAGAGGTCTTCTCCTACCTGGTTCCCATCCATGGGATGCTGTGAGGCTGCTGAGACAGGTTGAGGCAGTGGGTAACCCAGAAGTCTCAGGCTGCTTCTAAAATGTGTCCTTCCTTACTGTCTCACAGGGACGTATCAGCTTTAGAGCAGCTGTATCTCTGATGTACATACAGTTTGTCCCTGGAGAACACTGGGCTCAATGAGAGCAACCCAGCTCCTAGAACCTGATATTTCCACTTAGCTATGTACTTTAGAGAGCTTCCCAGGTGGCTCAGTGGTAAAAAAAAAAAAAAAAAAAATCCACCTGCCAATGTAGGAGTCATGGGTTCGATTCCTGGGTCAGGAAGATCCCCTGGAGAAGGAAATGGCAACCCACTCCAGTATTCCTGCCTGGGAAATGCCATGGACAGAGGAGCCTGGCAGGCTACAGTCCATGACGCTGCCAAGTGATGTCCAACTCTTTTGCAAGTTGGACCTAACTTAGCAACTAAACAGCAACATGCACTTCATCAAAACAGGTACTGTGTGTGTGCTAAGTCACTTCAGTCATGTCCAACTCTTTGCAACCCTGTGGACTGTAGCCCACCAGGCTCCTGGGTCCATGGGATTCTCTAAGCAAGAATATTGGAGGGGGTCGTCATTCCCTCTACCAGGGGATCAAATCCACGTCTCTAGTGTCTCCTGCATTGGCAGGCAGGTTCTTCACCACTAGCACCACCTGGGAGTGGGTACCCTTTCCCTTCTCCAGGTATCTTCCTGACCTAGGGATTGAGCCCAGATCTCCCACAATGCAGGCAGACTCTTTACCATATGAGCCACCAGGGAAGCCCCCGCCCCAGAAAAAAAGGTACAGTTTAGGCAAAATGCATGTGTTCTACCCTAAAACTTCTTCAAGCGTCAAAATGTGCCTTTTTTGATAAGAGATCCAGTTTTGCGTATTAGCTAGTTTTTTTTTTTTTTTTTCAAGAAATGGCCACTCAAATGGTTACATTTAACCCTGGGCCGAAGCTGGATGTGAGTGCTGGGGTCAGGATGATTCCATCAACTTTATGCCTGGAGAGATCGGAATGACATTCAGCGTAAGTGCCAGGGTACAGGCCAGCTGCTAATGCTGTCCTCAGCACCCGTGGACACGCCAGAGGTACAGGGTCACCCTTTTGCTAGGGCATTCAGGGACAACAGAAGTGAGAAAGGCCAACTGCAGAGTGGCCAGCCACGCTGCTCTTCGGTAGGAAAGGGACAGAGAGAAGAAAAGCAGCTGTGAATTTCTGCTTTATATGAGGAAGGTCTGGGCCCCAAACACCCCTGCATTCATGGAAGAAGCTCTGTGTTGCAGAAAATCTTGTTTCAAGACACAGGAAGAACCAACCACACAAAGCCAGACCTTTTAGGTCTGTGATTTAGCCTTCTGGTAGCTCAGATGGTAAAGAACCTGCCCACAGTGAGGGAGACCAGAGTTCGATTCCCGGGTTGGGAGGATCGCCTGGAGAAGGGAACAGTTACCCACTCCAGTATTCTTGCCTGGAGAATCCCATGGACAGGGGAGCCAGGCGGGCTACAATCCATGAGGTTGCAAGAGTCAGACATGACTGAGCGACTAAGCACACACCACAATATTGCCAAACACACAGCTGGCCTTAAAAAAATGAATAATGAACAACCCCTGATAATTTCCCGTGATGTGTCTAGAGTTGCCTCCCTTACTGGGAAGGACTAAATAGTTTCCTCCCTGTGGTATTAGCTAATAAAATTGACCCAAGAGAGTTAGGAAAGTTCCTAAAGTAGAAAATTTGGTAGAGGGGACTTCCAAGGAGGTCCAGTGGCTAAGACTCTGAGCTCCCATGCCAGAGGCCCAGGTTCAATCCCTGGTCAGCAAAGTACATCACGTGTGCTGCTACTAAAAGATCCCATGTGCCACAGCAACTAAGACCAGGAACAGCTAAAGAAATAAAAATAAATATAAAGAAAAATATGGTAGAACTGTAGGTCCTAAGGTAGAAATGGGGATTTCTCTGACTCAATAAGAAAGCTGGCATTCCCAGGACCATCGTGTGCCCTCTGAGAAGTTCTTAAAACAAAATGGAAGCCCAGTCGGGGAATAAAGCTTTCCCAGTTTTTGTTTTAACTATTTGCATAGGACAGACGATCTTCAGGGTTAAATTTAAGACCTAATAGTTTTACTGAAAGTAGCTCCCTCTCCAAGAGCATTCTACGAGCCCATCAAGGATTTCACATAAGAAATCCTGTTCAATATTGTAAGTGCGAAAATATTTACTGATGTTTGAGGGTGATAGGGATGGCTTATGCAGTTCAGAGATTTGACTTAGGAATACATTTGTTAAAAAAAAAAAAAAAGCAAAAATTAAACATAGCATAATAGCAACAGAGAATCAAACTTTTGGAAGTCTAACCTATACCCTGAAATTGGGAATTAATTTCTGCATATTAGAAAGCTAAATAAAAGCAATTGTCTAAATCTATTTCTTGACACCAATGAGAGATCCTCCTAGTGTAGTAGACTTCTCTATTGTACTGTTAACTCAGAAGAGCTTCTCACTGGAGAGAGAACAGGAAGGAAATTATAAACGTGATTACATATAATCCACACAGTCTTTGAAGGAAGGGGATGGCAATCATCTGCTAAAACTGAACACCACAGAGGGGAAAAGGTATCCACAGGAGATGAGCGTGTCAGTAAATACATAAAGCACAGAAGTCCCACATATTTGACATCTGAAGAACTAAGTGATCCATCAATGTCCTTGCACAGATCGATCAGACAGAATGCTACTGCTGAAAACCTAATCGTATGATGGTAATAATGTAGCCATAAAACCTCTGGTCTGTAATTGACTGCTTCCACTTGAAGCTAACATGTCTAAAGCAGTGACTAATGTCCACCTAAAGATTTCACTTGCGCTGAATGACAATCAGTTACACCTGACACCAGTCTCGGTGGATGACTTGTGCTGGATAATGGCCCAGGGATAGACGCCAAGGGGTAGGGGGAAAGCACATCCCTAAATCAGCGATGCTCGGGTATGTGATGCTTAAATATGGATCTCATATCTAAATGCCACCTCCTTAGATCTGATGAGGCTGCCACTTTCTGACAAAGTCATTAGAAACGTACGAGGCTATAGAGTCCAGAACCATTACAGCACGTTCCTCAGGGCATCCGGGTCTTAGTTGGTCAGTTTTGTTTAGTGAGCATATTACTGTAAGTCCCATTCCTGGGCCTTAAGAGCTTATGCTGTCTCTCCTTGCAATAACCAGATGCACAGAACCCAGATGTGTGTGTGTGGGGGGGGCGGTGCAGGAAAGGCAGCGGAGGCGGGGGAAACAGCATTCACATGTCTTGGCTTTCTCTCCTCTTTTTCTTTAAGCTCCTGTATTGTCTGTGATTTGGGGGCCAGTCTGGTAAATAGTTTAGCTGATTGAGTCTTCTTGGACAGGAGATACGGCTGGGCTGTTGGCAGTAAGAACCGAAGTCTGAAAGGAAAGCTCACTACTGTTGTTAGATGACAAAACAGTAGATTATCTACCTCTCAGCACAAATTCAGAGGCGTCCATTAGTACAAATAGCTACTGCAGGGCAGAGACCATACTGTGGGGCTCATTCATTGTGGGCCTTTGCCACAACCAGATTGATCAAATTCAACGATGCCTGGCCACACAGCAGGATCAGCAAGGGCTGATGACACACATCTTAGTGCTTAGTTTTGTCTTTAATCTCCAGTGAAGTTTTACTGCACCTACCACTTCGGCGGGCTTCCCAGGTGGCGGTAGTGGTAAAGAGCCTGCGTGCCAATACAGAAGACATGGGTTCAATCTTTGGTTTGGGAACATCCCCTGGAGGAGGGCATGGCAACCCACTCTAGTATTCTTGCCTGGAGAACACTATGGACAGAGGAGACTGGCAGGCTATAGTCCACAGGTTCGAAAAGAGGTGGAAACGAATGAAGCAACTTAGCACTCAGGGAGGCACTATTTTGGGGGTGGTTTAGTCGCCGTCATGTCCGACTCTCGCGATCCCATGAACTGCAGCTTGCTAGGACTCCTCTATCTATGGGATTCTCCAGGTGAGAATACTGGAGTGGGTTGCCATTTCTTTCTCCAGAGGATCTTCCTGATCCAGGAGTTGAACCCTGATCTTCTGCACTGCAGGCAGATTCTTTACCAACTGAGCTATGAGGGAAGGCCTATGCACCATTTTGGTAATGCTTAATTTCATATTATGAGAATTCCTCCCTTCTCCTTCAACACACACACACAGGAGAGGAGCCTGCCCCTTTCCATTCACAATCTTGAGTAACAGCCCTTAATATGTTGGATTCAAGTAAAATAAAATCATTCCCAGGTTTCACTAAGGCAAAAATCGCCAAGGCCCTCAAATAGATTTGCAAGCTCCAGCTTTTCAGTTAGCCTACATCTATTTGTTACTCAAAGCAGAAATTTTTATGCACATTGTAAAGTTCATTGTAACTAGAAATTTTAATTAATATGTCTGGTGGCTTCTAATGGAATTTGAGTACACATCAGATTGCTTTTTGCCCTTTGATATATACTTAAAGGTAATTGGGTAGTCCGACTGATGTATTTTTAAAGAGCAAACTATTGATTAATAATGTTTCAGTATTAATATAACCACTTTGTGTGGATCAAGAGACATCGATGGTACAAAAAAAAAAACCCATATTTATCTACAAATTAACAACTCTATATAGATCTGTTACTTTAAGCTAAATGGGGTGCATCCACTCATTACCCTCCAACAGAGACTCACCTCCTCACAATAAAGATTAAAGCTGAAGTTGGCCTTATTTTCCCACTGCATGAAATGAATGCTTCTCACCACTTCATGCCCTGGTGCAGCTGAAGAATAGCGGCAGTAAAGCACGGGTCCACTGCCCCCTCTGACAGGCCGATATTTTTAATGCCTGACTTGATGAAAACATTTCATACTTTGGGAGCTTTAATTGCCACCACTGCTGAGCAGAATGAAATAAAAGATGATTGTACCATTCAGGATGGAGGTGAGGATGATCTCAGCTTTATCCCTGCTTAAAACCAGTTGTACGGTTCATATACTCCGAGTGTATGTTCATTCAAATTGAATTACTGTGAAGAGAAAAAGCTGGAGTATTTTGGAGACTTGTGATGAACCAGTTCCTGAGGCTGGGTTTTAAGACACTGGGCAAAGCACTTCTCAGACAAACAGGAACTGTCAGTTACCTTTTATTATTATTATTTTTAATACCTAGAAGTCCTAATGACTCTCCTAAGAAGGTTGGATTGAATAAAATTCTTTGGTTGTCTTTAGCATAGCACACGGAGAAGGCAATGGCAAGCCAGTCCAGTACTCTTGCCTAGAAAATCCCATGGATGGAGGAGCCTGGTAGGATGGAGGAGCCTGGTAGGCTGCAGTCCGTGAGGTCACTAAGGGTCGGACATGACTGAGTGACTTCACTTTCACTTTTCACTTTCCACTTTCACACATTGGAGAAGGAAATGGCAACCCACTCCAGTGTTCTTGCCTGGAGAATCCCAGGGACAGGGGAGCCTGGTGGGCTTCCGTCTATGGGGTCACACAGAGTCGGACATGACTGAAGTGACGCAGCAGCAGCATAGCACAATGGGTCCACTGACCCTCAGGCACTCTGTGTAAACAACTGTTTGGCTAACAACCTACAAATGGCAGTGATGGTGGTTTCCAGGTTGGACCCCAAGCCAGATTTCAGAAAGGGTCACTTTGCTCTGAATTGATGACAAAATATCTGTACATTGCAACTGCTACCCAAATGTCATTTAGATTTACGGGTCGAGGACAAGATAGCAGCTGGCAGGGCTTCTGGTCCTAGTTTAACTCTGTCTCTCTCCCCTATAATGAACATGACCAATTTAACTGTATCTCCAACAAGCAGGAAGAGCCACAGATGGGGAAATTAACACACAAGGAAATAAGAATCATGCATGAGGAGGTCACATGACCTCAGAAAAAGCCTGGAATATGAGACTCCAGGATCCAATCTTAAGCTAATGTTTTCTCCACTCTAATGTGTTTTGACCTGCAAGTATGATGGCTTTGCTAAAAGAGGTGAGCTGGCCTAAATGACACTGCTCTGTCGGGTAGAATATCTGAATAGGGATTCTGAATGACATTTCACTAAAAGGTGACTTAAAATTCTGTTGAGCGATAAGAATCTCCTGGAGAGCTTAGATCCCACTCTACAGAGTCTGATTCAGTGGATCTGGGGTGGGATCCTGTAATGTGCATTTTAACCCACTTCCCATGTGATTCCACAAGACCACATTTTGAGAAATACTGCTCTGCTAAGAGAAAATGGCTTCCTAGAAAGCCAAGTCCATTAATGAGATCAATTTCCTGCATCCTCAAGTATAAGACAAGCCAATAATAATCTAAGCTATAACAAGTATCCTTTAAGAATTCTATCATATAACTCATTCATCAATTCACTCATTCAATCATTCACTCGTATTTTAACATTTATTGTGTTTACTATGAGGCTAAGTTGCCTAAATTTTGCCCCTGTCATTCTAAGACAGGAAATGTGTGTGACTATTCACTTACATTCAGGTCAAGTTAGTGAATATTAGCTAAAAAAATTGCATGGGCTTAACTGTAGTGCTGAGAAGGCAATGGCACCCCACTCCAGTACTCTTGCCTGGAGAATCCCACAGACGGAGGAGCCTGGTAGGCTGCAGTCCATGGGGTCGCTAAGAGTCGGCCAGGACTGAATGACTTCCCTTTCACTTTTCACTTTCCTGCACTAGAGAAGGAAATGGCAACCCACTCCAGTTGTTCTTGCCTGGAGAATCCCAGGGACAGAGGAGCCTGCTGGGTGCCGTCTATGGGGTTGCACAGAGTCGGACATGACTGAAACGACTTAGCAGCAACTATAGTGCTGGTTACCTGTGAAGACTACAAAATAATGCCAGCTAAGCAAGTTAGCCCTTTCTTGTTAAAAATCTCAAGGAACAAGTATACCCAAGGAATTAAACACACACATGTGTGTGTGTATAAAATATATATATATGAAATACATATATATGTAAGTATACCCAAGGAATAAAACACACACACATATATGGGTGTATGTATGTGTGTGTGTGTGTATATATATATATGAATGTGTATATATATATTTGAATTTAGCAAAAACTGTCACTAGGCAAAAGCCGAGCTACTTAAAAACAGTCCTATGACAACTGGATATTCCCTTGAAAAAACTAAAATAAAGTTATATTTCTAAGGCATCCATACACAAAAATAAACTCTAAATAAATGAAAGAATTAAATACGAAAAACAAAACGTTAAACCTTTAGAAGAAAACATAGATTATATTTATGACTTTAAGATAAGAAATTTTTAAAGTAGACACAAAAATCCTCAAGCCATAAAGGAAATGTTAATAAACTAACTGCATTAAAATTAAAAACCTAGTAGAACAAAAAATATCCAAACACACAGAACAAAGACAAGCCATGACTAGAAAAAGGTACTTAAATTCAAAGACGACAGAATGATATCCAAAAATCATTCAGAACTTCTGTGAATCAATGTGAGAGAAATATGATGAGATTATCAATAATAGACTGTCAAACATAAAAATATACTGCATCAAGATAAAATTCTGAGAATGGAAAAATAGAATTTCAAATTCAAAGGGCAAAGGAAGTAATATAAACTTTCTAACTATTAAAGGATGTCTTAATAGTATATTATTTAAATGGATGCTAGTGAGAGTCAAATCATTACACTATTTTCATTTCATTGAATTCTTTTTCAATCTTCAATTTTATCTTTAAATATCTATATTACAATGTTATGCAAATTAATCTTTTCCAACTACATAAACTTAGATTGAAATACTTTTTAGATGCCAATTAAAAATGTATGAAGAGTTACACAGTTTTTCAAAATTTTTTTAGGAAATACCTGAGCAAAAAGAGTTCATAGATCACAGCTATAGAGCATCTCTCACACAGATGGATAAGATTTTCATTGTATGCTGTTTACTTCCATGTCATCGTTATTATAACCCAAGTGCCCACTGACAGAACACAGGACAAATAAATTATAGTATAGTCACACCTTGAAAACTATGAAAGCGTTAGTCACTCAGTTGTGTCTGACTTTGCGACCCCATGGACTATAGCCCGCTAGGCTCCTGTGTCCACCGGATTTCCTGTGCAAGAATACTGGAGTGGGTTGCCATTTCCTTCTCCAGGGGATTTTCCTGACCCAGGGACTGAACATGAGCAGATTCAATCGCTGTACTGTACTATAGGAGGATTCTTCATTATCTAAACCACCAGGGAACCCCATGTGAAAACTATAAATCCAGTGAAAATAAATGAGAGCTACAGTATCAAAATGTATAACTCTCAAAACAATGTCTGAAAATAAGTTGTAGAAGTATTTGTACTTAATTAATAACAATTTTGGAGAAGGCAATGGCACCCCACTCCAGTACTCCCATGGATGGAGGAGCCTGGTAGGCTGCAGTCCATGGGGTCGCAAAGAGTCAGACATGACTGATCGACTTCACTTTCACTTTTCACTTTCATGCATTGTAGAAGGAAATAGCAACCTACTCCAGTGTTCTTGCCTGGAGAATCCCAGGGAGGGGGGAGCCTGGTGGGCTGCTGTCTATGGGGTCACACAGAGTCAGACACGACTGAAGCGACTTAGCAGCAGCAGCAATAACAATTTAGGGCTTCCCTGAGAGCTCAGTTGGTAAAGAATCCGCCTGCAATGCAAGAGACCCTGGTTCGATTCCTGGATTGGGAAGATCCACTGGAGGAGTGATAGGCTACCCACTCCAGTATTGTTGAGCTTCCCTAGTGGCTCAGCGGGTAAAGAATCTGCCTGCAATGTGGAAGACCTGGGTTCAATCCCTGGGTTTGGAAGATCCCCTGGAGAAGGGAAAGGCTACCCACTCCAGTATTCTGGCCTGGAGAACTCCATGGGGTTACAAAGAGTCAGACACAACTGAGCGACTTTCACTTTCTTTCAATAACAATTAATATAAATAAATAATTAAAAAACCAGTGTACACACATAAACACATATGTTTAAACAAAAGAAAAACATGCAAAAGAATGAGAAACACCAAATCAAGAGGAGAAGAGAATGTAGAGTCTAAGCACACCTCAGGCTTGGGGGCCACAGCATGCACAACAGGAGGAGCTCTTTGAAACATGAACACAGAGTTTTGAACAGAAATCACAATGTGTTTATCACTGTGTATGCTACATTATCAAATATATTTCTAATAGAGTATTTCCAATGTGAGTTGGGGTTGATCAAAGTAGGATAGTTTGCTTATAATTTCACATGTTGAATGATATGACGTTTTTTTCAGAAACTAGTTTCTGGCTCTATACATCTCAAACTGTTTCTCCTCTTCTACCCACAGATATCAGGTGTGGGCACCACAGGACACATCCATGTTACACTATGATGTCTGGTCCTATGCCCTCATATCGTGTTGCTAGTAGGTGGGAACAATGGTCAGTAGGGTATTCCTGGAAGCTGTGCCATCATTCCTCCACCAGGATGTCTTGCTGTAACTTAAAAATGCAATGAAGTAACTGGGAGCCTCCTAAACATATCCTGCCAAACTCAAACTAAACGTATTCGCAACATCATCTTCCCCTTATCCAGATGCTTGAGTGTCTGAGACGCGTCCGATCCTCTGGACACAGGAGGGAACGTGTGATGGAAGAAAGGTCAGGGTGGAAAGAGACGGCGATCTTCACCAATTGCAGCTAAAATCTCCCACTTGTGCAAATTTTGCAAAGCTTTATAAAAATATATAATCATCGAGACACTTTGCTAGGGCCTCTCCTAGGGACTGTGGATGAAAGGGACCGTCATCTTAAGTTTCATTAGCTTCACAGCAAATCCATCCCTGGGGAGCTGGGGATGATGAAGGGATCTGCAATGATTTATTTATCTGCACGTGCATGTGTGTCTGTGTCTGTGTGAGAGAGACGGACAGAGACACACACACACAGATCAGATGCAAATACAGGAAAATGTTAAGATTTGAGAAAGCTGGGTTGGTGGGTACTTGGATGTTACATTTATGTTACTGTTTACGTTTGTATAAGGGAAATAGTCCATTAAGAGACACTGATGGGGAACATGGAGCCCACTGAATGTGCCTGCATTCCCAAGACTCCTGGGGAAGGGTGGCAGAGAGCCCTGCAGAAACAGCTGTGAGAGAGTTGACGGCTCCAGAGGCACTGAAAGCCCGACAGCTCTTGCGACAGCTGACCACTGCCAAAGGTCAAGCTCACATGCCCTACTGGCTAAAGCTGGGGGTTCACACCTAAATATACCCTGCTAAACTCAAACTAAACGTATCCGCAACATCAGCTTTCCCTTGTCCAGATGCCCGAGTGTCTGAGATGCCTCTAAAAATGCACACGGTGACACATCCTTCTTCCAGGAGAGGCCAGCTCTTGTCCCCGCTCCTGACTCTCCACAGAAAGGCTACCTGTTTATCAACACAAAAGAAAGCGCCCGCGCCAAGCGTGACTCCCTCACCACATGTCACTTCACATCGGCTGGCACATGTCAAAGGGTGACACAAGAAGCTGCCACCTGCCATGCTCTCACAGAGCACATCAAACCTCCTTTTGTAAAACACTTCAACAGCAAGCAACAGAAAATTTCCTTTATGAACCACGATGGCCATCTCAGTGAATGAGAGCGAAATGAAATCTCGCCTCCTCGAACTGGAGATGACAGAGGAGGAAGCAACCCTCCAAAAAGATCTCAGGTTAAAAATAGACCCTCCAGTCTCCCTGCCGACGAACGTTCCTCCCCCAGATACTTGTTTCCTGGGGACCACCGTGGAGGTGTCAGAAAGCCACACGGAGCCTTTTTTGGAATATGAGTTGTAACAGTTTCTTCACGAAATGATGGATATTATAGGATGGGACTGCTGGAATTCTTTCCACTGAGCTGTCATCAAAAGTGATTCCGATGCAAACTATTTGGTGGGAGGTAAAGGGAAGGAGGGGGCGAGGATGATTTCAGAATTGTGCCTTTTTTCTTCTGGCTTACGCTTGGAGCACTATGTTGTAATAATTACTATGAATTCTAAAACTTTAAGGCTCAGTGTGGAGATCATCTAGTCCAATATTCTCATTTGAAGGTGAGAAAAAGCCACACAGCAAAGCTAAGAGCAGAGGCAGGAGAAGCACTCAATCTTCCCACAGAAGGAATCTGAGTGGCTCTGGGCACAGACTCTCAACCCAGATCCCTACTGTTAGGTGACTCTGGACAAGTTACTTAACCTCTATTCTTCCATCTCTTCTTCTGTTAAATGGGGCTATGATATCAGAGTAGGAACCTCTTAGAGGCGTTGGGAGGATTAAATGAGATAACGTCTGCCTCACACACAGACCTGCCAATAGTGTTGGCTGTTTTAGTTTTATCATTAACTAGTTCACTTACTTCTTGCACATTGCCATGACTCTACTATCACCTGCCTTGTTCCAGAAAGAGCTTTACTGTGGGTCCTACTGACAGACTAATACACAGAAAGTGAGCATTTCCATATGATGACTTATATGAAATAATTGGCTTTGATCTTAAGAAAAAACATGATTAAACACGAGGATGCAGCTCTTTCTCAAGACATGGAGAAAAGGGAGGAAGGATGAGAAGATGAGAAGTTGGTAAACTAGAAATGAGACAAGTGAGAAAAACGCATCTGCATTCTCATGGGATCAACTTTTAACTCGATTCAAATAAAATCTCCAACACAGTATTTTTTAAAGGAAAGAAATCGCTCTAATAAGAACCCACTGGGTCTAAGGGTGACTGCACACACCTGGACAAAGGTCTATCTGGGCATGGTCACCACGCAAGTGCACCACAAGCCTAGGAGCATGTGTGCATGCTAAGTTGCTTTAGTTGTGTCTGATTCTTTGTGACCCCATGGACTGTAGCCCACCAGGCTCCTCTGTCCATAGGATTTTCCAGGCAAAATACTGGAATAGGTTGCCATGCCCTCCTCCAGGGATCAAACCCCTGTCTCTTGCATCTCTTGCAGTGGCAGGTGGGTTCTTTACCACTACCACCACCTGAGAAGCCCAGGCCTAGGGGAGTCACCAGCAAATTATATGGATTAACTATCTCCCATGTTACATGCATCTTTAAAATATGCTTCCAGTGTGTACCTGGAAGACAGAGCCACTGTCATGTTGGAGAAGTTATAGCAAATTAATAAGGATCTCAACATGCCTGAGAATACTTGGGGTATAACAATGAAGTCATTACTCTTGATCTCCCTGAATTCCAAGAAAGCAGGAAGTAGCAGCACAATAAAAGATCTTTCATATAACAGTTGATTAGAAAATATGGCCTGCAGATAGTCAGGCTCTTGTCGCACTTTGCACATTAAAAATCCAAATATGCCAGAGAAACTGGGATTTTTAACCCCCCACAGCTTTAACACAAAGGATCACATTAATAAGATACAATTTAGATTTGCATTTTTTAATAAGCTCAGGATCAAAGAAAATGCATAGCTGAAGGGGTATTGAGCTGTGTGCACACAAACTGCCTACTACACATTGAAGGGAGAAAACACGTGATCCCCCTACAGGAAGGCACCTATAATTTGAGAACTAGAAACTGTATTCTTTCTCTGGTACATGATCTCCACTGGTTAATAATTTCCAAGCATTTCATATCAGTCCAGGTAGATTCATTACTAACCTACTTACGGACTCAGCCCATCCCTAATGTTGTACCTTCTGACAAGTTCATTGAGGGTATTCAAACAAAGGACCCAATCTAGGACTTTCCCTCTTATGCACGTTTCCAGTTATGTAAAGATAAGAACAAGTCCCTTAAATCCTCCGGGTGGGTCAGATACGAGAGTGGTTTAGTATTTATAAAAATAAAGCCACTACCATTTTGAAGGGCTTTCCTGGTGGCTCAGTGGTAAAGAATCCACCTGCCAGTGCAGGAGCTGTGGGTTCAATCGCTGGGTCAGAAAGATCCCCTGGAGAAGGAAATGGCAACCCACTCCAGTATTCTTGCCTGGGAAATTCTTCTAAAGCTTGGAATCAGGGACCCAGGGGCCAAGAGAGACTCATACAGAATCTTCCTTCTTAACATATTCCAAGTGCTCCAAGAATGACCCACTGAGGGCAGGTCAATTATAGCCTTTGAAAGATTATTGGTTATATCAATTAATATTTGCTGCTAAGTCACTTCAGTCGTGTCCGACTCTGTGCGACCCCATAGACGGCAGCTGACCAGGCTCCACCGTCCCTGGGATTCTCCAGGCAAGAACACTGGAGTGGGTTGCCATTTCCTTCTCCAATGTGTGAAAGTGAAAAGTGAAAGTGAAGTCGCTCAGTCATGTCTGACTCATAGCGACCCCATGGACTGCAGCCCACCAGGCTCCTCTGTCCATGCGATTTTCTAGGCAAGAGTACTGGAGTGGCTTGCCATTGCCTTCTCCGATCAGTTAATATTTACAGCTTTCTAAAGACTGGAAAGACTGATGCTGAGGCTGAAACTCCAATACTTTGGCCATCTCATGCGAAGAGCTGGCTCATTTGAAAAGACCATGATTCTGGGAGGGATTGAGGGCAGGAAGAGAAGGGGACGACAGAGGATGAGATGGCTGGGTGGCATCACCGACTCAATGCACATGAGTTTGAGTGAACTCCGGGAGTTGGTGATGGACAGGGAGGCCTGGTGTGCTACGGTTCATGGGGTCGCAAAGAGTCGGACATGACTGAGCATCTGAACTGAACTGAACTGAACTGAAAGATTACTAGTTACATCAGTCAATATTCATGGAGGGTTGACTATCTGGCTAGCATGGTGTCAACTAAGCACTCCACCCACATCACCCTACTCTGTTCTCCCCATTTTAAAGCTGAGGAAATGGAGGCCCAGAAAGGCGAGGTGCTGGGGCTGTGATTTGAATTCAGGCAGACGCCTCACCTCTCGGTCCACTGCCCCTCCTCTCTCTCTCCTTCTTGCTCCTCCCACCCCAGGCCAGCGTATTCCTCTTTCTCTCTCTTTTCTGATGAACAGGATTCCAGTGCTCTCTGCTGACTGCTAAAACCAAAAAAGGGTATTGAGGCAAGACCCTTTTACAAGCCCCAAATGGGCTTTCAGTGCCTAGGTTTCCAAAAGACACACCCAGGTTCTTAGTCCCCTCTATGAATTAAGCAGGTGGAGTTGGTTTCTGTTATCCCCAACCAGTGAAACCATTGAGGGAGAAACATTCCAAAGGGGAAGCTGGATACTTTATGCTACTTATGAAAGAAGCCCCTCCCAGACAGGGAAGCTACAAACACACCCACCGTGAGGCCAAACTGGGAGGGGCACGCAGTAAGTCACAACCACCGACTCTTTGTGAATGCAGGTAGCCAATGATCATTAATGGGAGACTGGAGCAGTAACGTCTCACTGGATAAAATGGAACTGGAGATGATACTTGAATAGAAATGACAAATCTGCCAGGAAGACGAGAGGTTCAAGCTCCTATGGCAAGATGGAAGGAAGAGAGCCTGCCCGGAATCTGTGACTGTCAGTGAAGCGGGCAGAGAGCCGACCTGGTGGTTGCTGAGGGTAGGATGCAGGAGAACAGATCCATGATGACCACCTGGCAGGCTGGGGGCCCTAGAATCCAGGATGTGCAGAGGCTGATGACAGGTGGTCATTCATTTATTTCTTCAGTTACTGAGCATCTACTGTGTTCCAGGAGTGAACCACAGCTTAGAGTCAGTGAGGGAGAGAAGCAAGAAAAACAAATACATAAACAAGATACATAATATCATGGTAAGAGGAACAATCAATTCTACCAACCAACTATAGGGGGAGAAGTCAAGGAAAAGCTTTCCCAGATCTCAAGGATTAAGCCAAGCTTGGTGACTTGGAGACACTAGGAAGGAGACTATTGTGTCTAGAACACAATGTGAGAGGGAGAAGGGGTAGGAAATAAGATGGAAAAGCTGGCAAGGGCCAGGTATGCAAAGATTCAGAAGCCCAGGAAAGCATCTGGATAGTATCCTAAGTGCAACGGGAAATCACTGAAGAGTTCTCATCAACGAAGTGACAAGACCCAACTCACGTCTGCTGGGTGGACAGTGGATGGTCACGGTGGTGGCAGATGGACCAGAGAGGAAGCAGGAATACCAGCTGGGAGGCTGCTGCAATTATTCAGTACCCTCCACGCTACGTAATATCACAGCACCATCTTCACGACCGCCGTTTAACAATGTTCACCCAAACACCCCTCTCTAACAGCACATTCACCCACTCGGCAGCAGTCAGGTATCAGTTCAGTTCAGTCGCTCAGTCGTGTCTGACTTTTTGCGACCCCACGGACTGCAGCACGCCAGGCCTCCCTGTCCATCACCAACTCCCAGAGCTTGCTCAAACTCAAGTCCATCCCATTGGTGATGGCAACCAACTATCTCATCCTCAGTTGTCCCCTTCTCCTCCCGCCTTCAATCTTTCCCAGCATCAGGGTCTCTTCTAAGGAGTCAGTCCTTTGCATCAGATGGCCAGAGTACTGGAGTTTCAGCTTCAATATCAGTCCTTCCAATGAACACTCAGGACTGATCTCCTTTAGGACCGACACCTTGAATCTCCTTGCAGTCCAAGGGATTCTCAAGAGTCTTCTCCAACACCAGTTTAAAAGCATCAATTCTTTGGCCTCAGTTTTCTCTATGGTCCAACTCTCACATCCATATATGACTACTGGAAAAACCATAGCTTTGACTAGATGGACCTTTGTTGGTAAAGTAATGTCTCTGCTTTTTAATATGCTGTCTAGGTTCGTCATAGCTTTTCTTCCAAGGAGTAAACATCTTTTAATTTCATGGCTGCAGGCACCATCTGCAGTGATTTGGGAGCCACCAAAAATAAAGTCTCTCACTGTTTCCATTGTTTTCCCATCTCTTTTCCATGAAGTGATGGGACCAGAAGCCATGATTTTAGTTTTTGAATGTTGAGTTTTAAGCCAACTTTTCCACTCTCCTCTTTCACTTTCATCAAGAGGCTCTTTAGTTCTTTGCTTTCTGCAGAAAGTGCAGAAGTGAAGAACTTTCAGCAGTCACGTATACTTCAATTTAAATATGCAGTGTCTTTTATGCATTTATTTGGATGTTATCTCAAAATAGCATAGCTTTGCTACCGTGATCACAGGACAAAGCTGTACATGGACAAAGTGCATGTCTTACATAATTTAAACTTATTTTAGTACCTGCTGCACTAGATAAGCTAAGCTGATGACATTTTACTATTGAGCAAACAGCTGTTGCTGAAGTTAGGCAGGGAGTAGAAAATAAGTCCTTTTCCGTGTGTGCGTGCTCAGTCACTCAGTGGTATCCAACTCTTTGCAACGTCATGGACTATAGCCCACCAGTCTCCTCTGTCCATGGGATTTTCCAGGCAAGAATACTGAAGTGAGTTGCCATTTCCTCCTCTAGGGGACCTTTCTGACCCAGAGATCAAACCTGTGCCTCCTGAATTGGCAGGCAGATTCTTTACCACTGAGCCACCTGGGAAGCCCTGTAAGTTCTTTTACTGAACACAAAACCATATGTCAACACTGGACTGAGTACTTTATAAACCTAGTCTTATTCAATGGCCAGAACAATTGATCAACCAACCATCCATCCATCCAACAAATAAATACCCTAAGAGGTCCTCTTTATTGTCCCAATTTTAAAGATCAAGAAACAGACTCAGGACAGTTAAGTAATCTGTTTAACAGTACAAAGCCAGCAATCTATGGAGTTCCTGAGCCAGGGGAGCTGGTTAGAAGAGGGACACCAGGATTTTCAAAGGATGCAGAGACAAGGTAAGTAAGGGGAGTTCTGAACAAAAAATTAAGACTTTCTCAGAGCACCCAGGGCTACCATTTCATCACGCCCTCTCCCTTTATAAATCTTTCTGGAATTCCTAGAGCAGAAGTGGGTTACTATAGAGGAGGACTAGACAGTTGTGAAAAGCGAGCAATCTCCTATGGCTACCTGGTCAGGGTCAGGTCCTTTGAGGAGCAACAGGGCTTTATAAAATCCATCCCGTCTAAGTCATACTAGAGTTCCTGACAAGTTGGGTGTTACCTGTTGCTTTGGAAACTAAACAGTCATCACCTTAAGATGTCACCTTGGATAGCTTCCTGTTTGAGAGTTCTTTAAAAAGTGGTAACTTTACTATCTCTGAAGGTAAATAATAAACTTTCTAGAAAATAAGAAAATATATTAATGACTTGAGATAGGCAAAAACTTCTGAAACAAAACACAAAGAGCAATTATCATAGAAAAACCTGATGAGTTGAAATACACTAAATAAACAAACCTTTGTTCATCAAATGATATTTCAAAAATGAAAGGCAATCTATGGTGTGGGAGGAGATATTTGCAATACATTTATCTGACAAAGGGCTTGTATCAGGGCTTTATAAGCACTCTACAAATGAATCACAAAAAGACAGATGAACCAGTTGAAAAATGGGTAAAGCACTCAAACCTGCATTCACTAAAGACAACTTTCAAGTGGCCAGAAAAAAAATATATATAAAGTGCTCAATATCATTAGTCATCAGAGAAATGCAAAATAAAACTGCAATGAGATCCCATTACACTTACCACCAAGATAACTAAAATGAAGGGACAAATTTTTTAAAAAATATGTAAGGGAGATTTTGGAGCTTGTAGTTCTCTTATAGCCTACTGGTGGGAGCATCAGTTGGTACAACCACTTTGGAAAAATAAACTGGCAGCATAAAACTGAATATAAGCATTGTAATTTTACTTAGCATAAAAGTATGTACATATTCACCAAAAGAAACATACAAGAATTTTTAAAACTTTTTATTTTGTATTGAGGTATAGCTAATTAACAAGTTTGCTATACTTTCAGGTGTACAGCAAAGGGACTCAGTCAAAAATATACATGTATCCATTCTCCTGCAAACTCCCCTCCCACCCAGGCTGCCACATAGCATTGAGCAGAGTTTTACTGGAACATTATCCGTAGCCCCACACTGGATATGACCAAATGTCTCACAGCTATAGAGCAGGCAAACTGTGATGTAGTCACAGGATGGAACACTATATAGCAATGAAAACGAACAGACCGTCATTCCACGCGGCGACATGGATTTATCTCACGACCATAATAAAGTTGTGTGAAAAGGAAGAAGACTCAAAAAGTACATTTTATATAATTCCCATGTATCAAATGTGCAAATGGGCAAACTGAATCCATGCTGAAAGAGGGCAGAATACGTGGCTACCTCTGGGGGAACAGTGACTAGGAGGGTACAGCGCGGGCTCCTGGATGCTGGCAATGCCCTATTTCTCCATCAGGTGGTGTTTCCATGGCTGGGTTCACTCTGCAAAGTTGCATCTAGCTGTATAGTTAACTTCAATGAAAAGTTAACTTTAAAAATACCGACTCCTAACACCTTCATCACTTATTGAGTACCTACAATATACCAAGTCCTGGCCTGCAGCTGAGAGGAAAGGAGATCTGCTCCTGCATAAGACCAGGTCCCCCCACTTCCAGCTTTGAAGTCCCTGAGTCCCACCCCTGTGGCTGCTGCTGACTAATCAGTGGAGACTATTAAATCAATAGACAATTAACCAGACACTAACCAGGGGATATCCAACTGAAAGCAACTCTACCAGCTCTTCAGAAAAGGGAATCACCCTGAGTAACAGAATCAACAGTCCAGAAGCTTACCTGTGTTCTAGAATGGGGGGTTATATACTAGATATAGTAAAGCTGAAAATACTTGCTACTTTCAGTCTCCTCTTAAAGTAATACTATCATAAGAGTTTCTCAGAACTCTTATATGTCAAGAATCTGATGTCATTTAATCCTCACAGCAATTCGAGGAGATATATCTTATTATTCCCATACTTAAAATACGAAAATAGATTTAAAGCAGGTGACGTAACTTGCCCCCGGTCACGAAGCTGATGACTGGCAGAACAAAACAGATTCAATGCAGGTTCCTGTGCTTGCATACCTTTCAAGAACTGGTGGCTCTTAATGCAACACAGCAACACACTCTCCCTCTAAATCCTCCACCCACTAGTCAAGGTAGGGAAGAGGTAAACAAAGAATGCCACCTGTCACCTGCCTGTCACTCACAGGGTGTGGACAGGCAGCTCCAAGGTAATAAGAACGATTTGCTCCGAGTCATCCATCAACATCGAGAGAAGGCCCTGATGGAAACAAAGATGTTTCTTCCAGAGCCCAGAAACTGATCAAACATTAATGGAATACAAAATGATAAAATATGATTTTATATTTCACCACCCAGATTCACTGATTTGCTTGGCAATTTTATCAACAGTCAGATTCAAGGAAACCCGGTGAACAAAGGCAAGCTCTGAAAGCAGTGTGCTGGGGAAAATGCGAGAAGGCACAATTAGTCCTCTAGCACCTCATGAAAAATTGAAGGTTTGGCTGTCAGGGTGTAAACAGCCCTGCTTCCTTCCACAAAGCCATCACGCTAGATGCATAGTGGAGCCAAGGGCCGTGCCAGAGCCATAGCGCTTTACAGATTCGGTAAAAAATAGATGGTTATAAAGACCAACTCTGGGTGATGAATCTAGCCCGTTGGAAAGGGAGAAGCCCTTTGTTGGAACAGCCTTTCCAGCATACCGCTGAAAGAAAATGTTAGAAAACAAAGAAGGCCACCATTCCACGCAGACCTGGGTGGCCCCGAAAAATCGGTTACATGTGAAGCTGGTACCTAATGAGATTATTTGTGTCTACAAATGGGTCTCTTGAGTCAAGGAAGAAAGCAATAAAGGGCTCCACGTTCAACCAAACTGAAGGGTGAGATAGAACCATAGCTTTCTGAACGGTTCCTGGTTCCAGAATTTAGATGGTAGATTGGCAAGGACGACAAAAGATTCCTTTTAATGAGAATAATCTATCACCACCACATCAATCGGATTATTGTAATGGGACTATTTCAAAAGGAGGAAATTACAGGTCATTAGGAGTAATTTCAAATTAAGTTATGGGTTTCAATGATTTTTTTCAGTTTTCCACAGAATTTACCGAGAATTTTATTTTGCATGTTTCATTCAGAAGACAAGTAATATTTACATGATTTTACAAACCTTGCCTATGTATAGAACCGTGTGGTGGTCGGAATACTGAAATACAACTAAAACTGTTTCAAAAATCTGTCTTGCCCCCCACGTCTGCCAGACAGTGTTTTTCCAGTTCCATCGATCACACGTTCCATCCCAACTGATTCTTTATTTATTTTATTCAGTGATAAAACAAACACCTCAATTCCAGGTTGTTTACAAAGTGGTTTGATAATCTGATTCCAATTAAACGGCTAAGTACTACAATAAGAACAAAAATCTAAATCACGTTAACCATCTGTTTTTGGCTGACAAAGGCAGCAAATGGAAAGGTTACGTTGATACTCTTCTGCATTTCATCTGTGCTATTGTGGAAAGAAAACCCAATTAGAGACGATATTTCATTGTAGGCTTTACACTGTTTCTCTTTTGTTCTTTAATTTGAGTTACACCCATTGTTTTAGCAAACTAGGGGAGGGTTCACTATCTCCTCCTCCAACGTGTGGCACCACGGTGCCCTCATTTATAAATTTAACATTGCCAATGCTGGCTAATTATAACCAGCTACTCTCAACTTTGCAGTTTAGCAGCAGAAACTGTCTTCAAACCATGAGACAATGGACTCGATCGCAACCCGCATTGGTTTCCCAGGTCGAATGAATCAGGTGAGAACTCAGTGAAAAGGTGCTTTCAAACATTACGCATTTAAAGGAAAGGTGAATCCAAATACTTCCTCTGGCCTCAGCTCTCTGGACGCCTTTCGTGAGTCGACAGTAAAATTTGGAGGTAGAGTATTCCAGAAGAGTTTATTGAGAAAATCTTGCTGGCTGACCTGACTGCAAATTCCTCTCTAGGTGGATTCCAAAGTAGGGTTTTAGTGATTTCTTCTGAGGGTCTGATTCGCAAAAGCTGCAAGATCAGGGTGTCAAATGCCCAGGAGAGGCAGACATGCTGTTTCTTGCACATTTCTGAACTAGCCGCCTGGGGAATACTCAGCCCACCAACTCTCAGGTCACTAATGGCAAAAGAAGACACCATCTGTTCTACCACTTTCCACAGAATCTAGGGGTCCGCTTGACCAGGCCTTTATGATTCTGAACACGCCACCCCTACACTCTTAGCACCTCCTCCCCCTTCTGCCAATTTCCTCCTTGTCCCTAAAGAAAAAGCCTTCCCTGCCAACTTTACCATGCTGCCTTTGTCCTCCATGAGGCTTATCTTCTTCCGGGCCAGGCCACACTCTCACAGAACCGGTGACCCTTGTCCAGCACTTGTGGGCATGTCTGTCTGTCCTGCTAAACTGAGAGTTCTTTACTACAGAACTACTTTCATAAGCTTTGCATTCCTAGTGCCATATACAGCAGTGATTCCGGATGAAGGACTGGATGAATGGATAGACAGATGGCCACAGAGTCCAGTTCTTGTCTTGAATCTCAGGGGTGGTGATGAGGGGCATCTCTGATGTGCTCTGAGGTTCCCCTGTGCTGTGCTTAGTCACTCAGTCATGTCTGATTCTCTGCAACCCCATGGACTGTAGCCCGCCAGGCTCCTCTGTCCGTGGTATTCTCCAAGAAAGAATACTGGAGTGCATTGCCGTGACCTCCTCCAGGGGTTCTTCCAAACCCACGGAATGAACCCAGGTCTCCCACATTGCAGGCAGATTCTTGACCATCTGAGCCACCAGGCATGTCCCTAGCTTTGCGTAAACATGGCAAACCTGAACTGACCAGAGCCTTCTATTCCTCAAAGACTAAGTTTGGCAGGTCTGAAAACCTCCAACTAGGAAGATCATCATCCATCTTGGAGTTACTTCTACTAACTAGTCCTGGTGGTGTATGACCTGTTATTCCTGCTTTCATTAGGAGTTGTCACTGAGTTGTATTGATGCAGAGTCCCTATCAGATCCATCCCCTCTCCTACGCACCAGTGGAGGCAGTAAGTACACTCTGCAAAGAGTCACCATCCATGAGCTGAAAGGTGAGAGGGTTACTCCTGGTCAGCATGCTGCCCAGAGAGCGATGTAGTCAGGGTGACCCCATGACTGAAGCTCTGCCTTATACCAGTGATCAAGAGCATTCGGAAATGCCATGACCAGATTTCTGCAATGAAAGCTCCCTGAGGGCTGGGATCAAAGATGTGCATGGTGGCAGGCTCAAAAGATACTTGTCGAAGGAATGATTCAGGCAAACACTTGGATAGTGGGCAAAACAGGTGGTTTGCTCTGCATTTTATCATGAGGAAAGTCTGCAGGCCCAAAGAGATGGCTCTATGCAAGCTGGAGTTGAACATCAGGCGTCTCATGCAAGGCAGGCATGGGGCATAAGGTCCTGGAGCAGGGCCAGGCCACTAGACAGGAGACCATCAGTCCAGACAAGAAGCCAGCAGTGCTGGGAGGACAGAGTCAGCCTGAAGATACTGGGGTCTGGCCAATGCTCAGCGGATGCTGGATCCACCAGAGATGAGGAAGGGGGAGAAGAGACCTGTTCCCTCTGCCCCCGGGGATACTCAGAGAGAGCCAAACAAAGAGGGTTCCCGCAGAAAGCTGGAGCCCAGAGTCCTGGGGGCTACCCTGGTGCAAGGGCAGTGGGTGCCCAGGGGCGAGCTCACTGGGGTGCAGGGTGCTCCAAGCTCGTGAAGGCCCCACACTGACACAACCTCCGCCCCCACAAATGATGCACCCGCACACCCTGGGTCCCTTGGCGCCACCACACACAGGGGCTTCCCATCGTCCACAGCAGACTGTTGCGCTGGGAGGCAAGAGTGCACTCTCATACCCTGAGGTGCAGAGTGTGAAGCAGCTACGTTAGAAACAGATGCCACCGTGTGTCCTGACGGTATTCAAATACGGATGACGTAGCCACGGACCCAAATGAGTGAGCGCAGGCCAAGATGGTGGAAGAAGAGCAAACCGGTTTCTGTCCTGACCTCAGAGTCACAAAGGTCAGGGCCTCAGGTCGCCTTCTGGCCCAGCCTCTCTGAAGTGGGGCAGGGTAACCCGGAACCCCGCTGTCCCCTGCACCCGTGGCTCTTCCAGCCCAGCGCTTCCCTCACGTGCCCCTCAGAACTGGAGGAAGGGGGACATGTGAAGAAGGTTTCCTCAGTCCCACAGACTCGGGCCATCCTGGTTTAAAGAAGCGGAGCACGTTTCTTTCTTGCTCCCCTTCCTCCCCTTGTCCGCTCCTCCCACCTCCTGGGCCCAGTCCCTCTCCCCTGAGCACGCGTTGTCACTGCAGACCTTCTCAGAGCCTTTACAGGCTACCATGTGGACGACGCCCAAGCGGGTGACACCGAGTTCTGTGATGTGTCCCCCACCGTCCTTCCCAGAATGGGTCCCAGAATGGAGGAAGCCAGAGTTTTCTGTCACAGGAAACCTCCCCACAGGACGGGGCTCCTATCAGGGTCTAAAGCTCCCTGATGCCCGGGCCCTGGGTCTGGCTGGCCGGAAGTGAGAATTCAGAAGGCTCTCTGTAGCCGGCAAGGCTTCTGTTTGGTTCACACTGTCCGCAGACAGGTGAAGTGAGAAATTGTGGGCTGGGAAGGAGCCGCCAGCCTGCTCTGCTGCCCCCAGGGGCCCTCCTGCGGCATGCAGGCCACAGGTGACCATGTACAGAGGGCCAGAGGGTAGCACAGGCGTCCCCACCCCTCCGCCCCAGAGCTGCATTGAGATAGATTCGGAAAACAAAGAGAACACCAATTTGCAATTTACACAGCACGCTGGGCTGTGCTAGGTCCCTTTGGTCTTGTCTGACTCTTTGCGACCCTGTGAACTGTAAGCACGCCAGGCTCCTCTGTCCATGGGATTCTCCAGGCAAGCATACTGGAGCGGGTTGTCGTGCCCTCCTCCAGGGGATCTTCCAATCCAGAGATCAAAACCATGTCTCTTAGGTCTCCTGCCTGTGGCAGGTGGGTTCTTTATCACTAGTGCCACCTGGGATGCCCTTCAAATCATATAAGTTACTAATTAATCCCACCTCCCATTGATGACTGAACCCTAAAGATTCCAATACGCACACTGATTTTCTTTACAAAAACAATTCTGTGAATTTTTTTTTTTCACCAACCAGTATATTAAGGACATCCTTCCTGGTCACCACACAGAACCTCCTCATCCATGCCATCAACTTCACTCTACTCCCTTGTAAGAACTGTCACTTATTCCCCAGTCCCCTGTTGCTGAACATAAAAGATTATTTTTTCTTTTGGCTTTTATTTTCTGTTGTTACAAATAATGTGGCATAAGTATTCCAGACTTTATGTCTTTAGGTACCACGTTTTTAGCCTAAATTCCTGGAGATGGGACAGCAGAGTCATAGGAAAGGCTATTTTTAATTCTAAAACACATTGTCAAATTACTCTTCCAAACTGATGTAACCATTTTATATTTCTGCCAACACGAGAGAAGGGTGCTTAGCACTTTCCTGTAACAGTTATTTGGGTGTATGTCTTATTTTCACAACCAGCCTAGAAAATGCCTAGCGGGCAGCAAGCATCACTTATGCATCTCTGAGTAGCACAGGCGTGGCGTTTCATCTCACTCACACTAGATGCTCAAGGAATATTTGCTGGATGAATGTCAGTGAGAAATCATTAGACATCATTCAAGTGCCTGGGATGAAACCATAATCCACAAGCAATAAACTAAGATCCAGTGTTATACAACATGACAAAGGCATACAATTATCTGTAAGAATAACTGTCCTAAATGGGCTGGAGATCAATGACCAATTAATGGGCAATATAAGTTTCACAAAAGGATGTATTGCCTTTAACAAATCATGCCTTTAGACAACCCCCAAGTGGCAGAGACCACCAGGCACACGGCCATGAATAGATCTGAATCTCCACTCACACGCCACATTCAATTCTACGCAAGCCACCATGGGTTCCTGAACTACTCGGGAAGGAGGACACCTGTCAATAACAGCCATGAATTATTAATTCTGCGGCTGCAGGATCTTAATTTACTGCTCACTTCCTCACAGGAAATCCACGCAGGAGTAGAAACCGGGACATACCCAGAGCTGTGTCTCCTTCTCAGCAGGCAACCAGAGACACAGGCTGGTTTTCAGCCTGCAGGATGGGCTGGGGAGGCAGAACTCAGAACGGGCATGAGAGCTAAGCTGCCAACTGGGAGAAGAGAAGTGAACCCCAGCGCCTCGGGCTTTATCCATAAGACTAACGAGATTAGGTGGGGGGTGCATCTTTAAGCACAGTTTGGGAAATTTTCCACTAGAAAACATACGCTCCATGGTCTTCTGAAACTTCAAGTTTTCTTCAGTGAGGTCACTGGGAGATCAATTCTTTAATCTGATGCTTCTCCCATGACTCACAGCATCTGATGTGCTATTTCTCCTTCTCGTTCAGAATCCAAGACTCTCACCTTCCAACTCCCAAACATGCAGATTTTCATGCAGGATGAGCCCCACTATGTTGTACAAGAACAAATTTGGAAATAGTGGCGTTTCTGTAACAGAGCCTGGAAATAGCCTATGTCAAAAAGGAAGCCGCTTACAACTATGCCATGGAAAAAGGGCATCCTTTGCAAAATCCATTACTATCATGCACAAAAATTGTAAGCTCGCCTGCAAATGGCTCACATATAAGCTCATTTTCAAATGGCCCTTGTTAACAAAGCACTGAGGGCCATTTAAGACACTCAGAATTACCTTAGACCACAACCTCAGACAATAACACTCCACGGGAGTTGGTGATGGACAGGGAGGCCTGGCGTGCTGTGATTCATGGGGTCACAAAGAGTCGGTCACGACTGAGCGACTGAACCGAACTGAACTGAAGAAGGGGTTTATTTTCCACGTTGTTTCCTGCTTACCACTTTTCCCCCTCAGGTTCATAGGATTATTTTCTTGAATTTGTTATCTGGAACTCTCCTGAGTTCTGACTGAATCATATCTTATCAGCTCTTCCAGAATCCGAAGGTGCCAAGACTGGGTTAAGCCAGCAGTAACTGGACCTGGAGTCTCTGCAGCCAGGCCTGGCCTGGCGCATGTTATGGATCAGAGCGGGAGAAAGTCAAGCCAGAGAAGGCCAGGGACCCGAGGTCTAGGTAGACAGAGGCAGAGATCAGAGATCCTACAGAGCAGCATTAACTCTAGTCTCAGAGCTCGGAGTATTACGTCTCCATCAGCTTTGGTGAACACCTGAAAACCAAATTAACCACAGTGAGGAAGTGGTTGGGGGCTGAGGCAATCTTGATGGCCTCCCTGGACTGCTGCCTTCCTGGGCAGGACTTCCAAAGCTCGGCTGGCTCACAGTCCCTTTCTGCCACGTGGTCAGGCCTCACAGTCCATCCCAAAGTTCATCTACAGAGCCTCTGGAGAACATACATACACACACAAAAAACGGACACACACACACACACACACACAGAGATACTTCACAACACGAAAAGCTCACAGGAATGCAAAAATCCCATGTTTAAAACTTTCAACCATCTAAATAGATTTTTTAAAAGACAATTATCCCATCCTTCAAAGGACCCTGTGCTGTGACGGTTGTACAGCTCTGTGAATATACTAATGAGCACTCTAAAGTGTGACATCATGCCTGCGTGCTAAGTCACTTCAGTCGTGTCTGACTCTTCAGGACCTCATGGCGTGTAGCCTGCCAGGCTCTTCTGTGCAGGGGATTCTCCAGGCAAAAGTACTGGAGTGGGGTGCCATTGCCTTCTCCAGGAGATCTTCCCAAACCAGGGATCAAACCTGCATCTCCTGCGACTCCTACACTGCAGGAGAATTCTTTACCGCTGAGCCACCGGGGAAGCCCAAAGGGTGATGTCTATGGTATGCAAATTATATCCCACTTGCTTAAAAAGAGACACTGACTTAGAAAAGACTTTTTTGCCAGGGCTGTGCATGCCTTGAGTGGAAGGACGAGGTGACTAGATTCACAAAGACAGATTTTGGATCTGGAGGCTCTGTCTTACAAAAGGCAAGACATACCTTCATGTGGAATAGAACGGGAAGACAGCCACCTCCTCACTGCAATGGTCACAAGGCAACTGACCACTCTCATGCTACAGGCTGCTGCTGCCAGGCAACCCCTGGTCCACAGTGTGGGAAAGGCCAAGTGCCCCACTCTTAATCTCTCTGGGCCTAGACGGGGAAATCAATGTAATGACCCATAAGAGAAGCCCACTCATAAAGAAGGTCACTGAACACCTCTGGTTATTAGCTGGCTCTTCGGGAAAGAGAATACCATAAAAATCTGTGAATAGGGCATAACCCCATGCTCCATTAACACGTGACTTGGGGAGGAAAAGGACTCATGAGCTCTCTAAATAACATTTTCAGTCCCGTTTCTGTACGTGCCCACCACCCTTGTTGGGGTTCAGCATTCACTAAGTGAATGCTACAAGCCAGGTACTTGCTGGAGAAACACCAGGGGCCAAAGCAGAGGCTGATACCACAGAAGAGCTATCTGTTCTGAACTCATGGAAGACGTGGTTGGAAAAAAACTTATCCACAGACCAAAATTTCCAGCATCACAATCCTTCAAGGCCCATTTCATAGCTGGTTGTCAGTTGCTAAGTGCAAATGCCCGGCAGCATCTTGAAATTCATGTGAATTCATGAATAAATACAACTTGCTCCTTGGAAACAGGCCTTGGCCTTTCCCAGGAGGCCTCCCTCCCCTCTGGGCTGGGCTGCCTCCCTCCCCCTCATATGAGATGGCCCAAGGCAGGTCCACAGAACGCAAAGCACACGGCCCTCACTTAGGGGTCCTGGGTCCCCCACCTTCCCTTTGTAGACTGGAAGGCACGTGGTGACTGTGGGGGTCATGGAGGCAGGAGAACACTGGGTGAGGTACAACTTCACATTCCTCTTCAACACTGGTCACAGGTCGTCTTCACAGTTAGGGACTGACTCAAGTGAACCCTTGAGGATCTGTGTCCTCAATTCAATCCCTCTCCCCAGCACCAGGGTGATGGCGGACATTGCATGCCAGTGGTCTGTACACAATGTCAACTGTCCTTGCTGTGGACGCTCCATAGATGCTCCCACTGAACCGCCTGTTCAGCTGACATCATTCCCATCCCTGAAGAGTTCTGCACAGCGCTAGATCCCCTGAAGGGATCGACAATGGACAGCCGGGCTTCTTAGCCCCTCTTGTCACATGGGTTCTGTGTGCCCCAGACAGAATGCTGGCTAATTCAGACTGACAAGCCCAAAGATCACACTCTCCTGGATGGCCTGTCACACCCCAGCTCCTCATTACTGGATGTCTGAATGCACCGTATCCACGAACGGCAGGATGCAACCTCGGGCGAGGTACCACTCACAGGGCTTCAAACCCTCCAGCTCGTCTCCTATGCTGCATTTCCCTTTGAATAAAAATTCAACACTGGCCCCCACAAAACCTCAGATTGCTTGGTTTTCGGTAGTTTTTGTGTAACCAGTTAGTCTCTTTTGTGCTGTAGGTCCTGCTTGGGTTTGGGCTAGAGTGAATAGCATTTAAAATGAAGGCATTGTTTATTCACAAATCAAATAAGCGCCTGACAGCTGCCCCAGTGGCTTCCTCACGCAGTTAAATTAATGCCCAAGGCCTCAGGGCGAATGGTCTTCTGGGGAGAATGTGGGCATTTATTTTCAGATTCCCATTTGGTGTTGGGTCTTTTAATGCCAAATCCTATTTAATGTACTTGTGTTATGTTAAACTCTGTGCAAATTTATTCTATGGACTACTTGACAGAATTCGTACTATTAAAGTCAGATACGATTTGCACTTGAAAAATAAGATCTTTACTTCACTTCCAAACAGCAGCGACTCAGTGTTACCCTCAGCAAGCGGAAGCCTGACCAGACCTGTCCTCCCTCCAAAAACCATCCCATGTTTTTTTCCCAACGACCAGTGTCAAAAAGGTCATTTAAAAGTACAACTGACATCTTGTTCCTCACTTATGGAATCATCATACAGAATTTTTGGAAGATTTCTTATTAAAACAACTTGTTCTTTTTACGTATGTTACTGACACTACTTCCCGATATTGTCTTTTCTCGTTCTACACTGCAAGGACAGACAGCTCTTAACAACGAGTTGCTGCTGCTGCTAAGTCGCGGCAGTCGTGTCCGACTCTGTGCGACCCCATAGATGGCAGCCCAACAGGCTCCTCTGTCCCTGGGATTCTCCAGGCAAGAACACTGGAGTGGGTTGCCATTTCCTTCTGATTTTATAACTGTCCTTCAGACTCTGTTCTCTGGAAACACCAAGCTTCTCAGAGCTTTTAGTCCTAAAATCTCTGCACCTGAGGTAAGTTTTGAATCAACTAGTCTTTAAGTTTCTTTGGTGGTTCTCTCTTAAGTACCTTGGCCAGTCTTCAACACATCCCAGTGGTCAAAAACATCTTAAGAACGCTCAAAAGAGCAGACATATGAAGACTGCATTGTGATATTTTGTTTTTATCACTCAAATATGCATCTCCTATCGTGGACTGTTTTTTTCGTTTGTTTGTTTGTTTTTCTTTTTATTTATTTATCTTTTATTGGAGGCTAATTACTTTACAATATTATATTGGTTGGTTTTGACATACATTGACATGAATCCGCCCCGGGTGTACATGAGTTCCCCCTCCTGAACCCTCCTCCCACCTCCCTCCTCCCTTTATCCTCCCTCTGGGTCATCCCCGCACACCAGCCCCAAGCATCCTGTAACATGCATTGACCCTGAACTGGTGATTCGTTTCACATATGACAACATACATGTTTCAATGCCATTCTCCCAAATCATCCCACCCTCACCCTCTCCCACAGAGTCCCAAAGACTGTTCTATACATCTGTGTCTCTTTTGCTGTCTCGTATACAGGGTTATCATTTGCATCTTTCTAAATTCCATATATATGCGTTAGTATTGCAGCCATGAAATTAAAAGACGCTTGCTCCTTGGAAGGAAAGTTATGACCAACCTTGATAGTATATTAAAAAGCAGAGACATTACTTTGCCGACCAAGGTCCGTCTAGTCAAGGCAATGGTTTTTCCCGTGGTCATGTATGGATGTGAGAGTTGGACTGTGAAGAAAGCTGATCGCCGAAGAATCGATGCTTTTGAACTGTGGTGTTGGAGAAGACTCTTGAGAGTCCCTTATACTGCAAGGAGATCCAACCAGTCCATTCTAAAGGAGATCAATCCTGGATGTTCATTGGAGGGACTGATGCTAAAGCTGAAACTCCAATACTTTGGCCACCTCATGAGACGAGTTGACTCACTGGAAAAGACTCTGATGCTGGGAAAGGTTGGGGGCGGGAGGAGAAGGGGACGACGGAGAATGAGATGGCTGGATGGCATCACCGACTCTGTGGACATGAGTTTGAGTGTACTCCGGGAGTTGGTGATGGACAGGGAGGCCTGGCGTGCTGTGATTCATGGGGTCGCGGAGAGTCGGACACGACTGAGCGACTGAACTGAACTGAACTGATACTGTATTGGTGTTTTTCTTTCTGGCTTACTTCACTCTGTATAATAGGCTCCAGTTTCATCCACCTCATTAGAACTGATTCAAATGCATTCTTTTTAATGGCTGAGTAATACTCCATTGTGTATATGTACCAAAGCTTTCTTATCCATTCGTCTGCAGATGGACATCTAGGTTGCTTCCATGTCCTGGCTATTATAAACAGTGCTGCGATGAACATTGGAGTACATGTGTCTCTTTCAATTCTGGTTTCCTCAGTGTGTATGCCCAGGAGTGGGATTGCTGGGTCATATGGCAGTTCTATTTCCAGTTTTTTGAGGAATCTCCACACTGTTCTCCATAGTGGCTGTACTAGCTTGCATTCCCACCAACAGTGTAAGAGGGTTCCCTTCTCTCCACACCCTCTCCAGCATTTATTGCATGTAGACTTTTGGATAGCAGCCATTCTGACTGGTGTGAAATGGTATCTCATTGTGGTTTTGATTTGCATTTCTCTGATTATGAGGGATGTTGAGCATTTTTTCATGTGTTTGTTAGCCATCTTTATGTCTTCTTTGGAGAAGTGTCTTTTTAGTTATTTGGCCCATTTTTTGAATGGGTCACTTATTTTTCTGGAATTGAGCTGCAGGAGCTGCTTGTATATTTTGGAGATTAACCCTTTATCAGTTGCTTCATTTGCTATTATTTTCTCCCATTCTGAAGGCTGTCTTTTCACCTTATTTATAGTTTCCTGTTGTTGCTGTTCAGTCACTCAGTCCCATCCTACTCTGCGATCCCATGGACTGCAGCACACCAGGCTCCCCTGTCCTTCGTTGCCTCCTGGGGTTTGCTCAGATTCATGACCACTGAATCAGTGATGCTATCTAACACCATCTCATCCTCTGCTTCCCCCTTCTTTCTGCTCTCTCAGTGGTGATTCAGATCAACTACCCACCCACAGTCATTAACAACATCTTCTTTGGTCCCTAAAATCACTTCTAACCAGGATAAGACTGGGGAATTATTGTTACTCTCCCAGCTCACAGAACAATTCTGGAAGTCACTATGCAGCTGTGAAGTTTCCAGTTCCTGCCTTGGTTTTGGTCTGTCTGTCTGTGTCTATCTATCTCTAACACACACACACACACACACACACAGCCTCCTCATATACACATGAAAGAGAGACAGAGATAGGAACGTGACCTCGTGGCTAATTAAACCCACTCCCATATCCATCCTTGCTTTGTGGGGCTGCTTCCCTTATCTCTTGCATCTTCAGTTAATCTCGATCTCTCCAGGAAGTCTTTTTCTGTGCATAAATATATTCAGATGCCCTCTCCAAAAAACACTTCCCCTCAGCTCCTCAAATTGCCATGGTACTATAGACAATCCCAGATCCTGCCTTGGAGTCGGAAAGAGTAGAGTTAACACTTCAATCCCTTTTCTTACCCTTTCCCTATCAGACCCACCCATTCCTTTAACTCTGATTTCAGCCAAAACCTGCGATGGAAAATCCAACAGCATGTTCTCAGACATATTTTCTTTAACCTTGAAATAGTAGGAGACTGTCAACTGTTCCCTTCATGGGCTTCCCTCCCTTACACCAGACTCTCAAGGTCTTCCTAATTTGCCATCTGCTCTGCAAGTCTTTCCCATATCAATACTTAGGCTAAAAAATTCCTCAAACTTGAACTTGTCTTCCCGCTGTCACCCACTGTCTGACTCCTGCCCGCCACTGCAGGTCCATCTCCATGATGTCTTTGTCTTTGCTCCCCTCTGTCTTCCTCTCCCTTGAACAACTGTTAACACTTTATCTGATGCCACCCTCTTCCTCTCTACCTCAAGGTCATCTCTATTCGCATCATTCCCTCCCTGGCCAGATCCTAACCTCGTCGCTGATGGAGACTGTCTCCATCCTCTTAAAACCTCTGTGCATTTGGCCCAGTGCCTGGTATGGAACCCCTGCTGCATGCTGAAGGAGTTCATTTTCAAAATTAGCTGTGACCCAAGTCGTTTTTTTTTTCTTTCCCAGTTTCTTTGTTAGACTCTCAGTTTGTGGCCCTGGAAGACCAAAGCTCTCAGACTGTACTGTGCAGAATAATCCAGAGAACCTGGAGTTTAAGATGGAGATTTCCAGGCTCTGCCCTCAGATCAGCTGAAGCAGTGGGTATAGGCCCGATTTCCAAAACCTATATCTTCATCAAGCATTCTGTGATACCACGACACACTTTGAGGAAGCCTGCTTTCTACTCAGAATCCCAATATAACCCTGCCTATGAAATACCCATGAGAGTTAACCTCTGGATCAGGTGCAAAGTTCAGTCCTGATTAATGAAATTGTTAATTCTTAAGAAGAGTCAATGGTCATAACCTTTTTAGGTCAAACAGGTAAATGTGATTGTCCATCGATAAATTATTCATTGAGAGCCTACTAGGTACAAGGGACTGTTCTAGTTCTACTTGGAATATGGCAATGAGTTAGTTCAGTCACTCAGTCCGACTCTTTGCGACCCCATGAATCACAGCACGCCAGGCCTCCCTGTCCATCACCAGCTCCCAGAGTTCACTCAAACCCATGTCCATCGAGTCGGTGATGCCATCCAGCCATCTCATTCTCCGTCGTCCCCTTCTCCTCCTGCCCACAATCCCTCCCAGCATCAGCGTCTTTTCCAGTGAGTCAACTCGTCGCATGAGGTGGCCAAAGTATTGGAGTTTCAGCTTTAGCATCAGTCCTTCCAATGAACACCCAGGACTGATCTCCTTTAGAATGGACTGGTTGGATCTCCTTGCAGTCCAAGGGACTCTCAAGAATCTTCTCCAGCACCACAGTTCAAAAGCATCCGTTCTTCAGTGCTCAGAATGAGTTAGACAAAGCAAAAAAACCTGCCCACCTGAGAGGCCTGACTTTTGGAGGAGCCTGGGCATCAGTGCCTCCCCCCAAACCTGTTACCAGGTCTCAGGAGAGGACAAGGCAGGGAAAAACTGGTTTCCAAAGTTTTTAATAGGGTCAAACCACAAGTGTATCCAGAGCCTGTGTAACCAGTTTCCACACTGGGCAGCCCTGGCCCAAGATCCATCTGGATCAGCTACTTCCTTCCCCAAATGTCTGTGTGCTGTTGTGTCATCCTTGGTCCTGGTCTGGTCCCACCTGCTCAGCAGGCCTTTGAAGGAAGGGCAGAGGGGCTGACCTGTGGAAGTAAATGCTCGGTCCCCCTTCAGGTGACGTGGTAGGGGGGCAGGGGACGGAGAGGACAGGGTAGTCCTGAGGGGTCTGGGCAAGGGGGTTTTCCTAAGGTCCCCAGAGAGCCTCCCTTCCACTCTGGAAGGCAGAGGCTGTGGGGCTGGGTGCTAAATCTTTCATGTGTATTGGCTGCTGTTTTAGAGCTGTTTTATTTATTGTTACTTTTATTTGATCCAACTGTTTCTTGACGCCAACCACATTCAGCATGCAGAATACACACATACTAGACTTTCTTTCAAAGACAAAACCACAATGACTCCGCTACATAAACAATCTGTTAGTACTTCTGATCACTTCAGTAGCTTCCCTTTGAGAACAAACCCCCCAAGTGGTATTTCGAGGCGTATCCAGACAGGGCAGCCCTTGCCCCGGGGAGATGAGCAGCCATTCCTCAAGGCAGGCCGTGGGCTGGGTCTCATTCCCTGATCTTTTCTCACTTTGTACCCATTCCCTTCACTGGTGTTTCTCTCCACTAAGAAGTCCTGCCTGCAAATTCAAAACACAGGTGAACTCCAGGGCCTTTGTCAGATTCAACCAGTGCCCCGTGTGGGCATTAGGATTCTCCTTGACTTGAGTATTACAGTTCATTCTTTGCCTTTCAAAGGCTCATCTGTATCCTAAACTTTAAAAAGTGAAATAAAATACTCCTTCCCCCAAAGCTGACCCAAACTACCCACTCATCAAAGGCCTCAATGAACTAACTTTAAGGATAAGACTAGGAAGAAAATGACCAAAGTTATCCACAACTTGACGCTGAGCCTGTCTTGACATGGAGTCTACTAAGTGAAGAGTTGGACCATAAAGAAGGCCGAGTGCTGAAGTATTGATGCTTTCAAACTGTGGTGTTGGAGAAGACTCTTGAAAGTCCCTTGGACAGCAAGGAGATCAAACCAGTCAATCCTAAAGGAAATCAACCCTGAATATTCATTGGAAGGACTGATGCTGGAGCTCCTATACTTTGGCCACCTGATATGAAGAGCTGACTCAGTGGAAAAAACCCTGATGCTGGGAAGGGCTTCCCTTGTGGTTCAGCTGGTAAAGAATCCACCTGCAATGTGGGAGACCTGGGTTCAATCCCTGGGCTGGGAAGACCCCCTGGAGAAGGGAAAGGCTACCCACTCCAGTATTCTGGCCTAGAGAATTCCATGGACTGTATAGTCCATGGGGTCACAAAGAGTCAGACACAACTGAGCAACTTTCACTCACTGATGCTAGGAAAGACTGAGGGCAGGAAAAGAAGGGGGTGGCAGAGGATGAGATGGCTGGATGGCATCACTGACACAACCAACATGAGTTTGAGCAAACTCTAGGAGATCGCGAAGGACAGAGACACCTGGTATGCTGCAGACCATGGGACTGCAAAGAGTCGGACATGACTGAGCCGCTGAACAACAAGTGAATAGGACACATTGAGAAGAATCCTTAACCATTTGTTTATCATCTACTGGGTATGTGACATTGCAAGGGAAGAGGGAGAGGTTAACTTTGTGCTCTCTCTGGGCTACAAGACTCACAAGCATCTCACTCTACTTTCAAGTTCTCGACAGATAATTCACGCAAAATGCTAGGAATATGACCTGGAAATCCTAGTTACTCAACAGATTCTGCTTCACTCGCCCTGCTAAACTCCCATGCTGCTGCTGCTAAGTCACTTCAGTCGTGTCCGACTCTGTGTGACCCCATAGACGGAAGCCCACCAGGCTCCCCCTTCCCTGGGATTCTCCAGGCAAGAACACTGGAGTGGGTTGCCATTTCCTTCTCCAATGTGTGAAAGTGAAAAGTGAAAGTGAAGTCCCTCAGTCGTGTCCGACCCTTAGCGACCCCACGGACTGCAGCCTACCAGGCTCCTCCGTCCATGGGATTTTCTAGGCAAGAGTACTGGAGTGGCTTGCCATTGCCTTCTCCGCTAAACTCCCATATTTCGGGCCAAATCAAAGAAAACCTGTACTTCTTTGTAACTGACTGCAACAGCAGAAGCCCCTTCCACTCTCCGCTTCCCCCACCTCTTCCCTTAAACACATCAAAAGCAGATTTGACGCTGTGACTTTGGAATGCTCAATAAATATCTGAAGGCAATTTATTCATGTTGGTCAAGGCTTTGGAAATTTTGAGTTAAGGACTCAACGAGGCTCGGGATTCTATTCTCCAACAGGCCCCTGCTTTTTCCAACCTGATCGTAATAAATCAAATGAAACAAGCTAGACTGTTTATGTAAATTTAAACCTATCAGTTGATAAAGCTGGGCTCAGATAAGCAAGAAAACCCCCAAGAGTTTTAGACGAGTAGGCACCAGACAAAGAGCTTCTCCTGAAAGCTTATCTGTTCTCCAGGGACCTTGATTTGCATGGTTGCTTAAGTTAACCTGATGTTGAAAAGTTCTAGAAGAATTCATTTTCAATGTTTAATATTCACAGGACACTTCCTTTGGCTAACACACCCTGGCCAGGGCTCCAAAGTCATCCTCACAATATTTGCAGGCTAATCTTTCTATGTTTAGTTGTAAAAGCTGTCAATTAGGACTCTCTCTCTCTGACAGTCAGGAACTGCCTTGTATTTTCATGTACATGGACACACTGTGAATCATAGGCTTCACTAATCCGTTAAGAGTGTTAGAGGTCCCAGGAGACTGTCGGAATGAAGGCAAACCCTACCCTGTATTATGCTATTTCCTACTAATCCTAGGAAAATGAATGTTAATTTATCATGAAAAAGGGTTAATTATGCATTTATTTCCGACGTAGGTACATGAGATCAGGCTCAGAAATAATACTGAGCCTAATTCTCTTTTAAATGAGGATTCCATTTTAAGCATTTTTATCAAACAGACGCTAAACTGGGAGCAACCGTGCAGAAGAAAAAGGGTGGCTGGGTAATGACAAGACCCAACTATAATTTTAATTAACCTTCTGATCCTGCTTAAATATATTTTGCCTTGTAAAAATCTGTAATAACATCTATTTCCATCTCCTCCGCTATTAGTTATTACATTGAAAATGGATGCCTAGACTGATTTGGCAAAGATATTCAAGAAATTTTTCTTTATTCTCTCTGGTTTATTAAAGTAAGAATTTGCAGCATAAAAAAGTTCTCTGATGAAGTGATTTAGTATAATTAAATCACCAGATTTATTAGGCTTCCTGAAGCAGCACACACACAGCTGGAGCGATGGTGACTGCTGGCAGATGCTGAACCACAGAGTCAGAGTCTCGGCAGAGACTTCCCTTGAACCTCCCTGCTTCTCAGACCAAGAGTTCGTCAGTTTCACATGCCCTCTCCCATGGACTCTGAGGTTTCGAACGTTTCTGCCCACTGACTCCCTCCCACTTGCAATTAAAGAAGAGTCCCCAGGTAGGGTCACCCTGCAGGTGTTGGTGTGGAAAGCAGCAGAGGGGGACGTGTGTCAAGGAAGAAAACACTCAGGTTAGTCCCCACGCAAATGTCCCACGTTCCAGCTTGGTGGTTTCACCTCTCCCCTTCTCCTGCATCTCCAAAAGCAAGTGCCCCCACCCACTCCCCGGCCCCTAAACTGAATGCCTTCCTTGTCCAGGGGCTGCATTTCAAGACATTATCCTTGAGTATCCTCAGCTCTGAGAACCCCTTGGAAACTGAGACCAGGTCAAATGTTTCCAAGTCAGATTTTACCAAAGGCTTTATAAAGCCTTTGGGGTTTTGCTGGAACAAGAGCAGAAAGAATCCAGGATGACTCACAATCTTAATAGAATATGCAGTCCCCAATCTCTTTGCCAGGCTGTTTGATCCTGGGAATTGATACATTAGAAGTTACCAAGTAAGACATGAAAGCTTTCATATCTCCATCCATCCATCCACCCTCCCAACAGATGATTAGTGAGAGTCTATGAGGCTGATGGACAGGGAGGCCTGGCGTGCTGTGATTCATGGGGTCGCGGAGAGTCGGACACGACTGAGCGACTGAACTGAACTGAACTGAACTGATGAGGCTGAGGGGGTAGGGAGGAGAAACAAAGACCCAGGAATCCTACTCTCATTAAGTTCAGAGTCTAGGAAGGAAGGCAGACACGGACCCTAAAAATCACAGTCCAACATGGTAAGGCTGTCAGGGAAAACAGGAGGAAGCCCAGATACAGGTGGGAGAGAAGATGCAGAGGTTTTCAAGAAAAAGTAGCACTTGTGTCCCTTCTCAAAAGGCAACAGGTCCAGAGAGAGAGGGCCAGGCAGAAAGGGCGGCAGCTGTGAAGGCAGGAGGCCACACAGGAACTGGAACTTAGGGGACACTTGAGCAGTTCCAGCCAGCCTGCAGGGAAGTCTGTGTATGAGGAGGCTGGAGAGCTGGCAGGAGTCACAAAGTACATGGCCCTGTGTGCAGGCCGAGCTGTGGGGACCCTATTCCAATAGGGTTGGGAAGTCACCACCTAAGGGTTTCAATCCTCACCTTCTTGCTTGCTGGGCAGACCGACTTGCTCAGCTCTGTTCTGGACGAAGGCATCTCTGTGAGAAGGCAGGCTTAAGAAAGGGTGCGCTCAGAGGCCAAGAGCCCACTGGTTAGCTGTGGCTGACATCTAGAGCCGCGAGGACAAAACACCTGATACAAAAACATCCTCAGTGGGCCATGAGCTGCACCTTTCAGGGGCTACTTTGAAGGAGGCAATATCAATTTTGATATGTAAATTCATTCACTTATGCTATATAAATATATATATACACATATACACACACACACACACGTCTGCAGAATATAGTCTGTGGCTCTGGTACTGGATACATAACTCTTTAAAATCGGAAGTGGTTACAGGCTCATTTTCTTACATCAATACACTTTTCTTTTTAATTTTATTTTTTTATTGGTGGAAAATTGCTTTACAATGTTGTGTTGGTTTCTGTCCTACAACAAGGTGAATCAGTCATAAATAAATATATGTATATCCTCTCCCTCTTGAACCTCCCTCCCCTTCCCCATCCCTCTCCACTAGGTCATCACACAGCACCAGGCTGGGCTCCCTGTGCTATACAGCAACTTCCTGCTAGCTAGCTATTTTACACATGATAGTGTATATATGGCAATGCTGCTTTCTCAGTTCATCCCACCCTCACCTTTCCCCACTGAGTCCACAAGTCTGTTCTCTACTAGGTTCATCAGTCCCATTTTTCTAAATTCCATATATATATTCCAATACTTGTTTTTCTCTTTCTGACTTACTTCACTCTGTATAATAGGTTCTAGGTTCATCTACCTCACTACAACTGATTCAAATCCATTGCTTTTATGGCTAAGTAATATTCCATTACATATATGTACCACATCTTCTTTAACCATTCATCTGTCAATGGACATCTAGGTTGTTTCCATATCCTAGCTATTGTAAATACTGCTGCAATGAACACTTGGTTACATGTGTCTCTCTTTTTTTAAATTATTTTAATTGGAGGCTAATTACTTTACAATATTGTAGTGGTTTTTGCCATACATTGACATGAATCAGGTATGGGTGTACATGTGTTCCCCATCCTGAACCCCCCTCCCCATCCCATCCCTCAGAGTCATCCAGTGCACCAGCCCTGAGCACCCTGTCTCATGCATTGAACCTGGACTGGCGATCTGTTTCACATATGATAATATACATGTTTCAATGCTATTCTCTCAAATAATCCCACCCTTGCCTTCTCCCACAGAGTCCAGAAGACTATTCTATACATCTGTGTCTCTTCTGCTGTCTCGCATATAAGGTCATCGTTACCATCTTTCTAAATTCCATATATATGTGTTAGTATACTGTACATCAGTTCAGTCAGTTCAGTCGCTCAGTCGTGACCGACTCTTTGCGACCCCATGAATCACAGCACGCCAGGCCTCCCTGTCCATCACCAACTCCTGGAGTTCACTCAAATCCATGTCCATCGAGTCGGTGATGCCATCCAACCATCTCATTCTCTGTTGTCCCCTTCTCCTCCCGCCCCCAATCCCTCCCAGCATCAGAGTCTTTTCCAGTGAGTCAACTCGTCGCATGAGGTGGCCAAAGTATTGGAGTTTCAGCTTGAGCATCAGTCCTTCCAATGAATGCCCAGGACTGATCTCCTTTAGGATGGACTGGTTGGATCTCCTTGCAGTCCAAGGGACTCTCAAGAGTCTTCTCTAACACCACAGTTCAAAAGCATCAATTCTTCGGTGATCAGCTTTCTTCACAGTCCAACTCTCACATCCATACATGAACACTGGAAAAACCATAGCCTTGACTAGACGGACCTTTGTTGGCAAAGTAATGTCTCTGCTTTATAATATGCTATCTAGGTTGGTCATAACTTTCCTTCCAAGGAGTAAGCGTCTTTTAATTTCATGGCTGCAATCAGCATCCGCAGTGATTTTGGAGCCCCCCCAAAATAAAATCTGACACTGTTTCCACTGTTTCCCCATCTATTTGCCATGAAGTGATGGGACCAGATGCCATGATCTTTGTTTTCTGAATGTTTAGCTTCAAGCCAACTTTTTCACTCTTCTCTTTCACTTTCATCAAGAGGCTTTTTAGTTCATCAATACACTTTAAAGAGCATTTTCATATAGATGATTTGGTCTCATCCTCACCCCTGCAGCCCTGGATACTGAGAAAACCTCCCTGGTGGTTCAGAGGGTAAAGAAATCTACCTGCAATTCTGGAGACCAGATTTGAGCCCTGGGTTGGGAAGATCTCCTGGAGAAGGGAATGGCAACCCACTCCAGTATTCTTGCCTGGAGAATTCCATAGGCACAGAGGGGTCTGACGGGCTGTAGTCCATGGGGTCGCAAAGAGTTGGACACAACTAAGCAACTAAACCACCACTACTATCACTTCTTTGGGGCTTCTCTGGTGGCTCAGATGGTAAAGAATCTGCCTGCAATGCAGAAGACCTAGGTTTGATCCCTGGTTTGGGAAGATACTTTGGAGAAGGGAATGGCTACCCAGTCCAGTATTCTTGCCTGGAAACTTCCATGGACAGAGGCGCCTGGCAGGCTACAGTCCATGCAGTAACAAAGAATCAGACCTGACTCATCGAAGAACACTTCACACTTCACCCCTGCAGTCCTGGGTAATGAGAACTTCTACCTCACTTACTGGAGCAGGTGCTATGGGACTGGTGCTTTTCCCGGTGGCTGAGCCACGTGGTCTCAATTCCTTTATAGGAAAGTCTGGATCACAGTTCTAAGGATGAGTATGATGGAGGCATGATGGCTGCTATGAACCCCATCACACAGATACAGAAACTGAGGTTCAGAGTGTCCAATGTCACAGGAGCTCAATGATGGAGCTGAGACCAGATGCCCCTTACAAACCTTCCCCGTACAGTGATTTCTCCTATACTGCACTGCCTCTGGCATAAGGCACATTTTATATTTTAATCCAAGTACAACCAAGAGTACCCCTACTGCTTTCACATGACTGTCTTTCCAGTAACTCTACACATTCCCTTTGAAAGGTGCAAGACAGATTAGTACCCCCCCAAGGATTCAGAACGATTCCCCCATTCTAAACTGAGGCACAGAATTTGATATTTAAAAACAAAACATTGCATTGACTACCTCCCCTAAACTAGAAGAAGCTTTCTGTTATGTGTCTATTTAGTTGGACTGAACAGGTTTTTTGGCAGATGAAAAAAAAGTCCACCAGTGGTCCGATCTGCCAACCCTGATCTTTTCGAATTAAGCTTCTTTAAAGAGAGCACTTTGCTTTTTCTTTGCAAACCTCCAAGAGTGATTGTGTCCTTGTGGGCTAAAATACGATTCCACTATATTTCTGATCCATATAAATTTACCATGTAACCAAGAAGCCCTTTCCAGACTCAGATATATCTATATTTCAGGAAAGGGTGCTTAGTGAATTCTAACGAACAAAATGAGCTAATTTTCTGAATCTTTCAACTAGTCTTTTCTCTGCATTCTTCTCCTTAATAACCTATAAATTTTAGTCATGAGAATCATTCTTCAGTGTCTGGGGCAGTAAAACTCTTGCTAAAAATCAATAGTCTGCCTACTTTTAAGACTTCAACGTGTTGTTAGGAGGAGGCTTTTCTTTATAAAACTCCATAATGACCTAAAACAGATTTGATTCTAGAAATCAGAATTCTCACACTAATAGACTTCATTTAAGAAGGCTCTCGTAACTGAGAACAGACTCACCAAATGGGTTAGATTTTTCAATTTTATTCCTTAGTCCATAAGTGCTAATTTCTCAGTGGAACAGTCAGATAATATACTACTGGAGATTACTGAAACCTCTAGTCACAGTTCTGAATTATTAATTTAAAAGGCTATGCACCAGTGCTAATATAAATTATCTTTTAAAACTATCTATATGGGTAACATTTTAATAAGCTTTAAACCATGATTTTTCTCTCAATATTGAAAGCAAAATATAATATATAAATGGGTCTGAGAGAGCTATGGATTTATTGTATTTTTTTTCCAAAAGATTTGCACGACCATTTCCTGTAACTGATGAGAAAGCGCCAACCACGGGTCCTGCCTGCAAATGCACTGTCCTAATCAATTTCGGGTGGCAGGTGCACCTGGTTCCCTTGGTCCTAGGACTCCAAATGAAATCTCTTTCTTCCACAACCTGTTAGAAAACCTGCACACGGCATTCAAGCTTCACCTGAGCACATCACGGCGAAAGGCAGGATACAGTCAGGCCCCAGGGGAAGCAAATAAAATACCAACGCTGCAGCAGCCTGCAGAAATGTCAGCTTTCCTCCAGGTTAATAGCGTTTGTTCTGAGCCGAGTGCAGAATGAGCGCTGGGTTTTATCCTCAACATGGAGCCTTATCCTTGGGAGAAAGGATAACTTGGAGGAAATATGTGACTTCTAACTACGTGCCAGCTCCAAAAGATAGACTTGACATTTATCAGAAAGCATGGGCAAGCAAGAGCCCAGCAGGCTGCCTTCCACCAAGGATGGAGAAGGGAAAAAATGCAATATTAGATTACCATGCATAGATTATTAAAGGGCAAGATGAATGCGGGTTGATTTTACACCCATTACAGTCCTTGCCGGGGAAGCTCATCTTAGGATTTCCTTGCTTAGCCCGACTTTGTGGGCTAAATGATGAGCTTCAGAAAAATCAGTAAAGGTGACTGCACAGACGTTTCCCATCCTCAGGGTCCCTATGTTTAGGAGGCACTGCTTACCCTGCATCCCTCACCATGGGGCTGCTCCATTTTACCACAGTTACAAAATGTAACTATCAATAAAAGGAAACAAAGAATTTAGTTACGCTGCTTTCCATATTCAGGAGAAAATGGAAATCTTGATTTTTCTCTTTTTGTTAAATTCATTGCCTTATTTTCCAAAGGGTCCTGGTCATTTCAACTTTGCAGGGCCTAAGCATTAAGTTAAAAAGCAGGCCTGCATGGGAGATGGAGTTCCCAGCTGGTTACCAAATGCCCTTCCTTTAGCTTTTTCCTAAGTGGAGGCTTTAAAAATATAGGGGCTACTAATGTCTGATGCAGGCAGACTGTTTCCACCACAAGTAACCCAGCAAATGCACTATTTTTTAAAAAGACGACAAACAAAATTTTTATAAGTAGAAAAAAACTACCAACCAGCTTTTCTTCTTTTCTTTTTCACAGCCCAAGAGTTTTAAAGCACATTTTTCATAAACACATCCATCGGTAAAAACTTACTAACAGCCTACTATGTGCTAGTGCTCCTGGTTAGACATGGAGCAGGAAACAAAATGTAAATGACATCCTCAGGCATCAGGGAGATGAGACAGAAGTGCCTGCTTGGAGGACAGGGTTCCAAACGGAATTCATTCATTCCTTTCTTCCACCTTTCCCCCTTTTTCCTTCCTCCCTGTCTTCGCTAACTCTCCTTCCTTCCATTCTTCCATCTATCCAGCTATCTATCCCTCTTTCTATCTTTCAAAGCATCCCGGCACCAGTGATATCAAGCCTACCATGGACTGACCCTGGAGATACAAAGATAAGATTCAGTGTCAGCACTCAAGAAATTACCTTCTACTAATGCACCAACAGATAAGCAGGAGTCTGCCACGCAGTATGGCAGGTGATGGTGTAGAGCTGTGGTCTGTATACATAGCTTTACAGAGAAGAGACTTCTGAGCTGAGGCTTGAAGGCTGAGCAGTCATTCTTGAAGGAAACAAGATAGAGACCAACAGACAACATGATCAAAAGCGAAGAGGTTGTACCAAATCTGGCTTGTCTGGGAAAGGCAAAAAGTCATTGAAAACAGAGGATGCTAGATAAGCTGAGGTGTAAAGGAATGTGGAGCCCTGACTGTGAAGAATATCAAAGGCTTATAAGAAACGCAACCTTCCTCCCCAACCTTCCTCCCCCAGCAATAAGGAGTCACCTGGGCTTCTTGAACTAGACAATTACAGGGGCATGTCTGTGTGTGATGATGGTGACCACAGTGACAGTGCGGAGGACAGAGAGAGCATGGCCATTAAGAGGCATGTATGATAGTCCAGGAGAAGGCAATGGCAAGCCACTCCAGTACTCTTGCCTAGAAAATCGCATGGATGGAGGAGCCTGGTGGGCTGCAGTCCATGGGGTCGCTACTAGTCAGACACGACTGAGCGACTTCACTTTCACTTTTCACTTTCACACACTGGAGAAGGAAATGGCAACCCACTCCAGTGTTCTTGCCTGGAGAGTCCGGGGACGGCGGAGCCTGGTCGGCTGCCGTCTATGGGGTCGCACAGAGTCGGACATGACTGAAGCGACTCAGCAGTAGCAGCAGCATGATAGTCCAGGCAAAATAACTAGGGCCTGGGCTAAGAGAGGAGATACAGGAATGGGACCAACGAGGAGGACTCGAAATTGACCCAGAAGGTGGAACTCCGGATCCTAAGGAATATCCACGTGGTGGGTGGAGAGGGGAGGACCAGGAGGAAACAGGTTGAGTCCAGGCTCAGGGCCGACACAGTGCTTCTGTTAGGGAACACAGGAAGCGAGCAGGCCAGGGCTTGGGGCATTGATGAGGCAGAGGAGGCTGAGGGAGAAGCATCAGAAATGAGGATCTGGAGCTTAGGAGGAAGGCCTGGGCCAGTTGGCAGCTATCAGAATACAGGTGGGTGATTGCAACCAGGAGGGCAGATAAGACTATGCAGAAAAGGGAGGAAAAAAAAAAGAGGGAGCAAGCATTCACCCCCGATCGCCACAGGAACATGAGGTAACACCACCTAATGGTACTTCAGCGTGAAAAATGTATCACACGGACAAGGAACGATAAAACTGCTTCCTGAACATCTGCGTCATATCACTATAAATATTAAACACCGCTACTCACCCCCTCCTATTTATTCCTCTTGACAAATAAGTACACACACCTCTGTATCTGGGAGCACTGAGGACAAGCCAAGTGTCCCAACTCCTGTTTTTGTTGTTCAGTCGCTAAGTCGTGTCCAACTCCTTGTGACCCCACAGACTGCAGCACACCAGGCTTGCCTGTCCTTCACTATCTCCTGGAATTTGCTCAAACTCATTTTCATTGAGTCGATGATGCTATCTGACCATCTCATCCTCTGTCACCCCCTTTTCCTCCTACCCTCAATCTTTCCTAGCACCTGGGTCTTTTCCAGTGAGTCTGGCTCTTCGCATTAGGTAGCCAAGGTACTGGTGCCTGAACTCCAGCTTCAGTATCAGTCCTCCCAATTCTTGAGCTACCATGAAACAGTCTCCACCAAGGAGCCCAGGATCAGAGCAGCCATGAGACCCCAGTCTAAGCCCATTCTGCCATATCCACTAACAACAGCTTCTATAGCTACCGCTACAACTGCATTCTCAAAATCTGCACTTTGGCACTTCTTACAATAAAGTATGCACGTTAGGCTTATAAAATGCACACTTTCAAAAGCAGGGACAGTTCTGCCTGCAGTGTTCCTTGAACTGCATATAGATTTTGTAAAAGGCTTGGCTTATTCCCAACTGGTAAATTGTGAAGTTTTCAAATAAAGCTGAATTATAAACACACAGATCTTCACAGCACCAGGAGCCCTCACCTGGAGCACTCCAGCCCACAAGGTGTGTGTGTGGTGGGATAGGGACTCTCTCTCTCCCCCACCAAAACTCATACAGAATGTATTGTTAATTAACTAATTCTTGATTTATCATTATTTAATTGTCATTTAGCCTGATGTCAGGCTTCTTAAGATGGGCAGATTTACAGTTCTGTGAGTTACCATGCAGGAATGCACTCAACAACTTCACCGCTTCATGAATGTAATTTAGCAGTTTGGAGAAGCAATCCAAGGTTTCAAAATTGGGTGCAGGAGACACATTCATATCCGATGAGTAACTGTACCAAGTTCTAAAAGATGGAGAAACCATGGTCACTGGACACCCAGAAGAGGGCTTGGATTAATTACCAATCTGTGATCTGATCAAGGTCTTTCATGGTATATGTCTCTGTTGAAGTCAGTTGATGCTGTTCAGTTGCTAAACAGTGTCTAACTCTTTGCAACCCCATGGACTGCAGCATGCCAGGCTTCCCTGTCCTTCACTATTTCCCAGAGTCTACTCAAACTCATGTCCATTGTGTTGATGATGCCGTCCAATCATCTCATCTTCTTTTGCCCCTTCTTTTCCTGCCCTCAATCTTTCCCAGCATCAGGGTCTCTTCCAATGAGTCAGCTCTTTGCATCAGGTGGCCAAAGCATTGGAGTTTCAGCTTCAGCATCAGTCCTTCCAGTGAATATTTAGGACTGATTTCCTTTAGGATTGACTGATTTGATCTCCTTGCAGTCCAAGGGACTCTCAAGAGTCATCTCCAGCACCACAGTTTGAAAGCATCAATTCTTTGGTGTTCAGCCTTCTTTATGGTCCAGCTCTCACATCTGTACATGACTACTGGAAAAACCATGGCTTTAACTATATGGACCTCTGTTGGCTAGTCAGTAAATATACTCAAACCAAGGGAGCCTTGAGTGGAACCAACGAAACACTGTCCCAAAAGGAACAGAGGCACATAAATAGAGAAGCGTCACCCTGCGCCTTCTCCTTTCTCCCCTGTGCTCTTCTAGGGCCCTTCTCCCAAGGGATCATCCTCTCAGTGAGTCTCAAGTACATCCTTTGAAGCTCTCGTATGCACTGGAGCATTCTGGATGTAGGGGGAGCACCTTTGTTTGCAAGAGCCAAAGCTCTCCCCAGCCAGGCCCAGCTCTCATCTGCTTCCTTCCTTAACCATGCTGATGTGTGTCATTCAGTGTTACATGCAGAGGGAGTTACACAGCAGCATGGGGTTGGCTGACCCCCAAGAAGCTGACAGTCCAGATGAGAAAACCAACTGCAAACCCAGCCTAACCAACTAGGCCCTCAGTATCAAATGGCTATAGTCTTAGGACCCTATTTGATTTAACATATTAAGCTTAGGATATATAAAGTGCTGACCTTAGAAGTTTATAAAGAGTAACTAGTTAACTCTTCATTAAAACCCTATGAGGACATTACCACACGTAAAATAGACAGCCAATGAGAATTTGCTGTATGACACAAGGAACTCAAACCAGGGTTCTGTAACAACCTAGAGGGAGGGAATGGGGAGGGAGGTAAAAAGGAGGTTCAAGAGGGAGGGGACATATGTATACCTGTGGCTGATTCACACTGATATTTGGTGGAAACCAACACAACACTGTAAAGCAACTATCTTTCAGTTAAAAATAAATACATTAAAAAAAAAAAAAACCTATGAGGTCAATACTCTCATCACCTTCTTACCAATGAGGACACTGAAGCATGGAGGTTAAGTGACGAGCCCATGGTTACATGGCTGGTAGGTGGTTGAGCTGGCATTTGAACCCATACTCTTGGCCATCACCATACACTGTCCTTTACTCATGCAGACACCAGAACTAGCCTCCAGAGACAAAAGACACAGCCGGCCCTTTGGGGGCCAGAGGTCTGAGAGAATGGTCTGAGATGGAGAGGCACGGTGTGGGCCTGGAATAAGGAGTGGGATTTAGACAGAAAGAGAGGGCCGGGAACAGGCTACTCCAGGCAGAAAAAGGCTCAGAAAGAGAGCCAGGAAAGTGCTGAGGAATCCTGAGTAAACTCGCTCGGCCAGAGTGTTGGGGACAGCAAGAGAGTCAGTGGGAGAGAAGGCTGGACCTTGTCCTGTGCTCATCATAGAGCAAAGGCTGCCTGCCCGAGGCAGCAGGAGACAACTTACCCGTCCTGAAGGCTCTGAAGACTCACAAGGGTTTGGAAGTAAGCAGGTACTCTAGAGAGATGCATGTTTTACGGTAACAGAAGAGCAAGGGGCAGAGTCTAAAATTCAGGCGTCGCTGGCCCAGAGAGGCTGGCCCTGTGCACTGTCCCCCAGACTTGAGGTCACCCACGAAGCCGACCTTGCAAAGGAGATATGTTATTTCCTGACTCCTGTAAAGCTGGCAATCCACAATTCGTCAAACGAATTCAATTCCCTAATAATTATTATTCCCATCCATGCCACTCAGCAAATATTTCTTCCTGAACAAATACAGAATTAATTCAGACAACACCTTTTTGACTCAAAGGTTTTTAAAGTGCCTGGCTGAGGTGAACATGCAGGAAAAATAATGGTATTTCCAAAGGAAAAATCATACGTAGTTCAATTTACAATATTGTAATAAGACTCGGCAGCATAAATTCCAGCATACTGGACAGAAAACCTATTTGTGTAGCGTGTGGGAACATAAATAAAAGCCAAATACTTATACTGCCCTCACAAATATGAAATTTTCTTTTGTGAATCTATGCTCCCTGACACATATTCCAAGAAAGTTGGGGCCCGTGATAAATATTTCGGCTTCAAGGTCTTCATCAACGTCAATGCTCTCTCTCAGTATTCAGTTGCTAAATAATAAGGGTTGTAATAATAGAGTAACAAATAACAGAAAGATATAATTAAAGTTATGTATCAACTTTCAGTCAATATTCAGTCACTACAAATTTTGTCACTAATTTCTTAACTCTTCCTCCCAACAAGACCAATTACAAGCAGACCTCATTTGCTTTGATTGCACTTTGCTTTATCGTGCTTCACAGATACTGCACTTTTGTGCAAATCTGACAGCTGTGGCAACTTTCTGTCTACCAAGACTACTGGTGCATTTTTTCCAACAGTGTCTGCTCGGTTTGTGTCATATTTTGGTAATTCTTGCCATATTTCAAACTTTTCCATCATTATTACTTTTATTACTGTGATCTGATCAGTGATCTTTGATGTGACCACTAAGCCTCACTGAAGGCTCAGGTGATGGTTATTGTTGCTGTTTAGTCAGGAAGTCGTGTTCAACTCTTTTGTCCGCCAAGCTCCTCTGTCCATGGGATTTCCCAGGCAAGAATACTGGAGTGGGTTGCCATTTCCTTCTCTAGGGGATCTTGCCGACCCAGGGATCAAACCCAAGTCTCCAGCTTGGTAGGCAGATTCTTTACCACTGAGCCACCAGGGAAGCCCAGATGATGGTTTTTAGCAGTAAAGTATTTTGAATTAAGGTATGTACTTTTTTTAGCAATATGATGCTATTATACACCTAGCAGACTAGGTGTAGTATATATATGATTATAGTGTAAACATAACCTTTATATGCACTGGAAAACCAAAAACTGTGTGACTCACTTTATCGCAATACCTGCTTTATTGTGGTGGTCTGGAACCAAACCTGCAGTATGTCCGAGATCTGCCTGTCCCTCATCCTTACTTTCTAGCTTCTATCCCCAACAATAGACAGGCACTGGCCTCTTTCTACCTGCTTTCCCTCTCCTTCTTATTTTCTTTTAAGGATTCTAAGCTCTGTTTCGGTTTTGAATTCTGGGATTGAAGCTTCTTTTTTGTTCCAATTAAAGGCTCCATCCCTTCCTAGCTTCCATAGCTCCATCACCACCCTCTTCAAATAATATTCTTTCTAGACTTGTCTGTAAACTGCGTCTGTAGTCTCTTTAGAAAAAGCATCCCTCTTCTGAGATCTTTGTTCCATTTCTGAACAGTGTTTATAAGCCTTTCACAGATCCACACTTCTAGTAAGGACAAGCCTTGGGTCCAGAAGCCCAGTCTTTTCCTCCCTTCTAAATCATCATGCGCAACTGCTGTCATCCGTAAGTAATGTGTTTCCTGGTAGAGAGCCGATTTTGATGAAGCTCTTGAGGTGGATGGTAATAATGAACTGAAACAAGCCCATTGGACCCCATTTGTGAGAACCTAGAAACAAAGACACTATTATTCTTATGCCCATAAGAATAATCACATGCTGGGAATACTACCTTTGCACTAGAGTATGGGAGGCACTGCCAGCTCCTGTTGAGTAGCAAAGAGCAGAAAACATGGGTAGAAATGGTCTGTGAGCAGAGCCTTCGTGAAACTTACAGAACAGGAGGGGAGAGGCCAAAGGCCTGGGTGCGCAGGTTCTGTCCAAGGGCTTGATAAGGATGTAATCAACAAGACGACCATGATCAGACCCTTTAACAGGCTCGAGTCACCAAGAGGTTTTAAAGACTGAGGTCGCTGACACAGAGATGGAAAGAGCACAGAACAGGAGTCGGAAGCAAGGCCTCGCTCTGCCGCGTGTGCGCTGCGCGTTTCAGTCGTGTCTGACTCTGCGGCCTTACGGACCATAGCCCACCGGACTCCTCTGTCCATAGGATTTTCCAGGCAAGAACACTGCGATGGGTTGCCATGCCCTCCTCCAGGGGATCTTCCCAACTCAGGGACTGAACCCACATCTCTTACATCGGCAAGTAGGTTCTTCACCACTAGAACCACCTGGGAAGCTCTGCTGTACACCTTCATACATGTTCTTAGGCTAGAAGTCTTAGCTTAGTTATTTGCAAAATAGCCATAACAGCACAATTTTTTCAAAGCATTTACTATTTTGTTAAAGATTGTTTTGATACGGACCATTTTTAAAGTACATTTACTGAATTTTTACAATATTGCTTCTATGCTTTAGTTTTTCGATCGTGAGGCATGTGAGAGCTTAGCTCCCTGACCAGGGATCGAGCTTGCAAGCCCCCTGCATTGGAAGGCGAGGTTTTAACCACTGGACCACCAAGGAAGTCCATCCAAGAATTTATTAAAATGCTCCTGCAGCAGAAATTATGAACTCACTCTACCTCCAGAAACACGAGTTGATCTTTTAAAAGTTTTGTGTGGAAATATAAGAAACTGAACAAGCTCTGAAGTGCAATACCATTTGTGTTTTTTAAAAAATGGGCACATAAAAGTATTTTTTTATGGATACACATATATTCATGAACACAAATATTCAAGAACACAGACTAAACACATGTGAGTGGGGGTCAGGGGTGGGGAGGATGGCAAGGATGAGAAATGAAAGGGGGAAACCTAGATATACCAAAGCGAGATAAACCAAAAGAGCTGATGCTGCCCCTTTGACAATGTAGTGACAACTGTCTTCCATAAATCAGGGAGGATGACTAACTGACCAAATGATGATATTAATAATAACACAAGAATTTTCTTTTTGGCTCTGAATTTCATTTAAGAACCACAGGAAGAGAACACGCCTTATATGTTCAGTTAAAAAGCAAACGTGTTTTAAATGGCAGAGTTTGGACTGAACATCGTTCTGTCTGTAATCACTCCCCTGCTCCCAACCCCCAGAAGTCAAAGCCTAACTTGAAAAGCACTTCGCAAAGTTGCTGAGTAAGCAGCTCTCTCGACTCTGTGGCCAGCAACAGGCACTGCGCTACATTCAGGAACACCCTAGATGCTAAGGCCAGTATCAAAGCAGATCGAGTTGTTCCCCATCTTCTGAACTGGAGATGATTCAGAAGCAGCTCTGTGTGACTCGGTGACTCAGGAGCCAACAAACCACCATTTGTCTCCTGTCCAACTTCTAGGACGCTAGAAAACCCCACGCATACCATTCTCACATACCACAGAAGGAAAGACACATAAAGGACTTGTCGCTACCACTTTGCCAGTTGTGAGAGCTGTCCAGGCTTGGGCTTGGAGCGCAGCAGGCAGCAAGCTAAGTCTAGGACTGAAGGCTGTAGTCACTTGGGCAATGACCTCCACCTTCAAGTCTCACCAAGGGCTGAGCCCGCCAGGAAGACACTTCACAAGAATCTTGAGACCCTGGTTCCCCCGTACTTCCAGCCTAAAGCAGCCCAGCAGTTTGTGACGACAGCAAGGGGCAATTTATTCATCAGAATCAAGGTCACCCAAAAGAAAGAAAGTGAAAGTGAAGCCGCTCAGTCATGTCCGACTCTGAAACCCCATGGACTGCAGCCCACCAGGCTCCTCCATCCATGGGATTCTCCAAGCAAGAACACTGGAGTGGGTTGCCATTTCCTTCTCCAGGGGATCTTCCCGACCCAGGGATCGAACCCGGGTCTCCCACGTTGTAGGCAGACAATTTATCGTCTGAGCCACCAGGGAAGTCCAAGGGCCTCCCCAAATATCTGTCTGGACACACTTTGCCCCTTCATTTTTCTTTACTTCCTGACTTTCCCCAAGTCTTGAGTATTAAAGGGGGAAAATAATGCATTCTTTTCCTCTGAGAGAACAAGCATGGCATTTGTTGATCAATTTTCTTTTCTTTCACCATTTCAATACCATCTCATCAGTACATTCTGGAAAGACGAGGAAGCAGCTTTGCTTCCTCAATGCTGATTGATCCCCTCAGATCAGATAAAGCCAAATGGGCAAGAACAGCACCTCACACTGGGAGGTTACCCACCATTCAGAGAGCACCCCAACTGGTCCATCCTCATTCTAACAGCTCATACTCACTGCCTGCAGTGTGTGTCCCATGCCACTGTCTACTAAGGGTTTTAAATGCATTATGTTGTGAAATTGTCTCAACAGCCCATGAGGTGTCCTTTATTATACCCATTCCATGGAGGGTCTCAGGCTTAGAAAGGCTAACTTACTCAAGATCAAGAGGCTGGATTTGAGTACTGTTGGATCTGAAGTCATGCTGTCTCACCCCCACTTTCAGCACCAAGTGGGCTGAACCCAGTGGATGGAGGGCAAGGTGCTCATATGCCATCAGCTGGTAAAAGCATGAGAAGCAGGAAGAGGAAGAGACTACCAGTTCTTCCCTTTCCCATCCTTCTCCACTCTGGGAAAGGCCGAGGGCACCTCAGGCTGAGATGTCCAGTTCATGGCCCTCCCTCTTCTTGTCACCCTGCCCCTGTTCCTTCCTTTGCTCATTGCCCTGCTCCTTCTCTAAGTTCACTGGGTCCCTCATTCAGATAAGGGCAGCAAGAGCTGATGCTGCTTGACCAGGCATTTTGGTGCCAGGCTGCTCTGTGTTTGGTGACCCATCAGGGTCACTGATCTGAGCATCACTGCCCACCTATGGGTCCAGTTTCTGCTATAGACCCCTGAAGGCTGGGAGAGTGTTTTCTCCATCTCAACATCCCCAGGGACATGCTCTGATTTCACGATCAGGATCCGGGACAGATCTCCAGATCACCAGACCAATGTTCTTCACGTCACACCACTGCCTCCCCTGGGAATTTCACTGGTGTGCGAGTCACTGCCTGGGTCGGTGCTCGGGAGCATCCCAGGGCACCGGCTGCAGAAAGTGCTTCCTGGGGTTGCATGGATCATTTTCACAAGGTGTGGTGCCCACCACACCAGGACACCTTCCTAGAAAGTCACCTGATTTTGCCTAAGCCCAACTACTCATGAAATGCACATCTGGGACAGATTCTCTGATTTCCGTATGCTGTAGAGACAGGCCCAGAGGGGCAACTTTCCCGACTTTCTATTAACCAGGTTGTCATATCTCCAGACGTGCAATGAGATGCCCTCCAAAGCCCCCAGACGACCAGGGGTGCCCCTCTAAAGCATAAGCTGCCAGGACCTCCTGACTGGCTGTTAGAGAAGTTTTGGAAAGACTACCCACTCCAGTATTCTGGCCTGGAGAATTCCATGGACAGTCCATGGGGTCACAAAGAGTTGGACACAACTGAGCGACTAGAAGAAAGAGAAATTACCCAGCTTAGAGGAAGACGGGGCAGACGGGCTCCTTCTCTCTAGGTCCACATGCCAGCATCCATCAGCTTCGCTAGTTTTCAAATATGCCCTCAACTCACCAAGCTAATGATAAATGACAGCATTTCCCCAGAGGAACAATGTGTTCCTTTACTAGGCCTGGCAGGGACCTGCAGCTTCTGGGTACAGCCCCAAACCAATCCCCAGACAGGCTGGGGTGGCTTTTGGCCACCAGAGAAGGCTGCTCTCTCACAAGGCCCTGACCTCCAACGGGCGGTGGCACTGTAGCCGGACTCCCTGGCTGGCTGCCCCAGGACTAATTGAAACATCTTCTCAGAGGTCACAGCAGAGACACGAGGCCCCCTCTGTGCCTCTTCCCTGCCGTGGCAGGCGGCGGGATTGAGTCCTCAAAGCAGGAGGCTCAGGGAAAACTGGCCACATCAGTTACACCCTGGGGTCTTGGCTGTTTAACCAGAGCCCTGGCTGTTGAACTGGAAGCTTCTTCGCCTTGGAGCAGGACCCATGTGGAGAGCGTATTTGGCGGGACACCCCTTTCACCAGGAGCCCACATGCCAAAAGGCCTTCATCCAAATCTGCCCTGGCTTCTCCCACTTCTCTGTCCTGCCTCCCCTGCTCCCTTCCCAGTTTTTTCAGGCAGTTCTTCCTTAAGGAATCATTTGCACACACATTCTCTTCTCAGAGTCTGCTGAATGCTAGCTGGACAATGAAGGCTGGGTACCATTGTTATTGTTACTTTTTAACTATAGATATTATTGTACCTTTCACAATGTCCTATAGGACTAGATTCCCCTAGTTGATATCTAGGCATGACCTCTGTACTGTCAGAAAAGCTGCAGTTTAGGGCCTTTTATTATTTTTTTCATGAACATCATTATTTTGGGGAGGATTTCCCAGGTGGCTTAGTGGTAAAGAATCCTCCTGCCAATGCAGGAAATGCAGGAGACTCGGGTTCAATCTCTGGGTCAGAAAGATTCCTCAGAGAAGGGAATGGCAACCCACTCCAGTATTCTTGCCTGGAGAATTCCATGAACAGAAGAGCCTCGTGGGCTACAGTTCATGGGGTCGCAAAGAGTTGGATGCGGCTGGGCACACATAGTTGGCTTACAATGTTGCGTTAGTTTCCTCTGTATAACGAACTGAATCAGCTGTATGTATACATATATCCCGTTCTTCTTAAGCCTCCTTCCCACCTCGCCATCCCATCCCTCCAACCCACACATCTAGGTCATCACAGAGCATTGGGCTGAGCTCCCTGTGCTATACAGCAGCTTCCCACTAGCTATTTGTTTTACACGTGCTATTGTATATATGTCAATGCCACCAAGTTTTGAACCTTTTAAATTTATTTTACTTTATTCTTTTTTGGGGGGTGTGATGGAGAAAGTACCACAAGGAATTTCTTCACAGGGCCTTAGAACACTGGGTCAGCCAGCAGTACCTATTCTGTGGTTTCACCAGGCCCCCAGCACAGGATCGCACGAAAACCTCCAGTGCTAACTGGAGAGGCAGCAGCGCTGGCCCAGTGACAGTCCCCAGGAAAGAGAGACATTGCCGAGGGTCCAAATGCAGTTAAAACAGTTCTGGACCACCTCGTCATTTCCAAATAGGTTTGCATTTTACCAGTGATGAAATGTGACTCCCCCATACCTCCTCCGAGGAACCAAGTGACAAGAGGAAAAAAAGCCACATTACTTCCCGCAGAGGTGGTGGCAGTTCCTAATTACTGATGCGCCACTAAGCAAGGTCTTGCCAACAGCCAAGTGAGAGGGACACTTACAGAATGAGGGCATGTGGCCCAGCTGATTGGTTTACACATATGCCAGTGACACTATACAATTCTGAAAGGCCAGACTCTTTATCTGTATAAGTCAAAGGGGAAAGGCTCTTTTAAAAAAACTTACACTTAAATGCCATATTGTTTCCCATCCAATTATCTCTATACTCTGTATACAGACAGGGGAAAATGCTGAATGTTCATTTTAAGTGCTATCTATCATCCGCTTAATTAATTGCAAGCAAACTCCTATTTGCATTTCAGGTGAGCAGACCATAAAAGAAATGAGATTTTCCCAGCAAATGAAAGTATGGGATTTATAAAGAATATGACTTTTTCCCTCAAAGAAACAGAACAATTTTAACTGCAGTTCATGTCTCAAGTCCATGTGAGCTTTAAGGAAACATCAAGTGCTTTTTCCACTCACCAGCCAGGCTCAAGCTAATGTCCCTTCAAGCTATCACTCCGAGAACTAGAGATGACCTGTTCACACAGGGTCACATCTCTGCTCTTTTCTCAAGAACCAGTAATGTTCCTGGAAACCTGAACGTGAGAACTCAATGTACAGGTACTTTGAGGATTTTCACAGGTGCCTTCAGATAACTGCTATTTAAATGATTGAAGCATTGCATTTCAGTGGAAGATGAGGTTTTCAAGGCAGTGAGGTGTAAAAAACAATGAGGGCAATACTTATATTTGTTTTAAAAAGTACCAAGTATTCTAGAAAAAGACTTAACTCTTCCTGAATGCAAATATTCTGTGAGTATTTAGTATTTACACATAGCTTTCTCAGAAGCCCATCCCAGTGTTTGCTCAACCAGCATTTCTGGAGAACTCTGGGTGTCCCCTGAAGTCACTCTCCTGCAATGTCTTCTTCACACAGTGAGTCAGTTGGACTAGGTGCTCAGTGAGGCCCCTCTGACATTTCCTAGCCTTCTTCAAAGAGTTATATTCGAATTCTCCAGGTCTGAAAACTGCTATCTTATTTTTAATATTAATAAAGTCTAATTAGCATAATAATCTAAGAGTTAGTGACTTGAATAATCCAGTGAAGCAGCTCAGCCATAAGGCGTTTTATCATTTTATCAGGCCCAGGAAGGTGGGGATTGACTTTTCTGTAGCAGAAATGTTTTAGCTTTTAATTGTGCTTTATTTAGGTGGGTATTAAAATATGTTTACCTTCTGCGAGTACATACCCATGGAAGGGCGCAAAGCAGTTCACAATCTTGTCACACTAAGAAAAGGAAAAGTCTGAAAGCCAAGTGCTTGTGCTGGAAACACTCTGTGAAGGTTGGGCAGACTCTGAGGAGAATAGTTAGCATGTATCTCTGAAGCGCTCAAAACACAGCCACATGTATGACCTCATGAGGGTTCACAGCCAAGGCTAGAGCCAGACACCTTCCTTCACCCTCCGTCCACTACACTTCAGTGTTTCCTGAGCACTTATCATGTGATAAGTAAGCACTAGGTCATGCTCCAGAGAGGCATTTAGATGCCTAGACGCCCCAGCCCTCTCAGATCTTGTAGGCTGGTGAAGCCGTCAGACAATGAGGAGGAAACCATAAACCTATACATAATTATAGGCAGACAGGAAAAATCAGAGCAACAAGCAGGATACAGGGGCCAGGAAGGGGTAAGGGATCTTAAGATAGGATGCTCTTCGGCACACTGGGACAACCCAGAGGGATGGGGGACACGTGTACACCCATGGCTGATTCATGTCAATGTATGGCAAAAACCACCACAATATTGTAAAGTAATTAACCTCCAATTAAAATAAATTAATTAATTAAAAAAAATAAAGATAGGATGCTCTTTGCGACCCTATGGACTGTAGCCCACCAGGCTTCTCTGTCCATGAGATTCTCCAGGCAAGAATACTGGAGGCCCTCCTTCAGGGGATCTTCCTGACCCAGGGATCAAACCTGCATTTCTTATGTCTCCTGAATTGGTGGGCGGGTTCTTTACCACTAGCACCACCTGGGAAACCCAGCACACAGCACAGGGCAACAAGCAGAATTCAGGGACCAAGATGGGGAAACAGAACCTCTTAGGATGGTTGGGGTGGGGGGGCCCTTTTGAGGTGACACCATTTAAGCCAAAATCTGCAGAGGGAGGGATCCAGTCATATGAAAATATGCACATAGGAGCCGAGGTTGAGAAGAAAAAATACCTGTTACATAGAATCTTGGTTATGATAAACCAGTCTCCAAAGAAGCAGACAACAATGAAGTAAGCCAGGCACAAAATGACAAATGTGGTATGACTTCTCTGACATGAGGTGTCTAGAATTGTCAAATTCACGGAGACAGAAAGCAGAAGGCAGGCTCTCAGGGGCGAGGGGAGGGGAGAAAGAAGAGCTATTGTATAAGGGGTACAGGGTTTCAATCTGGGAACATGAAACAGTGCTAGAGATGCCCAGTGGTGATGGCTGCACAGCACTGTGAATGTATTTAATCCCTCTGAATTGTACACACAAAAATGGTTAAAACGTTAGGCACACCTAACATAAAGTTGACCATTGTAACCATTTACATGTGTATAATTCAAAGGCATTAAATATGGCTTCCCTGGTGGCTTGGACAGTAAAGAATCCAGCTGCAATGCGAGAGACCTGGGTTCAATCCCTGGATCGGGGAGATCCCCTGAAGGAGGGCATGGCCACCTACTCCATGATTCTTGCCTGGAGAATCCCCATGGACAGAGGAGCCTGGCGGGCTACAGTCCAAGGGGTCACACAGAATTGGACACGACTGAACAAGTAACACGTATATTACTAGAATTATAAGGAAAAGATAGATGGGCAGGCAATTGGGCATTCATGGGGTCTCAAAGAGTCGGACTGAGTGACTGAACTGAACTGAACTGAACTGAATGCACTAAGGCATGCTCCCTGGGCCAGTTAATGAATCCACCTGCAGGCAGAGATGTGGTTCTGCCTCTTCCCTGATTTAAAGGTGGAATAAACGTCCTTCCCCCCAAAGAGGACAAGTGCTTGAGGCAGAGGGTCTCAGGGGGCAACTGGCACACAATACTTCTGTTCCTCCAAATCCCAGCTCAAGAAACATTTCGTCTAAGGACCATTCTTGACCAACACATCTTGTTTACCAAAGGACTAGCACTCCCCTCAGCTCCACTGAGCTCTCCGCTGTGTTCATCTACACGTTCATCTTCCTCTCTGTCTTAGAACGCATCATCCCTCTGGCCTTCCTCCACACGCTCCCACCCGTACTCCGGATACACCCAAAGCCTGTTTTACCCTTTGGGGCAACACTGACAGCTGCAACTAGATACATTAACTATCTTAAGTTTTATTCTCTTCAAGTATCAAGTACAGCAGAATTAGTACATAAACAGGTTCTGAAATTCATTCATACAGCCGTTCATGGATACTTCTTGAGTGAAACATCTCTTAGGCAAGAGAAATAAAGAAAGTAGGTTGAAAACGATTGACTTCCCCAATTATATACAACGCTTTGAGTTTGATTTTCCATTACAGTTTAAGTTCCAATTTTATCCAGTACAATGCTTTCTTTCCAAGCCAAAGACAGAATTTTCTTTGAAAACCAGGGATATATAATAGTTATCTATTTCTCCACTTACAGCACTCATCATTTTAGAAGGTCAAGGCAAATGCATTAGGCTAGAGGTTTCTTTTTTTTTTTTAAGAACTCTTTTCCTGATGAAGGTGAAGGTGGGCATAGGCTTTCTAGAAGGAGACAAATGCCCCCCAAGGAGGCATTTCAAACCTGATCAGAGCCCCCAGGCAAGGCAGACAGAGAAGCCAGAGCTGGGGAGGGCTCACATTTTGTAATTGGGATGTAGCTGAGGGGAGCAGTCAGAAGTCAGACCCAGAGCTGACAGAGCATGCAAACACAACAGCAGGCTCCCATCGAATAAGAGAAGAATTGTTTATTCTCTGTGAGGTTCCCAGTGCCCACCACAACACACCGTGGGTGTACCCAAAACTTCACGGGTGTTTGAAATCAAACTTCTAGAACCAAATCATCCCCAGACTGTACTTCTCTCAACCTCGACAGAAGAGATGAGCAGTGCACCCCACTTACTGAGGTTCAAGAGCAATGGGCTCCCAGAAGGTCAGGTCCACCGGAGCCGCGACTCCCAGACAGGAAGTCGGGTAGGGAGCTATCATTTCCTCCCACTGAGGGCTCCTTTCCTGCAGAGACCTGAAGACTGCCACCTGAATCCCACCCTCTGCTCCACCTCCTATGCAGGGAAACTGCAGAATGTATGTCTCATTCAGTCCTTTCAAAGAAGTCTCAAAAATCCTTCCCCCAAATACATAATCAGGATCTGCCAATTCCCAAAAGCCATTTACGAGAGGTTCTGAAAGAAAGTGAAAAGAGCTGGAAGAGAAGGAAGGAAAACAGAAGTCTGATCTGACTCTGTCTAAGGGGGGGAAAAACCCACGAAGCCTTTCCCTTCACTCCCATTCTGCCACCCATGTGCGTCATTTATTTGGTGACAAAGCCCTGAATGTTAATTGAATGTATTAAAGGCATAATAACACAATCCAGAGAATTGTTTTCCCGTATTTTTAAACTTCTGTGCGCCTGGCTACCTACAGCTGAACAAGAACAGGTAAAAGATTTCTCTGAAATAAAAAAACAAGAGGACTCGAGAGGGAGAGCAGGCACCTACTTGAGTGTTCACGGGTTCCCATGGAGAAAAGGGCAACTGCCTGGTGCAAGGCAGTTTGGTATCAATGCAATAATTTCTGGATAGCTGCCAGTGCTAAGGTTAAAAAACAATATTACAAGGCTTCCATGATGACAGCCTACTGGGAGACATTTGTTGAAAATTGCTTTGCCTATCATTTAGTCAGCAAAAAAACCTCACAGCACTAGTTATGCTAGAACTCTGTTGAGTGTGCATCTATAAATGATTCAAATTGTAAGCACATAAAGCCCCCATACAGGTAGATGTAATCACCATAAAAGCCTAGCGCCTCAGCTCTGTTCTTTCACATTGATAGGCCATATAAATTTTCACCATATGTTGCCAAATAAGAAGCATAATTATAAAGAAAGTGTATTCTGAGTTTTAAATTCAACTTTCAAAAATGAAATCAGAATGACTTTTTTTGGCACAAGGCGATAAACTTTTCAGTAGCCACACCATGAAAAACTGACATTCTAAACCATACAGCATCCTGCAACTTGACTTAATTTTAATGATACCTTTCATCCCACAAGAAGGGACAACTCACACATTGCCAAGGAAACATGACAAGGTTTTTCCTAGGCTGTCTCCTCCAAATACAGTTGGCCCTCTGGAGCCACAGGTTCCACATTGTGGAATTAACCAATTGTGGATGAAAAGTATTCAGAAAAAAGAAAAATATTCCAGAAAAGTTCCAAAAGTGAAACATAGAATTTACATTGTACTTACAACTATTTACCTAGTATTGTTGTTGTTGTTGAGTAGCCAAGTCTTGTCCAGCAATTTGTGATCCCATGGACTATAGACCAGAGAAGGCAATGGCACCCCACTCCAGTACTCTTGCCTGGAAAATCCCATGGACGGAGGAGCCTGGTAGGCTGCAGTCCATAGGTTTGCTAAGAGTCAGACACGACCGAGCGACTTCACTTTCACTTTTCCTTTCATGCATTGGAGAAGGAAATGGCAACCCACTCCAGTGTTCTTGCCTGGAGAATCCCAGGGACGGGGGAGCCTGGTGGGCTGCCATCTGTGGGGTCGCACAGAGTCGGACACGACTGAAGTGACTTAGCAGAAGCAGCAGCAGGACTATAGAACACCAGACTCCTCTGTCCATGGGATTTCCCAGGCAAGAATACTGGAGTGGGTTGCCACTTCCTATTCCAGGGGATCTTCCTGACCCAGGGACAGAACCTGTGTTCTCTACAATTCCAGGGCAGTGTCAGGGGGTGGACTGTACCTAAAAACATTTTGAAATGAGTTAAAGCATTTAAAAGAAAAGATATTTCAGTGATCAGGATAACGTGAACAAATCCAAGTTAGTCTGCAGTGAACAGGAGGGTAGGAATTGTCTGGTAACTGTGTAGAGAACAAATGAATCTTTTCTTTTGTTCCTCCCAACCTAGACAGTATATTAAAAAGCAGAGACATTACTTTGCCAACCAAGATCCGTCTAGTCAAGGCTATGGTTTTTCCCGTGGTCATGTATGGATGTGAGAGTTGGACTGTGAAGAAATCTGATTGCCGAAGAATTGATGCTTTTGAACTGTGGTGTTGGAGAAGACTCTTGAGAGTCCCTTGGACTGCAAGGAGATCCAACCAGTCCATTCTAAAGGAGATCAATCCTGGGTGTTCATTGGAAGGACTGATGCTAAAGCTGAAACTCCAATACTTTGGCCACCTCATGCGACGAGTTGACTCACTGGAAAAGACTCTGATGCTGGGAAGGATTGGGGGTGGGAGGAGACAGGGACAACAGAGAATGAGATGGCTGGATGGCATCACCGACTCGATGGACATGAGTTTGAGTGAACTAAACTCAACTCCGGGAGTTGGTGATGGACAGGCAGGCCTGGAGTGCTGTGATTCATGGGGTCGCAAAGAGTCGGACACGACTGAGCGACTGAACTGAACTGAACTGAACTGATGAGTAAAGGAATAATTTCATTATTAGTGGTTTGGGGCTTTTCGCCTGTACTGAGATAAAATGAACTTGTTTTGAATGCCCAACCCCACCCCCAAGCAATTCTTCGTCCCCATGGGAGAAGAATGTCTATCTTAAAGCTAACAAATACATCCGCATTCCGACCAGAGACTGAGAGTTGGGGTTTGCAGGCTGGGTGCCTTGAGGCCTCTCATCGAGGAAAAGAGCCGAGGTAGGTCTCTGTTTGCATCTAGTTGTTAGGGGCTGCTATGCCCAGGAACCACCATCCCATTACCTGTCCCCAGCACCACCATCTTTGATGGTGGATTGTGCATATGTGCTCAGTTGTATCCGACTCTTTGGGACCCCATGAACTATAGCCTGCCATGCTCCTCTGTCCATAGAACTTTCCAGACAAGAACACTGGAGCGGGCTGCATTTCCCTTTCCAGAAGATCTTCATGACCCAGGGATCCAACTCAGGTCTCTTGATTTGCCTGCACTGGCAGGTGGGTTCTTTACCAGCTGAGCCACCAGGGAAGTTAGCAGATGGTCTTCAGGGAGTCCCTGCTTCCAGGGCATCCCAAGTCAGATCAACACAAGGGTCTCGTGAGGGGTAAGTGAACTGTCCCAGGCAAATACAGAGCTGCCTTTGTCTGGAGGCTGAATCTATGAAAAGTCGAACTGAAGAATCTGAGAATCACAAGAACCTGCTGAGTACACCTTCACCCCAGGAGAAAACCTCTCTCAAAGCTGGTAAGTTCCTGTCCATCCAGCCTCAGCCCGAGCACATCCTCTTAGAAGCAGGGCTTATAAAAACATGGACAACTCCATATGAAGGTGGCTAGCCCCTCCACAATGCTCAAGATCCAAATTGGCCGTCCCAACAACCAGTTCTAGGCATCAAGAACAGTCAGAGAATTTGAAACGCTTTCTTTCTTTCTCAACCAAGCCTGGAGAAACAGAGGCAGTCCCAGGGGAGTGTGAGAAGGTACACTTTCTGCCTGTATGTTTTAAAGTGGTTAAGTGAAGGCAGAAACAGCTGCCACCTAGGAATCAAGTCCCTCCGCCCTTCTCACAGCTCCCCCCTCCACCTTCATCTCTCCCCAGCTCCCCTCCACTCACACAGCCAACCCCCATGATAAAGAGCTATTCTCCGATCAAGCTGGGAAACCATATTTGTCAGGCTAATTTTCGGAAGTTACTAAAGTGGCCTGGAAAAATGGAAGCCAAGGAGCATCAAGATTATGAAATAAAAATAGATTTTTTTTTCTCATTATTGAGGCATTTTAAGAGCAATTATGCTGCAGCAGTCATAACAGCCACTTCTGCAAACAGCAGGTTTAGAAAGTACAAAAGACTCCTGCCACCTCCACACCCACTCCAGGGGCTATTAAAATTTGGGGAGGGGCAGGAAACACAAAGGATTTTTAAGACGTTTGGGTTTTTTGAGTTGATTCTTAAAAATCTATTAACTTATTCTTTACCATTCAAAGGAAATTAAAACCAAATACATTCTGGGGAGATGAGGTGAAAAAAAAACTACGTTGGGGATAAGAGATAAAGGGCTTCATTAAGTTTCAAGTTCATGGAAATGTCACCAATCCCTCACCATCAATTACATCTGTCTTGTATTTTCTGATGCAGCCAACAGAGAAGGACTGGTCTCCTAAGAGACACAAATCCTGTCTTTGTTGGAAAAATTCTGTATTCTGCTATAAGAAGACAGGCAAAGGGGGTGCAGACAGTCTCAAAGCCAAGTCCAATGGGGGTCCTCTTACATTTGAACTTGTTTCCAGGTAGCACTCCCTCCCTCCATTTACCTGTGCCAGCCCTGTACCAAAGTCAACCAGTCAACAATCTAGAAAAAGGAAGCTCATTATAAACTCTTAAATGAGAGGCCTTAGTATGGTGAACGAGTTGCTAATAATTTGCTGTCCCTCAACCTGCTGTATATGCAGACAGTAGTTTGCATATAGATATTCCTGTGAACTTATTTCACTATTTACAGTTTGGGTCTGTTAGGTAAATCGATGTTGCCATAGTTGACTGATAAATGAGAACAGAAAATCTAAAAATAACCACACAAATTCTTTCCCACCAGAAAGTGAAGACAACAAAGCCATCTCCAATGAATCATTCCTGACCCAGCTCCCCTTTCTGGGTCACCTTTAAACTACTTCTCACTTTGGGTGAACCCAGTAGACTCTCCATGCTCTCTAATTTATCTTGAAGAAATCGAAAGTGAGTTTGAAAGGTTAATTAAAATTTCTAGTATAGCTCTCGTCAATATCTAACTAAGGTGCACAGTATTTAGCTGGATCAAGGATCAGTTTTCTGAATAATGAAGTATTCTAGTTGACACAGAACTACCCTATACCCATGGATTACCAATGCTCAACAATTAGAACCAAAACAAAAACACTCAGAAACTTTTTTATGATCAACCCTTAGCCTACTAATTCACATATAGAGGAGCATCAATAATTTTTTGCTACATGACTGAATTAAGAAGATACTCCAACATTTAGGAGCCCTTCTGAGACACTGAGAAGCTCATTTCATCAGTCCATCAACATCTTCATGTTAATTCCCTCAACAGACTGAGAACCATCTCTGAAACTGTTGATTCATTTTGTCTGCTGACCAAATACTGCTGTGGAGGAAAGGAGGGCAGGGGTTAGCAAATAATAAATGTTCTCAGTCTGTAGATCATATAGGCTTTCTGGAAACCGTTCAACCATCACTATAGTGCAAAAGGAGCCATAAACAACATTCAAATGAGGGGGTGTGGCTGTGTTCCAATATAGTTTTATTCATAAAAATAACCAGCTAGCAGGCCACAGTTTATGAACCCCCTACACTAAAATAACATTTTCGTTTCCTTCAGGGCCAAGTTTAGAAAACCCCTCCCCCACTGAGCCTTCCTTAGTGCCTTCTGAGAGAACTGTGTCTCTATTTTAAATTAATCTACTGACTTAGTTCTATCTTTTTTGGTTATACCTTCATAGCCAAGTTTAGAAAATATAAATCCTCCATTGAGTCTTCCTTAGTGCCTTTGGGGGAACTTTTTCCCTACTTTAAGTTGACCTACTGATTCAGTTCTACTTTTTTTGTTATACTTTCATTATCAGACTGAGTGTCACAGCCTGCCTACTGGACTGGTAATTGTGTGCCCTTCAAATTGACAGCCTTTATACAGTATCTCAGCATTCTTGTAGGAGGCAGGCCAAGTGCTGTTTTAGGGGAAGGTAACTGGGACCATCAGCGGGGCACTCAGATTCCCTACTTGCTGCTGCTGCTGCTGCTAAGTCGCTTCAGTCTTGTCCGACTCTGTATGACCCCATAGACAGAAGCCCACCAGGCTCCCCCGTCCCTGGGATTCTCCAGGCAAGAACACTGGAGTGGGTTGCCATTTCCTTCTCCAACGCATGAAAGTGAAAAGTGAAAGTGAAGTCACTCAGTCGTGTCCAACCCTTAGCAACCCCATGGACTGCAGCCCACCAGGCTCCTCCATCCATGGGAGTTTCCAGGCAAGAGTACTTAGTTCCCAGCAATTCAGCTCAGAATCAAATCTGCAAACTCTGTTCAGTGAACCCTTAGCCTCACCAAGGAAGAGGGTTCCTTTAGGGTTCTCCTAGTTATCCCAAACTACGCATCAAACAACCTTTCCCATACATATCTTGTATTCTTTTTTAAGAAGAGTCTTAAGGCTTTTCGAAACCATATTTGATAGTGTTTGAACACCCCTCATCCTTGATACATGGGTGCCCTAAGCAAAGGTCTATAAAGTCCTTTTTTCCATGCAACACAACGTAGTTCATGCATTTCAAGGATTTCGAGGCACAGATCCTTGGTGGGCCAATATTCTGTCTGCCGTACTACCTTTAAAGTCTAAAAGAATAGGGGATGAATGGACAAAGAGACAGGCATTAGTTTCTGAAGGAGCGCTGTGCTGCCGGTTGGGCCACTCCCCACTGGGAATCCCCACCAGCCACAGAGAAACCTTTTGAGTAAGGCTTCAAAATCTCCCCCCAAAATTTGGATTGACTTTTTGGAAACCTGCATACCACTATTTCAAACAAGAAGCAGGTTCACAGAAAAGATACAGTCCTGATGAGCTGTTGAAAAAACCAAGGCAGTCTCAGGGTGATTAACACTTAGTTCAAAGTGAGATGAAATACACATACACAGCTCACCATGCCCCTGGGGATGCCATGATGGAGGAGAAGCCTAAAACCTAGTTAAGAAGGAAAGATTCAAACTGGGGGCGGGGTTGGGGAGAGAGACAAGGTAAACAGCTTAGAGCATCAAAGCAGAAGTGGTTGGAAGTCATCGTTTCATAGAATAATAGACTACACAGGGTTAGTCTTCAAGATGTAGTCTAATCCCTTCATCTCATAGATGAGAAAATTCAAGTATTTAAACTAACTTCCCTGATAACACAGTAGTTAGGTACGATCCCCCCAAAAGTCCCCAAGTCCACCTCAATGCCAGTTTACTATGACATGAATTTTCTACTTTTCTATCTATACATTTTTAATATTTTAAAGCACTTACACTTTAGTGACTATGAGAAACATAAGAACCCCATCTTCGATCCATCATTATAAAAACCCTCATCAAGTTCTCTGGGGTTGAGACAAACAGTTTTTTGAGGCAGAACCCTGGTGTGTTTCCCTTTGTCTGGCAAAGCAATAAAGTTATCCTTTTATACTTCATCAACCCCTCCCCAAAAGAAAACATAAGACAAGAATTTAAGGAAATGGCAACCCACTCCAGTATCCTTGCCTGGAAAATCTCATGGACAGAGGAGCCTGGTGGGCTGCAGTCCACGGGGTCGCAAAGAGTCGGGCACGACCGAGCGACTAACGCTTATCCACTCAAACATATAAGCAATGACCATACAGCCAGGGGCCTCCTTGAACAGAACAGAATGCTAATATGTATCTCTAGAATGGCCACACATATAATCATTTTTCTAAATTCTATACAAGGTTATTTTTCAGAATAAGGCTCACCATAAAGTTATTAGTCATCCATCCACCCATCCATTCATTCAAACTCCCATTAAATACCCACTGTGTAGCAGGCCTAGAAATAAAAAGAGGACTAAGCTGGGTCCCACCAACAAGAAGCCTGTAGTCTAGTGGAGGAGACAGGAAAGCCATTCCTCTAACCCTAACACTACATTCTATTTCAGACCCAGACTGGCAATAGCACAGCTGACGACTGGCTCACTGTATTTAGCGATATGAACATTGAATGACCTTGAACTTATTTCCAAAATCCAGTCATCCTCATAAAACCAGATATGCACTAGGCAAGGATATTAGAAAACCTATATTCTATGCTACTTTTTCTTAAGAATCACGTTTTATTATTTACCAAAAAAAGAGAGAGAAAGTTGTAATAAGGAAAAAGACAGGCTTTACACAAAAGTCCTACAATGTAACTCCCTTTGGCTAAAAACTGTCAAATTCGTTTGTAGATACTAAATATGAAGTCACATAGTCCTACAGTACACAGAGGCTAGAGAAGGTTTGCTGGGGCACTAAAGCATATTCCCTTTAATAAAAAAATGAAAGTATGTACATTTTTACCCAAAAAAAGTAAAAATCATGTGTGTGTGTGAGAGAGGAAGAGAGAGACAGAGAGAAGCAGGTAAATGGCACCAGGGCGGGCTAGGAAAGATGGAGGCACCAGCAGACCCACAGGAACTAAAAAGGACGAGTGACGTGAGCCTGCTGACCTGGAGAACCAGAGGTGAGAGCTCAGATCAGGCACCAAGAGATCCATCAGGAATCAAATCCGCAAGATGATCAGTTCCAAGCAGGCCCTACTGGGTGACAGAGATGTGTTTGAGTGAGCAGGGGGAAAAAAGTCAAATCCAAGTTTCCTTTTTTCTTTTTGCGGGGAGAGGAGAGAAGGCGTGGCCATCAGAGTTACAATCCACCAGAGTGCTGTGCCTTCCCAGTCTGTCTATAGAGGCATACCCATCTGGCCCAGGTGTGAACAGCATCCAGTTCCCTCATGGAAGGTCAGGTCCCAGGGGAGTCCAGCCTTGGCTCTGGTGGGGTATGCATGAAGGCTGCCTGTCCCTCTGCCTGTGAGGACTTCCTTCTGCTCCAGGGCAGGCTTCGACCCTGAACCTCCTGGGGAACGTTCCAGCTCTGGCTTGGTAAGGTATGCTGCTGCTGCTGCTAAGTCGCTTCAGTTGTGTCCGACCCTGTGCGACCTGACCCCATAGACGGCAGTCCATCAGGCTGCCCCGTCCCTGGGATTCTCCAGGCAAGAACACTGGAGTGGGTTGCCATTTTATAAAACTATACTATTTGGGGGAGATACATTTCAAATAAGTCATAAAGATTCTAAGGATAATATTTTTAATTTCAATAAAGCTGTTGCGGTGCAGTAGACTAAACCTGGATCTGAGGACCAGAAGGCCTGAGTTTGAATCCCAACTCTTCCAAATGTGTGACTTTGGGTGAGTGAATAAACCTCTCTGGGTGACATTTTTATCACCCAGAGATCAAGACAACAATGCTTATCTCACAGGGCTCATTAATTTGACAAATACTTATTGAGCACCTACACTCTGCTCAGCACTATTCTAAACACTGGGATGTAGACATGAACAACACAGCAAGGTCCTGGTACCCGAGTAGTTTATATTCCAGCTGGAGAGACAGGAAACCCATAAGCAAACAAAAAAATGAACAAATGATTTCAGACAGTATTGGGTGCTATGTTCATTTCTTAGGACTGTTAAAATAAATGACCACAAACTTGGTGAATGAAGATAACAAAAATGTATGTTCTTGCAGTTCTGGAGGACAGAAGGTTAAAATGGAGGCATCAGTTGGGCTGTATACCCTCTAAAGTTCCTAGGAGAATCCTTCTTTGTCTCTTCCAGGTTCTGGAGGCTCCAGGTAGATCGTGGCTTGTGGCAGCATCACTCCAAATGCTGCCTGCATCTTCATGTGACCTTCTCTCTAGTTCTCTGGGGCCTCTCTTCTTCTTAAAGGAATAGCTAGTCACTGAATATAGGACCCCCTCTAAATCCAGGATGATTTCATCTCAAGATCCTTCACTCACACTATTTCCAAATAAGGTCACATCGTGAGGTTTCAGGGATCATGAATTTGGGGGGCACACTAGTATTTTTAAACCATTTAATTGTACCCTTTATATCTTAAATTTAAAGAAAAAAATTTTGCCGTCCTTTGTGGCATGTGGAATCTTAATTCCCTAACCAGGAATTGAACCTGCACCCCCTGTCTTGGAAGTGGGAAGTCTTAATCACTGGACCACCAGGGAAGTTCCCTGGGGCACACTATTTAACCCAATACCCATCCTGTACAGTGCTGTAAGGAAACAGATGAGGCAATGGAGGAACGTGTCTGGGGAAATATCTCCAACAAAGATGGCCAGGGAAGGTGTCTCTGAAGAGGTGATTGCCTAACAAAGAGCAGCCTGCTACAGTAAGAATGTTCTGGGGTCCAAGAGTCCAAATGGATGCCTAAGGAGGTGACCGAGACCTGAATCTGACGTGAGAACTGAACGCAGTAAAAGGTCTCAAGAACCAGGAGGTACTGCCTCCCACCCCCAAAGGGCTCAAAGGACTGAGCTTGTAATCCCCCCACCAAAGAGAGTGGGTGGTCCACGCTCAGGAAGCCCCAAACCACAGAGGGCCTCCCTTCCAACAGAACGTTAATTTATACGCCTTTCTCCCCGCCGCCCCTCACAATGCAGGTGGTTTCCTGACGCAGGATATTAACTTTCAGCTGCTGGAGGCCCCTAACCTCCATGCTGGCCTAAAAGGTTTCATCAGGTTTGGATAAGCCTCAGATAAGGAGTTGAACTTTTGCAGGCTTATGAGAACTGCACCTCCAATCCTTCAGAGATTCGCTCATCACGAACCTTAATCCATCTCAAATAAATCTTGTGCATACAGACGTGGTTTCCCACCATGGCTGTTTCTCAAGGAAAAAGAACAGCTTTGTCTGTTCTGCAAAAGCCCTCTCTGTTGACACTGTGCCCGTGGATTTAATTTCCGAGATTTACATTTTAATTCTTTAAGATATTCAGGAGATAAATAAACAGAGAGGCCCATGGTTGAGACACAGCCCTTTCCTCGAAAACCTACTTGCCTTGTTTTCCTCTCTGGAGCCCTTGTTTCTTTCTCTTATCAAATTTAATTCAATTTCCTTCTCCACTCTGCTCAAGGTTTCCTCCCTCTCTCTCAACCCTTTACTTTCTTTCCGGCCGCCCTGTCCTCCCATAATCCCCTCTCCTTATACTGGACCTCCCAGATTGGCTGGTCACTTGTCATGGTTGAGTAGTGTCACCAACCCAAACGTTCATGTCCACTCTGAACCTCAATACATGATCTTGCTTGGAAACAAGGCCTCTACAGATGTCATCAAGTTATGATGTGGTCACACGGGATTAGAGTGGGCCCTAAATCCAGTGACTGGTGTACTTATAAGATGAGAAGAGGCTGTGTGATGGTGAAGGAAGAGATTGGAAAGATGGAGCTACAAGCCGAGGAAAACCAAGAGTGTCTGGGAGCCTCCACAGGCTGGTTAAGAGGCAGGGAAGGACCCTCCCCTAGAACCTTCAGAGAGAGCAGGGTCCTGCCAACATCTTGACTTCAGACCCTTGACTGCTAAAACTGTGAGAGAATGAATTTCTGTTGTTTTAAGCCCTCAAGTTCTTGGTTATTCATTATAAGAGCACACGGGAAACTAGCAGAGGACTCAGCCTGCTCTCCACCTGCCTCTCACCTGGGTCCCCACCTCAGCTGGAGCCCCATAGCTGGAGCCCAGGACCGGCCCACTCCTCTCGGGAGGCCCAACCTCTCTGACCGACCTCTCTTTATCCACGACTGTGGAGGCCATGTGATCTCTATTCCTGTAAAGAGCCCACCTAAGGTTTCTTTGTTTTCTCCATATTTTATTATGAAGTCTTCAAACACACAGCAAAGCTGAGATAATTTGCAATGATCACCCACATAGCTAACACCTACATTAACCATTAATCTGGTCCCTCCGAAATGACTTTGTGATATGGTGGTAAGAATTTGAACTAAGTCCAATTGCCTGGTTCTGAATTCAGGCCCTGCTCTTTACTAGATGGGAGACCCTCTGCAAAGTAAAGCTACGTGAACTTTCTGAATCTATTTCAGCATATGAAAAATGGGGATAAAAAATGAAGATAAATGAGTACGTGAAACTCTTAGGGTCATTCCGGGGAAGAAAGGCGTTAAAGTATGTGCCGGGCACACTGCACGAGTAAGCAGAGGCCATCTTTATCCTGGGCCACCCAACACACAGCACTTTCATTATGTGTACAGTGCTATTTCTCTGCTCAGAAAGCTACAATGGCTTTCTTGTGTTTCCTAGAACAAATCTAAATTTTGCTGCCTAGATTTAAAAATAACCAAGAAAACTATTGTTCAAGCTATCTAAAATATCAAGCTAGTTTTTTTATGGATTAGAATTCCATCAACTCAAGGGCATAACTAATTCACTGTAAAGATTAGAAACACTGATTGGTCAACCTTAAACAGCAAAAGGCATAATAAAATGAATAAGAAGGTGCAGTAACTCAACAACAATACTATGCACTTGGTAGACAAAATCTTTTCAATCACACTGGTAGATTTTGGGGCACAAGAAAGCAGACAGGGTTTCGGCCCTTGACAGTCTGTGAAGCCTCCATCACTGGTCCCACCCAGCCCTAACCTAGAGCCTGGTGAGTTTACTGCACTCTCAACATCCCATAAACACAACACCACACTTGTCTTTGCCTCCACCTCCATTCAGACTGTCTTCCATCTGCCCACCTACAAGTCTGCCCTGGTCCTGTCCACTCAGGTCTTCCGCCTTCTTTAAACCATCTCCAGCCCCACTCTTTCAGCAGAAGAACCCCCACTCTCTACGACTTCCTCCAGCACTGAGAAAGGGTAGTGCTCATTGAGCCCTAGACAGACTGGCTTTGAGTTTCCAATAAAATTGTCAACTCTTGGAAGGCAGAAATGTGTCTGCTATATATCTCATGTTCCTGCTCGTACCAACACAGACCACCTGTCCCCTCAAAAAAAAAAACCAAAACAGTGGTGAAGGAAACAGAATGGAAAAAAGACTTTTGGACTCCTGGACAAGAAAGGATTTGGCTTTGCTGCCAACATCCAGCTGCTACAGTGACAGCATCTGCTTCAACCTTACTAAGCACCTAAACTGTCAAACATAAAAGGAAGTGTGTGCACATGCGTGTGCACATTCAGGCATGTGCACACACATAAACCATGTACTCAAAATGCAGTTCCTCTGAACTTTGCCGTTTTAGTCCACTGTTATTCATCAGACATCTACTGAGCACCCACTGTGTGCTAAGCACTGCACCTGGTGCTGGGAATTCAAATTAAAAGACACAGTTCCTCCTGTCTAGGGGCTTGATCTGGGACGGGAAAACTTGCTCAAACAGATCATTACAACAACATGAGTTGAGAGAAGTGCTGACGGAGGCAGGAGGGGGTGATAGGAAACTCCACAGAGTAGAAGGCAGAATCCCCCATCTGTTGGGATGAGTGAGTCAGGGTAACCCAGCAGAGAGTTATCCTGAGTTTTACAAAGTGAGCAGGAGCAGAGACCTATCTAGAGAGGGACTGGGAGGAGAACTGAACTAACAACCATTTCAAGATAAAATGTTACTGCAGGGATTGTAAGCATGGCCCCAATAAAGACATTAGAGGAGACTGTGAAAATGCAAGCCTGCTTCTCACTCACACACACACACACATTGGAGACATCAGCATGGACCAGAGAGCGCGCACACACACACACACACACACACTATGCAAGCCTGGTACACACACACACACATTGGAGACATCAGCATGGACCAGAGCGCGCGCACGCACGCACACACACACACGCGCGCGCACACACACACACACACACACACGACATCAGCATGGACCAGAGAGCTCATTTCCTCCTGCTTCCTGGGGACACAGAGAAAAGACAACTTTCTCCAGATCAGGAAACCAGCCCGCAGCAGACATGGAATCGACCAGCAACTTGATCTCATACTTTCAGGCTCCAGAACCATGCTTGCTATTTGACACTCCACCCCACTCCCCAGTTTATGGCATTTTGTTACAACAGCCGGAACTGACATAGACAGGTACCTAATAAACTCACCGCTCTGCATCTGGGTGGTCCTGTTGCGCCTAGGGAAGGTCAAGGATCTGTGACTGCGTTTCACCAGGAGTAGAAGAAAGTCCTTCGGTGGGAATCATGACAGTTGTTGTAAAGCCTAAGTCAGACCTCCTGAGTTGAAAACCCTGGCTCACGTGTCTCACCTTGGGAGTGGGAATGTGCAGATAAGCAAGGGGAGAAGCCTAGAATGATCCATGTGGTAACGATGAGAGCTAGATACACCAGTAAGAACTCACTCTTAATACAGATACAACTGGTTGTATATAGAAACAGACAGGCATATATACATGGGTTAGAATACACACACATGCGTTTTTTGCTCTGTCAACTGACAGGGCCTAAAAGAAATGACACCCGAGTAACAATAAGCATACCCAGAACCCAGATATTGGTTTCTAATGTCATTCTCCAACAAAAGGAAGCAGGGTTCCTTTAGGAAATGGCTGACTAAAGGACAGGGATGGGAAATACACAAGATGAGCATGGAGCATCTTATAGTATCAGAAAGTATGGCAGAAGGCCTCAAAACATAATTGACAGTGATATGTCAAAGGGACACAAGGAGTTCACTGAAAGAGCTTCCAATGGACAAGCCAAGAAAATAAATTAAATGTGTATTACATTGTAACCCAAGGTATAGAGTAAAATTCTATGAAGAGAGGAGCCTGGCGAGCTACAGTGCATGGGGTCGCAAAGAATCGGACACAACTGAGCAACTATCACATAGGATAAAGAATGCTTTGCCAGAGCAGGAGTTGTGAGTTGGATCCCTGGGTCAAGAAGATCCCCTGGAGAAGGAAATGGCAACCCACTCTGGTATTTTTGCCTGGGAAACCCCATGGACAGAGGAGTCAGGCAGGCTACAACCCATGGATTTGCAAAAAGTCAGGCACAACTTAGCAACTAAATGACAACAACAAAATAGAATAAATAATCATAAGTCCATACTGATCTAAATAATGATTGAATAAAGTAATAAATGAAGTATAGGAACCAAATCTCCCTTAGAGAAAAATAACTTGAGTAGCTAGCCTCTGTATAATAAGATGGAACATAGCTCCACACTTTCCCTAAGAGTAGGCTATGCATAGATTTTCTCTCAAAGAGTACAGTGTGGAAAGGAGTCAGAAAGTAACTTTGCAGTGGAAAAACTTGACAAACATTACTTCATCCAGGTGTTCAAGATCAACATCAAGAGTCACAGATCATGTTGACAGGAAATGCCTTTGATATGAAGTCAGGCAAATGGAGCTTTACCTCTGTGATCTTCCCCCAAACCCATAACCTCAGTCTAATCATGAGAAAAACATTATTCAAATTCCCAGAGAGGGACATCTACAACAGAGACTCCTCAGAACACCAGGACTCCTCAACACTGTCAAGGTCATCAAAAACAAGGTAAGTCTTAGAAACTGTCACAGCCAAGAGAAGCCTAAGAAGACACGGCTATTAAAAGTAATGTGATGTCTTAGATAGGTTCCCCGAAAAGAGATGGAACATTAGGTAAAAACTAAGGGAATAGGAATGGGCTTCCCAGGTGGCGCAGTGGTAAAGAATCCACCTGCCACTGCAGGAGACGAAGGAGACACAGGTTCAACCCCTGGGTTGGTAAGATCCCCTGGAGGAGGAAATGCAACCCACTCCAGTATTCTCACCTGAAAAAATCACATGTAAAGAGGAGCCTGGAAGGCTACAGTCTATGGGGTTGCAAAGAATCAGACACAACTAAGGGAATGATCACGCACGCATGCACTCATGCAAGGGAATCTGAATAAGCCATGGAGTTTAGCTAATAATAATGGATCGATACTGGGTCATTAGGTGTAACAAACGAACCACGTTAATGTAAGATATTAGTAATCGGGGAAACGGGATGCAGGGTATATGGTGACTCTCTAGTGTCACAATTTTCAGAAAATCTAAAACTTTACTGTAGAATAAGGTCTTTCAATCAAAATAAATAAATATATATTTCCCTGGTCCCTGTCGCTTCTCCCTGTGCCCATCCCCTGTGTCTAGGATTGTACCCTCTGCCCCCAGTCCCGTCCCAGTCCTTTCCTGAGTCCCCCGTGCATAGTATAAAGTGGTTATTAAACCCCCATGTGTCCCGGAGCCAGCGCCCTGCCTTTATCTCAGCGTTCACACCCACTTTCCCTTCCCTTCTGTCTCCCACTCCCAGTCCTGCTCTCCTCGGCCCAAACGCCCCAGGGCAGACAGGTTAAGTAAAGAAGAGAGCAGAGCAGAGGCTGAGGTTGGACCTGAAACCAGCTGGAAAACACTGAGATAGTGTAGCGGGAAAAGGGTGGGAGCCTTTAAGAAAAACTCGGAAAAACAGGAAAGGAAAAAAAAATAAAATAAAATTGACCCTGCTGGGATTCGAACCCACAAAATATAAAATAAAATAAAATCCTGGCTCTACTACTCATGACTTATATAAACGTCACTAAATGGATTCTACTCTGTGCTTCAGTTTTCTCCCCTGTAAAGTGGGATTATTGGTTATAAAACCTTCTTCAAAAAATACGGGGACAGATTCAATGAGAAAATGTGTACAAAGCAACTGTCCCAATGTCTGGAATACAGGACGTGAACAAATATTGGTGGATCATCATTATTATCATCCTAATAAAATAAAATTTACAAAAGAAAAATTCCTCTTGTTATTAGGAACCATCTCAACAATAAAACTTACCCCCTTTCATTGATCTGGCAATTGTGAAACTCAAGTAACTGGGAGGAGAGACTCTGAGACCTCACCTAAAATTCATACTTCAGGATTGGAGTGAGGACACAGAGAATCTGCCACAAGGAAAACTCAAGGCCAGTTGGCAGGGAACAGACCACCTTGCACAGCCCACGCAGAATGTTACAAAGCATCTCAGAGAATGTGATTATTTAAATATGCCTATCACTTTCCTACACAACACACACAAAGTGAATCTACGTGGAATTAAATGGTAATGTTCAGTGTGTGCTGGAAAGATGAATGCATTTCCTACATGACTCGGAATATTCTACTGACTCTGAACAGAAAGGGGGATGATATATATACACCATAAATATTAGCATAGAAGAGTGTGACCAGGGAACCAGCCACTTTCCTCCATAAGAATGTTCACGCATTTTTCTCATTTACCAGTTAGCATCATATGACAACTTGGAGTTTTTCCCTGGAGGTGGTAACAATAGATTTAATTTATTCACCCAGATCCCACATTCATAAAGAAAACAATATTTCATAATGGATAATGTTACCAGGGGGACCATAATTCATGGCTAAAGGGTCAGAGTTTTATAATAGATGGGTTTTCTGAAGTGGCTGGGAAGAAACTAAGATCCAACTCCAGCAGTTAGACCAACATATTTGAAAAATGCAAAAGAGCTTAAGTCAAGCATATTATAAATGGCAGTGGTCACTGTCATCACAAATGTACCTCAACAATTAACGAGCTGGGTTGGGCTGCCAGAAAGCAAACTATGATTTATTGTTCGTTTCAGATTAGTAAAAGCAATGCCATCCAGTGTGAATTCCATTATTAACACACATAGGAAAGAACTGATGTTTCCAAAAAGCCTTGAGAGTACATTACACTCCAGCAACCATGTTTCTTTCCACCTTCATTCTCGGCCACCTCATTCTCAACCTCTCTTTTCAGGCATGTTCTCTGGACAATACTCAAAATCTGCAGCATGGGACATTTCTGTACTCTTATTAACTCAAGTTTACTTCAGTTCAGTTCAGTCACTCAGTTGTGTCTGACTCTTTGCGACCCCATGAATCACAGCATGCCAGGCCTCCCTGTCCATCACCAACTCCCAGAGTTTACACAAACTCATGTTCATTGAGTCGGTGATGCCATCCAGCCATCTCATTCTCTGTCGTCTCCTTCTCCTCCTGCCCACAATCCCTCCCAGCATCAGGGTCTTTTCCAATGAGTCAACTCTTCTCATAAGGTGGCCAAAGTATTGGAGTTTCAGCTTGAGCATCAGTCCTTCCAATGAACACCCAGGACTGACCTCCCTCAGAATGGACTGGTTGAATCTCCTTGCAGTCCAAGGGACTCGCAAGAGTCTTCTCCAGCACCACAGTTCAAAAGCATCAATTCTTCGGTGATCAGCTTTCTTCACAGTCCAACTCTCACATCCATATATGACCACTGGAAAAACCATAGCCTTGACTAGACGGACCTTGGTTGGCAAAGTATATGTCTCTGCTTTTTAATATGCTATCTAGGTTGGACATAACTTTCCTTCCAACGAGTAAGTGTCTTTTAATTTCATGGCTTCAATCAGCATCTGCAGTGATTTTGGAGCTCAAAAAAATAAAGTCTGACACCGTTTCCCCATCTATTTCCCATGAAGTGATGGGACCAGATGCCATGATCTTCGTTTTCTGAATGTGGAGCTTCAAGCCAACCTTTTCACTCTCCTCTTTCACTTTCATCAAGAGGCTCTTTAGTTCCTCTTCCCTTTCTGCCATAAGGGTGATGTCATCTGCATATTTGAGGTTATTGATATTTCTCCCGGAAATCTTGATTCCAGCTTGTGCTTCTTCCAGCCCAGTGTTCCTCATGATGTACTCTGCATATAAGTTAAATAAGCAGGGTGACAATATACAGCCTTGACATACTCTGTTTCCTATTCAGAACCAGTCTGTTGTTCCATGTACAGTTCTGACTGTTGCTTCCTGACCTGCATATAGGTTTCTCAAGAGGCAGGTCAGGTGGTCTGGTATTCCCATCTCTTTCAGAATTTTCCACAGTTTATTGTGATCAACACAGTCAAAGGCTTTGGCATAGTCAATGAAGCAGAAATAGATGTTTTTCTGGAACTCTCTTGCTTTCTCCATGATCCAGCGGATGTTGGCAATCTGATCTCTGGTGCCTCTGCCTTTTCTAAAACCTGCTTGAACATCTGGAGGTTCATGGTTCACGTATTGCTGAAGCCTGACTTGGAGAATTTTGAGCATGACTTTACTAGCATGTGAGATGAGTGCAATTGTGCGGTAGTTTGAGCATTCTTTGGCATTGCCTTTCTTTGGGATTGGAATGAAGACTGACCTTTTCCAGTCCTGTGGCCACTGCTGAGTTTTCCAAATTTGCTGGCATATTGAGTGCAGCACTTTCACAGCATCATCTTTCAGGATTTGAAATAGCTCACCTGGAATTCCATCACCTCCACTAGCTTTGTTCATAGTGATGCTTTCTAAGGCCCACTTGACTTCACATTCCAGGATATCTGGCTCTAGGTGAGTGATCACACCATCGTGATTATCTGGGTCGTGAAGACCTTTTCTGTACAGTTCTTCTGTGTATTCTTGCCACCTCTTCTTAGCATCTTCTGCTTCTGTTAGGTCCATACCATTTCTGTCCTTTATCGAGCCCATCTGAATGGGCATGAAATGTTCCCTTGGTATCTCTAATTTTCTTGAAGAGATCTCTTGTTTTTCCTATTCTGTTGTTTTCCTCTATTTCTTTGCATTGATCGCTGAGGAAGGCTTTCTTATCTCTCCTTGCTATTCTTTGGAACTCTGCATTCAGATGCTTATATCTTTCCTTTTCTCCTTTGCTTTTCGCTTCTCTTCTTTTCACAGCTATTTGTAAGGCCTCCTCAGACAGCCATTTTGCTTTTTTGCATTTCTTTTCCATGGGGATGGTCTTGGTCCCTGTCTCCTATACAATGTCACGAACCTCCGTCCAGAGATCATCAGGCACTCTGTCTATCAGATCTAGTCCCTTAAATCTATTTCTCACTTCCACTGTATAATCATAAGGGATCTGATTTAGGTCATACCTGAAAACTTCTTAAAAACAGAGCATCAGCAGGAAGCCACGTTAGGTCAGGGATCTCCCCAACTCTCTCATTTTACAGATAGGAAAACCGAGGCTGCTGGGCAAAGCTATTGGCCCAACCTCCTCAACAAAGGCAGCAGCCCTGCTGGGGGAAAATGGATGTCTACTAGGCATATTTACACACACACACACACACACACACACATTAATGTGCTGTGCTTAGTTGCTCAGTCGTGTTCGACTCTTTGCAACCTGATCGACTTTAACCTGCCAGGCTCCTCTATCCAGGGGAATTCTCCAGGCAAGAATACTGGAGTATATTGCCATGCCCTCCTCCAGGGGATCTTCCCAATCCAGGGATGGAACCCAGGTATCCTGCATTGCAGGCGGATTCCCTTCCATCTGAGCCACCAGGGAAGCGCATACATTAATAATGTATATGTAATACAGATGATGAACACATATGTATGTGTTCATATGTATGTACTGGAGAAAAGTGGCTTTTTACAATCTGAAAACATACAGAAGAATAATTTATTGGTGTCTTTGATGAGTATAATTTGCCAGCCTTAAGTCGTGGCACAAGACTCCACACAGGCACAAAATATGGTGCTCAGTAGAGGTGAGCCGCCTGGGTGGGAAGTTCCCACTACCCGCCACACTTCCTTAAGGGAGCGACTAGGGCCTGAGGGCAGGGCCCTGTCTCAGCCCAGCCGGAGCCTGCTCAGCACTCAGCCTGGGTCCTGGTTTTAACTTCTCACATGCTGTTCTTGTGCATTTTCACAGCAGTCAGTGTGCTGCTTTTAAATGTAAATAAGACCACCCGACTCTTCTACTTAAAACTCACCACTAACACCACGGACTTCCTTCCTCTGACCCCTAGCCTGCCCTCCTCTCCTTGCTCATTTCATACAACTTCCTCTATCATGTCAGCTTCCTTCTGATTATGGAACACGGGGGGCGTTCCTGCCCACCCCCATGTAACATCCTTAGCCCTCCGAGCCCCTAGCGTACCATCCATGATATTTTATTCACTGCTTGTGCTGTGCTGTGCTTAGTCGCTCAGTCATGTTCAACTCTTTGCAACCACATGAACTGCAGCCCAAGGAGAATCTGTGGGGATTCTCCAGCCAAGAATACTGGAGCGGGTTGCCATGCCCTCCTCCAGGGGATCTTCCCAACCCAGAAACTGAACCCAGGTCTCCCACATTGCAGGTGGATTATTTACCATGTGAGCCATCAGGGCAAGCCCAAGAATACTGGAGTGGGTAGCCTATCCCTTCTCCAGTGGACCTTCCCGACCCAGGAACCAAAATGGGGTCTCCTGTGTTGCAAGCAGATTCTTTTTCAGCTGAGCTACTAGGGAAGCCCTCACTTCTTGTATCCCTCTTGAAATTAACCTTGTTTATTAATTTGCATGCCTGGCACCAAATGTTTCCCAAGCTCGACCATAAGTTCCATGAGAACAAGGGACTTCGCCATCTCAGTCACTCCTTTATCCTCATAGAAAGTACCTCGCACACAGCTACCGGCTACAAAATAAACAAGTGCATTATGTTTGAAAGGTATCAAAAATTACTTGAGCTGGAAGAAAACCCTCTCTAATAGCAAGATCCCAGCTCCAGGTGAGAACCGAGGAGGAGGGAAGGCTATGCCTCTTCGGGCACAAAGTCTATAAAGGACTTCAGTTCACTGAGCAGAGAATTAACTCAATGGTGAAATCTTTATATGGTGCCTGCTGACACTTTTAAATGCCCAGCTGAGTGGTGGTGTTCTCATTTCCAAGCCACTCAGCTTCCGTTCGATTTCAGAATCAAGGTTGAGCCCATGGATGAGCATTCAAAGGTGCTTCAGTAACTTCAAATGAGCTGTGCGGTGTATGTGTGCGTGTGTAGTCTTGACTTCATTATTAAGCGATCGGTATAAAAGTGCCCTAAAACTCGAGATTCTAGACACATGCACACGCACAGCATTTTCAATTGCATTTGATGTTGTGAAGAGCAATTCTGTGGCTCTTCAGAATTCCTGAGAGTCATCCAATGGCTCATGAGCTCTGTGGATGCCAGAGAATGTGGGTCAATTAAGGCTCCTTGAAAATGTGGCCCCTTGGTCCCCAGAACTCCTACACACGGAAGGCCCAGCTGCGGACCCACTGGGCCCTGACGGTCCTCGGGCCCTGTGACTAACCATCACAGCAAGTGGCATTTACAGATGAAAGAACCGAGACGAGCTCAGAAATGGCTCTGAGGGTAGAAACTGGCTCCCACGTGCACAGACCACGGTACCAGCAGAGAAGACCCGCAGTAGCTGCCACACTGTCAACCGCTATAACAAGATTGATCTGTAGTGAAATAAAAGATAACGCTGTCCAGAGGAAAAAACTTCGGTCTCCTCTGAGAACATCTGATGCCGTCACCTTGCAAGCCCGCTTCCCTCTTCTGCCAGCCCTAGCGCATGGCAGCCCCAACATGCAAGGATTCCTCTGGGCAAAGAGACCTCATTCACTCACAGCCAAGAGTACATTTTTGCAAACCAGCACCCCCTAACTCAGCTGTCCTTCAGTCCCTGGATAAACCAAAGCAAGCCAGGCCTGATGCCCATGGCACGGTCAGCCCAGAGCCACTCACAGTTGCCTCGTGTAGAAGGGCGGCAGAAACGGCCCTGTGGCTTCTCTTCACCTGAAACCACATAGTTTCCTGATGTTTATTTCTAGCACACTTCATGGCCCCTGTGTTTCAAGTTAACGGCACAATTCTAGTAGCAGTTTCCACGCACCCACCCCCCACCCCCTCGTCCCAAGAAGATGCTGTGCAGTCACGTTTCAGACATTGTCTGCAAGACAGAGAAGCTTTGTCTTTTTCTGAGGTTACTGTCACTGACACATTTTTACTGTCACATTTTACTGAGCATTCATTTCACAGGCAGAATGGCCAGAAGCGGAGGTAAGGAGGTTTCCAGCTGGTGAGTTCTTGGCCATCATTTCGGAGAATGTCCCTCTGTATGAAACAGTCCTGCAAGGCCAGAGCCATGTAAATATTTCACAAAAGCAAGTTCAGTTCTCCCCATCTGTAATTCTAGTACTATCTCACAGGGCCAGGGGTAGCTAGCAGCTTCTGTCTCTGGAAGAAGCTATTAAGTCTCAATCGTCCATGATTTGCAGGTGATTTTAAGTTTTGCCCTGCATATCATTGTTACCGACAGTCAAAACCCATCAATGGAATGGCATGACTGATTAAAAAGGAGGCAGCTTGATAAGCCATTTTTTATACTGACTACAATAGCTGAATGCTCATGGTTGTGGGTAGAAAAGCCAGATCTGATACCAAACTTTTCTCTCTCCATTCTCCAGGGACCTCAGCACACTGGCTCCAGCAAGACTTTTCCAAACTCGCGCGTTTTATGTCTCAAAAGAAGACATGTAGTTCGGCATTGGGGAGAGCTTGGCTCTCTGCTATTGGCTCTCTAGTTCACAGAAAAAGAAAAGAAAAAAAAACTGCCTCCCAGAGCATGTCATTGAACCCTCAATGTGTCAAGGAAGAAAACGCACTGTAGCCAGGACCCTGACGGCAGCACATGCTTTACACCCACAGTCGTGGCACCTTCTCAATTTTGCCCATCGCATTGTCTCCAGCCAAATGGAACTTATTACTTCTGGCTGGTTTAGATTTATGAATTATTTATAAAAGTAGGTCTATGACTCCACACTCTTAAAAGACAACACAAGTCCCTTCGTTGTTACCCACAACTGCACTTCGATCAGAGAAAGCAGACAGACCTGCTCCATCACACGCTGCATGTTTGGGGTAAAATAATCATTGAGAAAATATCCAGCCCATAAAATTATTTGGAAGCTAGTTATGGGATGCCTGGATTTTTTTTTTTTTAACACCGGTCTCTTTTATCCTAAGGCAGCCTGGGATTCGAGAATGAGGTGGCAGGCGTGGGATACACACGCTTCCCACCTTGAATATATAAACAATCCGGTCTGTCCACTTTCTCCCAGTAGTTTCAGACGGTGATGAAAAATGGAAAGAGGCAGTTGCCCTGAATGTGTATCTAGTGGATTCAATAAGGCCATGCCCATGAGTCTCACAGAGCGCAGAAGCTGTGTATCCTGAGTAGGGATTTAAACATGAGCCAGAAGGACACATAGCCTGTGTCTAGGCTACGCTTTCCCTCTCCAGCTCCCCTGAATATATATACTTGACTAGAAAAATATGTAAGACACTGCACACCCTTGCCGGGTTCCTCTCAATCACTGGCCCAATTGGAGGGGCTGTGAGGTTCCCCTGGGCTGAAGGACACAAAGTGACCGGCCAGCCATGGTCTTGCCCACACCTCTCGGACAGCTTTGCTTGGCAGAGAAGCCCCCAGGTGGAGGTGGCCTGTGGAGACCTAACCAAGCAGAAGCTGGCCTTGATGCAGGAGCTCTGAGAAACAGGGGCCTCCACCCGATCCCCTCCAGAGACATCTGCTCCCCACCTGTCTCACAAGCCCACAGCAGCCCTGCCCTTGGACAGGTGCCTGGGCATGAACCAGGGCCCAATGTCCCTGCCCCAGCTGTCCAGTCCTCGTTCTACTCCCAAGCAAGGTCCAGAGAAAAGGGCAGAGGCTGGAGCGCAGAGGCTCCGGAAGGCTGATGGCACTTCAGGCCACCCCGGGCCATCCTCCTCATGGTATGTCTGTCCTGAGGTCCCCATGGCACATCCACAGAAGGATGGAAAGTCCCATAACCCTCTGCACATGATACTCTTTCCCAAAAGAGCACAAGCAATAGAAAAGCAGGCAGGAGGCAATGAGCTTACCTTGCTGGAAAACATCTGCCAGAAGGAAGGAAAAACAGGAGGAAAAAGGGAGAGAGAAAGGAGAAAAAAATTAGTAATTATGTTGCAAATGACAGTGATGAGCATCACAGCTAACATACACTGACTGTACTAAACACCCTTAGTACAATATTCCCTCTACTCAGAGGCAGTGGTTAAAAGTTTGAGCTCTGGAAGGGAACTGCGTGGGTTTAAATCCTGGCTTGATGCTTACTAACCCTGTGGCTTACAGATTCCTAAATCACAAATACATTTGCATTGGAAAGATTAAACAAATTGTGTCCTGTGTTTTAAAGTCTTAGATTGGTGTCCAGGACAAGGTAAACAGAAGTTTCCAGTTGCTATTCATGTTAATATTATTATTTTCACTAAAACCCTGTGAGGCAAGTTACAATATTATCCTTACATTATAGATAGAGAAATTGAGCTTCTGGATGGTTGAGAAACTGATCCAAGACCACAGAGGAATAACCAATGAGTTCAGGAGTGAACCCAAATCTGTCTGATTCCACAAACCGTGTTCTTGCCGACTACTAAGCTGCCGGGCTGGTTTATAAACAACAGAAATGACAGCGGCACACAACAGGGTAAACAGAGGAAAGACCTGTGAAGCTACTAAAGTTCCACATTTAAATCATAATAAGCACAAAATCTGTATGAATTCTCCACACATAATTCACAACTAATAACACCAGGTCTTCATATTAAATCTGAAGTCAAAATCTGTGACAAGTTGAAAAAAAAAACTAATTCATCGTTTTCAGCAAATATTTGAGAGGCTACTATATGCCAAGCACTAGGTCTGGCATCTGAAAACACACATATTAGCAAAAGGCATAAATTAGCAAGCACTGGCTACCGCCCGCCAACAGTAACCACTAGGCATACTTCTGGGCTCTGTGCTCATTTGCTTCAGTTATGGTCAGCTCTTTGTGACCACAGCCCACCAGGCTCCTCTCGCCGTGAGATTTTCCAGGCAAGAATATTAGAGTGGGTTGCCATGGCCTCCTCCTCCAGGGGATCTTCCCGACCCAGGGATTGAACACTCATCTCCTTCATTGCAGGCAGGTTCTTTACCTGTTGAGCCAACAGACTTTATATAAATGGATTCAGTTCAGTTCAGTTCAGTCGCTCAGTCGTGTCCGACTCTCCGCGACCCCATGAATCACAGCACGCCAGGCCTCCCTGTCCATCACCAACTCCCACAGTTCACTCAAACTCATGTCCACAGAGTCGGTGATGCCATCCAGCCATCTCATTCTCTGTCGTCCCCTTCTCCTCCCGCCCCCAACCCCTCCCAGCATCAGAGTCTTTTCCAGTGAGTTAGCTCATCGCATGAGGTGGCCAAAGTATTGCAGTTTCAGCTTTAGCATCAGTCCTTCCAATGAACACCCAGGATTGATCTCCTTTAGAATGGATAAATGGATTAATCCAGTACAAATTTGTTCTGTCTGCCTTCTTTACTCTACAGTGATTATGGGAGTCATCCATGCTATGGCATGTAGTAAGTCATTCATTCTCACTGCTAGGTAGTATTCTACTGGGTGATTTCATCATAATTTATTTCTCCATCCTAATGTGGATGGGTATTTGGATTGTTTCTGAAGACAATTGTTGGGAAGTTACAAACTGTGATGTTTTGTCCATACCTTTTGGTGAACATGAATGCATAGGTCAGGTACATTTTTCAAGATTTTTTTTTTTCCTTGATGTGGACAATTTTTAAAGTCTTAACTGAATCTGTTACAGTATTGCTTCTGTTTATGCTTTGGGTTTTTGGTCAGGAGGCATGTGGGATCTAAGTTTCCTGACCAGGGATCGAACCTTTACCCCTCGCACTGGAAGGTGAAGTCTTAACACTGGACTGCCAGGGAAGTCCCTGCAATGTACTTTTTGATATCAGGCTCACCCTGCTTCTACAGACTCCCAATCACCCCCAAAATATTCCTGTCTGGTCCTACTTTCTCATCCAGTAATTTAAAGATGGAGGATAGCATTGGCAAGAATACAGACACCACCATGCAGATAGAAGCCAGTTCCTACCCTGATCATGGGGTTGTGCCATGTTCAGTCATGTCCAACTCTTTGTGACCCAAGGGACTGTAACCTGCCAGGCCCCTCTGTCCATGGAGATTCTCCAGGCAAGAACAATGAAGTGGGTTGTCATGCCCTCCTCCAGAGCACCTTCCCAACCCAGGGATCAAACCAGAGTCTCCCGCACTGCAGGTAGATTCTTTACCATTTGAGCCAACACGGGGTTGTAAATATGTACAAAACTTCTACAAGATAGTTTGACAGTATGTACGGAAAAGTTAAATATATATCCTTAACCTAACAACACCACTGCTAGGAATTTCATCTAATGAAATACCTAAAGGTCCTCAAATACCTAAAGTCTACAAAGATGTTCATTACAGCATCATGTATAAAGGACATGCAACAGAGATTGTCTTTCTGCCTGTCAAGAAACCTGTATGCAGGTCAGGAAGCAATAGTTAGAACTGGACATGGAACAACAGACTGGTTCCAAATAGGAAAAGGAGTACGTCAAGGCTGTATATTGTCACCCTGCTTATTTAACTTATATGCAGAGTACATCATGAGGAACGCTGGGCTGGAAGAAGCACAAGCTGGAATCAAGATTGCCGGGAGAAATATCAATAACCTCGGATAAGCAGATGACACCACCCTTATGGAAGAAAGGGAAGAGGAACTCAAAAGCCTCTTGATGAAAGTGAAAGAGGAGAGTGAAAAAGTTGGCTTAAAGCTCAACATTCAGAAAACTAAGATCATGGCATCTGGTCCCATCACTTCATGGGAAATAGAAGGGGAAACAGTGGAAACAGTGTCAGACTTAATTTTTCTGGGCTCCAAAATTACTGCAGATGATGAGTGCAGCCATGAAATTAAAAGATGCTTACTCCTTGGAAGGAAAGTTATGACCAACCTAGATAAAAAGCAGAGACATTACTTTGCCAACCAAGGTCCGTCTAGTCAAGGCTATGGTTTTTCCAGTGGTCATGTATGGATGCGAGAGTTGGACTGTGAAGAAAGCTGATCGCCGAAGAATTGATGCTTTTGAACTGTGGTGCTCGAGAAGACTCTTGAGAGTCCCTTGGACTGCAAGGAGATCCAACCAGTCCATCCTAAAGGAGATCAGTCCTGGGTGTTCATTGGAAGGACTGATGGTAAAGCTGAAACTCCAATACTTTGGCCACCTCATGCGAAGAGTTGACTCACTGGAAAAGACTCTGATGCTGGGAGGGATTGGGGGCAGGAGGAGAAGGGGACGACAGAGAATGAGATGGCTGGATGGCATCACCGACTCAATGGACGAGTTTGAGTGAACTCTGGGAGTTGGTGATGGACAGGGAGGCCTGGCGTGCTGTGATTCATGGGGTCGCAAAGAGTCGGACACGACTGAGCGACTGAACTGAACTGAACTGAGAGAACCAAATCAAAAACAATACGTCCATTCAATGGATTATGGTTCAGCCATTTAAAATGTGGAAGACTTTTAATATTTTTGAGCAAAGAAATCGGACAGCAACATGGAACATGCTCCTGAGCCCGTGTATGTGCATGGATGGGTGTGTGTGTCTAGAGACCTGTGATAATGGTCACAGAAATGTTAACCTTCAGATAATCTGGGATTATTTTAAATATTATATAAGAATTTCTGTATTATTTTAAATTTAACAATGAACATGCCCTACATTTGCAATCTGAATTTAAAATTTACCTACATCGTAAAAATTAAACGAGAATGATATCATCAACATCTATATTTGCTGTCAGTCTTCAGCTAAAACATCAGCTCCCACAAGGTCACAAAGAGCCAAGGGGCCACAAATGGTGTGGATAACCATGTACTTAATGAGTTAAACAGACTGCAAGGAGAGAAAACCAGCAAGAACAGTTTTCATTCCAGGTTCCTCTGCCCATGGAAATCTCCAGGCAAGAATACTGGAATGGACTGCCCGACCCTTCTCCAGGGGTTCTTCTTGACCCAAGGATCAAACCTGGGTCTCCTGCATTGGAGGTAGATTCTTTGACATCTGAGCCACCAAGGAAGCCCCCATTGGGGCACATGTGCCCTCATAAGGGGTGTCACTCACATGCAATACACATGCTCCTCAGGGCACACCTAGGCCAGTGGCTATAGGACAGATGAGACTAACATAGGCTTACAACTCCCAGGGAGTTGGCTAAATCACCACCCCTTCTCTCACACTCAGGAAAGCCAACTGGAATGTAAATGGGCCAGACTGGTGCCATTACAGGAAAACTTAAACCTTGCTTTAATTTATATATGCCATACATTACTCTCTAACCTCAGTAATTCATCACTGGCCCAAGTTCCGACATAGCAGTGTATACAAAGCTACTCAGCCCCCACGCCCTGACGATCCAGAGACAGTGAGAAGGACCTTGTGCAGCTCCCTAAATTACCACAGTCACGTGCATTGCTGCCTGCAATGCACAGTCTGAACCACCCACCCTCTGACCAGCCTGCACACCTGGAGAAGCCTTCCTCCTCCCCCTTCAAATGTCACAGCCACTGTGAAGTTTCTCAGAGCCTATCCCTGCAGAGAAGGAAGTCGCTCTTTCCGCCTCTGTGCTCCCAGAGTAACTTGTGCATGTTGCAATTAGAGCTCATACTATAATTAGTTATTTATGAAGACCATGAGAGCAAGAGCTATGCGTCTTGATGGACTTTGAGGATCCTAACTGCCTGGTGTGGTGTGTTCCCACACAGGAAGGAAGGGCAGGGCGCTGGTCTCTCTCAACACTCGTCTGCTACAACCCCCTTGTTTTACAGATGAAGAAACTGAGTCCCAGGGAAGGAAGAGATCTCTCCCAAGATCGCACATGGTGTCCGTGAAAGGCTTAGCCAGGATGACATGAGATTCATTTAACCTTAATGAAGCACAAAAGCATCCCTATTAGTAGCAAAGTACAAATTAGAGATTTATCATTCTCCTTTAATGAATACAGACAAAAATTTCCAACATTGAAAACATCAATGAAATGAGATTAGCCTTTCAAATACGGATCCAGCCTCGACATCCGTCCAGAAACTTCAGCCTCCTCTCCATGGCTTTCAGCACTGATCTGAGTTACTGGAAAGTATCAGTGGGCAGGGAGGAAGGAAATTCAGGCAGAGATTCAGGAATCAGAGACCTTATTCGTTCCAAACCTACTGTATATTTCATGGTTTAACAAACAAACCTACACAGAGTACTATTCCTATCTTCGACCCCAGAATATTCTCCTGATTTTCATATAAGCTACTTCAGATTCTTTTTAAATCCATTTTTCAGCTTCATTTACATTTTTCACCTTTTTATTCAAATGTAAATTTTAATAAACACTAGTATAAATATTACAACAATTTTGCACATGAGTTATCTTGTAACTTACACTCTAAATTTATGTCTTTTGTACTCTATGACATAAATCATTCCATTCTTAGCATTACTTAGCTCTTTGCTCTGAATAATAACTGCTTGGGTACCCTCTTTAAAATTTCACTTTTCCAGATGGAAGCAGCCATCCAGGCTCATGTTCAAATGATTCATGGACAGAAGAATGGAAAATAAGTGAGAAGAAGGTAGATTCTGTGCCATTTTACACCTGCCAAAACTGCAGACCTCAGAGGACATCAGCCATAGAAATACCTTTTGTCATCTTCTATTCTGGTGCATGTGTCCGCCACCCCCAGCCCACAAGGACCAGTCACTTACAGGAATTAAATGTCCTCAAACTTTGAGGGCAATCATCTCCGTCCAGTCTAACCAACCACTAAGAATTATTTGGGAGTCAATCACTTACAACCTTTGAACCAAGCTGACCTGGAGAGATTTTAACACTCATGCCATGGTGTTGGGGAGGTTAAGTCCAATGATTTACACAAACATTTCCTCATCCCCCATCCTCTGCAGCAGAGAATGACTGAGAATAAGACTTGGTGCCATCTTCTCTGCTCCGCCAGGAACTGGAAATCAGCTGGAGTTGGGAGTTTCCAGTGCCCAGCCTAGCCACAGTCAGGTTGAACTCAAAGGACACCAGGGACACTTGTGCAGAGGAAATGAACTCCTTCAGACAAAGCTCTGCCTAGCCACAGTCAGGTTGAACTCAAAGGACACCAGGGACACTTGTGCAGAGGAAATGAACTCCTTCAGACAAAGCTCTGCTCATACTCACTTCCCAAGGGAAAAAACCTCAACCCCAATCATTCACATCAACAAAGAAAAGCCTGTTCTCCGACCCCACCCCCACCAGAGCCATTCTGGTCCTATAGACAGATGAAAGGGCATCTATAAATTGGCGATTCAGACATAGGAAGAAGCAAGTAAGAAAGAATGAACTCAGATTTGCCTTTCTTGGCCTCAATGTCCACTTTCTTCTGTTAGGAATGAGCATCAAGGATATTTGCCCACCTCCCCCATAGCTACTGAAAGATTCACACCCCAGAGATCTTTAATGCACTGAGTCCTCCAGAGACAGGAGCCATAAAAAGACCAGATTATTTATTATTATTAATAAGTTATGGCAATTAGGCTGGGTGCTTCCTAAACGTTGCTGATTAAAAACTTGCTTGAGTGCTACTCATCCACATGGCTCGTGTTTACCTCTATTAAAAATGATTTAACCACACTCTGGGTGAACCCTTCTCTGGTGCCTGGGTTAATAATTAGCAGTGCACAGAGCCACGCGGGTTAAGTGAGTTGGATCTCCTTTATTTATCTATTGCTTTGTTTTATGAGGAGAACTAGATGGCAGTCTTATCGCCCATTCAGTCTGCTAGGAATAATTTACTATTTCAATCCATAGCTCAGCTCATAACTATGGTTAGAGAAACCCTCACTATCATTACAGTATCACATCTAGCCCACATCCCACTGCATTAAAGATATGCCAAATAGTGAAAGTGTGCCTGATTTCTGCAAGATGGGGGAAGTAGTTACTAGCCCTCAAACAATGTGATCATACTACTCTCTCAATTTTGCTTTCTTTTCTAGGTTAAATTATGTATGAGGGCAGTTTAGTTTCTTGAAAATGCCTGTACTTAACTCCCATTTAGGAAGTCTCACCTGGGGAGAAAGCTGTCTTGTGAGTCCTCCTGTGGTTTGAACTATAGAAAGAAAATTCTCTTTCAAGTACCATTTTCTTTCAAATGCCATTACAGTAAAGCCCCATAAACGCTACTGGGACCTAACTAACCCGGGGACAAAAGAAGGGATGTAGGGAGCAGCTGGAATGACCACCGCTTCCTTGGATGGGGTCAAGTTCACCATTAACCAAAGTCAATTTCAAGATCAGCAGAGCTGCCCCCTCACAAAGTTTCAAAAACCAGCAAGCTCTAAGCACAGATATTGAAGAGTTTCTAGAATTCAGTCTGTGTACTTCTGCAAATCTCTGTAAACGAACTGAAATTATTTATTTTCAAGGTTGACAAGTGGGGCTCACCAAAGCCTCCTCAGCACTCCAGAATAGTTCAGCTTCAAACTGAAGTCTAGGTCCAAAAATGGCAGGTGATCTTCCCAGAGAGAGCAGGGTTAATACCTTCTCTCCCAAATACAGTCCAGTGCCAGGTCTCCACATGATTGTGGCCACTTGAACCCATGACCTAAAATTGGGGCCCAGCCCCTCACCAGGTGGAAACTCAAGGTGAAGCTTCTTGTAGCCTATGTTCTGTAAAATCAGCTGATAGAGATAAGCTTTTATCCTATCGTAGGAGTATCATGAGGGTCAAGTCAGATCATTTAATCAGCATGTAGCTCATAGACTTCAAAGTCACATAATACCAGGTTCAAATACTTGCTAGTCTGCCATCCTAGCCATCTTGGGCAACTATTCAACCTCTTTGAGTCTCAGTTTCTATATGTAAAAAATGAAAATAACAAAATTTCTTTCAAACTTCAGAAGGACAACCCAGATCATATATGTAAAGCACTTTTAGCACATGGAGCTTGCTTACGGTAGACATTCAGTAACTGAATTTAATGTATATAATGCTATATATACATTAAATGTATGTATATAACTTATATAAGTTATTATATAACATAAAATTATAACATATAACATAATTATAACATATAATATAAATATGCATATATTATAATAATGCTAAAACTTATAGCATTATTAGCCAACAAACATTTATTGATTGCCTACTGTTTGAAAAAATCATCATTTGTGACTTGTATGTGGGGAATGTGCTTAGGTACACAGTCATGTCTGACTCCCTGCGATCCTATGGACTGGAGCCCACCAGGCTCCTCTGTCCACGGGATTCTCTAGGCAAGAATACTAGAATGGGTAGCCATTCCTGTCTCCAGGGTATCTTATTTGAAAGTAATCATCAGTTGTGACTTGTACGGGACTGTAAAATATCATGAGGAAAATCCATTAAAATTAAATGGTCGTGTGAATTCCTTCTTGTCATCACGTAGCTATGTGCCATTAAGAAACTCTAAGGCAATTATTAAATGTTATTTTATGAATGAATTATTTTTCATGTTTAAGATCAGAGATCCATTGCCATCCTATCTCCAAACACCAGCTTTACGGGGTTGTAATGAGCACCAGAATTCCAGAAATCCAGAGCCTGGCCTTTATTTCTGGCACCACTCACCCCTCTGGCATTGCCTGTGCCATTATGTCTCAAGGCCACCAGGGAAGGGGCTCACCCCCCCCGTCCTAGGGTGTGATGAGTGGAGGCTCAGGATTTAAAAAAGGTAAGACTGCACGTGGCAGCTGAACTGAGAACCACTCTGCTCCGGACAGTGGGGTTCAATGAAGAATTTGCCTGGAAAGGGTTCTGCTGCTCATCAAATAAATTAGTAAAAGTTTGAACACAACAAACCTCTTAAGTGGAACCCCTTCCTGTCCGAGTGCAGGTCTGTGCTCTCTTGGAGTCTAGCCAGAGCCCCTGCCTGGCCTCGATGGCACCACATGGGGGCTGTGATTAGTTTTCTGTGTCTCCAAAGCCAGACAGCACAGACAGCTCAGGCAGCCACGTGGACACAGAACTCATCTCCCGGCCCCTCCTGCTTCCCCAGGGGTGCCCAGGCAGCTTCCCGCTGCCCGGAGCCCGGTGAGTCTTGGTCGTTAAGGACCAACTGCAAGGCCTCACTCCCCACCTCCTGCCCTCTGTGCCAAATACTAACTTGCTCTTTAACTTGTATAGTCTTTATCATCACTCCTTTTTCTTCTCTGTCCCATTTTGGATGCGGCCCAGGGAAAGTTCTATTGTTTTCCTTGCTCCTGGCTCCCCTCACCTTTTACCATGTTAGAAATGAAGACCCCCTCCTCCGCCTTTCACCGTTGTTGAGTAAGAAAAAAATTGCAAAAGTCCCAAAGTCTCTTCCTGCTCCATTTCCTCTAGAATGTGCAACCAGCATCAATCTGAGGCTCTGTACTTGTGACCCATCAGCTGACACTGAGTTGGGGAGACAGTGCACGGGCTATGAGCTAGTTAAGTCCCCAACATTTTTATGACACTCTATCCTGAGTATATCTCATTCCTACCGCAGAAGGATAAAGCTCTTAACTACTGAAAGAACATAAAAAAATAGATTTAAGAATAATACGTTTTATGATTGCATTCTGTATACTGTGAAAGTTATGTTCAAATCTGCTAGTACTTTATGGAGCTGATAAAGTAGAACAGTATGGCTTCCCAGCTAACAGGGTATTTTATATCCATTTAAAATGTTTTCTCTTAAATTGAATTACTTTTTGAGTAATTATAATAAGACTAATCTGGGCCTAATGAATTCATGTACAAATACTTTAGACTGCATTATTAAAACCTCTGTGATATGAAACTATATTAAACTCCATCCCTCTAGCAACCAGGGCTTTGCTTTGAAAAGCACAGCATATATGACTTTCTCTGAATTCTTTTAAATCAGCTAGCTGGGAAATCATAAGAAACCACATTAATAGCTCAAACCAAGGAAGACGCTGACAAACAATATTGTTCTAACTTCTCTAAATTTATTTCAGCATTAATTAGGAGTCACAGAAAATATTTTTATTAAGCACCGACATGTATAAAGGGCTGAAGAATTGGTTCATCTTGCAAAAGAAATCAATTATAGCTATGATTAACAATGCCATAAAACCACTATGGGTAAAGAAAAACAAAACTAAAAGTGAGCGTGTGGTCCAAACTCAATAATCTAAATATCAGGATTCCAGTTCACACTATGGGCCAAGCCAGTTGCCTTCTCTGGGGTTCTGTTCCTCCATCTGCAAAGTGACTTGTATTAGATGATCTCTAACGTCCCTTGGAAAAGGAAATGGCAACCCACTCCAGTGTTCTTGCCTGGAGAATCCCAGGGACAGGGGAGCCTGGTGGGCTCCCGTCTATGGGGTCACACAGAGTCGGACACGACTGAAGTGACTTAGCAGCAGCAGTAGCAACGTCCCTTAAGGTTCTTAAACATGATGGTTTTAAGTTTAAAATTACACACATTATATCAAATGGGCTTTATGGCATATAGCTTATTTGTCATCTCATTCACACTAAACTACATTCACAGAAAAAATTTCATTCCCTACAATTCACATACATCCACAAACATATCCATAATATGGTTGGTGATTTCAAATATATTCCAAGATATTATCTTGATGGTAAAGTATTTTTCCCATTACAGATAAATTATAAGCCATCTGAAACTTTTAAGGGTTATGCTTCCTTGAATCACTTTTTATACATTTCCACCCCCATCCAACATATACTTCCCTAAAGATGCTTTTATTTCCATTTCAAAGCCAACTGATTAGTTTTATCATATGTGAATTCCTCAGGCAGGTCTGTGAGATCTGGGTTTTAATTTGATTGGTTACCCAATCTCCTAAATCCAAACGAGATATTTACAAATGTCTAGCAGAATAATCTAGACAATCTTTCTTTGCCAGGTGATCATTACCAGGATGGACTTTTAAGTAAATGTAAGACAATGGCCATCATCATTATTCTGATGACTTGGCACAAATTACTGTCATAAGAGCTCCCGGGAGCCAGAAACAATTAAAGTCTGAGTTCAGAGAAGCTGCCCCAGCATCAAGCATTGTTGATGAGAATGATTTTGGAGTAAATGTTTCAGCAAATTGGCTCAAGTCTTCAAGGAGGAGGTTTGGCCAGGTGATGTTCACTAGTCTGATATCCAGTTTCAGGAGATACAGGTTCTGTCCTGGCTCTTCCATAAATCTCTGAATAAATGGGGCGAGTCATCCAAGCTTTCTAGGTTCCAAAGAAGGTTTGACTAGAGAGTCTCCGCAATTCTTTCCTACTCTAAAGTTCTATAGTGAACACAATCAGGTTCTTTCAGTAGGACCCTCTGTGATACACTCAAACCCCACCTGTATGTCTCCTGAGTGCACAGATACACACTTGCAATTCTCTCACACTTGTAATTCTCTCTCTCTCCCTCTCACTAAGCTGAAAGCACTATGATTCCAGGGATGTTTTGTCCACTGATGTGTCCAAATCCAGGGAAGAATATCAGCACATAGCTGGCCCTTTTTGGCATGCTGCAGATTATGGGGTCGCAAAGGGACGGACACAACTTGGCAACTGAACAATAACAATAACTAAAGTGTTTTCAAAGCTTCTCATGTATCAGGCACTATTTTAAGTGTATGACAGACTTGGCTTTAATCCTATCAATCAACATAAGAGGTAATTATAACTATAAGCAGATCAGGAAACAGAGACTCAGAGAAGGTAATAATTAAAGTTGTCAAAAGTCACAGGGAAGAAGTGATCTGGGATTCAACCCAAGCAGTCTGGTCTCAGAGACTAACTCTTAACCACTATGTTACACTGTCTCAATGATAGCCCAGCTGATAGATGTATGGACAGATGATTGAGCAAACGTGCCACATTCTTGGGGCTTCCCAAGTGGCCCTAGTGGTAAAGAACCCACCTGCCAATTCAGGAAACCTAAGAGACACAGGTTCGATCCCTGGGTTGGGAAGCTGCCCTGGAAGAGACCATGGCAACCCACTCTAGTATCCTTGCCTGGAGAATTCCATGGACAGAGGAGCCTGGCAGGCTACAGTCCATAGGGTCGCACAGAGTGGGACACCATTAAAGCAACTTAGCACGCATTCTTTCCAGGCCTCCCACCCCCAAAGAGTTACTTTGAGCCATGCCCATAATATTTTTAATACCATAATCCCTGTATGTCTAGAGTCCTAACCTTTATTATCTGGAAATTTGGGGTCCGATTGCAGAAACCACCTAGATGCGCCTTTACCTTTTTAAAATTTTACAAATTCTCTTAAAAAAAAAAAAAAGCAACTATCTCAGTAGGTTTATGGCAACAGCTAAGGCAAGGTAGGGCATGGGGAAAGGATGCAGAGCTGAATGAAAAGAGGAGAATTCCAAGAAGAGGACTGGGAAAAGAAGAAAACACAAGGACACATGGCTGAGTTACAAAGATGTGTGCAGCTGCCCCTGATCCAGCTGTCATCTTACTAGGATTTGTGGAAAGGAGGGTGACAGGCGGTGAGAGGTGGTGGGAGGCAAAGAATGGAGGCAACTGGTAAGTCAGTGCAGGTAATACGCATGCGGGCTCTGGAGTCAAAGTGTGCTTGCGTTTTGATCCAGGCTCTGCCGCTGGCAAAGTGAGAAGCCCTCTCTCCGTCTCAGCATCGCCACCTGATACGGTGGGAGTGACAGAGGCTGCTGTCAGGCTTAAAGGATGTTAAGCTCCTGAAGACTCAACACAGGGCCTGACACACAGAAGGCACTTACTGGAAGCAGGTAACCTGGACAGAGACTTGGGAGAAATTTGAGTTTCAGGGTATCATTAAGATCAACAAAGTTCTTTGACACCCCAGCCACTATGCCTATATTGGGACGAATAAAATGTACTTGCATGGATTCTACAACCAAACAATCAGACTCCAGTAAAATATCACGGAGTCTACTCCCCCAGGTCCACCACCTTCCAGCATGGAAAATGCTGCTTAGGGGCAAACATGTCTAGCAGAGGAGCACTCAGTCTCTCCTAGTCACAGGTGTGCTCTGGAAGAAGCAGGATCAATGAGAAACGTTAAACCCTAGAAGTATTACCCCACACTTTACATCACATAAGTGCTAGTATTTTTCATGGGTAGCTCGGAGCAAGTAATCAAAGGTGAATTCTAGATGCATCATGAATCGGTCAGAGCACAAGTCTTTCTTGTGGAAGGCAGTACATGTTTTAAAAGTCACCTGCTCACAGGCTTGGGAGCGAACGCAACTCTTGTCCCTCCACCATCCACGTCAGTCACGGCTGGGCGTGGCAGGACCTCACACTGTGCTAGGCTCTTCTACCGTGAAGCCAGGCAGATCAGAGGGGCAGGAGAAGAGCGCTGAGGACACCTTACAAACAACCTCTTTAGCTGTAAATGACCATCCTTGTGAAGAAGAGCAGCAGGCAGTAAATGTGCTTACCACAGATGGTATCCCACTGAGCAGCTTTGAAAAGGTGCTCATTTAAACCCATATGATATTATTCACCCAGTCACAAAGTCAGGGAATATAAATGTCATTTTCATGAAGGATTTCAGTGGCTGGCTTGCCCTGAAAAAAGGGATTCCAGCATCTCACAGAGCTTAGGAAATTTATACATGTATATAAATACTGTAACATATATTGCATATGTAATATACATACTGTATATAATATGCATATATAACACAATAGGGCTTTCTAGGTGGCTCAGTGGTAAAGAAACTGCCTGTAAATGCAGGAGACATAAGAGATATTGGTTCGATCCCTGGGTCTGGAAGATGTTCTAAAGTAGGAAATGACAACCCACTCTAGGATTCTTGCCTGAGAGATCTCATGGACAGAGGAGCCAGCAGGCTACCATGGGGTCGTAGAGAGCTGGACAGAACTGAGCACTGAGCACAAGCATGATAACATAATAAAAATATATACATATACAATATAATAAATGTGATATATACAGAAATATAATATAATACACAATATATAAAAATTATATAATAGAATAAAACATCACATTATTACTCTTCATGTCCAGAGAGCTAGATTCTAGTTCTAGCTCTGTCCCTAACTGGTTATGGTTAGTACCTTAGCCTCTCTTGGGCTCCACCTCTGTTTCCTCATCCATAATTGAGAATAGACTCTGCTTTAACTATTCCTTTGAGGAAAATATAAGACAGTAGATGTGATCACATTCAGGAAAAAAAAAACAAAACTTAAAATTCTTGATAGTTTTTTAGTGTCCACCAGAACTAACACACTATAATGAGCACTTAATGGACCCCAAAGAAGCTAAAATCCAGACCTTACAGTCAAAGAGCTTATAATGATGAGGCAAGTGAGATACACTCAAGGAAACAGTGCTAAATTCTACACGGGGAGGAAAACAGCACGGTGAGGACGAGAGGTGCTTCGAGGCTGGGACTCGGAGCAGTCTTCACGGACCGGGTACAATCTAAGCCAGGTCCTAAAGGGCAGTCCTAACCAAATCCAGCACTTACGAAGCCCTCAGTTCTAAGGCCTTTTCTTAAACATTCCACATAATGCTCCCCAAAACTCGAAGAAGTAACTATAATTCTTATTCCCATTTAACCAATCAGGTTAATCTGTCAAAGATCCCACAGGCAAGCTGACTGTAGGGCCCTTCCTCACCACCGCACCTCTTGGGACTCAAAACATGAAAACGAGAGAAAGGGGAACAGCACGACAAGTGAGTCAGAAAACATTTCAATATTTACCAGCTGGAAGACTCAATATTATTAAGATACTAATGCTCCCCAAATTGAGCTACATATGGAACACGATCCTAATAGCAATTCCACCAGACTTCTGGTGGGAAATGATAAGCCAGTTGTAAAATTTATAGGAAATATAAGAATCTAGAGTAATCAAAATAATCCCAAAAAAGAGTAAAGTCAGAGGACTGACACTGCTTGACCTCAAAACATATAATAAAGCTATAATAATCAAGACAGAGTGTTGCTAATATTTGGATAGACAAATAGATCAATGGAGCAAAATAGTTAAGCCCAGAAACAGACCAGCAGCTTTACAATCATGTGATTTCTGACAAAGGAGCCAATGCAATCCAGTGAGGAAAGGCAAGTCTCTTCAACAACTGGTACCTGAACACTCATATAGAGGATAACAAATTTAGACCCTTACTTCGCTCCATACACAAAAAAATTCATGATAAGTCATAGATCTTCAGGTAAATGCTAAAACTGCAACATTTCTAGGAAAAAAAACAGCAAAATACTCCAGTGACTTAGGAGTGGGTAAATTCATCTACAACTCACTAACAGAAAGACAAACGACCAGTCGCTCAAATGGGCAAAATATTTGAACAGACGGTTCGCAAAGGAAGATATACAAATGACCGATCAGTTCAGTTCAGTTGCTCAGTCATGTCCGACTCTTTGCTACCCCATCAACCGCAGCACGCCAGGCCTCCCTGTCCATCACCAACTCTTACCCAAACCCATATCCATCGAGTCGGTGATGCCATCCAACCATCTCATCCTCTGTAATCCCCCTCTCCTCCTGCCCTCAATCTTTCCTAGCATCAGGGTCTTTTCAAATGAGTCAGTTCTTCACATCGGGTGGCCAAACTATTCAAGTTTCAGCTTCAACATCAGTCCTTACAATGAACACACAGGACTGATCTCCTTTAGGATGGACTGGTTGGATCTCCTTGCAGTCCAATGACCAATAAGCACACAAAAATTGTCCAACATCATTAGTCATAAAGAAAATGAAAATTAAAACCACAATAACATATCACTATACACTTACCAGGATGGCTAAAGTTAAAGAGATTCACAAAACCATATGTCAATGAGGATAAATAACAGCTAAAACTCTCATTCATTGTTAGGAGGGACGTAAAACTGCACTACTTTGGGAATAGGTCTAACAATTTCTTATAAAATTAAAAATACACCTACACCATGATCCTGCAGTTCTGCTTCTAGGTACTTACTTAAGACAAATGAAAACAAATTCCTCAAAAACAACTTGTATGTAAATCTTCATAATAGTCAGAAACAGTCCAGGTATCCATCAACAGAAGAATGGATAAATAACCATAAGTACAACATATTCATCAAATAGAACACTACTCAACAATATAAAGGAACATAAATAGTAATAATACACAACATGAATGAATCTCATTAATACTAGGCTGAGTGGAAGAGGCCTTACACAGAAAGAGTATATACTGTACAGTTTCATTAATATGAAATTCTAGAAAAGGAAAATTAACCTATGGTGGAAAAAAATGGCAATACTCCCCAGACTGATCTACAGATCCAACACAATCCCATCAAAATTCCATTATTTCTTTGCAGACATTGATGAGTCGATCCTAAAATTCAAATGGAATTGTAAGGGATCTTGAACAGCCAAAAAATCTTGAAAGAGAAGAACAAAATTGGAAGACTGTATTTCCTGACTTCAAAACTTACTACAAAGGTACAGTGATCTGTGGCATGGTTATATATTTTAGACACAGAGATCTATGAAATAGAATTAAGAATCCATAAAAAGAACCCTCACATTTATGATCAACTGAATTCGGATAAGACAATTCAATGGGGGAAAATAATATTTTCAACTAATAGTGCTGGAACAACTTGCTATCTACATGCAAAATAATTAAATTATTTAATTTACACGACTGAGTGACTGAACTGAACTGAATTTAATTAATAAATAAACTAATTTCATACCATATACAAAAATAAACTCAAAATGGTTCAAACAGGTAAAACTGTAAAACTCTTAAAAGGAAACACAGGTATAAATCTTTTGACTTTGGATTAGGCCATAGTTTCTTAAATATGGCATCAAAAGCACAAACAATAACAACAACAAACAACTTCAAAATTAAAAACGTCAGTGTCTCAAAGGGCAACATCAAGAAAGTGAAAAGACAACCCACAGAATTATAGAAAATAATTGCAAATCACATACCTGATAAGACATTTGTACCTAAACTACATATAAAGATGTATTACAACTCAAAAATAAAGGACAAATAACTCAATTAAAAAATGGGCAAAGAATCCGAAGAGACAATTCTCCAAAGAAGATATATAAATGGCCAATAAGCACATGGGAAGATGTTCCACATCACTAGGCACCAGGTAGATGCAAATCAAAACCACAGTGAGATACCATATCACACCAGCAGGGTAACTAGAATGGCTGTAATCAAAAACATAACTGTTGGCAAAGATCTGGGGAGACTGGAACACCGCTGGTGGGAATGCAAAATGGTATACCCAATGGAAAATCTGGCAGGCCCTCAGATCGTTAATATAGAGTTTATCATATGATCTAGCTATTCCACTCTAGCTGTTTACCCCCAAGAAGAACCACATACATCCACCGGTACATGAACACTCACAACAGTATTATTCATAATAGCCAAAAACTGAAAACACTCTAAATGGCCATCAACTGGTAAATATTTACATAAAATGTGGTATATCCATACAATGAGATATTATTTGGCCATGAAAAGAAATGAAGTACTAATACATGCTATAGTGTAGATGAATCTTGAAAACAGCATGCTAAGTATGGTTTCATTTGTATGAAAAGTCCAGAACAGGTAAATCTAGAGACAGAAAATAAATAGTAATCTAGGGTAGGCAGCAGGAGAGGATGAAGCGGGTGACAGTTAAGGGTGCAGGGCTTCTTTCGGGATGATGAAAACATTTTAAAATTGACTGACTGACGGATGGACAACTCTGCAAATATACTAAAACCCACTATATTGCACACTTTGAGTGAGTTATATGGTGTGTGAATTATATCTCAATAGATTGAGAAAAAAAGAGTGAATCTTGGGTTGTTGGCTACACTTCTAATGACTGGCAATGTCACTACTTCTCTGGGCCGCAGTGGGGGCAAGCCAATCTCATAACTGCATACAGCACTCCATGCTATGGAAACATCTAAAGAATCATGCTTAGGTACTGAGCACCATGCTGGGCAGTGAGAAAGCTGTGCATAAATGAAAAACAATATCCTCTCTTCTCAAGGGATCACCCCCGAGTGCTTCAGTGTAACCTAGCCGCAGCTGGCTACCGAGCACTCAAACGTGGTGAGTCTGAATTGAAAGCGTAAAACAGACACCGAATTTCAAGGACCGAGCAAAAAAAGGAAAATAGCTCATCAATAATTGTTTGTACTGAATAACATGCTGAAATGATATTTTGGACAGACTGGGTGAGAGTAAATGTTAAAATTAATTTCACCTGTGCTTTTTAATTTTTTGAATGTGACACTCAGATGTAATTTAAAATTACATCTATAGCTCATATTCTATTTCTACGGCGCAGTGCTGGTTTAGGTTTTTAAATATAAATAAAGCACTGAAACTTTCTTGACCCCCAGTGTTTTGGAAGATTATCTTATACAGACTTCTAAATGGTAATTAACTCTGAAGTCCACTCAGCGGTTATAAAATGCCCACTGCTCTACAATTACGGAGGCACAAAAGGTCTCTTGTTTGCTGCCCTCTGCCAATTGGTCCCTTGGACTAGAGATGAAGATGCTCGGCTTGGCCTTTTAAATATTGGCGTGCCCGAGTCTTCACAAAGCACAAATGTTTCCCAAATAAGGCAGGCCCAGAAAACTTCATCTGAACTCTTTAAGACTCACGATCAAAAGGGTTGCCTTTTGAAAATGATTAAAGATCACACTGAAATGACAGGCGCCTATTCACAGAAAGAAAATTTCTGCTGAAAGAAATTCCATCTACAAGGGGTTTTGCATGTCATCTGAGAGGGTTCCCTTCAGCCCTCACTTGTGAACCCTGAGTCGTTTAGAGAGATTTTCGCTTCTCCTTCTTTGACTTCCTTTTTGATCCACATGTCCAGGGTAATAAGAACTGGGCCTATGGGGCAGAGGCAAGCTCTACACTTCGACCTTGTTGAAACTTTATAAGAAATACAGAGGTATGTCTGTGCCCCTGGAGAGGACACAGAAATGGACCTCAGATGTGGCAGGCTATGGAGATGAAGTGTAATCACAAAGTAGCTGAGACCCCTACAACACATCTTGTTGTTTCTTCTTTACTCAGCAAATGCCCAAAGAAATGTGCCAACTGACCTTTTTATTCCTTGGCTCTCTGGAGTTAAGAGAGAAGGTTTGGGGACTTCCCTGGTGGTCTAGTGGTTAAGAATCTACCTTGCAACGCAGGAGTTGTGAGTTCGATCGTTGGCCGGGGAACTAAGATCCCACATGCCACTGGGGAACTAAATCCATGTGCTGCAACCAGAGAGCCCACACCCCACAACTGTTGAGCCTGTGAACCACAGTGAGTTTCCCGCGTGCCATAACTAAGACCCAAGGCAGCCAAATAAATAAACAAGTATTTTTTAAAAAGAGAGAGAGAGAAGGTTTGGAGGTGAAGCAAGGTATCCAGAGTCGCAGTCCTGGTAAGTGGCACAGCCACGCTTCCAACTTGGGACGGCTGAAGTCCAAAGCTAACAACCTTCTTCCGCACTGAACTATACTGTCATCCTTTCATTCCACAAACACCACTCCGGGGTGTGTGCAGTGCGAACAGAAGGTTCAGGTGACATGTTTTGAAAAGATAATACGCACTAGAATCCTGCCTCCTCAAGTGAGATGATCTTCAATTCCGATACCCACTTCTGTTCAATAGGTCCAGTAAACTGAAATGGAAGGCAAGTTTCATTGGCTTAATTACCTCCATTCTGGGCATAATGGAAGCAGAGACAAAATCTCTCAGGATCCTTCATCTCCTCTGGGCGTGCAGTGGGTAGAAGTAGGGAACACAGGGATTCATTCAGTGTCCTGTCATAAAAGACCCACTTCTTCCACACGCTCACAAGTGGAGGGCACACTGTGTACCACACTTGTTCTGCCACCCAAGGCAGGCCGTGCACCGTGCTCAGTGCTGGACATACAGAGATGCATAAAGGGCCTATGTTTGGGGCAAAGTGGGCTGTAAAGAACAGAGCTCATTTCTGGAGCTGGTTTGTGGCTTGAGACGTGGTCTCAAATTATAGCAGTCGTTACCAAATGTACCTGATTTTGTGTTTCCAAAGAAACCGCTGTAACGTGGCTATTTCTAGACGGCCTGTTTCAGGGCTCGGGTAATCAAAGCTCTCATTAACCATTCTCCTCCCACCACTTCCATTTTCTCCCAGGCCTGGGAGACAGTAGCAATTGCCTGCCTTAGAAAAACCCTGGGTGGTGTGATTTGGAAAAGTAAAGAAATTATGATGGAAATGACACTGTAGACCATCGTAAGTCTGAAACCCTCTGTTCAAAGATATCTCAATTATCTCCTGCTAGCGACTCCTAGGAAGACAGATGGCTTCAAAGGACAGCCAGGGCCAACACCCTGTCCTTTATCTCTGGGTATGCTGGGCAGAATAATGGCCCCTCAAAGATGTCCATGTTCTAATCCCAGGAATCTGTGTCTATTTTACCTTAATTGGCAAAAAGGACTTTTCAGATCTGATTAAATGAAGGGTCTTAAAATGGGGAGGTTATCTCAGTTTATCTGGGTGAAAACAATATAATCACATGAATCTCTAAAAGCAGAGAGCCTTTCTCTAGAGAGATGCTCAGACAAAAAGGGCCGGAGAGATGCTAAGATGCTGATTTTGATTATGGAGGAAGAGAGCTATGAGCCAAGGAATGCAAGTGTCCTCAAGAAGTTGGAAAAGGCAAGGAAATAGATTCTCCCTTAGCATATGCAGAAAGAACACAGTCTTATTAACAAGTTGACATTAGCCTAGTAAGACCCAAAATAGACTTCCGACCTATAGAATTGCAAGATAACAACTTTGCATTGGTTAAATCACTGAGTTTGGAATAATCTGTCAGGGCAGCAAAAGAAAATCAACACTCTGGTTACACCCAACCAAACAGTGGGATATCAGGCAATGAGGACAAGTGACCAAGGCAGTGACTGCACAGTCAAAACAACCGGCTTAACCAACTCGTCAATTCTGTCCCAAAGAAAGCTCAAGCATGTCTATGGAATGACCCCAAACAACTCCCATCAAAGATGAGACTCAAAGTGTAAACTGCATCAAAGCGCTGGGCCGCAGAGAAGGAGCCAACACTTTGGGTTTATTCTGCATGTTCTTGTCGGCCCTACAGAACTGTCACGTCATTATTCATCTAGGACCTGCTCAGCATCATAGTATCAGACAGACCTCTTCTTGTGCGAAAGGAGATTAGAGAAAGCAAAAGTAGTATTCCCAGAGTCTTGCTCCTAAGACTTTGATCCTCACCAGCCTCCTTAAGTGTAGCCTGATTTGTTCATTGCAGATACTTGGAGAGACAAACGGAGATGAGGAGGTTGCTCCTCTCCTGGCTTAAACCATAAACCTATGATGCTTCTATACAGAAAGTTAGTTGTGGGACTGCCCTTCCCCCCAACACACACATGTTTGAAGGAAATACGTTAGCCCAACTAACTGTTGGGGCTTAGTTCATGATGGAGGGACTGGTGGGCACTTCTCCCTCTTCCTTTTCTCCTTAAGGAAGAGATGATGGTTTATCTTAACCAGTTATCACTGATAAAAATAATTGTGTTGGAGCTTCTTTGAGCCACTTTGTACTTGACTACATCATCCAACCAAGGAAGTAGTCATCCACCTATTTGACAACTTTCTGGAGGTCTCAGTGTTTAACCTCATCAACCCAAAGAGCGAATCACTGAATAGCAAATAGGGGAACTGAGAACATACAACCTTGTCAAAAGTATGGTTCCTAACCAAAGGGATTCCTGATCCATTAGGATGATTCTCAGCACCACTGCCTGAGTGCCTACCCTACTCAAAGTACTGCATATGTGTTTTCTGATTTAATCCCAATAGCATTCCTAAAAGACGAGTTCATTATCCCCAGATGAGGCAACTGAGACTGATAACATGTTCAAGGTCACAGTGCAATTAAATAAAGGAGCTTGAATTCAGAATCAGATCTCTCTCAAGCCAGCATCCAGGTTCTTCTCACTACGTTGGATGGCCTTACAGATGGAAAATACTTGTTCCCCAGAAATTTCTTTAAAAGTGCTACAGTGTGTATATATATATATACACACACATCTGAGATATATATATATATATATATGAGGTTTTCAGTTGAAATCTATCTTCTCTAACTAGTATAGGGAAGGGTTCTTGGTGACATAAACAAGACTGGTTTCAACTCTAGAAATATTTATTGAGGAACTACTCAACAGAAGCCATGCATATAAACAGGTCAGAGCCCCATATTCTACTAAAGAAATCAGGCCTGCACACACACATGTGCACACATACACACAATTATAAGACAGAAAATAAGAATTGTATCAAGGCTGTCAGCTAGCAAGGTGCTAAATAAGCAGCAGCCACTGAAATTAAGGGGCTTCCTAGGTGGCTCAGTGGTAAAGAATCCACTTGCCAACGCAGGAGATGCACGAGACACAGGTTCAACCCCTCGGTTAGGAAGATCCCTTGGAGAAGGAAATGGTAACCCACTTTAGTATTCTTGCCTGTAAAATCTCATGGACAGAGGAGCCCTGCGGACTAGTGTTCAAGGGGGTCACAAAAATCAGACACGATTGAGCGACCGAGCATGCACTGAAATTAACTGAGTATGCTTCAGAGAGAAGATACACTCTAAAAGCAGAAGCAGAAAGAGAACATGGGGATGTGGAAACACAGAGCGTCTTGGGATGAATGGAGCATCTCAGTGTTCTTAGGGCAGAAGAAAACAGAGAGGAAGTTAGAAAGGTAAGAGGGGGCTAGATTTCAGGTTGGGGAAGGCATTGAATATGATGTTAAGGGAAGTTTGGACATTATTTTCTATTATAAAAATATTGTTTTATATATATATATAATTCATTCCAAGGGGAACCAGGAAGACTTCTGAACAGGGAAGTGAACTGTTTTCAGCTGTGCTTTAAGAGATTTCCAGAGAGAGGGATGGAGACTGGCAATGGCAGATGGGTCCCGGTACAGTATGGCTCTCCTGAGTCTGTGAGGTCTGCCCAAGAGCCTAGATTTCTAGTACCAGATTGTTCACAACTCTCTGACATGAGTCAAGTTATGAAAACTTCCTAAACCTCAGCCCTCCCATACCTAAACTGATGAAGTTGAACTAAGTAATTGCCAAAAATCCATCTAGCTCTAAACTGCTATGATACAAAGTTACAAATCTGTACATGCCACAGCAAATGTGCCTTTGCATAATGAAAAGCATGGAGATAACTAGTCCTAAAATCACTTGGATCTCATTGAAGAGTCAAAAGACACAATTTATGTAAAGTATTTTTTCTAATGTTAAGTATATGTTAAGTAAATCCAGGTTAAAGTTTCTTATTTTGAAGGCTGCTTTGATTAAATAATGTCTTCCTTTCCCAGCCTTAAAAAGTAGTATTCCCTTTTCCCTTTCCAAATCAAGACCTTTGTCTTAACTAAAAACAGCTGCCAAGTTTTTCCCAACTCACCTGCTTAGTGAAGAAAAATAATCTGTTGGAATATACCCATAAATTTAAATTCTAACTACAATATAAAAGCTAATGCTCTGTGGCAGGCATTACTTCACATTTCCACAGCACCTAAATCAAGACCTGGGCACACAAGCTTATTTAAAATGAAGTCAGCCAAGATATGAATCAACTGCACTTCCATCTGCAAAGAGGACCATTTCAGAGGGATTTTTTTTTCAAAATATGGCTATGTGAATGATGATGTTATTACTGGTATGGAGAGGATGGCCAAAGAGAAGAGAGAGGGGAAGCAAACCTCTCTCTTCCTCAATGGTTCACCTTCTCTTCTTTTCAACAAATATCTGATGACTCAAAGGTCAAGAGTTTCAGATAAGAGGCCTGCCTCTTTATGTCAAACTATCCAAAACTGCTGTTGAACTCTGGAAACTGTTAGAATAGATAGGTTAAAGATCAAACATATTCCACACTATTCAGAAATACCGTGAGCAAAAACACCAGAAAATTCATCCTCCCAGGGAATATACATTGCAGAGTGTAATTTGGCCACCCTCCAGGATCTTGTCTTACAAAGCTATTGGATGATTTAAAGAGATGAGTATTTTAGTGCCGTGACTTCATTTATTGTAAATATCAAGGCATTGTGTTTAAAATTTCATATCTCAAAAAAAGTTCTTGGAGTTTTTCTTGAAACCTTTTAAGATAGTTAAATGATTCCTAATTAAAAAAAAAAACTAATCCTGGTGTTTAATGATGATAAAGAACTTGTCTATTTTTGTAACAAATCACCAGAACAAAAAGCTATTATGGAGTAATTAAACACCACATTCAGCATAGATACGGAGAAAGGAAGAATTGCAAATTACTTTTTACAGCTTGTTCTGAAGTTTTCTGAAGTGGAACACATTTTAATCATTAAACTCCTCAAAGGTGTTTAAAAAAAAGTAATCAGGAAGGTTATGGGACCATCTCCAATTCCGGGGCCCCAAAGGCTCAGATGATCCAAGGATCTACAACTAAGGGCTGTCATCAGTGTGAAGCGCCATCCTGATCTCAATAAGTCACTTCAGAGAGACCTCCTGGAAAGCCCACTTCTCAGGTATTTTCCTGCTTAGGAGATCTCTGACCTTTCAATAAATGCAGCTTGCTTGTTCAGGTCAAAGAACAAGTTAAGTTCAGGCCTAAACCAGAATTCTAAGACACTCCCTTCTGTTCTGTCTTGTGATAATTCAAAAAGTATACTTACATTGAATTGAGTGAGTCAGATTTCTGAGTGCACCTGGCAGTGTGTGAGCATATTAAATTATAAGGATTCCCTGTCTTAGGGAGTTCCCAGGATTAATCCCCAGTATCTCAGAGCAATCCAGTTAATGGTTTCCCTGCACAGATGCCCTGGGTGCATACTGCTGCAACCTGGCCTGGCCCAGCTAGGATGCTGAGTCTCCCTGGTTTAAGGACCCAGGACTCACTCTCCTCTCTGGTGACCCTCTCCCACAGAGCCCTGCTAGACCTAGGGCTCCACGGTGGCACAGCCTGCCTGCTCCCGTGCTCACCTGGCTCCCCGCTCCTTCCCACCCATAGCCACAACCCATGAAACACTCCCAGTCTAACAGCATCTTTCTCCTGTCCAGTCCAAATGGCTTCCTCTTTGAAAACTGAACAATCTAAATACTTTGCCTGGCTTCTTTTAACAAACACACTTTTTCATTTTTTCCCCCAACACAAATTATGTATAAAAGTCCATTTCACATAAAAGGGGGGAAAAAGAATTTATTTTCCTTAAACCTCGCTAACATGGCTTTGGGGAAAAGTCTTTTATTTACTATAACTGATGCCTGGAATGGGCAGCTGCGAATCGATTTACTTTTGGATATGGTTTCTTTTGTTTCGCTCCTCAGCCCCTGGGTTAAATAAGCATTTTAAATCTCTTTACTCTTTGGGAATAGGTAGAACTGTACTTACATTTACAACTCTGATGAATGCAGAGTTTTTGTGCTAATCCAGAAAAGTGCTCTGATGACCCCACTATCACTGATTTTTGGTTACCTTTCAAGAAAATGCCCACATTGAATTGTTCTATTCCTTGTCCAGTGTAACTTTTAAAGTGCTGGGAAGAACTTCCAGCCACAGAAACTCATTTAATTCTCATTTGACTAGAGTCACACCACTTAAACATTTAACTCGAGAGCATCTTGGGATCTAGCGATATAAAGGGACAAACTTAAGAAGAAACCAGCTCCAACTGGTGTGGGGAAATTAGGGCTAGAATCCTAACATTTAGACAGCCTTTTTCACCTGGCATAGATATTTCTGAATCCTCAAAGTATAGCTTAATCTCAGGATACATAGCAATGGAGACTTCACTCATGGGAGGTCCACTCATTGGGGTCCAGATTAGCTAATTCTTCATAGAAATGGGCCTGTAAACTCTTCTCTCCATTAGATTATGCATTTGATCTCTTACTGTCCCCCTTTTATACACAAACACTCTGTAATGTAAATTATACTACAGACATACAAAAACTGTACTACTCGGGGCCTTCGCATGGAGCCGAGATTACACAAGGACCCACACCACTAAGCAGCACTAGGAAAATCAGTCTTCAAGCTCCAGATCCACTGAGTCAGGATCATCTGTACCCCTCTCAGAGATCAGATAACCAAAGCACACCAAACCCTCGGAGCTGGTTTGCCAAGGTCAGTCAAAGGGAAGACATGTGTAGCTGAAACAGTGGCCATTGTGGCCTGTCTGAAAGTGCATCATGTCCTAAGTAGCCACAGGCTGTTAATCAAAGTTTCATTTTCTGATCCACAGATTTCTTTTCTTAAGAAATAAATCTCCACATGCACGTACTCTCCCTAACAATGAGTGAAATGGTGCTGACCACATCTGATATAACCCACCCCTGGTACCTGGAACCCCAATCCAGACCAAAGTTGATCCAGCCAGTGGCGGCCCCACACTGAGTGAGACGGCAGAGTCCACCAGAATCAGTTTCAGCAACTTTCCCTCCCCAAGGCTGACAGATGTCCATTTCTCACAGACTGAATGTCTATGACCACCCTCCCCCCAAATTGCATCATGCTGGTACCCTACCTCCCAGTGTGACGGTATTTGGAGATGGGGCCTTTGGGAGGCAGTTAGGTAGAGATGAGATCCCTCGTGCTTAGAGCTCTTAGAAGAAGAGACACCAGAAACAGCTTGCTCCCCACATTCCAACCACCCCCCAACCGCCAACATACACGAAGAGATGATGTGAGCACACAGAGAGAAGGCAGCCACCTACAAGCCAGGAGGAGAGGACCCAGAATGAAACCTACACCTTGCTGGCACCTTGATCTTGCTTTTCTCAGCCTCCAATGAGAAACACATTTTTGTTGGTCAAGGCACCCAGCCTATGGTGTTTGTTATGGCAGCCCAATGGGCTTTCCAGGTGGCGCTAGAGGTAAAGAATTCGCCTGCCAATGTAAGAGATATAAGAGTCAGGAAGATCCCCTGGAGGGGGGGGCATGGCAACCCACTCCAGTATTCTTGCCTGGAGAATCCCATGGATAGAGGAGCCTGGCGGGCTTCAATCCATAGGGTAAACTGAGAAAGTCATCACCCCTGTGAGCTTTGCCATTGCCCTTCAGGACAGTGACAGAGGAGGAGCCCGGTGAAGGGAGCCATAAGGATCACGTCTATTCTGACCAGAACCTATCTACCTTTGCTTTGGCATTTGTTGCAGGCACAAAACCAGCAGGAGATGAACGTGGGCGCCCCCTAGTGTCTGCTGAGGATAACCACCCCTACCCAATGTCCCCCGAGGGGAGGGGCCCCAAAACAATGGGGCTGCCACTCCCTCCCCTGCCTCACCAAATAACTCCCGGGAAGGATCCTGAAGGCAATGCCTTTGCCAGGAACCACAGAAGGGAGAACAACAATTCCCTTTCAGCACGGAACAGGGCCCCCGGGTGGAAAATTTTCCCTCTATTCCCAAAAAGAAGGTTGCCAGGACCAGATACAAAAGGAGAAAAGTACATACTGTTTCGTATTTATAAAAATTACCAAGTAAGAACAAGTCACTAGGAAGAAAGCAAGCTAAATTAATACGGTTCCTGCCTTCCAGGAGGCAGGTGATTGAGGAAAAGCAGATCCAGAGGTGGGGGAAAATATGATTAAAACCAAGCAACTAGTGAAAACTACTGAATAAATCCTCCACATATATACAAATTAAATATCCACTGTGGGTATCCCATATGAAGGAAGAAGCAGCTGTTAGAACTAAATGACACACTTATTTAATCAAGAAAGGATTTGAAGGTATATAGTCTTGTCACCACCTCTGCAAGTCTCCCTATCTCTTCCCCAAGACACTCAGGAAACAACCTCAACTAGGCTTCCAGAATGTTTCATACCTTCCCGGGCACCACATTGGTAATATCCTGTGAGTATCCCTTCTCCGCTTCATAGCAAAGGCTTACTTCTTACATGTAACTTTGTTTCAACATTGCCACCACAGAAACATAACCTGTGCTTATTTTGAGCCAGGCTTTGGATAAGAACTTGAGGTGCATGATCTCATTTAATCCTCACAACTAACTTGTAGGGCTTATAAGAGGCAATATATTTACATAGTACAAAAATATTTTTAAAAACACCAACATAAAGGTATATAGTACAGTCTCCCTCCCACTGCAGTCCCCTATAGGCCAAGTTCCCACACCCCTTTCACACATGTGCTGTGTTAAGTCACTCAGTCGTGTCCGACTCTTTGCGACCCCATGGACTGTAGGCCTGCCAGGCTCCTCTGTCCATGGGATTTTCCTGGCAAGAATACTGGAGTAGGTTGCCATTTCCTCCTTTCCTGCATTTCCATCCTTCAGGGGATCTTCCCCACCCAGGGAACACACTCGCATCTCCTGTATCTCCTACACTGCAGGCAGATTCTTTACCACTGAGCCACAAGGGAAGGCCTTTCACATATAACTATTATTATTTGTGTCTTATGTATCCAACCACAGTTGATGTATATATAAGCCTCATGTTTTATATAAAAGGCAGCATATTGTACAGGTTGCTCTGCACTTGGAAATTTTTACTTATCTTGGAGATCTTTACATACAAAACTATCTCATACTTTTCTTATAGCTATATAGTATTTCACTGTGATTGAACCAGAATGTATTTAACCACACTTCTACTGATAGACACATGGATGCTTACATTATGATATTTTACAGATGAGAAACCTTAAGGCTCAGAGAGGTTAAGTGACTTGTCCAAAGTCACACAGTTGGTATGTGGCAGAGAAAGGACTCAAGTTGATTCAATTCAAACCTAAACTCTTCAGCAATTTGCTGTATTTGTTGCCTGGCATGTAGCAAATACTCAATAAATATTTAATGAGTAGATTAATGAGCCAACAAAACTGCAAAAAATATAAAAATAAAAAAGAAAGAAAAAATAGCAAGAGGAGCAACTCTGCTCTTTCTTTCCTGCATCCTTCACTGTTCACAGCCATCCTTCTTCACTCTCTAGATAACTACATCTACTTCTGTATACTGCATCATAACAGCAGAACAAAGACTTTCAGCCATTCCTGGGTCCTGCCCGATCCCTGTACATCATTCAATCCTATTCAGACTCTGGGTGAAGGACATCCTAGAACAGATGCAACATCACCTCTGTTGGCCAAAAGCCCCAAAGGGCTGCTCAAGAAGGTCACAAGGAGGTGGGAAAAGAGAGTTCCTGGCGCCAAACACCTGTGCCTAGACCCCGAGGGTCACAATGACACATCTGAGCGTCACTGAGGATTAGACAGCCAACTTCCAGATCACTCCTGGACTTCACAGCCGGTTTTCCTCTACAATGCAGACATCCCCCAAATCTTCAGCTCCTTCCAAATGTGCCAAAAAGCTGACACATGTAGCCTTGTTTTTACACTGTGTTTTATGTTCGGCTCAGCCGTCCAATAAATTTAACACCAGAATTATATACAACATTAAGTGCGTTCAAACACAGCTGATTTCTTCACAGGCCTTTGTGAGCAGCTGCTGGGAAGGTACACTATCTGACAACAGGAAAGCTGTGTCTTTCAACACGACAGGCCCCGGGGACCACTGGCCAGGAAGGTAACCTCCCTGTGACCTCACAAGGTATCAGAAGGGTTTAATTCTCCTGACTTGTGTTAAGAGAACATTACAAACATCACCATCTGCACTCAGCCTTCCAGCCCCTCCAAAAACATGGGATGCCTGCCTTCAGATGAACCAGACTTAAAACGACTTAGAATGTGACATATACCATGCTGTGTCTACATTCTCTATATGTATTCTGTATACATGTGAAATTTCTGGAAAGTGAGTGACTGCCTGGAGAAACACACACCCATCCTTCCTCTGATCCTTTGCTGTCGTGTTTGATAATAAGAGTTATTTATTCAACAAGGGCTCAGAATTACAACTTAATTGGTTGTCATCTGCTCAATGAAGAAATAATGTCCTCTCCAATTATTCTAATCTAATCCATTTAATCTAAAATCCATGCGACATTACAGATTTTCCTGAGACAGAATAGTTCAATCTCTTCCTCCCCATTTAATTCCAAACTATTGACATGCAAAACAAATGGCCATTCCTTTTAAAGGTTGCAATACCAAAAAAGAATCTATCATTTTTGCCCATCTTGAAGGCTAGCTTGCTAGCTATAGGATTAACATTTGCAATTCCCCTAAAGTGAGAAATTTCTGAAGATTATGTGTTTGCCTTTCATTTTCCTCAACTGGGCTCACCCTGAAACACGTAGAACAGAAATTTCAAAGCAGGAATATCCTGAGCCACATTCAGCTCTGTTAGAAACAGATAGAAAAATGCATTTTACCAAGATGTCCAGAGAGAAAGAGACAGACAACATCCAGCCAATCAATCAACAAACACATTCATCTTCATTTGTGGGTTTCCATTAAAAATGTTATAGACATAGTTGTTTCTAACGCATCATGTTAATAAATGTTGTGTGAACAAAGCCTGTGTCTAAACACTGTTATGTTTTGTACGCCTGTTATTTATCAGGTTTCATACATAGTCAAAATGCAGATCACGACAGAACAATTTCTTGACATTTTTGTTTTAAAATTATTATTATCACAGTGCAATTCTAGTGGGTCTTTGCCGGATATATATCAGAGGTGAAAATCTTTTTAAAGTAAATCATTATAAAAATCCCTTTCCTTTATACCATGCTGGAAGTGCAGTGTCTAAAGGTCTTCTGGGAAAATAAATAATGGAAATTTTGTTATTGATCTCATGCAGAGGCAGTGAATCTAATAAGTTATTGTTATTTTACCCACAGCAAATATTATGTGGTCCAAAATAATAACATTCAATTAAAGAAAGAAAGCCAGATAGGATATAAGATAAAATGTAACTTAACAATGAATTCCTTTTCATACTTCCTAAATGCTAATTTAGTCTATCATGTACTTAGAATGAAATTCTTTTGAAAAAGCAGTTTCCCATGCCACGGTAATAATTAAAATGATTATTTATCTTGTTATAGACAAGTATCATCATCAACAAAAGAAGGTTACTGGTCTTCATTAAAAGATAATTTATATTTGATTTTTTTTTTTATCTAACAATAGCAAAGTCGACAGTCAAGTCTCCCAGGATTTATCAAAACTTTTGAAGAGTTAAGTCTGAGTAAAACCATAAATGCAATCTTGAAAATGTTGCACAGTGGAGCCCTATTAGCACGGATCCTCATCATATGAGTTGAGGGTCATCAGACTAAAACGTCACAATGTGTCTCTTAGGACTTGCTGGATCTGGGAAATCAGAGCACTTCACCTTCAGCGAGAGAAAAAGAGGCCTCTCCAGCAGGTGTTTGTCTGCTTTCTCTATAGTATATTATCAAAAATGGGAAGGCACTGCATTTAAAAATTCTGTTACCTGCATTAAAAATTCTTGTGGTTCATCAAGCCACCAAGAAAATCCAAGTGACCTGAGTTTTAGGAAGCAGCTGCCATAATCCTAAATCCTAGAACAAAGCTCCTACTGCTTTGTCAGGCTAACCTAACACACTTGGCTTTTTACTCCCATCCCTGTGACTTAACCGCTCCACAGCTCTGTCCTTGCTGGATGCTGAGACCTCCCAACCCTGGGCTCACTTACTCCACTTTATCCTTGCATTACTCTTTCTAGGCTCAGACAATGCCTCACCCATGTCCCCAGGCAGCAAAAATTAAGACTAAAATCTTGGCACCCATGGCTATTTTCTTCTCCATACACAGAAACAAAACTACATTTACAAAGAGGTGTTTTCTAAAGACGGATTTCTCTTCAAGGGGTTGAGTCCTAGCTTCTCTCAAAAACCAAAGAACCCAAAGAGTGAATGACTCACTTTGAACATTTTCCCTTTATGGACACACAAATGACATTTGAGTGGGAAAAAAGAAGGTCTTCATATGGGCAGGAAACAACTAGAAAGCGTATGTCTGTTTACCACTCGTAATAGGGTATCGCAAGTAGCTTTCACCTGCCTTTCAAACCCATTAGCCATGAGCGGCTTGCTAGAGGGTAGAGACTAAATCTTATGTTTCTCTGAAACCACACCAATATTTGTAGACTAAAAGGAATAAATGAATGAAACCAGCTGAGTGCTCACTCTATGTCAGGGAAGACACTAAGCTTTTTCTCTTCAAGACAATCCCATAAGGTACGTAAAGGTATGTCAAGATCACCCTGTTTTGCAGATGATGAAACAGAGGCTTAGAAAGGTTAAAATTATCCAGCTAAGACTTAAGGAGTTGGGACCTGGTATCAAACCATATGGGGCTTCCCAGGTGGTGGTAGAGGTAAAGAACCCTGCCTGCCAATGTGGAGATGTAAGAGACACTGGTTCCATCCCTGGGTTGGGAAGATCCCCTGGAGGAGGGCGTGGCGATCCACTTCAGTATTCTTGCCTGGAGAATCCTACGGACAGAGGAACCCAGCAGGCTACAGACCACAGAGTTTCAAAGAGTTAGATATAACTGAGGCAACTTAGCAGGCATGCACAAAACCGTATGTTCCAGAACTTATGCTCTCAACCACTGTGCTAAAGTACTTAAGAGATTAATAAAATGGCTCTCAATCCTCAAAAACAAGTCCTTACTTAAGCTGCAACTATTTTCACATAATGGATAATTTATAATTTCACGATACACTGGATTTCTAAAACATGTGCATTTTTGAGAAACAATACTCTCAGACATTGTAGTATCAGGGTGTCTTTTGCCAGAACTTAAAGAACTTTAAAAATCAACAACAGGGGGAAAAAATGAATTCACACATTTCCAAGAACCTGTCACCAGGAGGTTCATGGTCCCCATGCTTTGGTCCAACTCTCTGGTTGTGAGCATTTCAAATTGCCTGAAAGAGACTGAGAAAACAGAGGGGCCCTGGAGAACCAAATCTGTCAAAACAGATCTCAGCCACACATTCTCAGCTCTTATCGTGCTTTCACCCTGATGCAACAATGCAGTCTCTGAAGGTCTCCAAAGCCTCCTAGCTGAGAATCTCATCTTTGTCCCCCTTGACCGTGTTAGCATCCTCAGCTGATCCAAGCAGCAGCTCAACGGGTATTAATCTGTATTGCTGCACAATGCAGATGCGTTTGGGAATGGAATTAAAATGCATTGGCTGAGCCTCCACTTTGGCAGTAAACAGAGGCTCATCAGAAGCAGGTACCATCTGGAACTGATAGGATGGTCAAATTGGATATTTTTCTAAACACAGGAGTATTTGCCATCCTATTTGTGATTGTTAGATACAGGTGAAGACCAAAGTTTTTTAATGTGCAGGACTTGACAGCACTGGCTAGACATCTGATTTCTCTAGAGGTTAGCTAGAAATATCACTAGATTCAAAAAGAAGCTCCTTCAACATTAGGTGCAGGAAAATCAACCTGCTACCCAGCCATTTTCCCTGGAAGGCAGAGAGTACCCAAGTATATGAAAAGTAGGTTCAAGTATATGATCCATAAGCAAGAGTTTCGATATTGAAAAATGGTGCTTTCCAAAATGGAAATTGGAAGAAAAAAGTCAATCATACAACAGCTGTGTTTACACATACAAAGTGAAGTGGAAAACTGAGGCAATTACCCAGATGATTTCAATCAAAACATCCTCTCAAGTGAAATATCTAGAAAAGTGAAGATATAATACAAGGGACTCTTATTTTTTAGCTTGAATTATCCAGATAATTGCTTCATCTCTCCACTGTTCTTATTTAGACATAGCCTAAAACCCAACCTGTGCATCGGCAATTGAAAATACAATCTTCTGCAGATGTACATACTTAGAGACACAAGTGTCTATGGTTACAATTATATGCAGATGTAACTTAACACAGACCAGACCAGTCAAGTCTGAAGTTTTGGAAACCTGTTTTGAAATTCTGACTAAAAGCAGAGATTGTTCCTTTTAAACTCCACCTCCTATAAAAAGTCCTTTCGCAGATAATGACAATTTATCCCCAATACCTAATCCATATACAATAAAACAAATCCTTAAAACTGCCCTAATTTGATTCTTTGATTATTTCAGGAGAGAAAGTATCTATGAAAACAAATGCTTGAGTAACAAAGAATCCCTTCAAAAATTGCTTCCTTTTTCACTTCAGAAATATATTTCTTAAATCAACTAGAAAAATGACCTCCTTTCTAAATATCACTTCTTTTCACCTTGATTTTTGAACTGTCAGCTTTCTGCCCCCTCCCGAAAGTCCATAATTCCCATGTGTACCCCCTCCAAAGCTAACTTATTTTGGAATATATCTCCAACTACAAAAAATATTCAAATATTCATATCACAAAGGAGAAGAGAATGCCACTAACTCAAATGCAGCCCCAAACTATAAATTCATTTTAATTAAAGATATTTGATAAGCACACATGCTGAAAGGAATGAGGAGGGGAGTGTTCCAGAAAAAGACTTATCTTTTTCAGAGAAATTAAAAATCGCACGAAGAATTCAACAAGCCAAAGAAGCCTCTTGAAACCTTCTATTTAAGTCCGATTATCGAAACACATTGGTTAAAATGTGGTGCTTCTCATTCCCGGTCAATATGATAACCTGAACAGATGCAGATATATAAACTCCTCCCCGAGCCCCCCCAAAAGATAAAATACTAAATGCAAAAACAGCAACAAAGACTCACAAAAGCTAGAGAAAAATCAGGGGAATTGGGCACATGCTTGTGTGTGTATGCTCAATTGTGTCTGACTCTTTATGACCCCATGGACTATAACCTGCTAGCCTCCTCTGTCCATGGGATTTTCTAAGCAAGATTACTGGAGTAGGTTGCCATTTCCCACTTCAGGGGGTCTTTCCAACTGAGGGATCAAACCCACATCTCTTACGTCTCCTGCAATGGCAGGAAGATTCTTTAACCACTGTGTCACTTGGGAAGCCTTGGCATATACTTATAAGACAGTTTAATTTTCAATTTACTAAATGTGGGTTGCACATTTAGAATCATCTAGAAGCTATAAAAAAGAACTCTGTGGTGAGGTGCAGGTTTCAGGATACTAAAGCTACCGGATGATTCCAGTGTACATTGAATTGTACATTCCACGTACAATGTACATGGAATTCCAACGATTCCAGCATACAGCCCAATGTACACCAGTGATTTCAATGTACATTTTTAAGGGATGTGAAGGATTAGCTGCCATGGTCACAGACCTTTGACCGGAAAACTCTGAAAGCCCTCCCTGCATGAAACCACAGACCCAGAAGTTCTAGAACTTGAAAAGAGACCCAGAGTATCTCTGCTCACTAGCCTGGGGCAAGACACAGATAGAAGCTTGAATCTTTTAGGAGTGTGGAGTCCCAAGAATGCTCTTCACATGATGTGTGAGTTCCAAACCCATAAAATCCATAAAGCCCAGCCAAGTAATAGAGATTACCTCAAGAGCCTATGGTCTTGAATTTGGTTTCTGGAATAAGAAGGCAGCAATTTTTGAAGGGGTTCTCTATTATTAAAAACTGTTTTCTAACACAACATTGTAAATCAACTATATTGCAATTTAAAAAAAACCTATTTTCATGGTACTTTCTCTCCTAAAATAATGAGAGAAGCAAAGAAGAGCCGTTAAGGACATGTTTTATTTAATATGCATTCGTTTGAGGGGGACAAATTGTCATTCTCTGCTTAAGTGACTTTTTATAGATAGTGGAGTTTAAAAGAAATGATTTGTTTCTAGTCAAATTTTTAAGACACAATTCCAAAACTTCAGACTTGACTGTTTATGCCAAGCTACATTGCCTTCAAAACTTTTGCAGTACTTTGAGGGAGAGCCATTGTCACTACAGATAAACTTATAGTTGAAATATTAAAACCTACACCAAAATAGATAGGAGCAACATCTGGAAGAAGGAGAGAAGAGATGAATGTAAAGGAGTTTTTAAAAATATACATTCAGTGAGACAGGAAGAGAAATGGGAGCCACAAGAACACAGATCAAAAAATAAGATTTTCTAAAAACATAGATTCTAAAATGAAAATATACTGTTTAAATAAAAACTTCCATAGATGAGTTCAGAGAAACATAGAAGAGAGAATGACTAGGAAGACAGGCCTAAAGAACTCAGAGAAATACAGAAATAAAAATATGGATCCACAGTTCTGCAAAATTGAGGAAAGAGTAAGACTTCTGTCTTATAGAAGTTTAAAAGGAAGAGAATTGAAAGAACAGAGACATATTGGAAGAGATCATCACTGAATTTTCCAGAACAACACAAAGGTACAGGTATTCAGATAAAAGACAGAATAATACCTATTGCCAAACAGGACAAATTAAAAACAAATCCTACCTAAATATCAGTGAAATCAGTGAATAGAAAATAATAGGGAAGCCTTAAACTATTCAGATTAAGTAGTAAGAAAGAAAAATTTGAAATAAAAATTTAAAAGTTGCTCAAAGAAACAATCAGTAGACTGGCAACAGACTTCACATCAGCAACAACAGAAGCCAACCAGCAGTGGAATAATATTGTAAAAGTGCTAAAAGAAAATAACTGCCAAACTTAAGTATTATACTTAGGAAAATTATCCAAAAGTGAAGACTAAATTAAGACATTTTGAAGTGTAAAAAAGATGCAGTGAAACACACAACTGATTTTAAAAATTACGTATAAAACATATAGAGAACTCTTAAAAATCAATAAGAAAGCAAACAACCCAGTTTTCAAAATAAGTAAAAATCTGAACAGACTTCTCACCAAAGAAGACACACAGATGGCAAGTAAGCATATGAAAAAGTGTTCAACAGCATATGCTACTAGGGAATTACAAATTAAAACAACCATGAGCTATCATTCCACATCAATTAAAGTGGCTAAAATCCAAAAACCTGACAATGTCAAAAGCTGATGAGAATACAGAGCTACAGAACTGTCATGCATTACTGGTGAAAACACAAAATGCATAGCCACTTTGGAAGACAGTTTGGCAGTTTTCACAATGCTAATTATACACCAAAAACACAATCTAACAACTGCACTCCTAGGTATTTAGGAGTTGAAAAGCTATGTCCACAATGAGTTGAAAAGCTACAGCCACCACAAAAATCTCAACACAAATGTTTTTAACAGTTTTATTTGTAATCTCCAAAAACTGAAAGCAACCAAAGCTAGAAGGAAGACATCCTTCCATAAGTGAATGGATGGAAAAAAAAAAAAAAATGTGGCTCATGCAGACAATGGCTATCATTCAGTAATAAAAAGAAATAAATTACCAAGTTACAAAAAGGCATGGAGGAAAGTTGTATAATTCTAACCTGTGGCATTTTGGAAAAGACAAAACTCAGGAGGCAATAAAAAGATCAGTGGATGCCAAAGGCTCAAAGAAAGGGCAAAAATAAACAGATGTAGCAGAGGGGATTTTTAGAGTGATGAAACTATTCTATTTGATACTGTTATTGTTTAGTCGCTAAGTCCACTCCAACTCATTTTTAACCTCATAGACTATAGCCCGCCAAGCTCCTTTGTCCATGGTATTTTCCAGGCAAGAATACCAGAATGGGTTGCCATTTCCTTCTCCAGGGGACCTTCCTGATCCAAGGATCAGACCCATGTCTCTTACATTTCCTCATTGGCAGGGAGATTCTTTACTGCTGAGCCGCCAGGGAAGCCATGATACTGTAATTGTGGATACAAGATATTCTACATTTGTCAGAACCCACAGAACTACATAACAGAAAAAGGGAACGGTACATTTGTTAGTAATAACATGTCAATATTGGCTCATTAATTGTAACAAATGTCCCACATTAATGCAAGATATTAATAATGAGAGAACTGTGGAAGAGGAGGCTATATAGGAACCTCTATACCATCTGCTTCCCTGGTGGCTCAGAGGTTAAAGCATCTGCCTCCAATGCGGGAGACCTGGGTTCGATCCCTGGGTTGGGAAGATCCCCTGGAGAAGGAAACGGTAACCCACTCCAGTATTCTTGCCTGGAGAATCCCATGGACGGAGAAGCCTGGTAGGCTACAGTCCATGGGGTCGCATAGAGTCGGACACGACTGAGTGACGGAACGGAAGAGATACCATCTGCTTAGCTTTTCCACAGATGGAAAATTTAAAAATATTGTCTATGATTTTAAAAAGAAAAAAAAAAAAGGGCAGCAATTACTAGGCATGGACACTTTATGAAATAACTATTAAAAGATATGCATCAGCAAAAAGAACACCCAGAAGGGTTAGCAAATAAATCAGTTAAATATGTTAGTAAATTGAAAAATGTACTGACTACTTAAAAACAATGAAAGTGGTTTTGGAGGATTTAAAAACACATGAAAATATACATCCCCTTGTATGGTATGTGAATTATATCTCAATAAAACTGTTACCAAAAATAAAATGTACATGGCCCATAGCCCAGTAGCTCTGTTTCCAAGTATAAATTCTGCCATATATGTACAGAAAGGCCAGAAAGAAAAAAAAAAACATTATTGTGGCATTATTTGTAACCTCAAAAACAAAGAAACAACCTAAATGCCCACCCACAGTGGACTATTATTCATGGAAATACATATACAGTAAAGCACAAAACATGGACAAGATGAACAACAGCCCTGTGAACACTGAATTCCAGAGAGGAAGACCTCTGTTCAGAAGACTAAAAGCATTTTAAAGTTTAACATGTCCAAAATGGAATTTTAAATCCTCACTTCCCAAAGCAAATAATAGCACTCACCCCCGGTCTTCCCCATTTCAGAAAATGACACCATTTTTCACCCAGCTAAATGACAGCACCCAAATTGCCTAGAAGTCATCCCTGCCTTCTCTCTGTCTTCCACCCTTAATACTCAGCCCATCAGTAAGTCCTGTGCATCCCTTGAATCTAACTGCTCCAAATCACTAATCCAGTGTGAGCCACCATTGGCTCAAGAGTTGATGCTACACAGTCTTCTAAATGGGTTTTCTGCTTCTCCTCTTGCCCTACCAGAGGCAAGATCTGCAATCAAGAATGCTACTTCTAAGACAAATAAGATCATGACTTTATCTTGCCACAAATCCTTCATTGGAAAAGACCATGATGCTGGGAAAGATTGAAGGCAAAAGAAGAAGGGGACGACAGAGGATGAGCTGGTTAGATAGCATCACTGACTCAATGGATATGAATTTCAGCAAACTGAGAGACAGTGAAGGAAAGGGAAGCCTGGCGTGCTGCAGTCCACGGAGTCACAAAGAGTCGGGCATGACTTAGCTACTGAACAACAACTACAACAAACCCTTCACAGTCCTTCCGAGAGCGTCTCGCCCCAGGTGGTGCAAACCCAAAGTCCTCAGCATAGCCCAGCAAGTCCTCCAACCATGTCCCAGCCCCTGCTGGCGCTTCAACCCCTGCTCATTCCATTGCCCTCCCATCCGTCACCACGTTCAGGACCCAACAGTGCCCCCAGCCCTGGGCCTGGGCACTGGCTGGTTCCTCAAACACTGTATCAGATTCCACTGTTGCTTCAGGTCAAGCATCTCGCCAGAGAAGGCCTCCTCTGTCTCAGCGAGTGCGCACCCTCTGCTCCTCTCATCTCTCTCCTCTCTT